>NC_140591.1:34889877-35554877 GCF_964204655.1 Triturus cristatus
ACAAATATGTGCAATAAGCACTTAAGGGGTGGCAATCCGACACCAGGTCCCCACCCCCTACAGGGGTCAGACACGCTAAAAAACATTATGATTTGCCATACATCCAAATTTAGAAACGGTAGGCCGGTTGTTCAAGAGGCATTCAACGGTAAAGTTCAGTTTTCATAGCCCATCTCCACAGGTAGTGGATAAAGGTGGAATCTGGTAAATCAGCCTTTGGAAAAAAGATCTGCACTGGCCCCAAAGAGCGCATCCAGATGCGATCATTTAGGCAACTCTTCTCGCAGTGTAGCATGGTTCGCAGCATATTTGTGATGGAAGTCCTGCTCTTTCGAACAGTTATTGTTTTCCATTTATTTCAACTGGGAGATGAGTGGGGTGTACCATCCCATAGCAAAGTCCCAGGTTACACAGTGTCGCTTTGACACCTGTGTATTTGAGGCGGGCATCATGGACCATTGCAGTGAAGTCTGGGTACAGTGAGATGGATGATCCTTGCCAGCTGAGAGGCCTCTTTTATCTTGATAGCGGTGTCCTGGATGTTCAACAGGCATGTAATGGGTGTTTATAGTGGGCAGCCAGGATTTGGGCGTGGTCCAAGGGAGCGATGTGCCCTCTCAACCACAAGTGTTGATGTGAAAGCCTCTCTGTCAAACAGCTCCACCAGGCGTTGTTCTATAAACTGATCCAGGTGACTGGTATTTGTAGATTCCATTACCCCCAGAATGTGGATGAAATTGCGCCTACTTCATGCCCCTAAATCCTCGTTCTTCATCGCTATGGTTTTCAGGAGTTTTTCCATGTGGTCAACCTTTTTCCCAGATTCGGTTGCTCCATCTACACTCCACCATGTCCAGTCTCCATTTGTGGTGGTCCAGGCACACCCCAACTGTGTCTAGGCATTTGTCTAGGGTGTAGAAGTGACTGTCCAGTGCCTTAAAGCCTGCACGCAGCTCCACCATACGGGCCCCCTCGCTCTGAGCCACTGCCGCTGGGGTGTCAGGCGCTGTACATCTCTCCACCGCCGCTCACCCCACACCCCCTCTCGGAGGTCTGGTCTTGTCAAAGATTAGCTGGTGCTGTTCGGGGGCAGCGCAGACCATAGCCAGCCACCTCTGTCAATACCCAAAATTTAACGGAGGATGGGGTACTGTTGAGTCCCTGAGTAGAGCAGATGCACCATATGGGTGTTACGCACCAGACAGGCTCCGAGGCGATAGTCCAAGGATGTTCAGGGATTGTGTTCCAGTTGCTAGGGGGGAGGCAGCCTGGAAGCGCTGCCAGGCAAGTGGCTGTTTCACCATGGGGTGCCGGCGAGTGACTGGTGAAGAAGGCCTCCCCTGCATTGTTGCGGTGCCGCAGTGCCCAGGTGGGCTGGACCATCCAATCCACTCACCGCCAAATATCTGATGGTTGCCTTGCCGATTGAGCACCACTCCCTAATGGCTGGCACCCGTGAAGGCCATGTCAGTGCAAACCCCTACGGCGGCAACCGTGCAATTCCTTCCAGACTGCAGGGCCTCTACACAATACTAGCAAATAGGGCCTTCAGGGCAATCTAGGAATAACAGGTTCCCCCTGTTGTTACAGCATGTGTATGGGTGGAAGGAGGGCATGAGGTACGCACACAGCACTAGGCCAGCCCAGCTTAGCCCAAAGACTGACCCCCAGGCTCACCCACAGTCCCTGTCACTGCAGGGCCTCCGGGAGATGTGTGGGCCGGCCTTGCCTTAGTTATGAATGCATCTGTGCCTCAGGTGGCCTCCCGCTCACACCGCCTCCCCCCAGATGCGGTCTCCTCAATCCTTCGCAGGCAGCTTCCGGGAATGGTCACCACAGACAGGCTTGCTACTCCTGAGCCAATCCAGGCACCAGCCTCACTGCTTCTCTGGCTCCGGCTGGGTTTTAGTTCGGCCTTGTAACTCCCAGCAGCACAGGCCAGGACAAAAGTGTAATGCCCCTTGGACATTGCAGAGGTGGACCAGACCGCAATGTGGTCCCATCACAACTGCAGCCTCGTGGAGGATGGTGGTCTCACTCCTGTCGCCCGCGCACCCAGTGAGCTGCTCTTAATGTTGCGGCAGCCAGCACCTCTGCTTCCTGCCCATGATAGTGAGTTGGGAGTGTGGTATGGCCAGGATTAAGGAGAAGCCGGCAGAGCTGCAGCGTGACATGGCCATCTCGGACCGCAGGTTGGCCTTGCCCCCAATTTGATTTTATGTTTAATTTTTATTCATATGCAAACTAATTATGTAATATTTTCATGCTCCAAATGAGTTTAGTATTTAAAAAAAAAATCATTATTAATTTGAATGTATTGATAAGTTTAAAAAGTATTTTATGTATTTAATGTAAATTTTATATTTTTTATAAATTTAGGAACAAATTGAAAATCCAAACATTTTCATTGTAAATGTTATAATGTAAATATTACATGCAAAATGTATTTTGATAACACATGCATTTGCTGATTATTATTTTGTGAAGTTAAGTGTTTTATATTTGTTCTGTTTTTTGTTTTATAATCTGATGCATCTGTGCCTCGGGCGGCCTCATTTTTTAAATGTAAATAATTTAATAATTTTATAAATAATGTGTAATATGTAAATTTGCATTCAAAACTATGTTGAATATGTACTAATTGTTATGCATTTATAAAAAACTACATTGATTTTATATTTTATCTGTATTTAATCTTACAAATTAAAATCAATTTTTATTGGTAATGAGAAGTTTCATATTTATATATATATGCATAAAATAGCTAATTTGGAAACTACTTTACATTATTTTTGTATGTTTCATATATTTCTTAATTTGTATTATTTTTAATAATATTTTTATGTGCAATCTAAATATATTTTACCATTTTTATAATTGTGTTTAGTTATACATTTATGTAAAATATTGTCACATTACTAAATATTATGTATAATTTAATGTTTTTAAGAAATTAAGAACAACTTAATTAATATGTTATTGATTTATGTTAAATATGCAGGCTTTTCTGGTAATAATATATTGTAAGCAATGCTTTTATTTATTTTATTGAGAAGTAATTATTATGTTTAGTATGGAGTATGAATTTTGTATGTAACTCTTTTATTGTCCACTTTTATTTGGTTTTGATTAGAGTGGCAATAGTGAATGTTAAGCCAATAGTGTCCAACACCTTTTCTTAATGGTTTAGATTGGAATGGAAATAGTAAATGAGACTCCTTTATTGTCCACATCCTTCCCCAAAATGTTTTAGAGTGGAGTAGGAAAAGTAAATGTGACCTGTTTAGTATCCAACACCGCCCCCAAAATTGGTTACGTTGGACTGGGAATAGGCAATGTGACCCCCTTTAGTGTCCAACACCTTTCCCAAAATCATTTACATTGGTGTGGGAATAGTAAATGGAATCCTTTTACTGCCCATTACCTTTGTTAAAATGGTTTAGTAGGATTAGTTAATGTAATTAAATTACTATCCCAGATTGTCAGAAAAATGAATATACATAGGAGTTGGTTGGGCACTCATGATGTAACATATTTATATTTCTTTATTATAATAAAGATACATAATACATTTATGAAAAAACATTTAAATATTGATTTGTTCAGTGGTCTCACCACCAAAGGACTGCGTCTGCAGCTGACAATAGACCGCTATGCCTCTAACATCACGACGGCCATATTAGGAGTTTTCCCCAGGGGCAGCAGTGTGGCTGCAGTGGTCTTCCGGCGGTGGGCAAAGTACTTCCATATATAACAATGCATGTGTGTATATTTCAACCGCATGTGTGTCGAATGCACACATATGCATGATATATGTAGAAAAATACTACCTTGCCATTGTGTGGCAAGGTAGCCACAATTGGCTTGTGGGAAAGCCGACTCATAACACGAACGGCTGTGTTGCACCTCTGTACTGCCGTATGGAGGCTACCATCCGCCGACCATGAGTCCAGAGGTTAACAGTCTGCTGCCGGAGTTGGCCGTTTGGTGGCAACCTTCATAATGGTAATGAATCCATATCATAATACAGCGGTAAGACCACTGCCTGTCAAACTGCCACTGCGGGGACATCGGTCCATGGAACGCCAAACTCGTAATAAGGGCCTAAGTATTAAAATAACCATGTAAGTTATATTTACACTGTTTTTGATTTTTGTATATGTTTATGTAATTTTTCTATTGTTGTTTTCAATTTTTTTAAATGAATACAGTTCTTTCAAGTACATTTTACACATAAGTTTAACATAACTTGTTTAGTCTATATATGTTCTTGCTAGATGTTGCACACTTTATTTGCAGGTTTCCTTTGGGTGTGTTGTTATGTGGAGCTGGTGGCTTCTTTTCTGTTGGTGTAAAAAAAAGTGCATTAGTTTAATTTTAAATGCTTGTTTGTTAATAGGAAGTGGAGGTTGAGTACCTTTTTATATATTAACTGTTTTAGGTTGAGTTCCTGTTTGTTAATAAATTACATGTACTTACTTTATGTATGTCTTTTTCCAGGTATGAAGCTGTTTTTGTTTTTGGGCAAATAGAAGTTTCTTGGTGCTGCAGTAATTTTTTAATAGTAACTATATGGAAAGAATAGAAGTATTTGAGCGTTTTGTTAATTATTTGATATTTGACATTTTTAACTTCAATTAATTTTATGTTTCAGCTTAAATATATGTTTTACTTACTTTGAAAGACAGCTAAATATATGTACATCCTCTTCTGTTTTCAGGTTCTAGTTAGGGAATGTGCCAGAGTCTCCTCTTCTTGCAGCTTTCGTAGTTTTTTAGGTCTCGCTGAGCCCAGCGCATGCGCTGGCTCGAAGAGACATTTTGTATGTGGGCTCCAAAAAGTGCTACCAGGCCAGCCTAGAGCTACAGTGCATGTGCGCGGGCGCGCGCGCCGCGTTTACTTTCACTTTCGCGGCCGCTTTGCTGCGCAGATCCAGCCGAGTCATGGCCTTGAGTCAGTGGCTGGAATCCAGTTGTTTGTTCGACTCGCTGAAGGCACCAAGAGGAGAGAGACATTTGATTGACATGAGGCTGGGATGCCGGTGATTCTAACTCACTTTTTGTTTTTTTTACACAATCCGTGTTTTCCCACTCATTTTGCTAAAACCCATTTGTAAACTTTAAAGTCCAGATGAAGCCAGAAAACGCACAAGTATGACGATGAAAGTCCAAGGCTTCTATATGCTGTACAGTGTTTAAATTGTGACTTTCGTCTTTGGAGCCTCAGAAGTCTTCCATCAGACACTCATGTCCGATTCGTGTCCCTTTGACAAGGAGTGTCTCTCCTAGAATTCCCCTTACTTACTCTCATACAAGTGCCTGCCTTGCCGTCCTTTAGCTCGTGGGTGACCTATCGATTACCATTTTTTCGCCCTGGAATTGATTTACTGACAATTATCTTAGCCATCAGAATTATGTAATGTTCCAAAAGGGAGGCCTGACTTTTAACATTCTAGGAATGCCATGTTTGGACTCATCTCTCAAACAAAGCACCTGAACTTCAGATGTTTCTTAACACAAACCGCTCACCTGTGATTTTATGCTCTATTGTTCCACAAGAGGGCAGTAGCATATTTCTATTGGTAGAACCTCGCTAAAAACGAATTGATAGCATATCATTTTCAAAAATATTCCTCGAAGCAATAGTTATCATAGAAATGCAAAACGACTTGTAGAAAATGTCCATAAATTACAGATAGCTGTTCCGCACGATTCTACTGCTATGAGGGTACTGGCCTCTTTCTTTTTACCGTTTTAGGGTAAGAAACAATGATAGTGAAAGGGGGCTTAGTTCACCCACCTCATTTATTGACATCGTTCAGGTTAGATGCCCTGAGTCTATGTGGACATTCTTCTGTCATGGCGGGCAGGGGGCGGGGCTTGCACGGAATAGTCATATAGAAGGCTTTCCAAGAACAGCCTTGTGTAGGAACAGTAGTTGAGGGGTGCGTGCAGGCAGCTCAGCACTCGAGGGTCTGGGTCTGTCCATGTCTTCCTTTCTCTCCGGTGGCTTAGCAGTTGCGCCATGGTGGCATCAAGAGAAAAGGGCTCCAGAACCCTGGCTAGGTAGTAAAAGGCAGCCATAAACACAGGCTTGCTTGCAAGACAGAACAGGTACGCACAGACAGCAATGCAAGCTTCTTTGCCATACAAGCGGCAAGTACATTATAGGTAGCAACATTACCTCATGTGCGAGTAGTTCATCCTCGCCTGTTGATTTTGACTTGAGCTTCTTGCTTTAGTTAAGCCTTATAATGTTTGAGCTGCTGATAACAGAATGCACAGCCTTCACGAAGACTTGGCAAGTTAACACCTCTGCTGAGAAACAGCTGAAGTCAAGTATGGAGGGCTATAGAAAAGCAAGTTTTTAGGACAGTTTGCTCTGTATGCAAATAATCTAGGCTAATTTGAAGAACTGATACATATAAATCACAGATGTAAATGTACAATACATGTAGGAGAGTAGGATCTGCTTCTTATGGTTACACCCACTTTTTGCTGATGTTTCACTGTTTCTTTACTTTAGTCTGGCTGTGACCCTGCTATCCAGGGCCGCAGCCTAGCTGCTTCTGCTCTAAATCGATTGCATGTACTTTAGGTACACTCCAGATTGGATTCTGGGGTACCCTTCTTATAAGTCCCTAGTATATGGTATACTATGTACCTAGGGAATGGGTACCCCAGAGGCCTCTCAGGGCCTGCAGCCTGGTATTACCCTGGCGAAAGAAGGAGAAATGGTTAATTGCTCCAAATTTGAGCTGTTTCCATGTGTGCTGCTTGGTACAGCGCACATGGAAACAGCAAAACTCCAGTGATTGTTTATGTGCAGGAAGGTGCTCCTTCCTGCACATAAACAATCATTTAAAAAAATGATTATTATTATGAGAATTCTGGCATAGTTGATGACCAGATGAGAAATCATCTCTCCCACTGCTTGTGGGAAGTTGGGCATATTACCAGGGGGTCTATAGAAAAGAGCACAGATAAAAGGTGACTGAGGGGAATCGAATTTTAAAATCAAAAAATCAGTTGAAGGCAAACCAGTGGCCTCTAGGCTAGAGAACTGAAGTTCCTTATGAATAATGGCAGCAACCCCGCCTCCGGCTCTCCCCAGAGGGCGGCTAGCCTGAAGGATATAGTAGCCATCTGGGACAGCTGCTAGGATGTCTGGGGCACAATCATCGGTCAGCCAAGTTTCCGTTAATAGGAGGAAGTCTGGGGCTTCTGATTGTAGCAACAGTGAGATTTCAGCTTGGTGTTTCACCAAGGATCGGGTGTTTAAATAGCAAACTGTAAGTCAGGGCACAGGGTTCGGATCATGTGACAGACAGGAGTCAGTGAAGTGGAGTGCCAGGCAGCTCCTGGAGGCAGATGGTGACATACTGAAGGTAGGAGCTAGGAATTGTCAGCTGCGGGGTACAGGAAGTGAAAGTCAGGAGAGGGGGCATGCAGTGTAGGACAGGGAGTGAGATTCGAGCAACAGCTAGTGACGAGACACAGCGGGGCAGTGAGTGGCAGTCAGTAGTGTGGGAAGGGGCAAAGGGAGTGAAAGCTGAAGGAGCTAGAAGAAGGAGGCAAAGAGACGGAGAATAAGTGAGGGTAGGAGTGACATTTAGTGAATCATTGAGTGATAGGAGAGAGTTGGTGGACTGACCGGAGTGAGGGACAAGGGATGAAAAACAGACATGGGATGAAGGAAGTTACATCAAGGAGAAGGGATATGGAATGACACACGTTTGAGGCCAGCAAGTCTCAAGACAGAAATAAGGAAGGTGCCAGTCTGCAGTGTGCATGGGGGCAGTGAGTGACATCTGTGAGGAAGTAGAAAACAAGAGCATGTTGCCGGATACAGCGAGTAATGGGGGGCTGGGCTGGCAGAGGGTGAGCCAACGAGTGAGAGAAGAGTGGGGTGACAGATAAGGGGCAGGGTGAAAGCCTGGAGTGGGAAGCCGGGAGAGACAGCAGAGGGGAGGCAGGAAGTGGCAGCGCAGACATGGAAGTCGGAGTCAGGCGGACAGGGCAGGCCGGGCGTGGCTGTGCCGTTGTGCTCTAGCTTGAATCCCACAGCTGTTGCTGCCCTCTCTCCTGCCCTCTGCACACCCTTCGGAGATGCCAGCACCCAGTATGCTCTCTTTGAAAGATGGTTCATGACATCACTACATAGCCCCCGCGCTCGTCGATGAATACATCTCCAGTCACTCTCGGTTGCCACCTGCTGCCTGCCCTTGTACCCAGTGCCCCCTACCGGACTGATTCCACAGACTGTCGGGCAGGGAGCCCCTCCCTTGACTGGAGTAGAGTTAGGCCGAACTCCGACAGTTTGTTTTCGAAGATAGCAGCGATTGCTCATCTAACTGGTGCACTTACACAACCCCCCTCCCTACTAATGCCCGTTTCACATGTTGAAAAGATAACTTGCTGACGTAATTAGTGTGTGAGGTCACAGTGTGCATCTGGCACTTTACCAGACCTCAGTGAGAAGTTGAATTGCTTCAGGTTACGGTAGAGAAGGAGGCAAAAGATGGAAATCCACAGCCTTGTGATTTCCAACCACCTTTTAGAATTTTTGCAGGTTGTTCAACCCGTTTAAAACTATTCACAGCTTACACCCATCCAAGCCAGTCGCACAGATTGTACTGCCGCCTTTTGTACTGGTACCCGGAAGCGGCTGCTTGTGATGTTTATCCGTCGCGCTGACGGTATTGATTTCTGCAAGCTGGTGTGCTGAGGTCAGAGTCTGTATTTCCACATCTGCCTCGAACATTTTAACCTCACCAGAGGAGTCCTGATTCTTTAACTTAAAATCAACACTTCATAAAATGTTTTGTTCCAGGGTCTGTGAAATATTTGCTAATGTATTATTGACGAGGTTTCTTTGCTGTGCTCATACTTGCGCATTCGGATTCCATTCTGTCGTGATTGATTGTTCAGTAAACCAGTTTAACAACACCTATTTTTATCACTTTTATCTGGCACTGCTGTGGTTCCTTGAGAGGAACGTAATTTTAAACTGGTTCAGCATTCCAGTACTTACCCTTATAAAATCACTGACTTTGTTCCTTGAGAGGATTTTTATTTTGTGCTCCTGTGTTGTCGTACAAAGTACGTTTGCTATTTGCGATGCTAACAAGTTGTACATCGATACCATCTCAGTTCCCCATTGATGCAAGGTGTGATCCTGATACAATCGCATAATGTTTCATATTTGCCAGTGTTTGTGGAGTGATTTGGTATAACCCTCTAACAGAGAATGGGCAGGAAACAGGCAGACTTAAGGGGTTGTACCTGTATTGACTGTTTAACACTGCACCATTTTGTAAGACGTGCAATATGTTGATGGGTATTGGTTGTATTTATTTAAACATATTTTAATGCCTCATTCCCCTAACTACTTCCTGGCTTTTAGAATGCAGCGTGGTGTTTCAGAGGTACAAGCTTGAACATTTGAGATGGAAGGGGGGAGGAGGGTGAGTGTCTGACTATCTGTCTGCATTATAATTCCTATTATAAGATCCGTTTGGGTGTCTCTGCTTTACAGTTTCAAGACTGAGATGTGTCTGCGTGTTAGTTGTGTATTTGTCTGTCTGCTTGGCAATCCCAGTAGAGTAGCGTGTGTACACCTGTGAGTGAGCATGGGTCTCTGTGGAGCTGGGTGAAGGTACAAGAGCAAAGCTGTGTGAAGTGAGGGGAGATGCAGTGACCAATCTATGTTTATTAGGCCCAGCACAAATTGCTTTATTAACATTCCTGCTTCCTCAAATTTGCTTAAAAATGCACCATTTGTACACTCTTTTTTCAAATTTTTTGAGGGGGAGAACCTCCCCAAACCCCCCCCCCCACCCGTAGGTTGTTTGAGCTCGCTCGCTCGCAACGCTCGCTCGCCGCAGTGCAGAACAACAATGTTACGCCTCACCACCTTTAGATGTCACCAGCCGCCACTGCCACCACCCTGAAAATAAGGCAAAGGATTTAACACCACCAGAATGTCGAAAAAAGTGAGGTTCTGATTGCATTTATCCCTTGTAAACATGCCCTTGTTTTTTTGTGATTTGGGCTAAAACCATTCAGTAGTTTTTGAAAGATAAAGGTTTACAAATATTTATATTTCTGGACAGGTGGGTCTGTGATAGTCTTGCAAGTCTCTTGTGGGCTCTCCATTTTAAAAATAGAGTATTGTTATTAGCTCATGGAGCAGTTTTTTTCCCTCTGCCCATGTTGCTCCTGCTGGACTCATTTGAGATGTCAACAGTGATGTCATAAATGATGTCATAGAACATGTCATTAGTGATGTAATATGTGAGGTGATAAGCAGTGCATGGCGGGGGCACAAATTATAGTTAGCTGTGTTAACTATAACTGGTGACAACATTAACCTAACTATAACTCCCCAGTGGTGACCGCCACAGGGTAATAACTATAGATATAGATGTAGTTTACAGAAATAATTTTTATAGATTTATTGACGTATATAGTTTTATTTGTATTTTGGCCAATTTATATTCATTTTAGAAATGTTATATATTTATTACACTGATTACATATGTTTATATGTTGCTCAATTTTTATTTTCACATTTTACATTATAAAAAAGCAGGCATTTTTATGTTTTGTAATTGGTTTTTGGGAGGCAGTATTTTCGACTATTCAATTGTTTATTTAAAGGTTACAATATTCTTATTACTGATATTTTTGTTTCCAATATTAGTGAAAATCTATATTTTTAACAGTGATATTTGCGGTGGTTAAATTTGCAATTTTCTTAGTTAAGTGCAAAAGTTTGATATTTTTGTAAATTATATTTACATTCCAATATTTTTGTGACTTGATATTGTGGGCATCGATATTATATAATTGATCCATAATTCCTAATGTATAATACTAGCAATTGTTTTAGATGTGTTTTCCAAATAAAACATTCCAAAAATGTAATGTAATTTTTTTTATGTTATCATACATTCAATTCAAAATTATGCTGCAGATTTTGTAGCATTTTATATATTTTGCTCTATATTTAAAACATACATAGAATTAATTTCCTTTAATATTTAACAGACTTTTATTTGGTTACTTAACTCGGTGTAAGATAGGAACAGGAAATGGATTGAAAAAAGTTGCTATAGGTAATTCTCCAAGATATTCAGGCCTACAGTGAAGGAACTAGGACTGAGTAATATCTGATTGGAGCTCCATATTGATGATAGAGTTTAAACTTTGTTCTCACATGTACACCACATATAATCACAATTTGACTCCTTACTAATAAGCAACACCATAACCCCTTCAGGCAAGAAGACTGAGAGCTGTGCTAATGATCTCTGACGATGCCTGATAGTGGTCTTTTTAGGCGACTGAAGAAATCTGCAGCCAGGTTCTGGTGATTTCATTTTGGTGATGCTGAAGGATTCTGTTTTACGGACATGGAAAGAAAGCATTCTCTGTTAAGATTACTTCTATATTGACCTATTTGTCTATTGGTACAATATTCAAGCCAGCAAACAAGTCAATGCGATCAGGTGTTATATCTTTAACTTAAGAACATTAACTGCCTAAGCATGAATGGACTGCTCAGATTACTTAGCAATAATCTCCATAATCAAACAAACAACATGATTCTGCCATTTGAGAAAAAAGCTATTACAGGTTTATTCAAGCTCAGAAATTAGAACTGTTGTACCAAATTGTAATTCCAAACCTTGAGCCAGATTTAACCTGTAATGATCCTTAAAGGTAGATTGAGAGGCCCCAGTGGCTGCAGAACAAATAACTGAAATATAGACACTGCCTGATTCTGCCTAAGAAGCAGTCATCCCATGGGTTTGACATGACTGAACAGAACCTGGGAGACAAAATCCCCCTTAGAGTAAGCAATGAAAATTACCTGTCTTATCCAATGACATAGGGTGGGAAGAGAAGATGTCTTACTCCTGATGGAATGACCAAAATTTGTGAAAAAGAGTCACCCCGCCCCCAAAATCTGCAGATCTAGTCAGATAGACTTTAAAGTTTCTCACCACATCTATAAGGGAATCAGACTCAGAAGGAAAAGGGACAGCTGGAAGAAAAATCTTGTGAGACTTATGAAATATTTAATTCATATTGGGAATAAAGAGAGGGTGAAACTTTAAAATAACACGATCCTCAAACAATCTGAAGATAGGAGATTACAAAACAAGGCAGAAAGCACACCCAGTATGCTAACAGGGACAATGCTACCTTCGAAGACAAAAAGTAAGAGAAACTTCAGCCAGAGGCTCAAAGGGACATCCTTGTAAAGTCTTCAATACCAGAAGAAGATCCCAAGCGGAAACGATTTTTTGACATTGGGTCTTAAAAAGTCAAACTCCTTAAACAATCTTGGGCAAGATGTAGGTAAAATCAAATTTGCGAATCCTTAATAGCGAATTTTACCGATTCGCTAATAAGGACTCACAAAATTGAATGTAGGTAGGAATCGCTAAAATATTAGCGATTCCTTAACATTCCTTAATAACGAATCGCAAATTGAGATTAGCAAATAAGGAATACCTACACATTCATTCCTATGGGCTAGGAGGCCCATAGGAATGAATGGGAAGATATACACTATTAGCGATTCGCTATTAAAGAATGGCAAAGAGCGGGCGCTATTTCAAGGGTGCCAGGGTGTCAAAAGGACACCCTGTTGCACCCCTGAAATGTGCATGTGTGCACATGTGGCGCACATACATACCCTAAGGGCATGAATGTGTGCCACATGGCACTTTAAAAAAAAGCAAGTTGGTGGTAATTAGTGATTCCTTAAGGCTAAAGTGCACTTACTTTTGTGCTACTTATATTGCATTTAAGGAATCGCAATTTCCAATTCCTTAAATGCAAGAGCAAAATAAAACAAAAACTGTTTGGCCTCCTATCTTGAATGCTGTTAGCGTTGTTTAACTCCTTCGCTTGTGGTGAATTTAGATGTATCTTGTTTAAGACGTAGTTCATCCCAATGTCAATAATTTGTAGGTGTATAGATAAAAGTCTGTGGCGATCCATCTTATATTTAGATCTTGAGCCTGGGAGTAGCACTACAGTCAGTATTACCCCATTCGTGACCTTTAGATTTTCAACAGCTTGCGTGTCGGCGTGGAGTCAGCAGTACATGCAGGCTGCATAAAACGTCTAAATTCACCAAAAGAGAAGGAGTTAAACAACACTAAAAGCATTGAAGATAGGAGGCCAAACATTTTTTTGCCCTGAAGAAGTCAGAGAGGACGAAACGCGTTGGCTACGGTTTTATCCATTGTGAAGGAGAAGTCAGGAATAAAGGAATTGAAATTTATCTGCTGAATTGATGTCATGCTTAATTGTGCAGCTAAAAAATACTAATGAATGAAAAAATTATGTATGTAATTACACTGCATTTGTGTATGACTACAACTAAGGGTGCTGGATCACTTAGTTTCTTATGTTGTTGAGGGATCTTTGTGATCCCGGGAGGCTTATGGATTTTGAGTTTCAGGTCCTGAGCACCTAATGGTCTATTTGATATGTTACCTCACAGCTAGGTAGGTGCAGTCGCATTTGCCTCAATCCCCGAAAAAATCTTTTTATTGCAGACCATTCAAACCATTACCCTAGTGCCTGCAAGGTCATTTAACTTGGTTGGAGTAAAACTAATAACTTTGGTCCTGCGAAGTAATTGGTGAATATGTTAACTAGATACTCTTATAGGTATATTGGGAGGATGTGTCAGTGCCTAAGCCTATGAGCATTTGAGAATCTGCTGTTTTGAGTCCCACTTACTAACTTACAGCAACTAGTTCACAGTTTGCTATCATCGAAATAGAAATCATTGAAATCAGGTATGAAGAATATGGGAAGCCACTCAATAAAGTACTATAAATAATTACTAAGAGACTAAAGAATACTTCTATATAATTTTAAGATTAACTGTAAAGACTACTTTGCAATTTTATGTATACTTCAAACATATTTTAGTTTATGTGCTAAGGCCCAATAAAGGATTTATGGATATTGAAGGTGTTATCGATTTAAGTTTTCAAATATGCTTGTGTTATGCTTTTTCAAAATTTCTGTTTTAGGGTTTTCTCTGAAGGCAATAAAGAGAACTAGAAATTGGGCATGAATCATGTACGCAGGTATTGATAGCATAGCCTACATATTCAAAAGAACTAAGGCCATCGCTCTGACTGCCTTGTTGGCTTCAAGACTCCTTTCTTTCAGGCTTTGTCATCTACGGAACCCATTCGATGGCGGGCTTCCCTTTCTGAAGCACAAACTGAATCTATAACACCAAGCTCTGCAAAGCTCACTCATGCTGCTCACCTTTCCTGTGTGTATCCATGACACGTGGAGCACAGGGGAGTTGATAGTCCTTTTTTATAAAAATAATAAATAAAAAATGAACTGTACAAAGCGATGCATTGTCTGACTGGATCAGATGTTGAATTTGGATATCTTTAATATTATTTATTGAATATTAAATGGAATGCATGCTACAATGTGTGTGCATGAGCAAATTGGAAGAACTCCAGTGCATCTTATTATTATTATTATTAGTCAGATTTGTATAGTGCATGGCTGCCCCAGCAACGGGGCGTCCCAGCGCGACCCCAAGCCAAGACAGACGCCCAGGAGACAGAAATGAGATGTTAATCAAAAAAGCAGGGAAAAAGCCAGGTTTTAATGGCTTTACGAAAAGCCAGATGATTCTGGATTACTCTGATGGGAACAGGCAGTGATTTCCAGAGTTTAGCCGCCAGGCTTCGAAAGGAACGGCCGCCTGCTCTAGCTTTACAAACACGGGAAATAGTTAATTTGTGCTCTGCTGCAAGTGTGCTCGTGGGTCCAACACAAGTTAAGATAATGGTGTGATGTTTAGGTATTGAGAAATGTCAATATTGTCATCCACGAATTTGAAGTTCTGTAGCTAATAACCTGTTTGTATGAAACGTACAGGTGAAACCGCACATTAAAATGAGAAGTAGATCGAGGTAGAAACGCCTGTGCGATTAATACTGGTGGAGTAAATAAAGGTAACACCACATCTTTTTTGTTTTTGCACTCCATTTCAACTAAAAACATTTCATATGCCAATGAATAAAACAGAGATGCACAAAAACAGAATGTAAACTAAATTTATCATGCATTAATTGCTGCTGACCTGCACAATTCTCTGTGTTGAAAAGTGGGATGTGTACTACTGTAGGCACATTGGGACCTTTGAAGACGTAGAATCCTGCGGGAGTCTCTTCTTCATCCTTGTGCACATGGATAGCTGGGAATGGAATATTGTGCACTTTGCAGTATTCAGCAGTTAGTTTGAGTGTCTAAATAGGACAAAATGAGAAATGTGGATGATTGCGAGCAGTTTCAGTGGGAAATAGTGAGAAACATATAAATTTGGTCATAGTTGTTCATTATGGCTTATGACTAAGTATCAAAGATAGCACCAACCTAAAGACACTGCAGAAAACATATATTTCTCAGATGAGGGGACTGCCAAAGGCAGGATCCTTATCATAGAACTTGGGGCCTTAATATGAGTTAGGTGGTGCGGGAGCAGTACCCCCTGCTCCTGCACTGCCAAATCAATAGAAGAACCGACCACCAGATCAGGAGTTTTCTCCTGCCTGGCGGGCTTTTGTGTCATTCCCACAGCAGTGCCTACGAAATAGGCATCACAATGGGAACATCAAAATCAGTACTTGCATTGCATGTACTGCTGCAGTCCATGCCATGCAGGTACTGGCATGCAAGCATACAGGGAAGCACATCTTGTACCCCTCCTGTGTGCATCCACATGGCGTGAGGCACCGAGGGGCCATGTAGGTACCCCTTTGTTTCCTCACTGCCACTCTTTTCATGACAGTCGCACTGCCATGAAAAGTGTGGCGGTAAAGAAATTTATAATATGCTTGGCCCCGCCCAGCATATTCCCGCTTCAGGACCGCTGCTTAACTTCCAGGGAACGGTGGTTAACTGACAGTTGCGGCAGATGTGGTGGTCATAGGGCGGCCCGACTGCCCTAGTCATAATAGGATGGCCGGGAGACCACCACCATGAGTCTGGCAGTCCATGGACCGCCAGACTCAAAACGAGGCCCTTCGCCATAGTGTAGCCTAGCTTATAGCTTAGCATGGGTCCAATCCTTCTCAGACTACATTATTAACCACTCAAGTCTGTCCAGTGTTTCTACTGTTCTCTTTCCAGCCAGAAATATATTCCCTTCCCTCATCCTTCACACCACAAACATATTCTTGGATATCCCTCTCATTTTGCCTATGAACATTACCCATTCTATTACTTGTTTCTCACCCATTTAGCCCTATCTGAGCCAATAGGCATCATTTCCTTTCTAACATTCTTTTACTCTCTTTGAAATGTAGAAGTTTGTCATCGTCTTGGACTTGTTGGAATAACTTTACAATCTTACTAGACTGAATTTTATCCCTTCTCATTTAGGCACAGAACAGACTCACCCTCAACATTATAGTTGTCTGTTATCTTCTTTGTCCAGTAGGTGCATGTTTCAAGGGCTTTGACTAGTCTTGCGAGCACTACCATAAAGTACCTACATTAATCATGTACCCCATTAACTTAAAAGCCAATGGTATGAGCTAGCTCAAACTACTTTACATGCTTGTAGATCTCAAACTTCCCAGCATCCTATCCATACCATCTTGCTCCCACTGACTCCAACCCAACACCAGCCTCCGTTTGAACACACTAAATATTCACACTGACTGATGCAGACTCCAGCCCTGAATGCATCATTTATGATTAACAGCATTTATTAGGTGGACACAGTTACAAACGACATAACCTAAAACCCATCTGGACAGGCAGTCAAGCTTTTAGATAATAATACTAACTGAAACACCACCTTTTTTGGATAGAAAAACCCTGTTAACAAGATCTCATTAGTAACTAGTTATACCCAAAACAGACATGAACAAGCATTGGCATAGCCAATAGGTCTCGCCTTTGGGACCTTATAAGTGTTTAGCCACGCAACAGTTGCATAACTAAATACTTATAAGGTCCCAAAAGCGAGACCTATTGGCTATGCAAAGCGGCCGTGCGGTCCCGAAAGTGAAAGTGATCTCGATCACGATCAAACATCAAAGCGGCCCTGCGGCCGTGAAAATGAAAGTAATCCCGGTAAAGATGGCACGCGTGCCCGCGCACATGCACTGTGGCTCTAGGCTGGCCTGGTAGCACTTTTTGAAGCCCTCTCAATAAGTCTCGCCAGACCAGCGCATGCGCTGAGTCAGGCGAGACCTAAAAAACCGGAGTATGATCAAACTAGTACACATATTAATCTCTAATCCACCCTTCTGGTAGAGCCACCTATGGGACAACTCCATTGAGTTGTTGAAACAACCCTGCAAAGACAACAGGACTGCAATGCAACCAATCAGTTAATCACCCCTTTTCATTGTCTGAAGTCCCAAAGTTCATCCATTACACCATCCACCTTGGTCTGCAATACATTCATTATTATCTCTGGCTGGACTTGAAGCACTTGAAGCATGTGGTTCCTCTTCATGTTATCATGTAGTTCTATCATTACCATGACTTCTACTATGTCACCCCTAAAATGTCATACCTCTTTCACCTCTCTGACAATCCCAACTGAGTGGCCCTCAAAGACTTTACCATGGCCTCCACTGTTTCCAGCACACCCTCCTTTGCTAGCACTCTGCCTGACGGGGCATCCAACATTTATTGTACACCACTCACTGCATTTACCATAGAAAAGATTTTATTCCCCAAATCTGCATGCAGTGTGCTGATGGAAAGGAACAGATTCTGCACAACCACAGAAAACTGCACATCATTCAGAGGCTCACCATCAAAGTATTTTTGGTCAACTCTAGAGGACAACTCATTTGAGATGAAGAAAGTATCCTTTTTTCATACCTTTCTTGTTGGTCCTGGGCATTCTTAGGTAGTACCTATATAAAGGAGTCATGAAACCCATGTCTTTCTTGCTTTAGGATATAGGGAATATCCTTTGACCGGCTGAAGCAGTGGAACCCCAGCATCCTAGGGATCCCCTGCGATGATCACAGGTAAAAAGAGAACACCTGGTCTGTTTATAGTGCCCCCCACTGCAACAAAGACCAGGAAGATGAAGTACTCCTCAAGTGTGCCTGAAATAGGATGTGTGTGCATGAGTGATATTATGCCTAAAAAGGGTCTGAGCCATCATCGATTATGCGCCACCACATTCCCCCTCCAATACCAACATCCAGCGGGCACACCCCCATAAGATCACTTTTCAGGGGCAGTGGCAGCAGCAAAGGCCTTTAAGAATGACAGATGAAGGTGAAAGTAGAAGCTGCCCAGGAGTCCACAGATCTGCAGCCATCTTGGCCTGGACCTGCCTCAATGTCTCCCCCTTGAATAAAACATCTGACGTTTTCGAGCTCTGTCTCAAAATGTATACTTTCAAACTATCATGCAAACCCTGTATCACCCACAGGGGCCTATTTATGAGAAAGTCACACAGTGCAGTGCAGAAAGCCACCTTGCTGTGCTGCACTGCATGACAGGGAAAGGACAGGAATGCATTGTATTTAAGGTAATATGGTGCATTCCTGCCTATTCCCTTGCACTGGTTCCCTTTTGGAAGGCTAACGCCAATGCAGGCACCCTTGCAAGGGGGCCTACGTTAGATCATGATTCTATTTGTGAAGGAAGGAGCACACATAGAAAGAAGAATTTATGAGGAGAAATAAGGAGATTTCTCCTCATTACATCTCTCCTGGGAGGCAAATCTTTTTGGCGCATTCCCAGGTTGACCAGTTCTGGTAAATTTGTGAATGCATCAAAAACCATGGACGTTGTGTGGGAACACCCATGAAAGCCCATGGAACACCTTCCCAGGGCAGAGTAAGCAAACACAGCGATTTGTGCTGTGCTGCCTTAGTCCAGACTTATGGAGCCAATCAGGGCTCTGCAAAGTGGCCTTGTGTGGATTCTTCAATCACATGTAGGGTTTGCTTCGCCCTTGCACAACGCCACATGGTGTAAGAGCAACACAAACTGGTTCATAAATAGGCCCCTCAATATTCTTAAAAGAAGGAACAGATGTAAACTTCTCTCCACTTGAAAGGGATCAAACAGGACCAGAACACATATTGTGTGTTTATGCTGTCTGGTTGCTGAAGGACCCTGCTTTTGTCCTACCAGTCCTCTGTCTCTTTTTTGTCTGTTCAAGGCCTGGTTTCAAACTCCATTTTACATAGTTCCCTCTCAAACACACCCCAGCTTTCAGAGCCAAAGTTTAGTCTGGCTGAAGACTTCAGTCCTCCTGACATTGCCCTGGAACATTGCATTTTGGGCCTGGGAAAATTGACTCCATTGAGGACTGGATGTATAGTAGGTCTGTTGAACCCTACAAAGCTGGATTCTCACCAGTCCTTGATCAGAAAAATAGCTGGACCCGAGGAAGATCAGAGTATTAGAGTGACTGCCTATGAACTGAGAGGAGCCCTGAAGGACGGTGCTGCTCTGTCTTGTACCGAGGACAACGAGATGGACTCCAAGGGTTGGTTGGCTGATCTCATGTGAAGCTGCAGGAACAGAACAAGGTGAAAGAGGCCTTTTACTGGAAGTAAACAGCTGACCAGTCGCAATGGACATAGACTGGTCTTTGCTGTTGACCCTTTCTTGGCACACTGAGAGTGGATACATGCTCTCCACTGAGGTCCAGGGAGCCTTAAGATTGTACTCATGTGGTTGTTTGGGCACCAGAAGAAGGTTTTGACCTTTTCCTCTGGAGCGTCAGTGGGAACCACTGGAAAAAGTATCGAACCTGCAGCGTCAGATTAAATTTCACCTTTGTTCATCGCAAGGATCCTCTGTAAATCCCCAAAAATAACTCACTTCCATTATTCTGCATTGAGACTTTGAAAAGTTTCAAGAATTCCCTAAAGCTCCACAGGGACAAACTTTCTTTACGAATTCGGCCTTCAGTTCCATGTATGAAAAATATGTGAATGAGAATTATAGAAGTTTAATGAGTGAGTATTTTATATTTTCAATATTCAACAAGCAATGGCAAAGCCAATAGGTCTGGCTTGTTTTTAGGTGTTTGTCTGTTGTTCTGTTATATGTCTGGATGCAAGAACATAAAGCTCACAGAGAGGCAGGACTCCCTTGCCATAGAAATACTGGCCAACCAATAGTCACAGTTGCAGTCCCCTTAAAATAGCTTAGATGTTAAATGTACCTGCAGCAGAACATTTGACATGTTAGATATTACATGCCTAGTCTAATTAAGATAGATTAATGGGTAAATGCTTTTGGTACTTGTAACCTTTGACCTAATAAGTCCCTTCCTTTTTGTATCTACCTAATGGCCCCTCATCATCTGCTGTGCAGGGCGTGGTGGTGGGGGTGTTTATTTGGAATTGGTGTCCCTGCTGGAGCAGGATTTTCTAAATGAAAATCTATAGGGTTTTGAAGCTCTGGTTTGTCTATTTGTCATGATTAAAATTAATAATCATTAATTAATAATTATTTGTTTTGTGTAAGTGTGTGTTTAAACTTACCAACATACTAATGATAAGAAAACCGACACGTGGGAACGCTTTTGTATTGCTATTAATAAATGTGCATGTTTTATTAAATAAACGTTGCTGAGTGCTGTTTATTTTAAAGCACGAAACGCTTTTGAATTAATGCTTTTTTGTGTTGCTAAAGCTAGATAATTACATACACATAAGGGTATTAGTGGGGTTAACACTGTTCAATCACTATGCTGTGGTAACGTTGTTTTGTCTCTTTTAATTAAGATGGTCTATTGTGGCCTATTGTGGCCTAATCAAAGATGGCTGACTTTTGAAGCCTGGTTTCGAGTGAGAATTTGTGATGGAAAAGGCCTTGCTGAATATGGATGCGAGTCATCTGTCCACAGTCCTTGCCTGGTTAAAACTTTCCGTGAGGATAGCAGCAGATCTGGTTATGTCTCCAGATGCATTGGGACAGCCTTGGCAGCCTTGGAAAACAAAGGAGCTTTAAAGAAAGACTCTAAACTCTGAGCTCACCAGAGGAAATGTGTGGAAGTTGAGAAGATACATTTAATATTTAGTTCCTGTTCTGTCTTTTTATTTTTGTGACTTTTTCTGAGCGGAGATTTTTCCAAATGTAGCGATGCTACATCCTTTTCCTTCTCGCTCTGCTCAGCGGTTCAGCGGATGAAGTAATATTAAATGTTTCTTTCTTTTGTCTGAATTATTATAAATATACTAGACTAGAGAGGGTTTGTGTCATTGCGTTTTGCCACTTTGCCATTTTCTTCCCAAACCTGCGTTGGTGAGGATCGATGCTGTGAGGACGGTGACTTGGGAGATTTCTACTGAGAGACTTGTCCTGATGACCCATTCTGACATTTAGCTAGAATAGGTAATTATGAGAAAATGATTTATTCTGATTAATTTCTTTTGACTAATTTTAGATAAAGAATCATAATTTTAAATACGGTGTTGGTGATTATTTCTTGTCAATTATTGAGTACTCTATTTGATTATTGATGTATAGATTGTTTAGATTATGACAATTGCAATAGCTAGGTCTTATCGACCTTGGTGTAGATGTGGGGTTTAGGAGTTTTAGAAGGTTTCTTTCCACAGGTTCAATGCTGGTAGAGTATTTGAGTGTATGTTAGTGAAATGGGCCCTAGTGTATGGTGAGTGTATGTGCGTGTAACTGTGAAATTACTCTATCCGTGGAAGTAGGGAGATTTTGTACACCCCAATCTGCATCATCCCCACTACACGTTCTCGGGTTGGTTCCATCTACTCTTTCAATCATTGTCTACTGTCGAGTGATCACATTGTGGTGTCCTGTAACATGCCAGTGGCAGAACAGATAACCCCTGAGGCAATAAATAAGCTACAAACCATTCAGATAATTCAGTGTTTGCTAGATCCACAGTGAATCCAGCTGCAGCCACACATTATCCTTCAAACATAGTACACATTAGACATAATTCATGTCATCATCATATGCACAATACAGTTCAAAGTCAAACATTTACCTAAGTATTTGCTCTCTCTGTGGTGCTCCCTTTAAGTTATACTGACAAGTGCTATCCTATCATTAATCAACATTTCCATTGTGAAAACATTAGATTAAACCCATTAAACAACATACTTAGAATGTAATCAAAGCAACACTATTAAGATCAGCAGCTCAAAACTTAACAACCACTTGATGCTGAGCAATAGACAGTTTGTACACCCCAGTGGCAGGACAAAATTGCAATGTCCTTCAGCACACAAAACCACACACACAATCTTTATATCTTTGAATTGGTAATGCTGTGTCTATATTTTTCCTTTAAAAGGGAGAAAGATTTAGGGACCACTAGTTCCCCCTCTGCCATATTGTAATTGTTGCAATAGAGAGAAATATGACCATCCATTGTGAGCGTGTCCTGGTTAACCACTGTCCTCCCAAATGGCCTTAGTTTTCTTTTGCCTTAGTTGTCCTGTTTTCTGTTGAGACTATTGATTGGTTGGACATGTTGAACTTGTAAAAAAAGAAAGCTCAAGGTTTTTTTTTTTTAAAAGCTACTTTCAGAACTAGTAACAACAAAACAATGTGGGAGGAGGTCCAAGGGAAAAGGATTTTAAAGACCAGCAGGTTGTGTATCCCTTAAATTAAATCACTATAACACTGCTCAACCCGGGTCTAGTGCTGTGTCAACACAGAAGAAAAAGAAGCATATCTACTGATTCGGACATCTCTTGTTAATAGAGAACCCTTCTTGGAACAGAACCCATCAATCACCAAGGAGTCAGTGTGTTTGTCATCATTTGGATCTGTGTCTCTTGATACAACGCCCCAGGTCCTGTTGGAATGACCCGGTTGCGAGTAAAGAGAAGTGGCATACAAGGGTTGCTGTCAGATCTCCACCAATGATAACAAGAGAAATGTAGTAAGCCCTCGCTCACGTGAAAGGGGTTCTAAAAGTGCAGCACTAAATCATAAGAGTGACGATAAAAATGGCTAGGGGAACTCAAAAGGGCTTTAATTGGTAGAGTGCCTCTGCCAACATTAAAAAGCAAAATGGCAATTCAGCATAAATATTTTGTCATTATGCTCATTGTCCATAGTATCTGGTCGACATGTTTCTGCCCATTAGGATCTGTGTAGTATCAAGGGCATTCATCAGGACCTAAATTGCTGCTACTATGTAAAAAGTGTATGAAAATATAAGGAAAAATACAGACATTCCTACCACCGGTTAACTCTACAGATGTCAAAAACCGGATACCTAGGAAAGCAAAGAGAAACGAATCAGAATTGCAACAAATCAACAATGTTGTCTAAGACAGCAAAATAACAGTAATCAAATACCGTCTTTAGAAGCACAAATTAATGCTCCATGCATCCAATAATGTATTAGATTGCACTTACCCCAAAATTATGGGTGACACCCTCACCTCAACCTGGTCTCTGCTCAGGGAAAGGGGCCCTGCTCTGATAAAGGGGAGAAGAAAAAGACAGGCTGCTAGCTAAACTGCCAAACATAATTCCTCCCCGTCAAGATGGCAAAAAAGAATATAGGCAACGTCCATGTATTACATAAATGTGATGGCAAACAGCATGGTTTAAAAATAGTGTTCACCCTTACTGGGAATCTAAGGGTAGGGAACTTAGATAAATTCAGTGTCAAGCAAGGGTTTCTAACAGGATACATAACGAAACCCGATATTTTATCTTAAAGATTACTCACAAGTGTTGTCAAGCTTCTGCATGGTTTAAATGTAGTGAGGAAAAAACGCTCCCAGAATCAGACAGTAGCGCTAACCTACAGTGTCAAGCAAAGGTTTCTAACAGGATAAATAACGAAACCCAATACTTTATCTTAAAGACCACTCGCAAAAATTCGAGTGTTGTCAAGCCTCTGTATGGTTTAAATATAGTAAGGAAAAAACGCTCCCAGACTCAGAAAGTAGTCATAGAGCATGAAGCAGCGCTTACCTATCCGTCGGTACCCCGGGGCGGTCTATGAGTAAAGACCGGAGGTGCCGACGAGATCGGGAAGGAGTGCTTTATAGGAACCTTGATTGTACACAGCTGCGTGTGTTCACCGGGGTGGCCAAGGCAAAGCCTGTTGTGTTTAAAAACGGCGTGAGGACCCAAACGGGTTCGTAGCTATAGCGGACTGCGCATGTGTCATCAGTATGCTACCTCTGCTCCTAAACAGTGCGCATGTGTCGATCTGTTTACACTAATCAAACACAGCTCGCAGCGGTGCTAAGACCAGCCTAACATGTAAAAGCTGGGATAGAAGTGTTGACTACTGCGATATCAGTCAAAGTAAAACTGCTTAACGCACATATATCTCATAACACCTCATAGCAAAAGCCAGGGGATATCGTCATTAAGCCCTGTAACATCCGAGTGTAGTCGATAAACCCATTTTTGTTCTTTACATAGGAGAAATCGTTGGATGTCTACAATATGTTGGGGAATATAGGGTTGTTCAAGTATTACCCAACGTAAATCAGTTTCTTTATGGCCTGCTGTGATGAAATGGCTGGTGAGTTTAGTAGCACTCTTTTTGCACCGTATGGTACTCTTATGTTCTGCAATCCTCAGTTTAATTTTTCGAGATGTCATCCCCACATAGTTCTTATCACACGGACACTTTATTAGGTAAATAACCCTGTCACTGTTGCAGTTAGTATGTTTGTTAAGACACCATGGTCTGTTCGTACCGATGTCTATTTCCGTGGTGTGCGAAGTCTGGGGGCACACCGAACAGTTCCCACAGGGGAAATGGCCTTTAACTGGAGGAAGACCCCAAAGGGGCGCATCTGTGGATTTGCTCAAAGCTCGAGGACGTGTATGTATCAACTGGTCCTTGATATTATGACTCCTTTTATAAGCAAATAAAGGAGGGGGTAATGCCTTTCCTTCAATCTTGACCACTCTCCAATTTTTGAGAATGCTCTTCTTCAGTGCATTTGAGTAGCTCGAAAAGGTGTTGACACACGTAATCCTGTTCTCCTCAGTACTTGGATTACATATTCGCTTCTCCAGGAGAGCTTCCCTGTGATTATTAAACGCTCTCTTCATTGATGTTTTTACAGTTTTTTTTAGGATATTGCCTATCCAGCAGTTGGGAAGAGAGCTGGGTGGCATGTTCACAGTATTTGGAGACAGTTGAACAATTCCGCCGAATACGGAGAAATTGCCCAAATGGCAAGTTCTCCCGCAGAGCTCTCGGATGAAAACTCTTAAAATGTAACAAAGAGTTCCGAGCCATCGGTTTCCTATATAGTTCCGTAGTAAGTGTCCCATCCTGAGAACCGATCAATAGATCCAAAAAAGGTAAGTTCTCTTTCGAAGTCTCGCAAGTAAACTTCAGAAAACCATTTCTGTTGTTCAGCCAAGAGTGGAAGCTCTCAATGGTGTCCATAGAACCTCTCCAGATGACTAAAATGTCGTCTATGTACCGTTTCCAGGACAAAATATGGCCTAGAAACGGATTTGTGGTGGACAGTATCTCCGCCTGTTCGAATTGGTGAACATACAGATTGGCTAAAGAAGGGGCAAAAATACTCCCCATAGATGTTCCGGAGATCTGTAGGAATAGCTCCTCCTCGAATTGAAAGAAATTCTCCTTCATCGCCAGTGTTGCACAAAACATGATGAACTCAACTGGCGTGGGACTATGCAGGTCTTGTGCTTCCAGGAGTGTTTTAATGACAGACAAAGTCTCATCTTGTGGGATGCAGGTGTATAGTGACTCCACATCAAAGCTCACTAAGAAGTCTTGTGTGGTGTCAAAAGGCATCCCATCTATAATGCGCAGTAGATCCTTCGTGTCCTCAACGTATGTGGGCATTGTTTTCACAAGGGGTTTGAGAAAAAAGTCTACAAAGGTAGACAAGGGTTCAAGGAGTGACCCTATCCCCGAGATTATGGGTCTGCCTGGAGGGGGTGACACCCCTTTATGTATTTTTGGTAATACATAAAAATATGGAACTACTGGAAATGTAGTTTTCAAGAACATTGCCTCATGGTTTGTGATCCAGCCTTGTTCCAACGCATCATCTACTCGATCTTTGATGATGGCCATCAGCCTCTTGGTGGGGTCCATTTTAAGAGGCTGGTAAAAAGTGCCATTATTCAGTTGTCTCTTGCACTCACTTCTATATGCTTCTGTGTCCATAATTACTGTGGCGCCCCCTTTATCCGCAGGTTTGATGGTAACCGACCTGTCCATCGATAATGTCTGGAGAGCAAAGTTTTCATTCTTGGACAAATTCATAAATTGTCGATTCTCGAGCTGGAAAAGCATTTCAGCATCTCTCAAAACAGCCCTCTCAAAAGTGAGTATTTCCGGGGGAACTAGATGTGTAGGTGGATTAAAAGTGGACTTCGGGCGTAAGCCAGTGTTAGTGGTGTTTTCCTCATCGGCCTCTTGTGGTTTCTCACCGAAGAACGCACGTAGTCTCACCTTTCTAAAGAAGGCAGCTAGTTCTTGTCTAGTTTGAAATGAATCTCCTTTGTATGTTGGAACATACCCAAGCCCCTTCTCTAGAACGTTGGTCTCATCAACAGTAAGAGGGCGTTTACTTAAATTGACAATCAGGCTGTCACGTTGCTTGGTCCTGGTGCCGCAGGATCTCTCAGGTTGCTCCGTGTCCGGGACGATGGAGGAGGGCTCCAATGGACGTTTGGTTGAGTTGGTCTTCTCTTGCCTCTGGAGCGGCGTTGGCCTTGTCCTAAAAAAGGCTGTTGTTGGAAATTGTCAGGATGCAAAGGACCAGGATATCTTGGGTGCTGGAAGTAGGGTTGTTGGAAATTGTAGGGTCCGGGTGGCCACCATTGTGGCTGAGGAGGACCTCCAAAGAAATTACCCCTTCTGGGGCCCCTTCTCCTCCAATTGCGACCTCTTGAGGATTGGTACGTGCCTGGATCTGAGTCAGATGAATTGCCATCGCTACCAGACGTAGAGTAGTTCGAACCAGACCTACCACTTTGTTGGTTGTATGTGGGAGGAACATAGGAATCACTCGTGTAGGGATAAACTTTAGTCATAGAGAATTTAGCCAGATCCTTCTTGAATTTAACAATTTTGTTTGCAAGAATGGTATCTCTGAACTCCTTGCTGGTTTTGTCAGTTTCTTTAGACTGTTTATTGTAAGTGGCCGTAACCAGCACTGATTTGATCTGGGACTCTAAAAGTTGTATCTCGACTAAGATGTTATCCGCTATCCTCTTGGCTGTTGTTATTATTAGAATTAGCCAATCCCGTGTGCATCGCCAAGCCACCAAAGACCAGTCCTTTTTTGGATCTATTGATCGGTTCTCAGGATGGGACACTTACTACGGAACTATATAGGAAACCGATGGCTCGGAACTCTTTGTTACATTTTAAGAGTTTTCATCCGAGAGCTCTGCGGGAGAACTTGCCATTTGGGCAATTTCTCCGTATTCGGCGGAATTGTTCAACTGTCTCCAAATACTGTGAACATGCCACCCAGCTCTCTTCCCAACTGCTGGATAGGCAATATCCTAAAAAAACTGTAAAAACATCAATGAAGAGAGCGTTTAATAATCACAGGGAAGCTCTCCTGGAGAAGCGAATATGTAATCCAAGTACTGAGGAGAACAGGATTACGTGTGTCAACACCTTTTCGAGCTACTCAAATGCACTGAAGAAGAGCATTCTCAAAAATTGGAGAGTGGTCAAGATTGAAGGAAAGGCATTACCCCCTCCTTTATTTGCTTATAAAAGGAGTCATAATATCAAGGACCAGTTGATACATACACGTCCTCGAGCTTTGAGCAAATCCACAGATGCGCCCCTTTGGGGTCTTCCTCCAGTTAAAGGCCATTTCCCCTGTGGGAACTGTTCGGTGTGCCCCCAGACTTCGCACACCACGGAAATAGACATCGGTACGAACAGACCATGGTGTCTTAACAAACATACTAACTGCAACAGTGACAGGGTTATTTACCTAATAAAGTGTCCGTGTGATAAGAACTATGTGGGGATGACATCTCGAAAAATTAAACTGAGGATTGCAGAACATAAGAGTACCATACGGTGCAAAAAGAGTGCTACTAAACTCACCAGCCATTTCATCACAGCAGGCCATAAAGAAACTGATTTACGTTGGGTAATACTTGAACAACCCTATATTCCCCAACATATTGTAGACATCCAACGATTTCTCCTATGTAAAGAACAAAAATGGGTTTATCGACTACACTCGGATGTTACAGGGCTTAATGACGATATCCCCTGGCTTTTGCTATGAGGTGTTATGAGATATATGTGCGTTAAGCAGTTTTACTTTGACTGATATGGCAGTAGTCAACACTTCTATCCCAGCTTTTACATGTTAGGCTGGTCTTAGCACCGCTGTGGCTTGCGAGCTGTGTTTGATTAGTGTAAACAGATCGACACATGCGCACTGTTTAGGAGCAGAGGTAGCATACTGATGACACATGCGCAGTCCGCTATAGCTACGAACCCGTTTGGGTCCTCACGCCGTTTTTAAACACAACAGGCTTTGCCTTGGCCACCCCGGTGAACACACGCAGCTGTGTACAATCAAGGTTCCTATAAAGCACTCCTTCCCGATCTCGTCGGCACCTCCGGTCTTTACTCATAGACCGCCCCGGGGTACCGACGGATAGGTAAGCACTGCTTCATGCTCTATGACTACTTTCTGAGTCTGGGAGCGTTTTTTCCTTACTATATTTAAACCATACAGAGGCTTGACAACACTCGAATTTTTGCGAGTGGTCTTTAAGATAAAGTATTGGGTTTTGTTATTTATCCTGTTAGAAACCTTTGCTTGACACTGTAGGTTAGCGCTACTGTCTGATTCTGGGAGCGTTTTTTCCTCACTACATTTAAACCATGCAGAAGCTTGACAACACTTGCGAGTAATCTTTAAGATAAAATATCGGGTTTCGTTATGTATCCTGTTAGAAACCCTTGCTTGACACTGAATTTTTCTAAGTTCCCTACCCTTAGATTCCCAGTAAGGGTGAACACTATTTTTAAACCATGCTGTTTGCCATCACATTTATGTAATACATGGACGTTGCCTATATTCTTTTTTGCCATCTTGACGGGGAGGAATTATGTTTGGCATGTTAGCTAGCAGCCTGTCTTTTTCTTCTCCCCTTTATCAGAGCGGGGCCCCTTTCCCTGAGCAGAGACCAGGTTGAGGTGAGGGTGTCACCCATAATTTTGGGGTAAGTGCAATCTAATACATTATTGGATGCATGGAGCATTAATTTGTGCTTCTAAAGACGGTATTTGATTACTGTTATTTTGCTGTCTTAGACAACATTGTTGATTTGTTGCAATTCTGATTCGTTTCTCTTTGCTTTCCTAGGTATCCGGTTTTTGACATCTGTCGAGTTAACCGGTGGTAGGAATGTCTGTATTTTTCCTTATATTTTCATACACTTTTTACATAGTAGCAGCAATTTAGGTCCTGATGAATGCCCTTGATACTACACAGATCCTAATGGGCAGAAACATGTCGACCAGATACTATGGACAATGAGCATAATGAAAAAATATTTATGCTGAATTGCCATTTTGCTTTTTAATGTTGGCAGAGGCACTCTACCAATTAAAGCACTTTTGAGTTCCCCTAGCCATTTTTATCGTCACTCTTATGATTTAGTGCTGCACTTTTAGAACCCCTTTCACGTGAGCGAGGGCTTACTACATTTCTCTTGTTATCATTGGTGGAGATCTGACAGCAACCCTTGTATGCCACTTCTCTTTACTCGCAACCGGGTCGTTCCAACAGGACCTGGGGCGTTGTATCAAGAGACACAGACCCAAATGATGACAAACACACTGACTCCTTGGTGATTGATGGGTTCTGTTCCAAGAAGGGTTCTCTATTAACAAGAGATGTCGGAATCAGTAGATATGCTTCTTTTTCTTCTGTGTTGACACAGCACTAGACCCGGGTTGATCAGTGTTATAGTACTTTCAGAACTAGCCAACTATCACCAAAGATAAAGAGCTTCATTACCATATGAATCGTACTATTTCAGGTTTGAAAAATACTAAATCATAATTAGTATAGAGACAACTGACAAGGGTAAGTTAGGCTAAACATGTGCCTTATGGTAGCTTCATAGTAGATGGAAATAACCTCCTACAGTGATATCTGAATATATTTAATAAACATAACACAAAGTCAATCCATCCTTGTTTTCCTTTTTATGTGTTTTAAACAAAACTACCCTTTCTGTTACACTACTATGTCATCATTTAGAGCATTTACAGTTCAAGTTTTAGATGAGTAGGGGGGCGTGGCCAAGCCGGCTACCATGGCGGCTGCAGCTTGCTAGGGCTCTACGATCGGGCCGGACAACTGACCGACTCCAGGCGTTGCTCCCACATGAAAACGCAACCCTGGGTGTCGGAACGGCCCTGGCATCTACTGCTTTGAGGAGGTCGAGGCACTGAGGGGGAGAAGAGCAACAGCGGCGTGGTAAAGCTCCGGATCGGGACTTGGTATCGCAAGATGGCGGCGGGCGGTCCCGGAGGTCCGCGATAGTGCGCCCGGAGGACGGCTGGAACACGGCTATAGTCGGCAAGCTCCCCTGTGAACCCCCATTAAGGCGACAACGGCGCATGAACGACGCTGATGGGTGGCGAAGTTCCGGAGGCTGCTGGAGAGAGCAAACGTCCCCCTACCTGCATTGGCGCGAAGAGAATGGGCGGCCATGACACCAGCAACGCGCACCCCGCGCAGTAACCAGCTCCACGGGGGAGAAGACGAGGCAGAGCGGGCGAGAGACAACGCATTCCCTCTGGGGCACCTGGAAGCTGCGACATCCGCGGTGAGTGCGGAGCTGCGGGGGGAGCCCTGGTGTGTCTTGATGCTGGGTCGGGACGCCTGACCTTAAGATGGCGCCCGACGGGACATCGTTGTAACAGAGCCTGGAGCCTGTAACGGAGGGCAGGGAAAGCCGGCATCAGTGGAGAATGGCCTGCGCTCTCCCCTTATCAAGCCTGGGACGTCCCACCCTGCAGGGAGGCTCACATATGGAGGGCACCCAGAATCAGACATTAATAAAGGGTCCTACGAGGACAGCCCCCCTGGCGATCTATTGAAGGGTGCCGAGTGGCGCAGTGTCTACCAGACCTGCGGCGGCCCGGTTCGAGGGGAGACACGAGGTGGGACGATACCTCTCATGTGCTCTGATCACTAATCCCTGAGGTCGACGGACGGTGGCCTCCTCGTGGCTCACAGGCGGGGGAAGAATAGCGGAGTGTCTCCTGGACCTGAGGCGGCCTGTGGCAGAGAGCGGAAGTATCCGACGGGGACGCAGATCACTGGTGAGGGCAGGACCGACAACGAGGCGACCCCCTTGTCTCCTTGGCAGAGAGGGAACCCGCGTCCTCGGCAGACGGGCACGACGCGCTGAAGTACCCCGATCACAGCAATGGGGAAGCTCCGGGGGACCCAACAGACGACGGTTCCCGAGACGGCCCCAGAGAAGATGCCCAGAGCCCGGACATGGGTGGGCACGGTGGAAACACAGCCTGACTCCTCGGTCTCCGTCAAGTTGGACCAGGTTCTGGCCGCCATTGAGCATTCCAGAGTCTCAATGGAGGAACGACTCGGGACGCTAGCGACGGACGTCAGCCTTATCCGTGACGACCATCGGAAACTGGTGGATAGAGTGAAGGACGGAGAGAAGAAAATGGAGGACATACAGCCAACGCTCAACAAGCACCAGCAGACTCTCCAGGAGGTGCTGCATCGCCTGACCATCATGGAGGAACGTGCGGACGATTGAGAAGGGCGCTCAAGACGCTGCAACATACGCGTAATAGGGCTACCCGAAGGAATTGAAGGCACGGACCCCCTGCAATACTTGGAGACCTGGGTGAAATCCTTCACTCCGGAAAAGGATCGCTCCGCATTCTTCTCTATGGAAAGAGCCCACAGGGTCCGGGCCCGCAGACCGCCCCCAGGGGTGCTCCCAAGGCCACTGTTAGCAAAGTTCCTCCACTTCCGGGACAGAGACGCAGTACTACGCGCGGCACGAGTGGCGGGCACCCTGCGGGTCGACAACCAGCACATTATGGTGTTCCCAGACTATGCAAGAGCAGTTCAACAACAGCGGGCCTCCTTTCTGAATGAAAACACCGGCTGCGTGAGAACAATATCCAATACTCCTTGCTTTTCCCAGCTCGCCTCAGGGTGGTCCACGCCGATTCCACTGTGTTTTTCACTAATGCCGCGGAAGCTCAAGATTGGGCGGACCTGCATTGCTCACGGCAGTCTAGAGTGGAGATCGCAAGAGACCCATACCCTAAGCCTTCACGATCCGGAAAGCGATCACAGCGGCGCCCACGAGGTGGAGTGAGTGGCAGAGCTCGAGCACGCACCCAGGACTCTCCTGACCTAGAGCAAGTAGTGAAAGAACGGAGGGAGGCCCTACAAGCGGTGATTGACTTGCAAGCATCCCCCCTGCCGGACGACATTGACCGGCCACCGCATATCTTTACCTCAGAGGGGGAGAATGACAGTGACGAAACAGTGTCGGGGGAGGACTCCGTGACGCCCCCCATGGTCACTCCGCAGACGGCAGACCTCATTCTGGATGAACAATCTAGCTCCCGAGCGAAATGAGAGGGGACTTCTGAAACTAACATCGAACTAAGTACACTTTTTCCCCCACCTGCCGAACTTCGACTTCAGTCTCGTTACTTGCTACAGCAGGAGCAACGTCCATTTTCCCTACTAATGGCCCGATTCGTTTCTGGCCCAGTACGCATGCACCGCCGCCCCCTTGTTATATTGTTGTACCCCCCTTAATTGGGTAAACAGGTTTGGACGCATCGTCCTCGGCGATGGGCCATAGGCATTGGGAATGTTCCCCGACCCCGTTTGTTCAGTTGCTTGTCCTAGTTCAACACTTTTCCCGCCCCCCACATGGAATGATACGGATCCAGACATCCCCTACTTATGACTACACAGCGTCGGGGGAAACAGACACCCTTAGCCAGCTAGCGCGACCAAGATTTGTGCACCTCAATAGGCGTAGCCCCCGCGCATGGCGAGCAGGCGCAAAGACATGACACCTCATACACCACACACTGATGTTACCATCCTCACCCTAAATGTTAGGGGGCTTCACACTCCGCGCAAACGATATGCGGTGTACTCCTATGCAAAGCGTCACAACACCCCAATAGTCTTTTTACAAGAGACGCATCTCATTGCGAAAGAAGTCAGGAAACTACAGTCAAAATGGAGGGGTCTCATATGCGCCACAACCTATTCTGCGTATGCACGAGGGGCGTTGATCTGGGTGCAACCAGGAACTCCCTTCCAGGAGCTTCGGAGGGTGGTCGACAAAGAAGGTATACGCTGCTGGAGGGTCTGTTGGACGGGCAGGTAGTGCTTCTCGGTAGCATTTACGCCCCTAATGTAGAACAAGACAAGTTTTGGGACCATCTCACAGGGGTCCTTGCCCCATTTGCTTCCATACCATGGGTTCTGGGAGGAGACTATAACTGCACGCTCGACTTGAACCTTGACCGCTCACACCCTCCTCCACCGCACTCCCCGGCGCATAAGCAAACTGATAGATTCCGGGCTTGGATTACACACTGGTCGCTCACCGATGCTTGGTGAATGCGCCACCCCCTGGTCCGATTGTATTCGTTTCACTCCATACCACACAATTTGCGCGTCTGTCTTGACCGCTTTTTATGCTCGGCGACTATATTGCCCAAGATTACCCACACGGACTACTTGGGCAGGATCATATCCGATCACGATGCTCACATTCTCCAGTTACATTGGCGGCCCCCACAGGCCCACACCCGCCAGTCCCCACGTGGCGCTTGCCGCGGGACTGTCTATCGGACCAAGTCTTTCGGCACGATCAGGAGAGTAGCATCCAAGACTATTTCACACGCAATTCGGGTACAGCGTCATCCAAGTTGGTGGAATGGGATGCGTTTAAGGTGGTGGCCCGGGGAGAGTGCTTGAAGCAAATAACGGAGTTAAACGCGTACTAGAACAGGCTCTCACCACTGCGGAGCACCGCTTGGCGACCCTCACCAAACGGGATGTCACACCCGAAGGGGAGACGCGGCGTATAGCTGAGGCAAAAACTGCCTATCAAGCTGCCTCCGCGGATTTACGAAAGTACAACTTCCGATCATACGCTACACAGATGCATAGAGAGAGAGACAAGACGGGCACTCTACTGGTGTGGCTGGCCAGGCAGGACACGGACGTCAAGCCCATTACCGAGATACTGTATCCTGGCGGGTGTTAGTGCGTTCCCAGGCGGGGATTCTTGGGGCTTTTCGCGACTACTATGCAGAGACATATAGCGACCCCGCCTCTACCCCGCAAACCGTAGTGGATCGATTTCTCGATCCTCTACCTATCCCAACAATCACGAGGACAGAGAGGGAGGCTTTAGACACCGTAATAGTCTCGGCGGATGTGGCATGGGCCCTGCATTCCCTGGCCCGAAATAAGGCTCCGGGACTGGATGGGTTCCCCTTAGAATATTACACGACATTCGCGGTGCACCTAGTCCCTCGATTGGTAGAGGTGTTCGCGGCAGCGCTGAAGAAGGGAGAACTGCCGAAATCCATGCGAGAATCCGTGATTGTGACGTTCCTGAAACCACATAGGGACCCACAGCAAATGGCCTCCTATCGCCCCATATCGCTGTTGTCCGCCGATTGCAAACTCCTCGGGAAGACACTGGCGGATAGATACGTACAAATCATATGCTCCCTGGTCCACCCGGATCAGTGCGGATTTATACCCGGCAGATGCACGTCCCAGAACATACAGCGGGTCTTCCACATTCAGGATGAGGTAAGGGGGATATACCCTCGAGCGGCCTGTCTCATTCTAGATCTTGAGAAGGCCTTCGATTCCCTCACATGGCAGTTTTTGTTTTCGGTAATGCAGCGAGCAGGCATTGGGCCCACCCTCCTGGCTTATACGCGCCTACTGTACACCGGGCTGACCTCGCGGGTACGCCTAGGCCAGTACATATCGACGGAGTTTGCGGTTCAGAGGGGCACGCGACAGGGCTGCCTGGTATCCCCTCTGCTTTTTGCTCTGGCGGTGGAGCCTCTCGCCATACGACTCCGGCGGGAAGGGGAAATCTGGGGCATCCCGATAGCAGGCACAATGCATAGTGTTTCCTTATACGCTGATGACTTGCTGATTTATGTGCGGGACATTACGGACGACCTGACTCCCCTCTGGGAATCTTTGACGGAATTTACCGCGGCCTCGGGACTACGGGTGAATTGGGATAAATCCACGATATATCCGCTGCAGCTGGAACTGCCCCCACAGGAGATTCGCCTGGGGGCTCAGCGGGTGCCCTGGAGCGCGGAGGCCCCCCGATACCTCGGGATCCGTCTTTACCACTCCTCCGCAGATATTTTCGAGGGTAACCACAGCAGGGCATTGGCGAGTATTAGGGCCACGGTCGGATTTTGGAACAGCCTTCCATTGGCTCCTATTGGGAGAGTGGCATTGGCCAAAATGATCATGGTTCCAAGATTGCTGTATTTCTTTACCAATCTGCCAGTAATCCCGCCCAGAGCCTTTTTTCGGGACCTAGACTCCCTCCTCAGTGCGCTCATTTGGGGGTCCGCCAGACACAGAATTGCCCTGACCAAACTGCAGCTGCCCACCACACAGGGTGGCTTGGGAGCCCCCTCATTCGAGGCCTACTTCTTGGCAGCACAACTGCAATGGCTGTCTCATTGGACGGCAGACAGGTATAATGTGGAAACTCATACCGTCGCAGGACGGATATCGGTTCCGGAGATCCGTCGCCTGCTCCTCCCTGGCACTAAACCAAAACGCACATACCCTCTACAGGTGTCAGTGGCATGCAGGTGCATGCTACGAATACACCGCATGTCTCCGGGGACTCCGTTGTACTCCCCTCTACTCACTCCGGTGGGATGGCCCAAACAGGAACACTACTACACAAATAGCACGCTTCGCATATAGACATTGTGTGGTTTAACGGAGGTAGAGTCCCTTTTCGAGGACGGGCAACTAAGACCGTTCCATAGCCTGGTGGAGGAGTACGAACTTCCCCCAGGACAATTCCTGCTTCACCGCCAACTCCTAGATAGCTACCGACCGTACCAGGACCTAATCAAAGGGGAACCGCACACACATCCAGTTATCCACACGATTCTACACATGGGAGCAGGACGCCATCTAACTACATGGCTTTATAAAGCCATACGGGAACTGACTAATAAGCCACTGGAGACCCTCCGAGCCACCTGGGAGGCTGAAATCGGGCGGGTGCTCCATGAGGGGGAGTGGGAGAGAGCTCTGAAGTACCCTAAGAAGGTCTCTAGAAACGCACGCATTAAAAACATTCAATATTACATCCTGCACAGGGCCTATCTAACGATTCTACCCTGACACTCAGTTCCTATGCCCCAGATGTCATGAGCGGAATGCAGACTTCCGACATATGTTTTGGAATTGCTCCGTCATTAAAATTTTCTGGCACCACATTCACACTGCTTTGGGTACCCTCACTGGGCTAACTTGTATGAACACTTGGGAGGCCAGTGCCATAGGCATCTTTCGCGCAGGTAAGCAGCACAGGGTGCAGACTCGCTTCCTCTCCCTTGCGGTGCTCTTGGCCAAACGCAGCATCGCCATGCATAGTCGTTCCCCCACCGGTCCACCGCTGGCGGCGTGGGTGGGAGCCACACACAAATGGGCGGCGGCGGAGGAGGAGACGTTGCGGGAGGAGGAGGTGAAAGGGACCTGCAAGCACCCTATATCAATGGAATGGGCCATGTTATTATATCAGTTTAGGCAGCTCTCCCCGGGAACAGACCCAACAGACGGCCCACCTACATCGTCAGTCCCGCACACACAGTCACCGACCCTACCCAACTGATTTTTCGGAATCCCGACCACGCGAGCTCATAACAAGCCCTAGCATCTGGTATACTATTGCAGTTCTCGGTCGAACCAACTAGGAGAAGGCAAACATGAGTCACAGAGGTGCCTTACCCACACGACGCTGCATACCCTCACTAGTGTAAATGGATATGTTCTTCCATGCCCGTCCCCTAGTTTATGCCTGTGTTACACCCCAGTTCCTATGCCATATCTGGAACCCGAGACAACAGGGTCTAAACATCATGATATCTCTGTACATTGTTTATGCTCCCCGATGACGAATCATCAGTATATACAGTTGTTATGTACCATTACTGAATGTATAATCTGATATGACTATTTGAAAGTTATGTATGATGCACAATGCGTGAAATATGAAAATGGCAATAAAAATAAGTAAAAAAAAAAAAAAGTAGTAGATGAGTAGTCATCATGAAATTTAAATATTTTCAAGACTCTACCATGCTCTTGGCATGTATTTAATTTTAGGCATTTCAGTTTGTTATCATGCTCCACAGGTAGTAAGAATAGACAATGTAAAGCAATTCCTCTGATGTCATGTGTGGACAAGCCAGTAGGAGCAGCAACTACACAAGATACATTTGAGTTAGCAATTTCATGCACATAAGCAGTAAGTACTTCGATGTCCACTTACATATTGTAATATAGGTTTAAAAGTGGTACATACACTTATTCCATTGTCATGTTGAAGTTCATGATCCATAGATTCCTTTATGTATTTTTAAACTTCTAGTTGTTCATTATTTAATTGACAAACAATGCTATCTAAATTATGTACATCCCTTTTGACTTGGCCCATTGCATTAAGAACCTCCTCCATAGCAACCATAGGTTCAGTATCAATAATTAGTTGTCCAAGTGGGTAGCAGTCCTAAAAGTATAAGTATTATTAATAGTTTGAGTATTGCATTGAAGTTCTGCACTGATATTGTTTTCTTCTCCTACTTCTTGATTGAGCATTTATAAGTATGTCTGTAATTCAGGCATTGAAATTTCAGTTTTATAAACATTAAATGCATTTTCATAGCATTGAAGGTGACCTATAAGTAAGACGGTTTAAATAGTTGTGCTTAAATAGTAACATTCTTACTTTCCTCCTGTGGTACAACTTAGTGTACAGTGATTGATCAGAGTAGGTTTACTATGACATAATAAACAACCATTGGTACCTTCTGGTTGAAATGTACTGTTAATTTCTTCTGTCACATTGTTTATATATGTGTAGAACTGAGGAACTAGATGGAGGCATAGTTTTTTTAACAATGGACTCTAGCATACTTTCTTCAAAATGTCTTTGTGGAATCAAAATGTGGAAGATATTCAATTTCGGGAAGGCTTTTCAGAACTCTTCGACATGATGATGACAATATGGCTTAATTTTTTTCTTATGTAATTTTTTATTTGTTTTCACTATCATATGCCAAAAAAAGTGTGTGTTAAATGCCATTGCTGCAGATTAGTTTATTACTAGTTTGTACTAGCTTTCTAAGCTCGTTTTGCTTTTTGGTAGTATAGTGCTTCATTAGCATCACAAATTGTATTTAAGCCAATAATTGTCCTCCTTTCAAAATTATAAAAGTATGTTCAGCCATTTGCCCGCTAAACTCATACAAAACCAGAGAAAGTCAGCAGTTAGCTAAGTTAACCATAACTCGCGCCCCTGCAATGGACTGCTTATGACCTCATATATTATATCACTCATGACATGGTCAGTGACATCACTGATGACATCTCAAATGACATCACTGATGACATCATCCAGTGAATGTGAGTGTTTCAAAAACATTTATGAGTGTTAAATATATATACACCAAGATGTATTAATGAATCAGTGGGGTTATGAGTGCCTGCATGGATGATTTAGTGGCTGCCTGACAGACTGTATAAGTGAGTAATTATATGTGTCTCAGTGAATGCATAGGTGAGTGACTAAATTGTGTGAATGTCTGTATTAGTCTGTATGTTTTTGTGTAAGTGGGTGGATGGGTTAGTGAGTAAGTACATGAGTGGCTATATGGGTTATTGGTTAGTTGTCTGAGTCCCTGTATGAGTGTCTGTGTGGGTCAGTAAGGGGGTGTGTGGCTCTCTGCATGGATGAGTGAGCGGGTAAATCAGTTGCTGTATGGGTTCATGAGTGCATCTGAGAGGGACTGTATGGGTGAGTGAGTGTGCGTATGGCTGTGCTGGTGAGTGAATGGATGTGTCAGTGGTGTATGGGTGAGTAACTGCATATGTGTAAGGCAGTGTAGGTGAGTGTTAGAGTATATAAATGACGGTATATGTGAGTGAAGGTTATCAAGGCTGTATGGGTGAGTGTGTGCTTGTGTCAGTGACTGTATAGGAGAGTAAGTATGTGTTACTATCGGCATGAATAAGTGAGTTGGTGTGTGTATAAGTGTATAGGTGAGAAAGTGCCTGTGTGATTGACTCTATAGCGAGTATAGATATATCAGTGGCTTTATTAGTGAATGAGTTGGTGTATGAGTGGCTGAATGGGTGACTGAGTGAATGTGTGTGCAGACCTATGAATCAGTGAGTTGGTATGTAAGTAAGTACTGGTATGTGTGTGTCAATGGTTTTGAGAATGGTAGTGTGAAAGTTGGAGTGGGTGTATGAAAGGTTACATGGGGTGTAAGTGGGTGTACCAGAGATTCTGTGGATGATGTCATCAGTGATATAATTTGAGATGTCATCAGTGATGTCATACGTGATGTCACTGACCATGTCATGAGTGATCTAATATTTGAGGTTATAAGCAGTGCATTGCGAGTGTGCAAGTTATAGTTAGCTCAGCTAACTATAACTGCTGAATTTCTCAGATTTTGTACAAGTGAAATGACAGCCTAACTATAACATCCCTGTAACCTTTGTTTTTGCAGTGAATATATATATATATACATATATACATGACCAACTCCAGAATGCAAAATCAATCAGCCAGATAACGACACTGCAGCTCCAGTCTTTTAAGTAAGTTTGTTGTTTATCTGCGGGCTGTAACGTATTTCGACAGGATCCCTTTGCCTTGTTGACACAGAAGATACATATATATATATATATATATATATATATATATATATATATATATATATATATATATATATATGCTCCAAGGTTGTCCACCAGATTGGGGAGCACTCAAGGACCAGCGATACCACATGGACCATGCAGCTATTGTGGTGCAGCCTGACGCGTTTCGCTGATATAGCTTTCTCAAAGGCTGATCACTCCTGTTCTCCAATGGCGTGCGCAGTCATTCAAATCACTCATGCTGCTTGCTGATAGGTCAGCCATCTCGCACAGAATTGTGGGGCATGTAGTGTTCATGCTGCGCCATCGAACCTTGTATAGGTGCCAGGAGACTGAAGATTTCTAATGCTTCCCCTATATGGGTCACAAGGGCTGGAAAGTCCTTATTTTCGGTGCCAGTTCTTCCACAGTGAACCGGGCAGATTCCCGACCCAGCGGCCCGCTTTGATTGATGCGGTGGTGCTGCCCCCGCGGCTGGACTGCCGCGTGTAAATGTATGCTCCAAGGTTGTCCACCAGATTGGGGAGCACTCAAGGACCAGCGATACCACATGGACCATGCAGCTATTGTGGTGCAGCCTGACGCGTTTCGCTGATATAGCTTTCTCAAAGGCTGATCACTCCTGTTCTCCAATGGCGTGCGCAGTCATTCAAATCACTCATGCTGCTTGCTGATAGGTCAGCCATCTCGCACAGAATTGTGGGGCATGTAGTGTTCATGCTGCGCCATCGAACCTTGTATAGGTGCCAGGAGACTGAAGATTTCTAATGCTTCCCCTATATGGGTCACAAGGGCTGGAAAGTCCTTATTTTCGGTGCCAGTTCTTCCACAGTGAACCGGGCAGATTCCCGACCCAGCGGCCCGCTTTGATTGATGCGGTGGTGCTGCCCCCGTGGCTGGACTGCTTTCCAGCCCTTGTGACCCATATAGGGGAAGCATTAGAAATCTTCAGTCTCCTGGCACCTATACAAGGTTCGATGGCGCAGCATGAACACTACATGCCCCACAATTCTGTGCGAGATGGCTGACCTATCAGCAAGCAGCATGAGTGATTTGAATGACTGCGCACGCCATTGGAGAACAGGAGTGATCAGCCTTTGAGAAAGCTATATCAGCGAAACGCGTCAGGCTGCACCACAATAGCTGCATGGTCCATGTGGTATCGCTGGTCCTTGAGTGCTCCCCAATCTGGTGGACAACCTTGGAGCATACATTTACACGCGGCAGTCCAGCCGCGGGGGCAGCACCACCGCATCAATCAAAGCGGGCCGCTGGGTCGGGAATCTGCCCGGTTCACTGTGGAAGAACTGGCACCGAAAATAAGGACTTTCCAGCCCTTGTGACCCATATAGGGGAAGCATTAGAAATCTTCAGTCTCCTGGCACCTATACAAGGTTCGATGGCGCAGCATGAACACTACATGCCCCACAATTCTGTGCGAGATGGCTGACCTATCAGCAAGCAGCATGAGTGATTTGAATGACTGCGCCCGCCATTGGAGAACAGGAGTGATCAGCCTTTGAGAAAGCTATATCAGCGAAACGCGTCAGGCTGCACCACAATAGCTGCATGGTCCATGTGTATCGCTGGTCCTTGAGTGCTCCCCAATCTGGTGGACAACCTTGGAGCATACATATATATATATATATATATATATATATATATATATATATATATATATATATATATATATATATATATGCGCATAGAGATTTCCACAAATATTGCAGAAAAAACGAGCCACTCCACTTCTGTGTTTTCAGTATTGCGGGTTTATTTGACAGACAAACGACGCGTTTCTATCTCAGCCGAGATCTTGGTCACATGACCTTAAGTGAGTTTCACATATATTTATATATACTGACATATATATATATATATACATATACATATATATGTATATAAAATAGTCAGAGGTTAAGGCGATATATTTTGTTAAGCTAGCGAAATGGAGGGGATTAGGCTTGATCTCACAAGATGAGTATCAGTATTTAAAAGTAGAAACACCAATAACACCTATACTTTATCTGGTCCCGAAAATCCACAAAAACAGTATAAATCCTCCGGGAAGGCCGATCATATCTGCAATTGGTAGCTTGTTTGAAACAACCTCATGGTTTATTGACCATTTCCTACAGAAAATTGTTAAGTTCACACCAGCATATCTACAAGATACAAGTCATTTCTTGAAAAGAATTTATGATATGGCATGGGAGGAATCTTTTGTGCTAATGACGTTGGATGTGACCTCACTTTATATGAGTATTGTCAACATAGACGGCCTCCGAGCTATGTCACATTTTCTGGGGTTCAGACTAATTTCATTACACCAACACACAAATATGTTGCTCGAAATGACAAAGTGGTGTCTAGAAAATAATTTATTCATGTATGGGAAGGACACATATAAACAAACAAGTGGTACTGCTATGGGCACCTGCTTCGCCCCCAGTTATGCCAACTTACATATGGCATGGTGGAGGAAGCAGGTGCTCAGAGTGGAATATCAAAATAAGTGGAATGAAAATATAATACTATGGACTAGATTCATGGATGATGTTTATTCTATGGAATGGTACCCCTGAATTTGCTCAGAACTTTGCTTCTAAATGAGAATAATTTTAATGTAAGATTCACTGCCAATATTAGTAAGAATGATGTATGGTTTTTAGATTTAGTAGTTTTTGTAAAGGACAACAAAATACATACTAAAACATACAAAATAAACGACAGCCGGAAACTCAATCCTGCATTCTGGAAGTTTCAATCCAGTTAAACTAAAACAAAGCATACCTTATGCAGAACATCATTATCAGTGATAAGGGTACTTAGGCACAATGTGAATTAGAAACAAAGTTAACAGAAAGAGGCTACAGTAAGGCAATGATAAAACAAGCAAAGGAAAAGGCAGATAAAGTGTCCGGAGAGTCCGTGCTCTTTGCCCAAAGATAAAAAGAAAAATAGAAAAGTAGAGGCAAAGGACAGAGACACACCCAGGATGATAACAGATATATAATCTATATCACCAGAAAGTAAGACAGATCTTGATGAGGCACTGGTATTTAATCAAGAGTGACTTGACACTAGGAATAATGGTGAACCGTAAGCCAGCACTAATGATCAGTAGAGCAAAAACTATGCACCAGGACGTTGTAGTGACTAGTCAAGAGGTGCTAAATGTAAAGACATAGTTAAAAGGGAGTCCAGGATTTTGGAAATGTCAAAAATGCAAGATGTGCAAGGTTGGTGTAAACATAAAAGAAGTCAGCCTGCCACTTTTGAAAAATCCTGTGAAGATATGTAACACTTACACATGTAGAAGTGATTATGTATTGTATGTGCAGCAATGTCCCTGCCCCAAATTGTAAGTGGAAGTACCATACAAATGGCTCATGCTAAAATTTTACAACATCTTAGGGCAATTAAAAATAAAGACAAAAGCTATCCAGTTACTGGGCGCGTACATGAACACCATGAAGGCAGATGTGACAGTGTGCAGTACTTTGTCATAGATTCAGTACCAAAGGATAGGAGGGAAGGAGATAGAGAGCTCAAATTAAGGAATCTAGAAGCCAGGTATAATATTCTCCTGAACACCAAACTCCCCTCAGATCTGAATGCAGACAAACAGCTATACACGCACATTTAATGCAGATACAGGGTTATATCTTTACATTCTCATACATAAGAATAACCAATTTGAGAATAGGACGTGAAAGTTTATATTACAAACATTTTGCACATTCAGTATGCACTAATATAGAGCACAAGAGCACTTTATAATTTTCAAGGAGTTGCTGTGGCATTAGGATTAATATAAGGAGTATATGTAAAATTCCTTCAAGTGTGTCATTACTTATAAAAAGCATTTTCTCAGAATATTGTAATTGTAGATTGTGAGAAAAGTAATGTGTTGTAATTATTTACTTTGCTGCTGGAGCCTGGCAGTTCTATCTCCATGGCAGTGTCTCTTGTGAGACTGTTTGAACCAGGAGAGCTGACAGGCCAGCAGCAGGAGTTGGTGGCACTGTGCTTACATTAAATAAATCCCTCTGAAACTTGCAAGTGTGTAGCTTCTTAACACAATACCGTGGCATTAACACTTTGTAATTGAGTTAAAGTTGACAGCAAATGCTAAAATGACAAGACTATTTGTTAGTTCAAGGCAATATAAGAAAATGGAAGAAAAATGCATTTTGCATTGTATTTCCACTTTATGACAAATTTGAATTCAAGGAATTCTGTTACCATTGTTATTTTTCATTAGTTTTTGTAAGTTGAATGAATTAATTTAGGTTTGAGAAATTATGAACACCTAACTATTTACAGCACATTCACTTTATCACAGCAAAAAAAGTCTTTTGAATAACTAAAAAAAAACAACTTTGTAAAATAATTGTGTAAAGGTTACAAGTATGTTTACCATCTCCATGATGAGGGTGTGAAAATACTGAGTGATTGGTATTTACAGAGTAATCGGTGACCATCTGAATATTGTGAACAAGTCACTGACCATGTCATGAATGATGTAATATGTGACGTCATCAGCAGTGCATTACGGGGGCGCGAGATATAGTTAGCTGAACTAACTATAACGGCCAAATTTCTCTGGTTTTGATCAAGTGAAATGTCCAACTAACTTAACGTCCCTGAAAACTGTGTTTTTTCAGTGAATTTCTAAGATTTTTTAAATGCTAATTTCTAACTATAACGTCCCTCAAACCTATGTTTTTTTCTGTGAATTTCAAAGTTTTTTGAAATGCTAATTTCTAACTATGCTTACAAAGGTAGGACATGTGAAGAAAGTGGAAAAATAGCGCTGAAAGAAGCAGGACAAATGCAGAAATAGGCAACAGAAGTCCAGAAAGACAAACAAAAGTACCGGAAGAAGCAAGAGATGTGCAGAAAGAGCTAACAGAGGAGAAGAAAGTCCACCTGTGCCCCAACTGTTTGCTGACGGGTACTGGTGGTAACTGACTCTGACTAACCAGGCCCCGAGCCAGTGCTATGCTAAAAGACACTCAGAATACAGTGAAAACACCTACATATACTAGGGTACACTATGGGTTGGGGTATCTTTGTGATTGGCATGGTCTCCCCTGTAAGGCCCTAGTACATAGTAGGGCAGGGGGATTAAAAGTACCTCTAACTGAGAGGTGCAGAAAGTGGCAAGAGAGGTGCATAAACAGGCAGGAACGGTGCAGAAACAGGGAACAGGGGTGCAGAAAGAGGCAAGTGAGGTGCAGAAAGATGTAAGAGCAGTGTAGAAAGAACCATTAAAGGTGCAAAAAGAGGCAAGAAGGGTGCAGAAAAAGGTAGGATGGATGCACAAAGAGGCAAGAGTGTTACAGAAAGAGGCAAGAGGGGTGCTGAAAGAAGGAAGAGAAGTGCAGAAACAGGCAAGAGAAATGCTGAAAGAAGCAACAGAGGTGTAGGAAGAAGAAAATAGAAGTGCAGAAAGAGGCAAGCGAGGTGCAGCAAAATGCAAGAGCAGTGAAGAAAAAACCAACAGAGGTGCTGAAACAGGCGTGAAGGGTGCAGAAAGAGCAAGAGAAGTGCAGAAAGACGCAATCGAGGTATCGAAAGAGGCAAGAGAGGTACAGAAACAGACAAGAAAGGTGCAGAAACAGGGAACAGGGGTGCAGAAAGAGGCAAGGGATCTGCAGAAAAAAGCAACAGAGGTGCTGAAAGAGACAAGTGAGGTGCAGAAACAGGCAGGAATGGTTCAGAAACAGGGAACAGGGGTGCTGAAAGAGGCAACAGAGGTGCAGAAAGAGAAAAGAGGGGTGCAGAAAGGGGCAAGAGATCTGCAGAAAAAAGCAACAGAGGTGCTGAAAGACGCAAGTGAGGTGCAGAAAGAGGCAAGAGATCTGCAGAAAAAAGCAACAGAGGTGCTGAAAGAGGAAAGTGAGGTGCAGAAATAAGCAAAAGAAGTGCAGAAGGAGGCAATAGAAGTGCAGAAAGAAGCAACATAGGTAGAGAAAGAGGCAAGAGGGGTGCAGAAAAAGGAGAGAGAAGTGCAGAAAGAAGAAAAAGAGGTGCTCAAAGAGGCCAGAGGGATGCAGAAATAGGCAAGAGCAGTGCAGAAAGAACCAATAGAAGTGCAGAAAGAAGCAACATAAGTGCAAATGGAGGCACAAGGGGTGCAGAAAGAAGGAAGAGAAGTGCAAAAAAAAGCAACAGAGGTGCTGAAAGAGGCCCAAAGGGTGCATAAAGAGGCAAGAGCAGTGCAGAAAGAACCAAGAGAAGTGCAGAAAAAAGCAACAGAAGTGCAAAAGGAGGCACGAGGGGTGCTGAAAGAAGGAAGAGAAGTGCAGAAAAAAAGCAACAGAGTTGCTGAAAGAAGCCTTAAGGGTGCAGAAAGAGGCAAGACAAGTGCAGAAAGTAGCAACAGAGGTACAGAAACAAGCAACAGAGGTGCAAAAGGAGGCAAGAGGGATGCAGAAAGAGGCAAGAGCAGTGCAGAAAGAACCAAGAGAAGTGCAGAAAGAAACAGCAGAGGTGGGAAAGGAGGAACACGTGCTGCAGAAAGAGGGAAGAGAGGTGTAGAAAGAGGCAAGAGAGTTGCACAAATAGGCAAGAGAGGTACATAAAGAGGCACAAGGGGTGCAAAAAGAAGTAGGAGAAGTGCAGAACGATGCAAGTGAGGTGCAGTAAGAAGCAAGAGCAGTGAAGGAAGAACCAACAGAGGTGCTGAAGAGGCAACAGAGGGGCAGAAGGAGGTACAAGAGGTGCAGAAAGAAGGAAGAGGAGTGCAGAAAGAAGCAACAGAGGTGCTGAAAGAGTCACAAGGGATGCAGAAAGAAGGAAGACAAGTGCAGAAAAAAGCAACAGAAGTGCAAAAGGAGGCATGAGAGGTACTGAAAGAAGGAAGAGAAGTACAGAAAAAAGCAACAGAGTTGCTGAAAGAAGCCCAAAGGGTGCAGAAAGAGACAAGAGAAGTGCAGAAAGAAGCAACAGAGGTACAGAAAGAAGCAAGAGAGGTGCAAAAAGAGGCAAGAGGGATGCAGAAAGAGGCAGGAGCAGTGCAGAAAGAACCAAGAGAAGTGCAGAAAGAAACAACAGAGGTGGGAAAGGAGGCACGGCTGCTGCAGAAAGAGGGAAGAGAGGTGTAGAAAGAGGCAAGAGAGTTGCACAAATAGGGAAGAGAGGTGCAGAAAGAGGCAGGAGGGGTGCGGAAAGAAGCAACAGAGGTGCCAAAAGAGGCAAGAGGGGTGCAGAAAGAGGCAACGGAGGTGCAGAAAGATGCAAGAGGGGTTCAGAAACAAGCAAGAGAAGTGCAGAAAGAGGCAAGAGAATTGCTGAAAGATGCAACAGAGATTTAGAAAGAAGCAAGAGCAGTGCAGAAAGAACCAACAGAGGTGCAACAAGAGGCAAGAGGGATGCAGAAAGAGGTAGGAGAGATGCACAAAGAGACAAAAGAGGTACAGAAAGAGGCACAAGGGGTGCAAAAAGAAGGAAGAGAAGTGCAGAAACAGCCAAGAGAATTGCTGAAAGAAGCAACAGAGGTGTCAAAAGAAGCAAGAGAAGTGCAGAAAGAGGCAAGTGAGGTGCAGAAAGAAGCAAGAGCAGTGAAGGAAGAACCAACAGAGGTGATGAAGAGGCAATAGAGGTGCAGAAGGAGGCACACGAGGTACAGAAAGAAGGAAGAGGAGTACAGAAAGAAGCAACAGGTGCTTAAAGAGTCACATGGGATGCAGAAAGAAGGAAGACAAGTGCAAAAAGAAGCAACAGAGGTGCTGAAAGAGGCATGAAGGATGCAGGAAGAGGCAAGAGAAGTGCAGAAAGAAGCAACAGAGGTACAGAAAGAGGCTAGAGAGATGCAGAAAGAGGGAAGAGAGGTGTTGAAAGATGCAAGAGAGGTGTACAATTAGGGGAGAAGGGATGCAGAAAGAGGCAGGAGGGGTGCAGAAAAAATTAACAGAGGTGCCAAAAAAGGCAAAAGAGGTACAGAAAGAAGCAAGTGAAGTGCAGAAAGAGGCAACAGAGGTGCAGAAAGATGCAAGAGAGGTGCAGAAACAAGCAAGAGAAGTGCAGAAAGAGGTAACAGAATTGCTGAAAGAACCAACAGAGGTTTAGAAAGAAGCGCAGGAGGAGACAAGTGAGGTGCAGAAAGAGGCAAGAGGGGTGCAGAAAAACATAGGGGTGCACAAAGAGGCAAGAGAGGTACAGAAAGAGGCAAGAGGGGTGCAGCAAGAAGGAAGATAAATGCAGAAAGAGGCAAGGGAATTGCTGAAAGAAACAACAGAGGTGTAGAAAGAAGCAAGAGAAGTGCAGAAAGACACAAGTGAGATGCAGAAAGAAGCAAGAGCAGTGTAGAAAGAACCAACAGAGGTGCTAAAAGAGGCAAGTGAGGTGCAGAAAGAGGCAAGCGATCTGCAGAAAAAAGCAATAGAGGTGCTGAAAGAGGCAAGAGAGATGCAGAAAGAAGCAAGAGAGAGGCAGAAAGAAGAAAGAGAAGTGCAGAAAGAATTAATAGATGTGCAGAATGACGTAAGAGGGATACAGGAAAAGGCAAGAGAGGTGCAGAAAAAGGGAAGAAAGGTGCAGAAAGAGGCAAGAGGGATACAGAAAGAAGCAAATGAGATGCAAAAAGAGGCAACAGATGTGCAGAAAGAGGGAAGAGAGGTGCAGAAAGTAGAAGAGATTTGCAGAAAGAGGCAAGAGAAGTGCAGAAAAAGAAATACATTTGCAGAAAGAAGCAACAGAAATGAAGAAAGAGGCAAGAAAGGTGCAGAAGGAAGCAAGAGTGGCTTGAACACCATTAGTACCAATTTAACACCCACATTTAGCAATAAGTAACAGGTGACCATTCTAGGTTAGCAAAGGCCCTTAAACCACACTGTAACACTTGTCGCTGCATTTTTGGTAACATTTGGGCCTTTTGAGCTGGAAACAAGGCTTTTTTTGTTCAAATCTGCAGATTAGGGAGCAGATGATGAATTATGTGGCTAATGCAGAAAATGTATAACTGTGCGAAAGTCGGTGCAGCCAAACAGTCGCATAATTCCAGTGGCCCTGCTCTGACTAGGTCCACATGTGCTCCTCAGTGATTTCTTCTTTTTTGTCTCACTGAGTTCTTAGTTGAGGTTCTATGAAAACGAGGAAGACTAAACCTGAGGTTACCACTCCACAACACAGACTACCATACCACATAATTACTCTCCATAACACATAATCCCACTCTACATAATTCCTATTCACTAAATACCGCATACTTTCTATCCACATAATTTTACTGCACCACTTACCACATAATTCCACTACACACAATGTACATCTACTTCACTCCCAAAAAAATTGTAAAAAACCTTTACATTTACAATGCCAATAGCTCAAACTCTCGCAAATGCGAAATCTATTACATTGCAAACACTTCTTTAACTAGTGGTCGCGTTTGCTGAGTGGTGGAGAAAGGGTGCTGGGCTTTCGACCAGCGCTCAGGAATTCTGCTGCATAGGATTTACAGGAGGTACCAGAAGGGCTTCTTGGCCCCCAAAGTCCCTGAGGAGTAAAGTGGACTTCACCCCCCATCCTGTAGTCTGCTAGGAGGCACGTTTGCAGAGTTGTGGAGAAAGGGAGCATGGTCTCCGAAGAAGTCTTAGCAATCCTACAGTGTGGGACTTACTGGAGGTAACAAGAGGGGCACTTGGAGGCCAACTACCCCCCTATTACCTCCAATAAGTACCACAGAGCAGGATTGCTAAGTTCTCAAAAATGGACAAGCCCCCTTTGCCCACCACTCTGCAAATGCGCTCCCTGGTGCGCTCTTGGATGGGGATTGAAGCTGCATCACTGCTTTGAAACATAAGGGGGTCCGTGTGCCCTCTGAACTTTCAAGCACGAGAAACCGAACTTTGTAGGGCAGTTACAGGTTGTTTGGAGTGAAGCAGTTTGCCCACAAAAGGGCGATGGTAATTTTTACCATTTTCTGAGATGCACAGCACCCACTTGAGTAAGACTACAATTGCTTAACACTACATGTACCATGATGCCTTGAGAAGTCTCACCTGAGGTAAATAAAAGGACTGTGTTTAGCGCAAGCTGTTTTTCTGTGCATTCTGTGTTTGGCTACCTGTGATAAAGGACTGCAATAGTCTGAAACGCGTAAGGCCAGAGGCCGAGTTTTCCAGTTATCACGCTTTGCTCCTTGGCCCTGAGACGGGTAATGGGACTTCGTCCCAAGGAAAACATTTATTGTAATATTAAGGTGGTGGTCCAAACCGCTGAAGCTGCACCACTGTTTGGAAATATAAGTGAATCCATGTGCCTTCTAAACTTTCAAGCACGAGAAATGGAATGTTGTGGGGCCGTTATAGGTTGTTTGGAGTGAAGCGGTTTGCCGATTAAAGGACAATGGGTATTTTTGACATTTTCTGGGATGCACAGCACCCATTTGGGTAAGATTACAATTTCTTAACACTACATGTACCATGATGCCTTGAGAAATCTCACTTGAGGTCAATAAAAATACTGGGCCTGATTCACAGAACTAACTTAAGACAAAGTCCTAAACTTACTACCATTTTGGTATTCACAGAAGGCACTTACTCATTTCGGTATTCACAGAAGTTAGGAGTCCTAACTTTAGGACTCCTAAATGCCTTCTGTGAATACCGAAAGTCTTAAAATTAGGATTTTTCTCAGTTTAGTAGTAGTAAAGTTAGGGCTCCTAACTTTAGGACTCCTAAATGCCTTCTGTGAATACCTAAAGTCGTAAAGTTAGGATTTTTCTCAGTTTAGGAGTAGTAAAGTTAGGAGTCCTAACTTTACTACTACGAAACTGAAAAAAATCCTAATTTTAAGACTTTAGGTATTCAAAGAAGGCATTTAGGAGTCCTAAAGTTAGGAGTCCTAACTTTACTACTACTAAACTGAGACAAATCCAAATTTTAAGACTTTCGGTATTCACAAAAGGCATTTAGGAGTCCTAAAGTTAGGAGTCCTAACTTCACTACTACTAAACAGAGAAAAATCCAAATTTTAAGACATTCGGTATTCACAGATGGCATTTAGGAGTCCTAAAGTTAGGACTTCTAACTTCTGTGAATACCGAAATGAGTAAGTGCCTTCTGTGAATACCAAAATGAGTAAGTGCCTTCTGTGAATACCAAAATGGTAGTAAGTTTAGGATTTTGTCTTAAGTTAGTTCTGTTAATCGGTCCCACTGTGTTTAGCTCAAGTTTTTTTTCTGTGCATTCCGTGTTTGGCTGCCTGTGATGAAGGACTGCAATAGTCTGAAACGCGTAAGGCAAGAGGTTGAGTTTTCCAGCTATCATGCTTTACTCATTGGCCCTGAGACGGGGAGTGCGACTTCGTCCCTTGGACAAGATTTGTTGTACTATTAAGGTGGTGGTCCAAACTGCTGAAGCTGCACCACCGCTTGGAAACATAGGAGGCTCGGTATGCCCTCTGAACTTTCAAGCACGAGAAACGGAGCGTTATGGGGCAGTTATAGGTTGTTTGGAGTGAAGCGTTATGCCCACTAAAGGACAATGGTAATTTTTAACATTTTCCGGGATGCACAGCACCCACATGGGTAAGACTACAATTCCTTAACACAACATGTACCATGATGCCTCGAGAAATCTCACCTGAGGTAAATAAAAGGACTGTGTTTAACGCAAGCTGTTTTCCTGTGCATTCCCTGTTTGGCTGCCTGTGATCAAGGACTGCAATAGTCTGAAAAGCATAAGGCAAGAGGCCGAGATTCCCAGTTATCAAGCTTTGTTCTTTGGCCCTGAGACGGGGAGTGCGACTTCGTCCCTTGGACAAAATTTGTTGTAATATTATGGCGGTGGTCCAAAGTGCTGAAGCTGCACCACCGCTTGGAAACATAAGAGGCTCCGTAGGCCCTCTGATCTTTCAAGCACGAAAAACGGAACGTTGTGGCACAGTTATAGGTTGTTTGGAGTGAAGCGGTCCGCCCACAAAAGGGCGATGGTCATTTTTAACATTTTCCGAGATGCACAGCACCCACTTGGGTAAGACTACAATTACTTAACACTACATGGACCATGATGCCTTGACCAGATCACAGGTTACCTGTGATCTGTAGTCCTACATTACTGTTTAGTACTCAACAACATTGCACGAGTTGACCATTTCCTTTTAAAATGAGATGCCATTTTGATTGAATATGCAAAGTTATTGGAATTTAATGTGCATTTAACATTAATTTTGTCTCACGTTAAGAACCTGCGAGGAACATTATTATTTTTCCCACGATGTCCTCTTTCTATGTTCACTGTTGAACATTTTCAGTGTTGTCACTAACACGTGACCAAGCCAGACGGCGAAACGCGTTGTGTTTGAATAAACAGCAGTTTTTCTGAAAGCATTTCTGGTTCCTTTTGATTCCTGAGAGCGTACTTACTGCAACAGAGTAATTACAATTATATATATATATATATATATATAGATATAGAAGTATATATATATGCATAAATGTACATATGTAAATACACACAATACACGCGCATATATATATATTTACTGAAAAAAAAAGGTTACAGGAATGTTATAGTTAGGAAATAGAATTTATCAAACCTTAGAAAGTCACTGAAAATACAAAGGTTACAGGGACGTTATAGTTAGGCTGACATTTCATTCGTAAAAGCAGAGACATTTAGCAGTTATAGTTAGCTGCACTAACTATAACTTGTGCCCCAGCAATGCCCTGCTTATGACCTCACATATTACATCTCTCATGGCATGGTCGGTGACATCACTTGATGACATTACTGATGACATCTCAAATGCCATCACTGATGACATCATCCAGTGATTGTGAGAGTTTAAAAAAAACAAGCTTTCAAGGGTTAAATATACATACCAAGGTGTATTTGTAAATCAGTGGGTGTATGAGTGCCTGATTGAATGATTCATTGGGTGCACGACTAACTGTATACGTGAGTGATTAGGTGTCTCAGTTAACGTATGGGTGAATCATTGGTTGTATGAATGTCTGTATCTGCCTGTCAGTTGGTGCCTAAGTGGTTGTATGGGTGTGTGATACTTCTGTGGGTGGGTGAGGGTGTGTGTGACTGCCTGAATGGATGAGTGAGTGGGTGAGTCAGTGGCTCTATGGTTTAGTGAGTGTGTGCGTGAAAGTCTGTATGGGTGAATGAATGTGTGTATGGCTGTGTCTGTGAGTGAATGCATGTGTCAGTGGTATATTGGGGAGTAACTAGGTATGTGTGAAAGGCAGCAAAGGTGAGTGAGCGAATATAAGAGTGACTGTATGGATGAGTGTGTGCTTGTGTCAGTCACTATATAGGTGAGTGAGTACATGTTAGTATCTGTTTGAGTAGGTGAGCAAGTGTTTTTTGTAACTGTATGGGTGAGTAAGTGGCTATGTGATGGGTGAGATTGCAGGTGTTTGAGTAACTCTATGAGTAACTGACTCAGTATGTGAGTGGCTGTATGGGTGTATGAGTGGATATGTCAGTGGCCAGCAGGTCTATTAGTGAGTGTTGTGTTAGTGACTCTATGGGAGAGTGAGTGGATGTGTGTGATGATCTATGAACCAGTGAGTAGCTGTGTAAGTACTGGCATGGGTGTGTGATTGGGTTTGAAAATGGTAGTGTGGAAGTTGGAGTGTGTGTATGAAAGGGTATATGGGTGTATCATTCGGTAGCATAGATTCTGTTGGTGATGTCATAAGTGATGTCATTTGAGATGTCATGAGTGATGTCACTGACCGTGTCATGAGTGAAATAATATGTGATGTCATAAGCAGTGGATTGCGGGGTGCAATTTATAGTAAGCTCAGCTAACTTTAACTGCTGAATTTCTCTGGTTTTGTATGAGTAAAATGTCAGCCTAACATCTCTGTAACCTTTGGTTTTATCAGTGACTTTCTAAGGATTTTTAAAATTCAATTTCCTAACTATAACGTCCCTATATAATTTGTTCTTTTTGTGAATTTCTAAGAGTTTTTTAAAATGTTAATTCCTAACTATAACATCCCAAAATCCTTTGTTTTTTAAGTGAATTTTAGCACTACCACATTCAAAACGTATAACTGCAAAATGGATTATAACTGACACACTTAACACATTACTATCTAAATGACTCTATATTAGCACGTATAACTCCCTTAATATCTTTATAACACAGTATATAACTCTTTCAGTGGAATATGTGGCTGCACACATCACTCAAACAGTAAGCCTTTCATTCACTGTATTAGTATTTGAGTGGATCTGTGAGATGGTGCAATAGTCTCTCAATGGTTCTGTAAGGAAATGCATGCATGTCTCGATGCATCAATGGGTAGGTGCATCACTGTCTCAATGGGTCTGTGATTGTTTGCATAAAGTCTCTCTGTTGATATGTGAGTAGGTGCATGAGTGCATTGGTGTATTTGTAGGTAGGTATATAACTGTCTTACTGGGTCTGTAAGTGGATACATGAGTGTTTAAGTGGGTGTCTGAGAGGGCAGTGAGTGAGTGAGTGTGTTTATGGATATCTGAGTGGGTCTGTGAGCAAGTGCATGAGTCTCTTAGTGGGTCTATACTGGGAGCGTGAGTGTCTGAGTGGTTCTGTTAGTGGGTATGTGGATCTCTGAGTGGGACTGTGAGTTGGTTCATGAGTCTCTGATTATATGAGTGTCAGGATGCTTAAGTCTCTGAGTGGGTGTGTGAGTGACTGTATGGGTGTGTGAGTGTTTGAGTGGGTCTGTGAGTGAGTGTATGAGTGTCTGAGTGGATCTGTGAGTGATCGTAGGAGTGTCTCAATGGGTCTGTCAGTAAGAGCATACGTCTCTGAGTGGGTGAGTGAATGAGTGCATGCATGAGTGTCTGAATGACTGTGTAACTGAGAGGGCACGTGTCTGGGTGGGTCAGTGAGTGGATATTTAAGTATTTTAATGGGTGGGTGAGTGGGTGCATGTATATATGAGTGAGTCTTTGAGTTGGTGTATGAGTCTCTGAGTATAGGAGTGAGTGACTGAGTGTATATGTCTCTAAGAGGTTCTGTGACTGAGTATGTGAGTGACTGTATGGGTATGTGCATGGGTGTATGAGTTTCTGAGTGGATCTGTGACTGGGTGTAAGAGTGTCTCAGTGGGTCTGTCTGTGGGTGTGTGTCTCAGTGGGTCTGTGAATATATATGTGAGTGTGTGAGTGGGTCTGTAAGTAGGTGTGAGAGTCTCTAAGTGGGTCTGCACACAGGTGTGTAACTCTGAGTGAGTCTATAAGTGGTTGCATGAGTATATGAGTGAGTCTATAAGAGGGTTTATGAGTGCTCAGGTGGGTCTGTGAGTAGGTGTAAGAGTCTCTAAGTGGGTATGAAACTGTGTGCATAAGTCTATGAGTGGTTCTTTAAGTAGGTGCGTGAGTCTCTGGGTGGGTCATAGGTACATCACTCTCCGAGTGAGTCTGTAAGTGGGTGCATGAGTATCTGACTGGGTAACTGAGTTGGTGCATGAGTATCCGATTTGGTATGTGAATGGATGTATAAGTGTGTGAGTGGGTATGTGAATGGGCATATAAGTGTCTGAGTGAGTTTGTAGGGCATACAAATGACAGTGACAAGCAAGTGTGTACAAATATATATATGGTTTTAATATATTTCCCCCAATATTCATGAAGACAATGCGATAGTCGCGGGATCCCCATGACTGTACACGGGGAACGCGGTGGGTGTCACAGCATCATCGTGAATATTGCGCTTAATTAAAAAAATCCATTTTGGACACATAACTTGTGTCACTAACACCCCCATTTCTCAAACATGGTGTCAGAGTACCTCCACCCTAACCCCTTATGTTAGCTTTCCCAAATATTTTTAGCCCGGGAGACATTCCTGATCGATAAAATGGCAGCTGCAACTTTCCGTTCAGGTTGCGACCAGCCAAAAACAGCATTCCTGCAGGTGTGCGCATTCATGATTTACTGCGAAATTGGCATGAAATGTCCATGACCATCCCGAAACCGTGCCTATGGGAATTAATATTACAAATGCTCCCTTATTTTGGACTCCTATTTCTCAGTCCCCACTGCACGGATCACCCCAGATTTTCCATGACACACAACACTTCCTTTGACACTTTTTTGGGAAAATTTCATGAAGATTGGTCACACAACACTAAAGTTATTGTCAAATAGTAAAAAAATGCTTTTTCTAGGGAAACTAGGTCCTAACTATAACGACCTGCTGGCGACCACTATATATATATATATATATATATATATATATATTCACTGAAAAAACCATGGGTTTCAAACACGTTATAGTTAGGAATTAGCATTTAAAAAACCGTACAAATTCACTGAAAAAACCATGGGTTTCACACACGTTATAGTTAGGAATTAGCATTTAAAAAACCTTAGAAATTCAGTGAAAAAACCATAGGTTTCACACATGTTATAGTTAGCTGGACATTTTACTCGTAAAAAACCAATGAAATTGCCCCGTTATAGTTAGTTCAGCTAACTATAACTCGCGCGCCCGCAATGCACTGCTGATGACGTCACATATTACATCACTCATGACATGGTCAGTGACATCACTCATGACATCACTGATGACATCTCAAATGACATCACTGATGACCTCACTGATGACATCATCCAGTGAATGTGTGTTTTCTGAAAATTAAATATGTTTTATATATGTATATCTCAAGGTCAATGGAAGAATAAATGGGTATATAAGTGTCTAAATGGATGCTTTGTTTTTGAAAAATTTATTGTGTAACTGACTGATTAAGTGTATCATAGTGAATACATGGCTTACTGTGTAATGTTTAAATATGAAAATATCTGTATCAGTCTCTCACTTTGTGTATAAGTGGTTGCATGGGTTGGTGAGTAGCTACATGGGTGTCTATATAGGTTATTAGTTGTTTTTTGAGTATCAGTCTGAGTGTCTGTATGGTTCGGTGGGGGGTATTATGTAGTGCATAGGTGCATGAATGAATGATTCACTCTTTGTGTGTGTTGAACACAGCATGTGTGCAGGACTGTATGGGTGGATGAGTGTGTGTATGGGTGTGTTAGTGAGTGAATGACTGTCTCAATAGTGTCTTTATGAGTAACTACATATGTTTAAAACTAGTATATGTGACTATTGGTGTATATATGTGAGTATATGTGAGAGATTGAAAGAGTTCCTGTATGAATAAGTATGTGTTTCTATAAGTGATTGTTTAAAAGACTAAGTATGTGTAAGTTTCTGTAGAAGTAAGTGTGGTGGTGTGTGTATAACTGTATATGCTAGTAAATGTATGTTTGATTCTTTATTAGCATGAGTGACTATGTGTGTGAGTAACTCTGTGGATGAGTGGCATTGTGTAACAGGATGTATAGGTGTATGAGTACATGTGTTGAGTGAGTACATGTATGAGTGACTGTATTGGACTGTTGGTGAATGAGTGGATGTTTATGTAGATCTTAGAATTACTGAATAGGTTGTTGTAACTGGTATTGGTATGTCCATTGTTTTGAAAATTTTAGTCTCTATTTTTGAATGTGTGTATCAAAGGTTATATTAGGGTGAGAGGAGGTCTGCCACTCTATCACAAGGATGATGTCATCAGTGAGGTCATCAGTGATGTCATTTGAGATGTCATCAGTGATGTCATGAGTGATGTCACTGACCATGTCATGAGTGATGTAATATGTGACGTCATCAGCAGTGCATTGCGGGCGCGTGAGTTATAGTTAGCTGAACTAACTATAACGGGGCAATTTCATTGGTTTTTTACGAGTAAAATGTCCAGCTAACTATAACATGTGTGAAACCTATGGTTTTTTCACTGAATTTCTAAGGTTTTTTAAATGCTAATTCCTAACTATAACGTGTGTGAAACCCATGGTTTTTTCAGTGAATTTGTACGGTTTTTTAAATGCTAATTCCTAACTATAACGTGTTTGAAACCCATGGTTTTTTCAGTGAATTTGCAAGGTTTTTTAAATGCTAATTTTTTTTTTATTCTTCAATTTTTTCTAACATATTTTTAATTTAATTTTCTTACCTTTTGGGGGGTGCGGTTGGCGGGGAGGGCCCGCCGGATCAGAATTGAGGGGTGAAGAATAGGCCTTGCTCTGGACAACATTCCTTTACCATTTACTGATCGTTTAGGTTCCCCTCCGATGGAGGTCGTGTGGGGTCTGTTGGGGGCTTCCCTCCTCCTCTGGGGGACTAGTTAGTTTTCATCTATGGGGCGACAGGCACACTGCACTTTGGGGGGGCTATCTGGGCTCATGCAGGGGTGCAGGGAGGGGGGAGTTCTGTTGGGATGGGGGTGTGGGGGGGGTGTGTTGTTTGTTTACACCGCAAGGCAAGCCCTTTACTGTATTGTTGCTCTCGAGATGCTCTGTGGGGGACGACTGATTGCTTCTACGTATGATGGGGGGTAGGGATTTGACTGTGTTGTCATGGAATGTTAACGGCCTGGGGGACAGGATTAAGCGTGGTGTGGTCCTGCAGTACCTGAAACGTATCTCACCAGATGTTATCTTCCTGCAGGAGACACACCTTATAGGTAACTCCTTTCATGCCATGAATCGGCGAGGCTATCGTTTGGTGGCCCACTCGGGCTTCACCTCGGGCTCGCGGGGGGTGGGTATCATGATTAAGAACTCGCTCCCGTTGGAGATTGATGAGGTGCGCCATGATGAGAGGGGACGCTACACTGTTCTGGTGGGTAGAATGGAGGGTAGAGTGTTTGTTTTTATATCAGTGTACGTCCCGCCTGGGTTACAATCTACTACATTTGCGGATTTGGGGCGCCTCCTCCTGGACCTCCCGGGTGGCCTGCTGGTGGTTGGGGGGGACTTTAATGCGGTAGTTTCTGGGTCTACGGATCGCCATCCCCCTAGGGACCTCCCCCGGCCTCAGGCCTGGCTGTCCGGCCTTTTAGATACTCTGGGCCTGGTGGATTGCTGGCGATTAAAGCATCCCGCACAGCGGCAATACACCTTCCACTCGGGTGCCCATGGTAGCCTCTCGCGGCTTGATTACATCCTTGTCCCGGCGACCTATGCTGGGAGGGTGGGAGAGGTGTGCCACCTGGCGCGGGGCATTTCAGATCACTCCCCAGTGCTGTTACATCTCGATGTCTTCCCTAGGGGGGAGGGCAGGGTGGCTCCAATCAATGCTTGGTACTTGCGTGACCCCACTATTCGTGCCGACTTGATCAAATCCTTACAGCGATACTTTGATGAGAATGTGGGGTCTGTCCCTTCGGCCATCTCCCTGTGGGAGGCTTTTAAGGTAGTTCTTAGAGGGGAGGCCCTCTCCTCTATCTCCCATGCCCGGAGGCGCGAGCGGGAGGAGGTAACCCGGGTGGAGGCCGAAATTGCGGAACTGGAGGGTGACCTGGGGAGCGGGGTAACAGACGCCAAGTTGCATGTTCTGCGCCTCAAGCAGGCGGCCTATAGGGCCCTCGACACGGAGGCGGCCAGGGGCCTCAGTAGAGAGCAACAGGGGCGACTGTATGATGTGGGTGATAAGGCTGGTAAATTGATTGCGTGGTTGGACAAGAGGGAGAGAGCGAGTCGTGTGGTTCCTTTGATTGAGGGGATGGATGGTGTGCCTGTCACCGAGCCGGAAGCCATTGTCTCCTGCTTCGCGGATTACTTTCGCGAGGTGTACTCCCCGGTTTCTCCCAGCTCGGAGGAAGATTCCCATGCCCTGCTTCGGGACATCGCGCTGCCCTCCCTTACGGTGGAGGACAGGGATTTGTTGGACGCTCCTCCCACCTCGGACGAAATTGCCCTGGCTATTCGCTCGGTCGCATCCGGAAAGGCCATGGGCCCCAATGGTATCCCCATCGAGCTTTACAAGCTGCGACCGGATGTACTGGCGCCCCACCTGCGCGCCATGTTCCTGGCGGCCCACTCGCAGGGTTCCCTCCCGCCGGACCAGCGTCTGGCCACAATCGTGGTGATCCACAAGGAGGGGAGACCCCGTGAGCGGGTTACATCCTATAGGCCTATCTCGCTCTTGAACGCGGAACCCAAAATCCTCGCCAAGGTACTGGCCAACCGGCTGGTTGGCGTGGTGGGCGATTTGGTCCACCAAGACCAATCTGGCTTTATACCCCATCGCAACACGGCTCTTAATCTGCGACGCTTGCATGGGGTGCTCGCGCGTGTCCCGTTTGTGCGGGAGCCGGCCATCTTGGCGTCCTTGGACGCCACCATGGCGTTTGACACGCTTGAATGGCCATACATCTGGGCGATGCTGGCGAAATTTGGATTTGGACCGGGATTCATCAGCTGGGTCAAATTGTTGTATTCGGGCCCATTGGCGCAGGTGGTGGTGAATGGGCGAGTCTCGGCCCCCTTTGCGTTGGGGCGGGGCACGCGTCAGGGTTGCCCCTTGTCACCGCTCCTGTTTGCTTTGGCCTTGGAGCCCTTGGCGGAGTGGCTGCGGTGGCACCCCTCCATCCGTGGTCTCCGCTGGACCCCCGAGCATGAGGACCGCGTGTCTCTCTACGCCGATGATATCCTTTTGTATCTCGCCTCCCCGCGTAACTCGCTGATTGTCCTGGTTGATGTTTTGCGCTCCTTCGGTCGTAACTCAGGCCTTGTCATCAACTGGGCGAAATCCTGCGTGTATGTGCTTTCCGGGGAGGCTCCGGCCCTACCACGGGACTGCCCGATCCAGATTGCCTCCCAGGGGTTCCGGTACCTGGGTATATATATTACTCTAGACCCGGAGGCCCGCTACGAGCGGAACTTGCTACCCCCCCTCCAGCGCTTGCGGGAGGACGTTGCGCGCTGGCGGCGTCTTCCGCTTTCGCCGCTTGGCCGAGCGGCCTTGTTTAAGATGATGTCCTTGCCGCGCTTTCTGTATGCGCTTCAGAACACTATGGACTTGGTTCCGGCGCGCTACTTCCGTGAGGTGGAGAGCCTGCAGCGGCGCCTGTTCTGGGACGGGAGGCCGCGTATTGCTCTGGCTAAATTGACGCTCCCGTGGTACGATGGGGGGGTTGCCCTCCCGGACATTAAACGGTATTACTGGGCCTCCCAGCTAGCTGCGATTAATCATGGCCTTTACGGGCCCGCCCTGAACCCGGCATTTGAAATGGACAAGATGCTCCTGCCCGGTGGCGACTACAATCGAGCGCTCTACTCTGGCGCGCCCGACTCCCGTCTGACGGGACCGACGCGTGTCATGGTGCGTGTCTGGCACGCGGCTAATGCAGCGATGGGGTGGAAGGACCGTTTGACCCGGGCGACACCGCTATATGCGTCTGAGAGGTTGGGCTCCCTGTGGACATCGAAGGGTTTCGAGAAGTGGGACACGATCGGAATCAGCACAGTGGGAGACCTCTGGACAAGGGGTGGATTCAAAACTTTTGAGACGCTGCGGACGGAATTTCAGCTGCAAGGTAGTGAGTACTTTCGGTACTTACAAGTCCGCCACGCGCTGGGCTCCGTCTTCCCTGATGTCGCGTCCATTCCGGAGTCTTCCCCCCTGGAGGACAGAGTGCTGGATGGCCATGTCCCAGACAGCACGATCTCCCTTATATATAAAAAACTGATCAACGACAGATCGTGCCTGCTGACTAGTCTCCGCGAGGCCTGGGTTGCCGACGGGCTGGAACTGGACGACGAGGACTGGATTTCCGCGGTGGCCTCTCCGAAGGAGGTGGCCATCCCGGCTCGCCTTCGCTTCGTCCAGCTTAAGTTCCTCCACCGGGTTTACATGACGGGGCCAAGGCTTCTACGTATGGGCTTTGTTGGTGACGGATTGTGTAAGCGTGGCTGTGGTGCCTTGGCAACTTTTATGCATATTCTGTGGGAATGCCCACAGGTGGAGCGATTCTGGCGTGGTGTGCATGAGGTCCTGCGTGTGGTAACGCGTGTTGCGCTGTTGCCTGAAGCGAGGAGATGCTTGCTGAATGTGTGGGAACCAAATGACTATTCGGTCCCGCAGACGCGGTGGGTGACTCTGGGATACATGATAGCTAAGCGTGACATTGCTCAATTGTGGGGATCCCAGAGGCCCCCGGCGGTGTCGGCCTGGAAAGAACACATGGATTGGTGTATGTTTCGTGAAAAGGTGGTGTATGTTGCGAGGGGTAAGCCTGGGGCGTGGGTGAAAATCTGGGGCCCCTGGAACGCCTATCGCGGGGGTATTTGTGAGCCGCCACTGCTACCGGCCGCCTCACCAGCTCCGTCCCCTTAGCCGACCCCCTCCCCCAGCCGCGGGCATGTGGTTCCCCTGTCCCTGATCTATTCCCATTCCCCTCTTCAGAGTTTGGCTGCTGGTTGGGATCCCCCACTTAAGGAGCACGTGCCGTCACTTTGGATGGCGGGTTGCCTTGCGGGTGTGGTTTTTTGTGTTGTTCTGTTTTGAAAAAAAGGAAACCGTATTGTGGGCTTGGAGTTATGGGGCCTGCGCTATTGATATCTCCTGATTTACCGATCTGCACCGCCAAGAGACTCTTACTGTTGGTATGTCATATGCTTCTGCCACTCTAGCGGCCGGCCGGATGGTTGTAGGCCCATACTTGTAACCTTTTGTTTTTAACATGTAATAAACGGTTTCAAAAAAAAAAAAAATAAATAAATTCTTACCTTTTATAAAGACTATGCTTAAATTTTTAAAATTCTTTAATATGTTTTTTTTATATATTTTTTAAAATAAACGTAAAATTTATTTCCAGTTTTTGTTTTTTTTTTTAAATTTTTTTTAGTACGCGTACCGTAAGCTCACGGTAAGCGTACGGTTTACGCAACGTCCGTAATCTTTCTACGCTGCTTGCGTATAGTTACGCACTTTGCGTAGCCGCGCGTACTGCGCGTGGGACGCGTGCGCGCTTACGCCACGCGCGCACGTTACGCGGAAGTGTCGGGGAGTGACTGTTATGCGCATGCGCGCAAGCGCGTGTCTTTTTTACGCGCATGCGCACTTTTGCCGTAAGCGTACCGTAAGCGTACCGTAAGCGTACGGTTGGTCATGTGATCATGAAACACAACTTTTGATTGGTTGAAACTACTTTCAGTTCTAGAACTCTCCTACACCACACCCATTCCCCTCATTTCTGCTTGTGATCCCTTAGGAGAAGGAGCTGGTTTGTCTTTGGGATACGATGGCAGAACAGCAGAGCCCTTCTGAGAGTGAGGCTAGCACCAGCAGCACTGTCTTGAGGCAGAGAGCGAGGAAACAAAAGCCTTCTTATGTTTGGGATTATTTTACTTTTCCTGAAGGCCAGCAAAAGGTGAATGCACCCTTAGTTACTTGCAGGCTGTGTCAGCGTGTACTTTCTAGAGGTAATCCTGACAGGAAGTATTCCTTTGGGAATCACACCATGAAGAGACACCTCCAGGATGTACACAGAAGGACACATGGTCATCTTTTTGGAGGTAACTCTTCAGAAAGACGAGCCAGTACATCCACAGCAGCTCAGCCTGGACCATCATCTGCAGGGCTGACTCCTTCTTCTGCAGGTCAGGTGAGCCCTTCATCTGTGGGGGGAGAATCTCCTTTTGCTGGCCCTCTGGAAATTAACCCTCGGTTTGCGAGGGTTGAAGTACGGTGCGCCACTTGTCACGATCTAATTACTTATAGGGAGACCAGTGTTTCCCTGGTGAACAGTAAAATAGATCAGCACACTTGTCGTACCGTCTAATATTCCCAATCTTTCTTTCCTCTGTCCCTGCATGAACACAACGGTTCTTTTAAGAGCCAACCTTATCTTTCATCTTTTTTTTACATATGTTTTTAAAAACTTTTTTTTATTTTTTTTACCGTACGCGTACGGTGCGCGTACTTTTTTTTTTTTTTTTTTTAAAAACACTAAACATCATTTATGACATTACATTGACCTTGAGAGACTACAATTATTATTATTGACTTACCATACTCACTGAAAAAATATTTATTCATTTCTTTTTTTAAAAAATAGTTTTAAAAATGTTTGTAGTTTTCGTAAATTTTCTATATCTATCTGGAAAAAAAGTAAAAAGTATTAATATTTTTAAAACTTTTTATAATACAGTACACATATTTACATTTTTTCCCAAAAAATATTTTTGCCTTATTTTTGCTGTTTTCAGAATATATTGCATTTCACTATAAATTGTGAAAGCAATTGCATTCATCATTTTACAGCGGGCAAAAAAAAATACCAATCACAAAGATTGTATTAAAAAAGCCCTGATTCTTTTTTTACTTAAACTTAACATTATAGAAATGCATAATATTGTAAAAAAATATCATCTAATACCAATACTTATTCCTTTAAAATACCGTCTGATATGTTTGTTTCAGAAGTATAATCACAATATTATATCTCAAATAACTCCAAAAAACATCTGATTTCATTTCCTTTAGGCCAAATAGTAATTTTAAATTTTTGTTTGGATTAAATTACCAACGGTAATCCAATAAAATTCTAAAGTTTAATTTGTCCAGATCTCACAGATTCTCTGTAACATTTTGGTTCACGAAAATTTTTTGATTAATTTATTTAGTCCACAATAGAATTGGTTACTTTTCCACATGGCCAAATAGTAATTTTTTAAATCATTTTCGAAAAAATTTCCAATGGCAGTCCAATAACATTCCAAAATATAAAATGTGCAGAAGTTACCGATAATCTCAAAATTATTGGTTTTTCAAAATGTCATTAAAAATTAAAAAAGTCCACATTACAATTGGTTATCTTTCCATTAGGCCAAATGATAATTTTTTAAAAAACATTTTTACAAAATTGCAATGGTAATCCAGTAAAATGGTAAAATTGTTTTGTCCAGATCTTGCCAAGTCTCTCTAAAATTTAGGTTTCAGGAAGATTAGATATGAATTTGCTAAATCAAAAGGCAAACGTTGTTTGAAAATCAATTGAGAATCATTACACAGTGTCCAGCCTTTTTCACATTTAAGATAAACTGTGTAATGTCCAGAAGTAACAGTAGGTCCATCATGGAAAATTATTGCAACAGTTACAAAAGTTTTTCCTGAAATTGATAATTGCTGTCCTGTAAACTTCTTTATTAAAGTATCCAATTTTGAACCATCAGCTCTACATCGTTGCATCATTAAAATTACATACTGTCCGTATTCCTTTAAAATTAATGTTGAAAACATGTCAGAATTACACTCACCACATTTCATGCTATGATTAGCATCTTTAACTAATTTTGCAAAAGTGACTGTTTTACTCTCTGGCAATGTCAAATAAATAAACCTTTCATTATCAACAATAGAGCCACTTATATTATAACAATTATCACAACTATGTTCCCATTTATAAGAGAGACCAAAAAAAATGTCAATGGGAACTCCTTCTTCTTCCACTACCTGAAGAAAATACATCAAAAATTCATGTGCATCTTGCTGTTCATTTTGAGAAAACTGTGTTCGTCCTGAACATACATCTAAAAGTTTTCTAATGTCAGTAGCACTTTCTATTTGAGTTTTATCTTTACTCAGCTTTTGAAAAAGGAGACTCAGCTCTGAACAGAATCTTTTTCCCTGATTTACTATTATCTGCTCTTGCAAACTTTCCAGATAAAATGCAACATTCAGCACTACATTTGCGTAGCAGTTGACACCAGAGCTATTTTCAAAATGACATCCTACAACCTGTTCTTCATTTTCCTTTTTCTTTTTGCTTGCAATTACATCACTCCTCTTTTTTTTCCTCTTCTCTACATCTTCACTACAGATATTCTCATTTTTCCTTTTACGAGAAACTACACGTTTCTCCAACACAGGATACTGACCTAAATGAGGAGCATAGCTTCTTCTTAATCTATTATACTCCTTTACACAATTTGTATCAGCACTAACTTTTGATTCTTCAAAGTCTATCATGAATAAACCTGATAATGTTTTGACTCGTGACAAAGCAACATATGCCATACCTTCTTTGAACACAGTTGAACCAATGTTCACAAATGCACAATCTACAGTCAATCCTTGAGACTTGTGAATAGTTACAGCATATGCTAGAGAAAACGGAAACTGCTTCCTACGTACATATAAGTCTTTCACAAGCATAAAACGAACTGTACAACGACAAATATCTTTAACTTCATCTATCTGATCAAATTTTATTTTTAAACATTCAATTCCTTCTTTTTTCTGATAATTAATAAAACCCACAACTCTTCCCATCGCTCCATTAACTAAACCTTTCTCAACATCCAAATTTCTCCTTAAAAACACTCTACAGTTCATGCAAACATATAGATTTTTTTCTAATCCAGCTGTTTTGGAGATGTTCTTCTCTAGTGAGTCCAATTTATTTTTCAGTTTGCCTGTTACTGTGACAGTAATTCTTCCATCCTCAATTTTGTCCACTGCTTCCAATTTCCTGATCTCTTCCTTTTCCAATTTCAAAAGCTCCTCATTGAATATTGAGCATTCACGTAGAGTTGGCATTAAGCAGATGACACTTTTGTTTTCTGCAATATTCTTGTATATTTTCTCTGCAACTATTTCTTCCTTTGGAAATAAATTATGTAGCAGCCGACTCTGTAATGCTTTTTTGCCAACTTCTGTGAGTAGTCCAATTCTGATATCTTTCAGAATACTTCCATATTCTTCATCGTTTGCTTGCCTCATATTAGTTGTAAGTTCCTTGTACTCAAAGAAGGACCAAATATTTGTATTTCCGATGCTTCCCAATGACTTCTTCGTGTCTTCATGTGTCACAGTATTAAACACTGGTTGTCCTTTAACTGGAGTAAGTTGCAAAAGATCTCCAAAAACTATGACGTGTTTTCCACCAAATAACACGTCATAGTCTGTCTTCAAAATTTGCTGCATTCTTAAATGCACAAAGGCAAGCATTAAGTTTGATACCATGCTCACCTCATCAATAATGAGAACTTGCATCTTCTTCAATACTCGTGAAACTTCCAAGGATGCTTCTCCAGTTAGCTTGTTGAATTGTATTTTGTTCTCATGCTCCACTGGTAACATTAGCAAACGATGTAAGGTGATTCCTTTTATGTTATATGCTGCTAACCCAGTTGGAGCAGTAACCACACAAGACAAAGTAGAATCCGTTTTTTGCTTTAGGTAGCTTCTGATGACTTTAATTAGGAAACTTTTTCCAGTGCCAGCTTGTCCGCTTACATACATCCTGATTGGATGAAATGATGTGCATGAGCACTCTTTTTTTACATGTAGAAATCCGTGATCAATTTTGTTTTTGATCTCTTCATAAATTTGTTGCTGCTCTTGATTCAGTTGTCTTTCCAAATTTTCTAAGTCTATAAATTCTTCTTGAGCTTGATTCATAGCCGTTTCCACTTCATTCATGGCTATTGATGCTTCATTTTCAACGATTGGTTGTCCTAGGGGATCTTGACTGTGTGTTCCTGAACTTTGGCTGTCCTGAGAACTGTCTCTAGCTATTTCTGCTGCAATTGTAGTTTCCTGTTCAATTTCTTCATTTAACATTTGCAGATAAGTTGTGAATGTATTGCATTGTATGCTGTCTTTGCAAGCATTAAATGAATCCTCATAGCTTTGAAATTCTCCCAGTAGTTCATCCTCTGTACGCCATGGTTTAAACAACTGTAAAAGAGCCAAGTAGTAAAATTCTTTCTTGTCGGTAGTGTCGCAACTCAGCTTCCGGTGATTTATCAAACTTCCTTTGGTTTGCTTCACCAAACATCCTTCTTCACCAACAACTTTATATTTTCCATTATTAATGTCTTCTGCAGCTTTCCGTGAATAAATGTAGTTCTGCTGTGGAAATATGGATTTTTCTGATCAGTTATGTCCCCTATCTTGGACCCCAACGGTTTCATGTATAAATCACAAGTACATGTATGTTCCCTCCAGTTCCAGTTTTGAAGACGCAAACACATGTGCGTCCACCGTCAACATGTCCTCTTTCAGATCCGCCATGAATGGGCCGGATATTCCATTCCTAAGTATGAAAGGCCACCGGCTTTATATGGTTCACTTATGCCATTTTACAGTCCAGGCGAGTAGGCCCTGATTCTGCCATCAAGTTTTTCCTGCCTTCTGCCTCTGAAAGCTCCAGTCTGAGCCTGCATCTGTGACCATGAACTTTGTCTCATTCTCTGCACGGCTAACGGTGCCTGACATCAGCCTGTTGCCTGCCAAAAACTGTATTTCACCTTCGAAATTATCTGCTCCGCTCCCTATCCAATGCATTCCTGTCTAGTAGTTTAAGTAAACATTCTTCCAGCTACCGAGCAAAAGGCCCGGCTCCTCTGTCTTTATGCAAGTAATTCATAGCCCTGTTACTATGGAAGATTTCTGCCCCCGCATCTAGTGTAGACACTTAGACGCTTGTACACGCACTAACAGTCAGTATAGTCAGTATAGAATAAGATTCTACTCTAAGAGACTTCTCTTTTGGATAACACAGTTCTTTAAACATAGGATGTTAGATATGATTTGGGATTAGGTTGACTTGACCCTCCAGACTCCTGTCGCCACATGTAGAGCTAAATGTCAAGTCCCCTTCACCCCCTAGTTGCACGTCAATCACACGTCATGTTGCTGCGCGCGCATTTCTGCCAAGTATTTCTGCTGACATTGCGAAATTCTTTCATGGAACCACCCTATTATGACATCATACCTGATGACGTTCTTTAGTTACACCCAGTTACACCCACTTTTGCTACGCATGTATGTTTTATCCTTACTATCAATTGTTACGCCTCCTGCATTTGCTTCACTGTAATGCCTATTGTATAAAAATGATTACTTGTCAATAAAGTAGCGTCTTCACTTCCTGAACCTTCGTGGTGATGGAATATGGAGCTCCTCAATTTAAATTGATTTTGGAATAAAGCCCGTTCCGAACCTCTAATACCACGGATTCTGCCTCTTATTTTACTGAGCTATTATTATAGATTTTCCGCATCAAATTAAGTTCCGGTAATTAAATTATTTACCACATATATGGCGCCCGAATAGGGACACTTTCTCATCTCACGCGCCGGCGGTGCGTTGCAGGCCCGGTCTCCTGTCACAGCTGGACGGACAACAACGCGTACCCACAGGATTTCCTGTATCTCCCTCCTGCCGAGCGGGGGTAACTGAGGCTGCGATCAACACCCAGACGAGGCGGTGAGAAGTGCGAAGTATCCCGACCAGAGCCTAGCTGAGAGAGCAAGATCCGAGGTATACAGAGGCCCACCAGTTTCCGAAGTTTCCGAAGTTCCGAGTCGAGTCCAGTCCGGTTCAAGTTCAGTTCAGTTCCGAGGCCTTCCGTTCCGAGCTACCCGGTGAGTACCATTATCGGGGAGGCGTTCTGACGTGCACATAGGTTGTGCCGGTCAAGACGGGTTTGGGTACACAAATCCGGTCTGCACTGTTTCAGCAGTGTATCTGTACTGTTTAGCAGTATATCAAGTATGTCTAGGATATAATTCAGAATTATCTAGTTAGTATCGAGTATTATGCTTAGTGACTGGTTCCCTAAATGACCATCGTTGTTTATTCATTAAATGTTAAATGTTAAAATGTTTTAAATACGTTCTGTATATTGTGGTGTGAATGACTGTTCATTATTGTGTTTTATGGTATTAAACGTGTTCAAAATTAAGTATCAGACCAGTTCTCAATATGCCGCTCTTCTCGAAATTAAGACAGATCACAACTAGAAAAGGGGTACTCGAAGAAGCTGTTCCCATTCCTCCTAGGGACACTCCAGGGTACTTCATGTATCATAAACATGGCCTAGACGCCATATTATTTCTTGATCTATGGGTAGACTACACCAAGGAATTACCAGAAAGTCAGAGGTGGCCCGCAGCTGGGACCTGGGATGCCGACTGCATCATGAAAGTAGAAGAAGAATTATTGAAAAGGAAAGCTAGACAGTCACAGAAAGATGCCATTGAATTATGGCGTAAAGGATCATATAGACGTACAGAAAAAGCGCTCAGACAGGAAGAGAAAAGTAAGGAGAATTCAAATAAAATTCGAGAAAATGCATTAATGGAAGAAGGTACTCGAGTAAAAGCAGAGCAAACAGACAGACAAAGAAATGCCCTTGTGAATGGTATGTATCCTCTTCTGGCCGAAGGGTTACCTAAGGCTACTCCGGAGATACCAAAAGACTTGCCACCCCCATTGTTCCCGATAAAAGTACATCCCAAAGGGCATCCCAGAACCGCAGAAGATGTTTTTCTTTCCTCTTATTTAGATGACGCAGCTCCCGAGTATGCAAATGCTGCGCCACATAGACGGCCTGCCGAGGGGGTTCAACGCCAAGACCCTCCTCCGTCTGTACCTCTGCAACAGCAAATCCCGACACAAGTTCCGGCAAGCACATCTGTTTCTACATCTGCATCCACACCTATGGTTGCTATATCCCGTTCAACGAATCCTTTTACATCCAGCACCCCAGGTGGTGCTACCGGAGGTGCATCAAGCATTTTTTCTACGCCACCCAGAACAAATAAACTTTCCTTTCAAGAATTAGCCCACCAACGTACACCCAAACTAGTAACTCCCAACACGCTCAAGGAACTTCTAATAGATTGTAGATATGACCCTGTGCCCGGAAAAGGGGACGAAATGATGCTGGCATCATTACGTATCCGACGAGCTGCAATATACTTAGGGAAGCTACCAGGAATGACTGCACATTTAGAAAATATATATCATTTTGTTCAGTCAGGGCGAGACCCTGAGAGTATTAACAGAGCCATGGAGTACCAAAAGGTGGAAATACAGGGGGAACTGTTACGTTTCCTCATAAACTGTGTGATCAGAAATCAAGATCAACCAGGGGTAAATCCGGAAGAAATGCAAATTCTTACCACATGGGGTAAGAATATATCAGAGGGGAGACACGATAAACGATCATGTATAGTAGCTATGAGCCGAAAGATCCGCAAAGAAATAGAACGAATACACGAAGAAAGATTAGCAGTAGACGAACCTGAACAAACTGAGGACGAGGAAGAATTAGAACTGCCCACAGGACAGTTAGAAACCATGGCCTATGTAGGTAGAGGAAGATCTTGCAATAATACTAGATGCTTTACTGATCCGATATGTCCGATACGTCCAGATAATAACAGAAAATTCCAAACTCCTATAATAAATATAAGGTCCCCCGAACATTCATTCCAAGCCGCTGACAAATTACTCCGAGAACGAAGGGGTTATCATATACTCGATTCTATGGACGAACAAGAATTAGCCAGGTCAGCCGTACACTGGGTTGATAGTCCTGGAAAATATGGTGATGATACACTAGCGCATACGTTTTTGAACCTCGCCCCAGATGAACAGCGTTTAGCTGGTATCTATATGATTCAACAACTCCTTATATTATATAAAAGCCAACACTCCGATCCTGGCCCCTTACCTGATATATTGACTGAATTACTCACGAATAAATGGAGAGGTTCCGGTACTAAGTTAATTAGAGAAATACTAGAATCTAGAAGGCAGTACATTCTTTTTGTATGTCCTGAACATGTCTCACTGCCCATCAAGGAAAGAACGACGTATTACATGGATAGACAAAATCCCTTACGCGAAGTGCACCCGATAAAGGGTGATGACAATGAGTTTAAACGTGTGTTTGTATACATACCCATATCCAAAATAGAACTATTAGAAATGAAGAAAGTGGTACCCAGTCATGACAAAGACCCAGCGGTTTTCCACCGTGAAATTAAAGATATGTTACTCATGGGAGAATATACCTACCCCGACATTATGACAATATTGAAGGTATTAATGCCTGCGGGCATTTACGAAAAACTCAAGGAAAAGGATTGGGAGGTGGGAGACCAGAAGATAGATTGGACAGCATTAGAAAACGAAGAAAGAGCTCGAGGTCCAGGTTCAGGGCTCGGGGACAAGACCAAAGCACTACCAGGTCTACTAGTACAGGTACTGCCACGTTTATTAACTACGAAAAAGGAAGACTGGGGTGCAATCTCAGCCTGTAAACAAAAATCAGATGAAGACACTAGTGATTTCTATTCCCGATTTGAGAAATGTTTTGGTATAAATAGTGGAATAAAAGCAAGTAGCGAGTCGTATCCACACCTGTTTGTGACAAAATTGGTTGAAAATGCCTTGCCCCAAGTTAAGAATAGAATATTGAAGTTCGAGAGTACCTGGCAAGGTAACACTCCATCACAAATGTTACAAATGCTACAGTACCATCACAATAGAATTAGAGAAGAACAAGAACATGAACATAGACGCATGAAAGACACGAAAATGAAAATGCTAGTTTCCCAGACAGTTCCAGCTGATGGTCATAAGAAGGGTATAACACAGTCCAGTGTTTCAACAGGTCCTGTAAAAGGGACATGTAACTATTGTAAACAGCCAGGTCATTATGTACACGATTGTCCAGTCTTAAAACATAATATCGCCATCGGTAACACAAAAGAAAGACCACGACCAATTAGACAGGATCAGAACCAACAAGGAGCCCCGCAGCATGCACAGTCCATGCCAGCTCCGCAACAGTCTATGCCAGCTCCACCACCGCAGCCTATTGCTGCCACACAAACAACGACCCGACAGATGTATCAGACCGCACAGTATGACTATCCCGATTATCAACGATACTCATGAAACAGCCTAGAGAGGGAAGTTGGCTTACCCCTTATTGAGGTCCCTGTAGATCAAGAAGGACCTTATGTACACAGTGAACTATTAGGCCAAGATAGAAAATTCTTACTTGATACAGGGGCAAGCCGAACAACAATAAAACGTAGTGAAGTTCCAGGGGCACCCCTCTCAGGCTCACAGAATATTTCCCTTGGTTTTTCAGGAAAACCTATCATTAACGAAGTAACACAGCCTCTTCCACTTACGATCGGTCCCTTGACACGAACTACAGATTTATTGCTTACTAAATCATGTCCAGAAAACTTGTTAGGCATAAAAACTTTGAAAGCTCTAGGAGCTATAATATGTTGTTCTCCGGAAGGAGTAAGATTGTTTTTACGTGATTTCAAAGGGCACTACGTGTCCCGAGACATGGATCACCGACTGCAGACTTTACCGACACATTTATGGGCACAAGGCCCTACAGATGTTGGTTGCATGAACATTACACCATATCGAGTCACACTGAAGGCAGGAGTGGTACTTCCACGAATGCGACAATACAAGTTACCCCCAGATGCTGTAGTGGCTTTACTGCAAATCATTGACGAGCTTATTACCCAAGGAGTGGTTGTGGAAACTGACTCCAATGTATGTAATTCACCGATAATTCCGATTCTTAAACGAACCGATCCAACAGCCCCACCAGTATATCGATTGGTTATTGATCTGCGCGAATTAAATAAATGCATAGTACCACAATACCCCGTAGTTCCAGACATTTCTTCATTACTGACAGCTATTGATTCCGAAGCAACATTCTTTACTGTAATTGATCTCAAGAATGCCTTCTTCAGCGTCCCAATAGATCCGGAAAGCCAATATTTGTTCGGATTTAGTTTAAATGGACGTAGCTTTAAATTCACACGCGCACCTCAAGGATTTACCGAAAGCCCCAGCATCTATAGCCAAGCACTGAAACGAGAACTCGACAGTATACACATGCCAGTCAACACTGCCCTGCTTCAATATGTCGATGATCTGCTGATCACCGCTAGAAGCGAACGTGAATGTGAAAAAGCCTCACTGACGGTTTTACAATTTTTGGCCGAAAAGGGGCACAAGGTGTCCCCTTCTAAGCTGCAATTCTGTGTCCAGCGAGTTGTTTACCTTGGTCACTCGCTGTCCAAGGAGGGAAGGCAGCTTACATCAGATCGCATCCAGCTAATTGCTAATATGCCAATACCCAAGACACAAAAGGAGGTGCGGGCTTTCATAGGCCTCACTTCATATTGTAGGCAGTGGATCCCTCAGTATGCATTTCTAGCAAAACCACTCATTCAATTGACAACACAGGAGGCAGCCACATCGACTGTTCTCCCTTGGACTCAGGAACATACACAAGCTTTTGAAAGCCTAAAGAAAGCCTTATGCCAAGCACCTGTTTTAGCAACACCATGTTACAATAAACAGTTTACACTCTTCGTTACAGAACGCGAAGGTACTGCCTTGTCAGTACTCACACAGGAACAAGCAGGATCACACAAACCATGTGCTTATTTTTCTAGTACATTAGATCCCGTAGCTCAGGCTTTGCCTGCGTGCCTGAAATCAGTGGCAGCAACAGCTTTAGCAATCAGACAAAGCGATGCCATAGTATTAGGACATCCATTGACAGTACAAGTACCACATGCAGTAGAGGTTCTCTTGAACCGCACACAAACACAACACTTGACTATAGCGCGACTCACTGGTTACGAATTAACATTGTTTCAGCCACATATAGAAATCAGACGTTGTAGTACATTGAATCCTGCCACACTGTTACCTGTAAATGGAACAGACCCACTAGCACATGATTGTATTGAAGTTATCCCTATCACGACGAAACCCAGACAAGATTTGACAGACGTCCCATTGTCAGACCCAGACCTGACGTTGTATGTAGATGGTTCATGTATGAGAATAGGTACAGGAGAGCTAGTGGCCGCTTACGCAGTCACAACAGACACTGAAATCGTTGAAACAAATTGCATAAATACCTTGTCAGCTCAAGCCGCAGAGCTCATCGCTCTGACACAAGCCTGTATTCAAGCCACAAATAAAAAAGTCAACATATACACTGATTCACGTTATGCATTCGGAGTTGTACATGACTTCGGCGTGCTGTGGCGAGAGAGAGGTTATTTAACTTCTCACGGTGCCCACATTCAGCACGGACCCCTCATTCATGCCTTACTAGATGCAATACATCTACCCACTGCAATATCAATTATGAAATGTAAAGCTCATACGAAAGTTACTGATATCATTTCTCAAGGCAATGATCTAGCTGACAGAACAGCAAAACAGACTGCTCAAACTCGAACATCCGACATGACAAAGACAATAGTCCCGACGCCAACACATTGTATGACGGTAAAGGATCCCGCTCTTGACGTAATTGACATACAGACACATGCTACACCAGACGAAATAAAGAAATGGACTGAATTAGGAGGGATCCAAACGGATCAAGGATGGATGACGAAGGAAAAATCTGTGTGGTTCCTTCCTGATTCAATGGTCCAAGTCGTTATTAACACTGTACATAGTCCAGCGCATCTAGGAGAAAAAGCTATGCTAGACAGCATTCAACACATTTGGTTTAACAAACATTTACGAGCAGCAGCTAAACAAAAAGTTCGTACCTGTATGATCTGTTGTCAGTTTAACCCAGGTAAAAGCATTCCCGTAGAACAGGGTGGATTTCAGCCTCCTGATCACCCTTTTGAAGTCCTCCAGATGGATTATATCCAGATGGAACGATGTCGAGGATTCAAATATGTTCTCGTAGTTGTCTGTGCTCTTTCCCGTTGGACAGAGGCATACCCGGTTTCAGATTACACTGCCCCGACTACTGCCAAACAGTTAGTTCGAGAATTCTTCCCACGGTACGGTTTACCACGTGTTGTCTACTCAGATAACGGCCAGCCGTTCTCATCCGAACTAATGAAACACGTTTCACTTTTGTTAGGCTATCAGTGGAAATTTCACTGTGTCCGACACCCCGAGGCAGCAGGTCTCGTGGAACGACATAACCAGACCCTGAAAATTAGATTGTCCAAAATTTGTAGAGAGAAAGGTGTCGACTGGGTAGTAGCCTTACCCGTTGCACTCTTTTACATGAGAATGGTAGCACACTCTCGAACAGGGCTATCCCCGTATGAGGTGATCTTTGGCAGACCACCAAATATGTGGGGGACGCCTATACCACGCAAAATAACTGATATTGACTGTAATATGCTGACAGATTACTTGGCTTCCTTGATGTCTGCACTACAATCTTGTCGTTCACAGGTAGCTGCAGCTTTTCCCGACAACACTGAGGTGAAACCCCATGACGTAATTCCAGGGGATTTGGTCTTAGTGAGGAACTTTGACCGGAAGTCTCAGCTGGATCCTAGGTGGAGATCGCCCCAACTCGTATTATTAACGACGAGGACAGCCGTGAAGATCGAAGGTCGAAAAGGCTGGATACATTCAAGTCATATCAAGAAATTTCATGGACTACCGTCCGACGTAAACGACACACCTTGCGTGTCTTCACCGATTGACTCAAAACTTCCTTTGGTTGAACTGAATAGCCATGAACAATACAAACTAAAACTTAGGTCTAACAAGTCAGGCAATTTGATTGTTTAAGTCCTCTCCAAGGTGAATCGGTCGAATTTGTCTCTGACATGTACTCCTTAGACCTGTATAGAGAAAGAAACAGAAGGATAAAGTTGAAACGACATGCGTACTGTAAATCACTGCGTAGTCATTGCACAGTGACGTTATTAATTTTGTTTTTCTTAAGTCTTTTAATAATTACTGCAAGTATATTGTTGCACATATATTATCCTATTTCTAGACATGTTTATAATGTTACTGCTGAACATTCTTTTAGTGAATTACCTCCGCATGAGTTGTCCTACAGATTTGCGCTGCGCAATAACACTTTTATTAGTATGTTACATCATTCCCATCAGGTTAGCAATGCTACAAATTGTTGGATATGTGGTCGACTCCCTCCCTATCAGAACTATAAAGGAATTCTACCTCTCTTTCCATACCCGTTCACACACAATGGATCCTGTGGAGCATGGTTTAGTTTAATTAATTCCCTAGATTCGAATTCTGCAGTTTATCAAGACAACTGGGTATGGGGAAATCTGAACTTAGTTTTGCTCAAAGTCTGTTACCCTAACAAGGAGGGACTTCCCAAAAGAACAGGAACTGATCTAGAAAATGAAGTGTATGGATTAGGTAATTTTACGCTTAATCTCATGATCCTAAATGTCGAATCCGAAGCTACTCCAATTTTGCCCGCCATGTCAGTGTTTCCAGTTAAAGGTGAATTATGTGTAAGAAAGAATGGTTCCATACATATGGGCCATAGTAGATGCACCACTGTAATAGAATTTAGTGATCAAGGCAAGTCTACATTTAGAGCTTCCCGCCATTCCTATTTCATATGTGGTCAGACGGCATATATACGTTTGCCTCTAGATTGGGATGGTACCTGCTACATCGGATTCCTTTTGCCACCTGTTTTTCTAGCTCCTCCTGATTATCATAGAAATACTCATTTAGTACACAATAGAGAAAGGAGAGATCTCCCAATCGTCGATTACACTGAAACAGCATGGGAAAAATACACAGATTTCAATAAAGGTCTCTTTCCCTATATAGGTACAGTTACCAATAGTAAGCTGATACGTAGATTAACCAGAACTCTTGAAGCAGTAGTGAACAAAACTATTTCCGCCTTAGGCAATTTAACAGAAGAGCAGTCTGCTATGCGGATTGTTGTGCTTCAAAATCGTCTTGTCCTTGACGTCATCCTGGCCGATAGGGGCGGAGCTTGTAGGGTCATCGGATCAAGCTGTTGCATTTTCATACCAGAAAATTCGCCATCTGTATATAAAGCCATAACTCGCCTTCATAAGATTGTAAGCCAGATACACCAGAATCCAGGCACCTGGACTTGGTCCGGTTGGTTTTGGAGTGTATTGTCTACCTTTGGATGGAAGGTCCTATCCTTCCTCGGTATTGGCTTTCTCATACTATTCAGTTGCTGTCTATGCCTACAATGTGGACCAGCGATCTGTGGTCTGTGTGCCACATCGTGTATTCCACCACCAAGATTTCATTCATCCCAGAAGAAAAAAGAAGAACAAATGATGCTATATGAACAGATCAATGGATTGATGAAGATTGATATCTCTTAACGGGCAAGTAGGGGACAAGGAGGGAATGTGGAAATATGGATTTTTCTGATCAGTTATGTCCCCTATCTTGGACCCCAACGGTTTCATGTATAAATCACAAGTACATGTATGTTCCCTCCAGTTCCAGTTTTGAAGACGCAAACACATGTGCGTCCACCGTCAACATGTCCTCTTTCAGATCCGCCATGAATGGGCCGGATATTCCATTCCTAAGTATGAAAGGCCACCGGCTTTATATGGTTCACTTATGCCATTTTACAGTCCAGGCGAGTAGGCCCTGATTCTGCCATCAAGTTTTTCCTGCCTTCTGCCTCTGAAAGCTCCAGTCTGAGCCTGCATCTGTGACCATGAACTTTGTCTCATTCTCTGCACGGCTAACGGTGCCTGACATCAGCCTGTTGCCTGCCAAAAACTGTATTTCACCTTCGAAATTATCTGCTCCGCTCCCTATCCAATGCATTCCTGTCTAGTAGTTTAAGTAAACATTCTTCCAGCTACCGAGCAAAAGGCCCGGCTCCTCTGTCTTTATGCAAGTAATTCATAGCCCTGTTACTATGGAAGATTTCTGCCCCCGCATCTAGTGTAGACACTTAGACGCTTGTACACGCACTAACAGTCAGTATAGTCAGTATAGAATAAGATTCTACTCTAAGAGACTTCTCTTTTGGATAACACAGTTCTTTAAACATAGGACGTTAGATATGATTTGGGATTAGGTTGACTTGACCCTCCAGACTCCTGTCGCCACATGTAGAGCTAAATGTCAAGTCCCCTTCACCCCCTAGTTGCACGTCAATCACACGTCATGTTGCTGCGCGCGCATTTCTGCCAAGTATTTCTGCTGACATTGCGAAATTCTTTCATGGAACCACCCTATTATGACATCATACCTGATGACGTTCTTTAGTTACACCCAGTTACACCCACTTTTGCTACGCATGTATGTTTTATCCTTACTATCAATTGTTACGCCTCCTGCATTTGCTTCACTGTAATGCCTATTGTATAAAAATGATTACTTGTCAATAAAGTAGCGTCTTCACTTCCTGAACCTTCGTGGTGATGGAATATGGAGCTCCTCAATTTAAATTGATTTTGGAATAAAGCCCGTTCCGAACCTCTAATACCACGGATTCTGCCTCTTATTTTACTGAGCTATTATTATAGATTTTCCGCATCAAATTAAGTTCCAGTAATTAAATTATTTACCACACTGCAACACTTCATAGAGACACATGTTCTCCAGATGATGACTTCTCTTGGGATAATATGTGTCCAACATGTTTGTTTTCAATATATCTGTACTTTCTGGGTCATTCTCGGCCAAATATTCAATTTCTCCAACAGATTTCAGTACCCGATTTCTCATTGCTGCAAGGCCTAAACTTGCCCAAATTATTCTTCTTGACTTCGAGTAGAGACTTGCAGAAGATAACCTATCTGAACCTTCGTAGGATCCAATTTCTCGATGCGATAACATCTTCAAACTGAAACTGTACAGCTTCTTACTGACAGTCTTCTCGTGAGAAATCTCTTCCCACATTTCCTTCAATTCTGTTTTTTCTGATTTCGTAATGTAAGACGTTACATATCGTGCAACAGCAATGGAATTGTCAGCTACATACTGTATATCCATGTTAGCGTTCCACATGGATAAAATGACTGGGTTGTAGTCATTTATATTTTTTGATTCTTCTTTTCTTTTAAGGTTGTAGGTATTCTTAGGTGATTTTCTTGTGATAGTATGTCTCACAGCTGACATAAAACTGTTTACTCTTCCATTTGAAAGAACAGGTCTAGGAAATCCAAATCGACATTTAGTGTAGTATTTTTCTTTGCTCTTGTATTTCCGTCGACAGTATTTTCCACACCGATGACTTTGGAAACGTAAAACTTGCTCCTTTAACTTGTTCTCTTCTGTGCTTTTTGGTATACCACATGTTGCATATTCTTCAATGTAAGATAACACTGCTTCATCAGTATCTGTTCCAAACTTTGGGGCATCCTTGATCCACAACAGCATATGAATATGAGGAGCACCTCTTGCCTGGTACTCTTTTCTCCAAAAGAAATCCACTACTTCTCCAAGGGGTGGATTTTTTTTATTGCAGATGAAGGACATCATAGCCTCAAATCTATGATTGATTATCTGCAAACATTAACCGGATCCAATGAGCACAGTTCTCCTGCTGTCTTGTATTCGATGTTTTTAATGTTTGAATTGGCCTCTCGTAGAAAATCCAGTAAATCATCCCAAGCGTACTCGGCACAGCTTAGGGTAAGGAACCATGTTGGTGTTCCTAAATTGCGTAACATGCATTTTAGTTCACCATGGCGTCGGTACCAATATTCATTTGTCCCACGCTGACAAGCCATCAGATTGATCAGTTGTGTTTCCAAATGATCATCTCGGTGCTGCACTTTCTCCATAAAATCCTTAGCAGACACATTTTGTAAATGTACTCCACTTTTTAAAATGTGATTTACTGCATAAGACAGTGCAGACAAGTCGCTTTCAAATAAAAGATGGAACAAATAAGGAATACTTTGTCGAAATCTGGGATCTTCAGCATATAGTCTTGTAGTCCGATACTCTGAAGCTGGAATCTGTTCTGGACGTTCATCGTATCGTCCTCCTTTTCCCGTAGGAAACAGCTGGGGAAAACATCGAGCTTCCAAGCTCTCCTCCCATACACTCACGGGAGTTCCTTTTGCTTTCTTCATCTGAAAGAGATCAATATTGTCTCCCATAACTTCTTTCGAATGAAGAGGATGTATGCTAAAATGTTCATAAATTTCTTCTTCCTTTGTCTTGTCCACTTTTTCAATTTGTCCAGTTGGTGTTTCTGTGTCTTCTTGAAAATCTTCGTCTTCTTCTTCTTCTTCTATATAAATTGATTCATACCATTTGTTATTTTTTTTCAAATACAAATTTGCTCTTTGTACTTTCCGCACATCTACCAGCTCCTGCCAAATCTTCTTATTCTTTGTAGGTACACCATTAACCAGAATAATTAATGGTTCAGTTTCCAAAGTATCCGCATCAATAGTTTCCATATTTTTTTTCAAATCCAAGGGCAAATACACCACTCTACCTTTTAAACCTCTCAGTAAATCTGAAGGAGGTAATTTACCAGTTTTGGGCTCCATACGTACTATGGTCTGGAACGGATGAACACATTGAATGAGTATAGACTCATATGTATTTAATTCAGAAAGTTCAGCAGGAATAGCATCCAATTCTAAATTATTATGTACAGCTCTGGTCGGCATTCTATTTTCCTCTAACTTGTTGTAACAGTATTTACAAATACGCTGATCTTCACCCAATTCAAAACAATTTTCAAGAAATATATATGTGGCAAAATCCTTCCACTTATAATTATCTTCATTTTCACTCTTTCTGTAGAGATCAACATTCCTAGTTTGTTTTCTATAATGAGTTCTGCGGCAACAAATACAAGTAACATTTGGTCTTTCATTAGAGCAAATTTTGTTATGTGATCATTAAATGTCTTACTTACAGAAGGTTCTACATTCTCTTCCACTTCTTCCTCATTTACTGTGTCCTTCTCTGCACTGTTTTGTTCAGGACCAAAGTAACAAAACTGAATTTCATCAACAACCTTCTCTACATCTGATACCGTTCCTCGGAACAGAGCCCTATTCAATTCATTTAACTTTATTGCTGGACTTTTGGCAAAATACAACCGTCTCACAAACTTTCTCATTTCAGTATGATGAACAGCCAGCATCCTAAAATGATGGAAAACACTATTGCACACTTTTCTAGATAGACAAGCCAGAGAATGACCCTGCAAACCAGTATTCTCTCTCACTCTGCATGGATCCAGACTTTGAAGCACCTTAATCTTCTGTTTTACACTTTTTTTACTATATTCTCTTAGAAACTCTCGAAATCTGTCAATAGATTCCTGACGCACAGTGCAAATACTACTACAATTCCAAGTGTACACTGGGGCTTTAGGACGTCTCCCCATTGCCTCATCTGCCATCACTTGTACCTCATCTCTTGGAACCATTATCTCCTTCTCCATTATGCAACCATTTTTTACTTCGTATGAACGACCTCTGGTGTCAACTGCATGCAGCAAACTATTACTTTGAAAATAGCTCTCTTCATTAAAAAAAGGTTCACTACTTGAACTATGCATCCACTTTCCTAAAAACACTTTACAAAAGTTTGTTCTGTTCACTACTCTTTTGCTTTTGCTTTGTGATTTCAGTACATTAACCATTTTATCTAATGTACGCATCCTATTCAAAATTAATATGAATAGTTTCCTTTTTAATTCTAATGCTTTTGCTGCAATGGCTTCAATTTCTTTTTTTCTCTTGTAATATTTTGCCTTTTGCTTATATTTCTTCACATCCTTTATCAAATTGGACATAACTCTTCTCTGAAACATTTTTTACGTATCTCTTTAAACGCTGTTTTTCTGTTTATGTAAAACTTTTCAGTTGCAGAAGGTATATTTGCATTAACTAAATTCTCAATTTTTTGCTGTTCTCTTCGTTTTGTTACATTCTTTCCAGGACAGACATTTTGTACATTTTTCTTTGTTTTGAATATTTTTTTAAGAAATTGTTTTTTCTGCTTACCAGAAGATTTTTTCTTTTTCCCAACATGAGCATCTTCTACTAACTTTGGTCCTCCAGTTGTCTTCAAATATAGTTTTTTTTTTAGCGTTTTTTGAACTCTAGATTTTGTAGGCATCTTAAATTTTGTTCACTGTTCTTCAGCAATACCTGAAAAAAACTAAAAAAAAATCCTTTATTGTATTTAAATATATTACTACATTTCTTTTCACAATAGTCACAAAACGAAATTTCTTTGCCAATTTGAATGCACACAAACTGCTCTTTTTTTTGGGCAAGTGAAAATCACTTTTACAAACTGTCACATTATGAAACCACTTTTCAGATTTTTTAAAAAGCCCATGTCCAGAGTGCTACACTCCAGCAAGGGCAACCAGCCTTAGTGAAGCTGAATGTATTTGCATTACAGACTGAAACCTGAAAACCCCACTCGCTTGTAAATACTGTGCATGACTATACATGGCAAGCACATGGGTGTGTGCTAAGACTCTGCTTCTTCCCCCAAAAATTCGCTCCCCCTTTCCATCTAATGCAACTGTGAAATCACCAGAGCAAGACGCAATAAATCTCTGCCTATAATTCCTCTATGCACACAGAGTCATGTTTTCACATTAGTCCCAAAACGAAATTTCTTTGCCAATTTGAAAGCACACTTACTGCTCTTTTTTTTTTCGGCGCAAGTGAAAATCACTTTTTACAATTGGAAATCACTTTTACAGACTGACACATTATGAAACCACTTTTTTTGATTTATTTAAATGCACATGTCCAAGCTGTTTTTTCAGACCACCACCATGTGTATTCTCGGTGACTGCCTACACTCCAGCAAGGGCAACCAGCCTTAGTGATGCTGAATGTATTTGCATTACAGACTGAAACCTGAAAACCCCACTCGCTTGTAAATACTGTGCATGACTATACATGGCAAGCACATGGGTGTGTGCTAAGACTCTGCTTCTTCCCCCAAAAATTCGCTCCCCCTTTCCATCTAATGCAACTGTGAAATCACCAGAGCAAGACGCAATAAATCTCTGCCTATAATTCCTCTCTGCACACAGAGTCATGTTTTCACATTAGTCCCAAAACGAAATTTCTTTGCCAATTGAAAGCACACTTACTGCTCTTTTTTTTTTCGGCGCAAGTGAAAATCACTTTTTACAATTGGAAATCACTTTTACAGACTGACACATTATGAAACCACTTTTTTTGATTTATTTAAATGCACATGTCCAAGCTGTTTTTTCAGACCACCACCATGTGTATTCTCGGTGACTGCCTACACTCCAGCAAGGGCAACCAGCCTTAGTGATGCTGAATGTATTTGCATTACAGACTTAAACCTGAAAACCCCACTCGCTTGTAAATACTGTGCATGACTATACATGGCAAGCACATGGGTGTGTGCTAAGACTCTGCTTCTTCCCCCAAAAATTCGCTCCCCCTTTCCATCTAATGCAACTGTGAAATCACCAGAGCAAGACGCAATAAATCTCTGCCTATAATTCCTCTATGCACACAGAGTCATGTTTTCACATTAGTCCCAAAACGAAATTTCTTTGCCAATTTGAAAGCACACTTACTGCTCTTTTTTTTTTTCGGCGCAAGTGAAAATCACTTTTTACAATTGGAAATCACTTTTACAGACTGACACATTATGAAACCACTTTTTTTGATTTATTTAAATGCACATGTCCAAGCTGTTTTTTCAGACCACCACCATGTGTATTCTCGGTGACTGCCTACACTCCAGCAAGGGCAACCAGCCTTAGTGATGCTGAATGTATTTGCATTACAGACTGAAACCTGAAAACCCCACTCGCTTGTAAATACTGTGCATGACTATACATGGCAAGCACATGGGTGTGTGCTAAGACTCTGCTTCTTCCCCCAAAAATTCGCTCCCCCTTTCCATCTAATGCAACTGTGAAATCACCAGAGCAAGACGCAATAAATCTCTGCCTATAATTCCTCTATGCACATAGAGTCATGTTTTCACATTAGTCCCAAAACGAAATTTCTTTGCCAATTTGAAAGCACACTTACTGCTCTTTTTTTTTTCGGCGTAAGTGAAAATCACTTTTTACAATTGGAAATCACTTTTACAGACTGACACATTATGAAACCACTTTTTTTGATTTATTTAAATGCACATGTCCAAGCTGTTTTTTCAGACCACCACCATGTGTATTCTCGGTGACTGCCTACACTCCAGCAAGGGCAACCAGCCTTAGTGATGCTGAATGTATTTGCATTACAGACTGAAACCTGAAAACCCCACTCGCTTGTAAATACTGTGCATGACTATACATGGCAAGCACATGGGTGTGTGCTAAGACTCTGCTTCTTCCCCCAAAAATTCGCTCCCCCTTTCCATCTAATGCAACTGTGAAATCACCAGAGCAAGACGCAATAAATCTCTGCCTATAATTCCTCTCTGCACACAGAGTCATGTTTTCACATTAGTCCCAAAACGAAATTTCTTTGCCAATTTGAAAGCACACTTACTGCTCTTTTTTTTTCCGGGCCAAGTGAAAATCACTTTTACAGACTGACACATTATGAAACCTTTTTTTTTAATTTATTTAAATGCACATGTCCAAACTGTTTTTTCAGACCACCACCATGTGTATTCTCGGTGACTGCCTACACTCCAGCAAGGGCAACCAGCCTTAGTGATGCTGAATGTATTTGCATTACAGACTGAAACCTGAAAACCCCACTCGCTTGTAAATACTGTGCATGACTATACATGGCAAGCACATGGGTGTGTGCTAAGACTCTGCTTCTTCCCCCAAAAATTCGCTCCCCCTTTCCATCTAATGCAACTGTGAAATCACCAGAGCAAGACGCAATAAATCTCTGCCTATAATTCCTCTATGCACACAGAGTCATGTTTTCACATTAGTCACAAAACGAAATTTCTTTGCCAATTTGAAAGCACACTTACTGCTCTTTTTTTTTTCGGGGCAAGTGAAAATCACTTTTTACAATTGGAAATCACTTTTACAGACTGACACATTATGAAACCTTTTTTTTTGATTTATTTCAATGCACATGTCCAAGCTGTTTTTTCAGACCACCACCATGTGTATTCTCGGTGACTGCCTACACTCCAGCAAGGGCAACCAGCCTTAGTGATGCTGAATGTATTTGCATTACAGACTGAAACCTGAAAACCCCACTCGCTTGTAAATACTGTGCATGACTATACATGGCAAGCACATGGGTGTGTGCTAAGACTCTGCTTCTTCCCCCAAAAATTCGCTCCCCCTTTCCATCTAATGCAACTGTGAAATCACCAGAGCAAGACGCAATAAATCTCTGCCTATAATTCCTCTATGCACACAGAGTCATGTTTTCACATTAGTCCCAAAACGAAATTTCTTTGCCAATTTGAAAGCACACTTACTGCTCTTTTTTTTTTCGGGGCAAGTGTAAATCACTTTTACAGACTGACACATTATGAAACCACCATGTGTAACTACAACAAAAACAATTCCCATTTCTATTATTCATTTCTTAAGTTACCACATACATCCCCTCTCAAACTGTAAACTCACCTTTAAAATTAGTTAGTTGTGAAAGAAATGTGACACTCAAACAGCAGATTATCAGAGCCAGGATCTCTGTTGTGTTCACCTCTCTCCTCTCAGCAGAACCAGATAATGGCAAACTTTCCCTCTTTTTTTCCACACATATACTTGTAAGTTTCAAATCTCAGTGCTTCCCCCTTTTTTTCAAATGTAATCACACATTTCTATTGGTTGAAAACCAACCCTTTTCCAAAAGTACCCTTCCCCCAACTTGACTTCTGCCTAGTACCCTTCCCCCAACTTGACTTCTGCCTGCTACCATAGCAACAGCTCATGGAACACTGCTGTGTGGAGTTAGGTCAGAAGTTCGCCACACAATGTTTCAATTCCACAGAGCAAGAGTGCTTGACTTTTCAAACCTTACAGCAAATCCATAGTACTGTTCTTTGGTTACACATTTTTTTGTACCAATACAAAACATGCTTCTATTAATTTACACATACAGCCTAGTTTTTTTTCTAGAATGGTATGAAACAGCCAATCAGTTCTTTTTGTTTTGTTAAAAATATGTATGCCTCCATCTCCAAACTGTCTTTCTTTTCATATTGCCATTCTACTGAAAGACACCTCCTGAGTGCATCCAGTTCTCCTTTGAAGATTTTCACAGTGTGGATTGTAGGGCACAGCTATGTCTTCTGGAGTGAAAAGTTTGCAGAGAAAACAGGTATGGTGAGAGACCTTGCTTTGCCAAATGTAGACATTAAATGGATTGGTCAGAGAGGGTTAAAGTGGCACCAATTGATGCCATTGGTGAAATCCTTCATTCAAATCCAACACCCTGACCTCATAATAGTGCACTGTGGTGGCAATGACCTAGGCACTTTGACTGGGGTAGGTCTGGAAATGCTTATGAAGGACACCTTTGCACAACTGTTTACACTTTTCCCTAAAACTGCCTTTGTGTTTTCCAACATATGCCAAAGGCAAAAATGGAACTGGTCCAATCATTTCTGTCCGCAGATTGACAAAGCAAGAAAGCACGTCAACAAATCTGTTTCTGCTTTCCTCCGTGACTATGGTATGGGTGCCATTTACCACAACAACTTGCGTTATGACATGCAAGACATTTATAGAGGAGATGGTGTGCACTTCAATGATGAAGGGAACAGAGTCTTCCTCTTGAACCTTAGACTCTGCATCGGTACTTACTTGTAGGTACCACTAAAAAAATGACTTCATAAACACAACAGCTCTTTTTAGAGCTCCCTAATTTCTAAACTCTTAATTCGTCATTTCATTTATTCATTTTTATTTTTTTTAACCGCACGCTTACCGTAAGCTTACCGTACGCGTACCCCGTGATTTTTTAAAAAATCAATAAATGTTTTTTTTGTACTTTTCTGTCCTTCTTTGACCCCCTTACAAATGTTAGGGGGTCTGTAACTCTCCTCCTTGCCCCCTTTTCTTGTTTTCACTCTTTTTTTTTCAGAGTGAAACACAGAAAATGGCGGCCGCCGCTTCCTGGTTTCGGCCGATTCGAATGTTTACTAAGATCTAAGAGCCAATCAGAATCGCGCTCGCGCACGCCACCGTACGCTTACGGTAAGCGTACGGTAAGCGTACCGTAAGCGGGCTCAGATATATATATTGATTTAAAGGCTATTTTCTCAGAATCTACTGAACAGATTTACACCAAACCTACAAAAGGCACTTCCTTGACCTAGGGACTACCTCTCTGCCAAATTTTGAGTAATTCTGTTCAGCCGTTCGGGCTGTAGCTCGTTCTAAAGGTCCTATGGAAAAATGCATGGGAAAAACGCGTTTTGGGACCCCCCTTTTATCTCAGCCCCCGCTTGACGGATCCCCCCGAGACTTTCAGGGTAGGAGCGGAGCGTAGCGCCCCACCTATTTTGAGAAATTCGCGAGGATTCGTCGACCGGCGCCAAAGTTATTCAAAATAGAATGTTGAGGTTTTCCTATGGAAACGTGGTCCTAACTATAACTACCTACTGGCGACCGCCAGTAGGTAATGTATAAACACACACACACATATATTACCTACCGGTGATGCCAGTAGGTAGTTACAGTTAAGACCTTGTTCCCTTATGAAAAGTGTTTATTGAGTTACCTAAAAAAACATTCCCAAAATTTGCCAAACAAAAGTATGCTGCTGGGACTTATGGTGCATGGAAAACTTTAGGGTGATCCATCAAGCAGGACTGAGAAAAAAGGGGCGTAAATAAAGTGTGTTTCCCATATTAATTCTCATAGAGGTTTTGAACATGTCTTCAGCTCGAACCGCTGGATGGAATTACACCACATTTGGCATTAAGGTAGCGCTTGATCCAGAAAGACCCCTTTTTAGGTCTCGCCTGACCCAGCACATGCGCTGGTCTGGCGAGACTTTTAGTGTGTGGGTTTTCAAAGTGCTGCCACAGGCTTTTGGTGGCCTAGCGCTTGAGTTCAAGTGAGCGTGCGCAGCCTTCATCTGTCTTTGATCGCTATCACTTTCGCGCTGCACATACTTCCTGATGTCGAGCCGGCTATCTATTCACCAATGTTTGCTAATGCTGTAGGCAACAAAGTCTCACCAGGGAACAAGCAGAGTGAAGCAGAGTTCGGACAGATAGTAGCAATTCCAACTCGGGGGGACGAGGCTAAGGCTGAGAATCTGGTGCAGAAGTCCGCTGCTCTCCATTGCTGACCAAAAGCTGAACTAAAGACACCACCTTTCTTTAATTACATGGTCTGTCCTTAAATTTAGCCAGACCACAGTTATCAGTTAGCCTTTGTTTGAGAGGTGAAACTTACATCTTTCATAACTTCCGAGTCGTATGACAGCCAATCAAATAGCTTTACTCACTCTAGGTGTCATCAGGAAGAAGGCGGAGCTCGTAGCGTTAAACCGGGCTAGTACTGCAGTTTGTTGGCAATTCAACCTATCCAGCTGCCTTTATGTAGAATGCAGTGGTGGTCATTGGTTGTAGAGTCCTCTCATACTTCAGCCGTCCGACAGATCCTCGTGGATTCCTCGCAGTTTAAAGATGTTTTTATATTTTTTGCAGTTTTATTTAGCGTGACATCGACCCGAAGGTATTGGAGCGCTTACATGATCACCAGGTATATTACACAAGGGCACATTCCTATTCGTTTATAACCACGGTGCCTACACTGTTACAATCCCTAAACTCAACCACTGCCCGCACATTTAACCCCTGTTCTCTCACTCCGGTTTCCACTACGCAGCCCCCTGATCTGCCGGAGCGCTTCATGCCAGGTCACATCTCCGGGACCGCTGCCTCACCCCCCGCACCCAATATGTATATCTGCCCCACGAGAGTGAAAGGTGCCTCTGTCTGCCTGTATAAAATGGGTCCATTCGACGCCTGCTTGAAATATGACTGCGGTGCATGTGTAACATGGCTCCTGCCCCGCTTGGGTCAAGTCTGTGCACTTGTCATCTGAGTAAAATGCATTTGTAACCTGCTTCCGTGAATTACATACCTGTTCTGCTTGTTTGGCACGCACACACTGGCCGTGCTTGTGTAAAATGTACCCCAACCCTGTATGTGTGACGTGCCCTTCTGCCCTGTTAGTATGAAATGTGCCTTTGCTCTGCCTCTGTAAAGGACATCTCTGCCCTGTCTGTGTGAAGTGCACCTGTGCCCTGCCTCTGTAAAGTACACCTCTGCCCTGTCTGTGTGAAACGCACCTCTACCCTGTCTGTGACGTGCACCTCATCCCTGCATGTGTGAAGTGTACCTCTGCCCTGTCTATATGAGATGTATCTGTGTGAAGAGCACCTCTGCCCTGTCTGTGAAGTGTACCTCAACCCTGCCTCTGGGAAGTGCACCTCTGCGCTGTGTGACGTGCACCTCTGCTCTGTCTGTGTAAAGTTTACCTCAGCCCTGCATGTGAAGTGTCCCTCTGCCCTGTCTATATGAAATGTATCTGAGTGAAGTGCACCTCTGCCCTGTCTGTGAAGTGTACCTCAACCCTGCCTCTGTGAAGTGCACCTCTGCCCTGTGTAACGTGCACCTCTGCTCTGTCTGTGTAAAGTTTACCTCAGCCCTGCATGTGAAGTGTCCCTCTGCCCTGTCTATATGAAATGTATCTGAGTGAAGTGCACCTCTGCCCTGTCTGTGAAGTGTACCTCAACCCTGCCTCTGTGAAGTGCACCTCTGCCCTGTGTAACGTGCACCTCTGCTCTGTCTGTGTAAAGTTTACCTCAGCCCTGCATGTGAAGTGTCCCTCTGCCCTGTCTATATGAAATGTATCTGAGTGAAGTGCACCTCTGCCCTGTCTGTGAAGTGTACCTCAACCCTGCCTCTGTGAAGTGCACCTCTGCCCTGTGTAACGTGCACCTCTGTTCTGTCTGTGTAAAGTTTACCTCAGCCCTGCATGTGAAGTGTCCCTCTGCCCTGTCTATATGAAATGTATCTGTGCGAAGTGCACCTCGGCCACGTCTGTGAAGTTCACCTATGCCCTGTCTCCCTTTCTGTGTTAAGTACACCTCTGCCCTGCCTCTGTGTGAAGTGCACCTCTGCCCTGGCTGTGAAGTGCACCCCTGCCCTGTCTGTGAAATGCACCTCAACCCTGCCTGTGTGACGTGCACCTCTGCCCTGTCTGTGTAAAGTTTACCTCATGCCTGCATGTGAAGTGTCCCTCTGCCCTGTCTTTATGAAATGTATCTGTGTGGAGTGCACCTCGGCCCGGCCTGTGAAGTGCACCCCTGCCCTGTCTCCCTTTCTGTGTCGAAGTACACCTCTACCCTGTCTGTGAAGTGCATCTCTGCCCTGCCTGTGTGAAGTGCAGCTCTGCACTGTCTGTATGAAATGTACCTTAGCGCTGCATGTGTGAAATGTTTCTTAAACATTTGTCAGTGAAATGTACTCCTGCCTTGCCTGTCTGAAGTGCGCTTCTGCCCTGTCTGTATGAAGTGACGGCTTGTGACGGGAGAACAAGTCTCCATTCCAGTACGCCCTTTGCAAGCTTAGTTTGGTTGCTTGTATTGCTGTTTACATAAGGATTGTAGTGTCTGTATTAAGCCATTCCCCAATTTAAGGTATGGTCGCTGCAGTCCCAGGTCTGCACTTAATTATCACCACAAAAGGTTAAAATCTTAATGGGCATTTCATGTGCAGTGCGTGGACCGGTGTTTTGCGAGTAAGTTACCTATGACCCATCTGAAATGCAGCCCAGCAAATGGGGATGTAAAGTGGTTCCTTTTTAATTTAGAACAGATTGCAGTGGAAACAGTAGTTCAGCAGACACTGCAATTTATTGTCTGCCTCTTTGACATTACATGGTATTTGTGTGGTTTATGGAGCGCTTTTAACGTTTTAAACGTTGGGTATATATTTTTTTGATTGGGCACTAAAATAATTTGGGAGCCTGTGGGTGTTGTATGGTGTGTAACACCTTAACAGTTACCCACGACTGCCTGTATATCCGTCTACCTCTACGTAACAGTTTGTATGCTTACCCCACATTGATACTACGTTTTGTTGGGATAGCTTTGCTCTAGCCTTCGTTGCATTTGTGTACTAAACCGTACGCAATGTATACCAAGTAACTTTTGTATATTGTGCACCAGTGGTCTTTGTTTTTATGCAGCCTCCTTTCTCCTTGTGGTAAACGAGGGTGCCTCTGAACTAGGCAGTAGGTGTTGTCGTGCGCCCACCCCCCTCCCCACACACAAAAACAAACACCCTTTCAGGTACGTTTCGCAATCTATAATTTAAGAGCAGGAAATGAGAATTGGCCCACGACTGCTTTGCCTTTGTCTCATTCACGTGGGTGGTTAAAGTCATCTATAGCAGCGCTTTTTACCCTTAAAATTCTGGGGATCCCCATTAAATATTTACTGGGCAATGGTGATCCCCACTTTAAGCAATCTTCTGCTATTTTAACCTCAGTACTGCAGAAATGTGCACACTGTAGATTAAACACAGAAGAGATCCCAAAATAGTAATACTCATTTTAATGAGCGGTTGGCGCATTACGAATTGGCATCGGACAGTCGTATGATGGGCTCTAGCATATTGCTTTGTCTTTTTTGCGCCTACTGTTTTGTCTGGGCATGATGTGAGGTCACCAATTACATTTTAGCTTTCACCTTTCTTACCACTTAGTTTTGAATTCATTTGCAATAAACGGTCGAGGACCAAATAGTGAGTATTGTGGAACCCGGGTGAAGGCCCACAAGTATAAAGTCTACTCCGACCGTTTCCTTGACAACGGATGTTGCTGCTCAGCTAACTTTTATCATCTTATAAGCCGGTGTGTTGTCATTAATTGTACATGTGTAAATAAATACAGTTACTCTAAATCATCTTTTTGTGTTTCTTATGTTTGATGTTTCTGGAAAGGAGCATAAATATACACTCTAGGCCGATGTGGTGTTTGGGAGAGAGCGGATTTAACAACGCTATTAAACAAGCATTAAAAAAGCAATAGGTCTCGCCTTTCATTAAGTTAAAGCCATTTGCTTTGCTATACAATACCATTAGCAAAGCAAATGGCTTTAACTTAATCAAAGGCGAGACCTATTGCATTTTCAATGCTTGTTGTTGTGGTTTGGTGTAAATTCATTAAATAGTGTTTGAGATAATAATGGGAAAAAATATTTGTATATCTAGATATTCGAAGCCTTCATGAATACTTTGTGACGTGTCATTAATATGCACCCCAAAAGGAACGCTGTGATTGGCTGGCCGCAACCTTTGTAGAAAGTTGAAGCCGCCATTTTGGGTAACAGGACATGGTCCCAGGGGTCTGAAAATAAACATTGAGTGTGATAGAAGGGGTCAGGGTGGAGGTACCCTAACCCCATGGGTGAAATATAGAGGTGTTTCTGGGACCCCTTATGTGTACAACCTGTTGATTTTTTTTCCCCCTTTTATGATATTCACAAATTTGTTGCAACGCTCAACGCAGCCCCATGTGATGTCACGACGTACTCACGAATATCATCAAAAAATATTAAAAAACATCAGATACTCACTGAGACACCAATGTACTCACTCAGAGACCCACTCACATTTTTACACCCACTCAAAGGCTCACGCATTCACTTACAGACCCACCCAGAGAATCACAAACACAATTACAGACCCAATCAGACACTCATGAACCCAGTCACAGACCCTCCCAGATACTCATTCACACACTCACAGATCCACTCAGGCACTCACACACCCACTCACACAACCATTCAGATGCTCATGCACACACTCAGCAACCCCACTCAGGCACTCACGCACCCGCTCATTAAACATGCCCGCAAAATATTGTACAAATAGGAAGGTCTGAGATATGGAATGCTTCAACTGATGGAATGATAAATATAGTAAGAGTTCATCTATCCAAATATATATAATACCCACAATTAAAAGTGGTCTACTTTTCTATATACCTGGGAGCACAGTCTACACATTTGCCTACCAAAAGACTTTAAGTGTATAGGTGTACACCAATCCACTGGGTATTTCATGCCTGAAACATGCACTCCCCTCCCTTGTGAGTATACATCTTCACATGTAAACCATAGTGTGAGTTAATAGTTTTCTTGATTGCTATGCCAAGTTTGGAATTCAAACAATGTTTTTGCATTTATTATAAAGTTCAGTGTGTGACAAATCCTTACACAGAACCAGCTTTGTGAATTGGTCCAGTGTATCAAACTGTGGAAATATGGATTTTTCTGATCAGTTATGTCCCCTATCTTGGACCCCAACGGTTTCATGTATGAATCACAAGTACATGTATGTTCCCTCCAGTTCCAGTTATGAAGACGCAAACACATGTGCGTCCACCGTCAACATGTCCTCTTTCAGATCCGCCATGAATGGGCCGGATATTCCATTCCTAAGTATGAAAGGCCGCCGGCTTTATATGGTTCACTTATGCCATTTTACAGTCCAGGCAAGTAGGCCCTGATTCTGTCATCAAGCTTTTCTTTCCTTCTGCCTCTGAAAGCTCCAGTCTGAGCCTGCATCTGTGACCATGAACTTTGTCTCATTCCCTGCGCGGCTCACGGTGCCTGACATCAGCCTGTTGCCTGCCAAAAACGGTATTTCACCTTCGAAATTATCTGCTCCGCTCCCTGCCCAATGCATTCCTGTCTAGTAGTTTAAGTAAACATTCTTCCAGCTACCGAGCAAAAGGCCCGGCTTCTCTGTCTTTATGCAAGTAATTCATAGCCCTATTACTATGGAAGATTTCAGCCCTCGCATCTAGTGTAGACACTTAGACGCTTGTACACGCACTCACAGTCAGTATAGAATAAGATTCTACTCTAAGAGACCTCTCTTTTGGATAACATAGTTCTTTAAACATAGGATGTTAGATATGATTTGGGATTAGGTTGACTTGACCCTCCAGACTCCTGTCGCCACATGTAGAGCTAAATGTCAAGTCCCCTTCACCCCCTAGTTGCACGTCAATCATACGTCATGCTGCTGCGCGCGCATTTCTGCCAAGTATTTCTGCTGACATTGCGAAATTCTTTCATGGAACCACCCTATTATGACATCATACCTGATGACGTTCTTAAGTTACACCCAGTTACGCCCACTTTTGCTACGCATGTATGTTTTATCTTTACTATCAATTGTTACGCCTCCTGCATTTGCTTCACTGTAATGCCTATTGTATAAAAGTGATTACTTATCAATAAAGTAAGGTACTTCACTTCCTGAACCTCCGTGGTGATGGAACTTGGAGTCCACGATTCGAATCGTCCATTGGAATAAAGCCCATTCCGAACCTCTAATACCACGGATTTTGCCTCTTATTTTACTGAGCTATTTTTATTATTTTTCTGTATCAAATTAAGTCCCGGTAATTAAATTATTTACCACATGATTGGCGCCCGAACAGGGACACTTTCTCATCTCACGCGCCGGCGGTGCGTTGCAGGCCCGGTCTCCTGCCACAGCTGGACGGACAACAACGCGTACCAGCAGGATTTCCTGTATCTCCCTCCAGTCAAGCGGGGGCGACTGAGGCTGCGATCAACACCCAGACGAGGCGGTGAGAAGTGCGAAGTATCCCGACCAGAGCCTAGCTGAGAGAGCAAGATCCGAGGTATACAGAGGCCCACCAAGTTCCGAAGTTCCGAAGTTCCGAGGTTTCCGATGTTCCGAAGTTTCCGAAGTTTTCGAGTCGAGTCCAGTCCGGTCCAGTTCAGTTCAGTTCCGTTCCGAGGCCTTCCGTTCCGAGCTACCCGGTGAGTACCATTGCTGGGGAGGCGTTCTGACGTGCACATAGGCTGTGCCGGTCAAGACGGGTTTGGGTACACAAATCCGGTCTGCACTGTTTTAGCAGTGTATCTGTACTGTTTAGCAGTATATCTAGTATATCAAGTATATAAATTCAGAATAATTCAGTTAATGGCGAGTATTATGTTTAGTGATTAGTTTTCTTAGATCGTCATCATCATTGTTGCTCATTTAAATGTTAAATGTTAAATGTGTTAATACGTCCTGCATATTGTGGTGTGAATGACTGTTCATTATTGTGTTTATTGTATTAAATTTGTTCAAGATCAAGTATCAGATCAGTTCTCAATATGCCGCTCTTTTCGAAACTAAGACAGATCACAACTAGAAAAGGGGTACTCGAAGAAGCTGTTCCTATTCCTCCTAGGGACACTCCAGGGTACTTCATGTATCATAAACACGGCTTAGACGCTATATTGTTTCTTGATTTATGGGTAGACTACACCAAGGAATTACCAGAAAGTCAGAGGTGGCCCGCAGCTGGGACCTGGGATGCAGAGTGCATCATGAAAGTAGAGGAAGAGTTATGGAAAAGGAAAGCTAGACAGTCACAGAAAGACGCCGTTGAGTTATGGCGTAAAGAATCTCATAGACGTACAGAAAAAGCACTCAGACAGGAGGAGAAAAATAAGGAGAATTCAAATAAAGTCCGAGAAAATCTATTAATTGAAGAAGGTACACGAGTGAAATCAGAACAAGTAGACAGACAAAGAAATGCCCTTATGAATGGTATGTATCCCCTTCTGGCCGAAGGATTACCTAAGGCTACTCCGGAGATACCAAAAGACTTGCCACCCCCATTGTTTCCAATAAAAGTGCATCCTAAGGGGCATCCTAGAACCGCAGAAGATGTTTTTCTTTCCTCATATTTAGATGACGCAGCTCCCGAGTATGCTAACCCCGCCCCACATAGACCGTCTGCCGGGGAGGCTCAACGCCAAGATCCTGTATCTGTACCTCTACAACAACAAATCCTGACACAAGTTCCGGCAAGCACATCTGTTTCTACATCTGTTCCTACAGCTGCTTCTACAGCTGTGTCCACACCTATAGTTGCTGTATCGCGTTCAACGAATCCTTTCACGTCCGGTACCCCAGACGGGGCTACCGGAGGTGCTACCAACATTTTTTCTACGCCACCCAGAATAAATAAACTTACTTTTCAAGAATCAGCACATCCACGTACGCCCAAACTCATAAATTCCCGCACGCTTAAGGAACTTCTTGTAGATTGTAGATATGACCCTGTGCCCGGCAAAGAGGACGAAATGATCCTGGCATCATTACGTATCAGACGAGCTGCGGTGTATTTAGGGAAGCTACCAGGAATGACTAGGCATCTAGACAATATATATCATTTTGTCCAAACAGGGCGAGATTCTGAATGTATTAACAGAGCTATGGAATACCAGAAAGTGGAGATACAGGGGGAACTGTTACGTTTCCTCATAAATTGTGTGATCAGAAATCAAGACCGACCGGGGGTAGATCCGGAAACAATGCAAACTCTTACCAGATGGAGCCAGAATATATCAGAAGGGAAACATGATAGGCAAACATGTATAGTAGCCATGTGCCGAAAGATCCGTAAAGAAATAGAACGCATACACGAAGAGAGATTAGCGGTAGACCAGTTTGAACAAAACGAGGAGGAGGAAGGATCAGGACTGCCCACAGGACAGTCAGAAACCATAGCCTATGTAGGTAGAGGAAGATCTTGTAATAGTACTAGATGTTTTACTGACCCGATACGTCCGATATGTCCAGATAATAACAGGAATTTCCAAACACCTATAATAAATATAAGGTCCCCCGAGCATTCGTTCCAAGCCGCTGACAAATTACTCCGAGAACGAAGGGGTTATCATTTACTCGATTCTATGGATGAACAAGAATTAGCCAGGTCAGCCGTTCATTGGGTTGACAGTCCCGGAAAATATGGTGATGATACAGTAGCACACACATTTTTGAACCTCGCCCCAGATGAACAGCGTTTAGCTGGGATTTATATGATTCAACAACTTCTTATACTATATAAAAGCCAACATTCAGATCCTGGTCCCTTACCTGATATATTGACTGAATTACTCACGAATAGATGGAGAGGTTCAGGTACTAAGTTAATTAGAGAAATACTAGAATCAAGAAAGCAGTACATTCTTTTTGTATGCCCAGAACATGTCTCACTGCCCATCAAGGAAAGAACGACGTATTACATGGACAGACAGAATCCCTTACGAGAAGTACACCCAATAAAAGGCGAGGACAATCAGTTTAAACGTGTATTTGTATATACGCCCATATCGAAAATAGAATTGTTAGAAATGAAGAAAGTGGTACCCAGTCATGACAAAGACCCAGCGGGTTTTCACCGAGAAATTAAAGACATGTTACTCATGGGAGAGTATACCTATCCCGACATTATGACAATATTAAAGGTATTAATGCCTGCTGGCATTTATGAAAAACTCAAGGAAAAAGAGTGGGAGGTGGGAGACCAAAAGATAGACTGGACAGCATTAGAAGCAGAAGAAAAGGCCCGAACTGCAGGAGCAGGGCTTGGGGATAAAACTAAAGCACTACCAGGTTTACTAGTACAGGTACTGCCACGTTTATTAACTACGAAAAAGGAAGACTGGGGTGCAATCTCAGCCTGTAAACAAAAGCAAGATGAAGACACTAGTGATTTCTATGCCCGATTCGAAAAATGTTTTGGTATAAATAGTGGCATAAAAGCAAGTAGCGAATCATACCCACATCTGTTTGTGACAAAATTAGTTGAAAATTCCTTGCCCCAAGTGAAGAATAGAGTATTAAAATTCGAGAGTACCTGGCAAGGTAACACCCCATCACAAATGTTACAAATGTTACAGTATCATCACAATAGAATTAGAGAGGAACAAGAACATGAACAAAGACGCATGAAAGACACAAAAATGAAAATGCTAGTCTCCCAGACAGTTCCAGCTGAAGGTCATAAAAAGGGCACGACACAGTCCGGTGATTCAGCAGGACCTGTAAAAGGGACATGCAACTATTGTAAACAACCAGGTCATTACATACACGATTGCCCAGTCCTGAAGCGTAATATCGCCACAGGTATTACAAAAGAAAGACCACGGCCACCTAGACAGGATCAGAATGAACAAGGAGCCCCGCAGCATGCACAGTCCATGCCAGCTCCACAACAGTCTATACAGTTTGTGCCAGCTGCACCAGCGCTGCCTGTTGCTGCCACACAAACCACGACACGACAGCTGTACCAGACCGCACAGTACGACTATCCTGATTATCAACGATACGCATGAACCAGCCTAGAGAGGGAAGTTGACTTACCCCTTATCGAGGTCCCTGTAGACCAAGAAGGACCTTATGTACATAGTGAACTATTAGGCCAAGATAGAAAATTTTTACTTGATACAGGGGCAAGTCGAACAACTATAAAACGTAGTGAAGTTCCAGGGGCACCCCTCTCAGGCTCACAGAATATTTCCCTTGGTTTTTCAGGAAAACCTATTGTTAATGAAGTATCACAGCCTCTTCCACTTACGATTGGACCCTTGACCCGAACTACAGATTTATTGCTTACTAAATCATGTCCAGAAAACTTGTTAGGTATAAAAACACTGAAAGCTCTAGGAGCTATAATATGTTGTTCTCCGGAAGGAGTAAGATTGTTTTTACGTGATTTCAAAGGTCACTATGTGTCTCGAGACATGGATCCCCGACTGCAGACTTTACCTACACAGTTATGGGCACAAGGCCCTACTGATGTTGGTTGCATGAATATTACACCATATCGAGTTACACTAAAGGCAGGAGTGGTACTACCGCGAATGCGACAATACAAGTTACCACCAGATGCTGTAGTGGCTTTACTGCAAATCATTGACGAGCTCATTGCCCAAGGAGTGGTTGTGGAAACAGACTCCAATATATGTAATTCCCCGATAATTCCGATTCTTAAACGAACAGATCCAAAGGCCCCGCCAGTATATCGATTGGTTATTGATCTGCGCGAACTGAACAAATGCATTGTGCCACAATTCCCTGTGGTCCCAGATATCTCGTCATTACTGACAGCTATTGATTCCAAAGCCACGTTCTTTACTGTAATTGATCTCAAGAATGCCTTTTTCAGCGTCCCAATAGATCCGGAAAGCCAATACCTGTTCGGATTTAGTTTAAATGGACGTAGCTTTAAATTCACACGCGCACCTCAAGGATTTACAGAAAGCCCCAGCATCTATAGCCAAGCACTGAAACGAGAACTCGACAGTATCCACATGCCAGTCAACACTGCCCTGCTTCAATATGTCGATGATCTGCTGATCACCGCTAGAAGCGAACCTGAATGTGAAAAAGCCTCACTGACGGTTTTACAATTTCTGGCCGGAAAGGGGCACAAGGTGTCCCCTTCTAAGCTGCAATTCTGTGTCCAGCGAGTTGTTTATCTTGGACACTCGCTGTCCAAGGAGGGAAGGCAGCTTACACCAGATCGCATCCAGCTAATTGCTAATATGCCAATACCCAAGACACAAAAGGAGGTGCGGGCTTTTATAGGCCTCACTTCATATTGTAGGCAGTGGATCCCTCAGTATGCATTTCTAGCAAAACCACTCATTCAATTGACAACACAGGAGGCAGCCACATCGACTGTTCTCCCTTGGACTCAGGAACATACACAAGCTTTTGAAAGCCTAAAGAAAGCCTTATGCCAAGCACCTGTTTTAGCAACACCATGTTACAATAAACAGTTTACACTCTTCGTTACAGAACGCGAAGGTACTGCCTTGTCAGTACTCACACAGGAACAAGCAGGATCACACAAACCATGTGCTTATTTTTCTAGTACATTAGATCCCGTAGCTCAGGCTTTGCCTGCGTGCCTAAAATCAGTGGCAGCAACAGCTTTAGCAATCAGACAAAGCGATGCCATAGTGTTAGGACATCCATTGACAGTACAAGTACCACATGCAGTAGAGGTTCTTGTGAATCGAACGCAAACACAACATTTGACCATAGCAAGACTTACAGGGTACGAATTAACATTGTTTCAGCCACATATAGAAATCAGACGCTGTAACACATTGAATCCTGCCACACTTTTACCTGTAATCGGAACAGACCCACTAGCTCATGATTGTATTGAAGTTATTACAATCACGACGAAACCCAGACAAGACTTGACAGATGTCCCATTGTCAGACCCAGACTTGACGTTGTATGTAGATGGTTCATGTATGAGAACAGGTACAGGAGAGCTAGTGGCCGCTTACGCAGTCACAACAGACACTGAAATCATTGAAACAAATTGCATAAATACCTTGTCAGCTCAAGCCGCAGAGCTCATCGCTCTGACACAAGCCTGTATTCAAGCCGCAAATAAAAAAGTCAACATATACACTGATTCACGTTATGCATTCGGAGTTGTACATGACTTCGGCGTGCTGTGGCGAGAGAGAGGTTATTTAACTTCTCACGGTGCCCACATTCAGCACGGACCCCTCATTCATGCCTTATTAGATGCAATACATCTACCCGCTGCAATATCAATTATGAAATGTAAAGCTCATACGAAAGTTACTGATATCATTTCTCAAGGCAATGATCTAGCTGACAGAACAGCTAAACAGACTGCTCAAACTCAAACATCCGACATGACAAAGACAATAGTCCCGACGCCAACACATTGTATGACGGTTAAGGATCCCGCTCTTGACGTAATTGACATACAGACACATGCTACACCAGACGAAATGAAGAAATGGACTGAGTTAGGAGGGATCCAAACGGATCAAGGATGGATGACGAAGGAAAAATCTGTGTGGTTCCTTCCTGATTCAATGGTCCAAGTCATTATTAACACTGTACATAGTCCAGCACATCTAGGAGAAAAAGCTATGCTAGACAGCATTCAACACATTTGGTTTAACAAACATTTACGAGCAGCAGCTAAACAAAAAGTTCGTACCTGTATGATCTGTTGTCAGTTTAACCCAGGTAAAAGCATTCCCGTAGAACAGGGTGGATTTCAGCCTCCTGATCACCCTTTTGAAGTCCTCCAGATGGATTATATCCAGATGGAACGATGTCGAGGATTCAAATATGTTCTCGTAGTTGTCTGTGCTCTTTCCCGTTGGACAGAGGCATACCCGGTTTCAGATTACACTGCCCCGACTACTGCCAAACAGTTGGTTCGAGAATTCTTCCCACGATACGGTTTACCACGTGTTGTCTACTCAGATAACGGCCAGCCGTTTTCATCCGAACTAATGAAACACGTTTCACTTTTGTTAGGCTATCAGTGGAAATTTCACTGTGTCCGACACCCCGAGGCAGCAGGTCTCGTGGAAAGACATAATCAGACCCTGAAAATTAGATTGTCCAAAATATGCAGAGAGAAAGGTGTCGACTGGGTAGTAGCGTTACCAGTTGCACTCTTTTACATGAGAATGGTAGCACACTCTCGAACAGGGCTATCCCCGTATGAAGTGATCTTTGGCAGACCACCAAATATGTGGGGGACGCCTATACCACGCAAAATAACTGATATTGACTGTAATATGCTGACAGATTACTTGGCTTCCTTGATGTCTGCACTACAATCTTGTCGTTCACAGGTAGCTGCAGCTTTTCCCGACAACACTGAGGTGAAACCCCATGACGTAATTCCAGGAGATTTGGTCTTAGTGAGGAACTTTGATCGGAAGTCTCAGCTGGATCCTAGGTGGAGGTCGCCTCAACTCGTATTGCTAACGACGAGGACAGCCGTGAAGATCGAAGGTCGAAAAGGCTGGATACATTCAAGTCATATCAAGAAATTTCATGGACTACCGTCAGACGTAAACGACACACCTTGCGTGTCTTCACCGATTGACTCAAAACTTCCTTTGGTTGAACTGAGTAACCATGAAAAATACAAACTAAAACTTAGGTCTAACAAGTCAGGCAATTTGATTGTTTAAGTCCTCTCCAAGGTGAATCGGTCGAATTTGTCTCTGACATGTATCCCTTAGACCTGTATAGAGAAAGAAACAGAAGGATAAAACTGAAACGACATGCGTACTGTAAATCACTGCGTAGTCATTGCACAGTGACGTTATTAATTTTGTTTTTCTTAAGTCTTTTAATAATTACTGCAAGTATATTGTTGCACATATATTATCCTATTTCTAGACATGTTTATAATGTTACTGCTGAACATTCTTTTAGTGAATTACCTCCGCATGAGTTGTCTTATAGATTTGCGCTGCGCAATAACACGTTTATTAGTATGTTACATCATTCCCATCAGGTTAGCAATGCTACAAATTGTTGGATATGTGGTCGACTCCCTCCCTATCAGAACTACAAAGGAATTCTACCTCTCTTTCCATACCCGTTCACACACAACGGCTCCTGTGGAGCATGGTTTAGTCTAATTAATTCCCTAGATTCGAATTCTGCAGTTTATCAAGACAACTGGGTATGGGGAAATTTGAACTTAGTTTTACTTAAAGTCTGCTACCCTAACAAGGAGGGACTTCCCAAAAGAACAGGAACTGATCTAGAAAATGAAGTGTATGGATTAGGTAATTTTACGCTTAATCTTATGATCCTAAATGTCGAATCCGAAGCTACTCCAATTTTGCCCGCTATGTCAATATTTCCAGTAAAAGGTGAATTATGTGTAAGAAAGAATGGTTCCATACATATGGGCCATAGTAGATGCACCACTGTAATAGAATTTAGTGATCAAGGCAAGTCTACATTTAGAGCTTCCCGCCATTCCTATTTTATATGTGGTCAGACGGCATATATACGTCTGCCTCTAGATTGGGATGGTACCTGCTACATCGGATTCCTTTTGCCACCTGTTTTCCTAGCTCCTCCTGATTATCACAGAAATACTCATTTAGTACACAATAGAGAAAGGAGAGATCTCCCAATAGTCGATTACACTGAAACAGCATGGGAAAAATACACAGATTTCAATAAAGGTCTCTTTCCCTATATAGGTACCGTTACTAATAGTAAGCTGATACGTAGATTAACTAGAACCCTTGAAGCAGTAGTGAACGAAACTATTTCCGCCTTAGGCAATTTAACAGAAGAGCAGTCTGCTATGCGGATTGTTGTGCTTCAAAATCGTCTTGTCCTTGACGTCATCTTGGCCGATAGGGGCGGAGCTTGTAGGGTCATCGGATCAAGTTGTTGCATTTTCATACCAGAAAATTCGCCATCTGTATATAAAGCCATAACTCGCCTTCATAAGATTGTAAGCCAGATACACCAGAATCCAGGCACCTGGACTTGGTCCGGTTGGTTTTGGAGTGTATTATCTACCTTTGGATGGAAGGTCCTATCCTTCCTAGGTATTGGCTTTCTCATACTATTCAGTTGCTGTCTATGTCTACAATGTGGACCAGCGATCTGTGGTCTGTGTGCCACATCGTGTATTCCACCACCAAGATTTCATTCATCCCAGAAGAAAAAAGAAGAACAAATGATGCTATATGAACAGATCAACGGATTGATGAAGATTGATATCTCTTAACGGGCAAGTAGGGGACAAGGAGGGAATGTGGAAATATGGATTTTTCTGATCAGTTATGTCCCCTATCTTGGACCCCAACGGTTTCATGTATGAATCACAAGTACATGTATGTTCCCTCCAGTTCCAGTTATGAAGACGCAAACACATGTGCGTCCACCGTCAACATGTCCTCTTTCAGATCCGCCATGAATGGGCCGGATATTCCATTCCTAAGTATGAAAGGCCGCCGGCTTTATATGGTTCACTTATGCCATTTTACAGTCCAGGCAAGTAGGCCCTGATTCTGTCATCAAGCTTTTCTTTCCTTCTGCCTCTGAAAGCTCCAGTCTGAGCCTGCATCTGTGACCATGAACTTTGTCTCATTCCCTGCGCGGCTCACGGTGCCTGACATCAGCCTGTTGCCTGCCAAAAACGGTATTTCACCTTCGAAATTATCTGCTCCGCTCCCTGCCCAATGCATTCCTGTCTAGTAGTTTAAGTAAACATTCTTCCAGCTACCGAGCAAAAGGCCCGGCTTCTCTGTCTTTATGCAAGTAATTCATAGCCCTATTACTATGGAAGATTTCAGCCCTCGCATCTAGTGTAGACACTTAGACGCTTGTACACGCACTCACAGTCAGTATAGAATAAGATTCTACTCTAAGAGACCTCTCTTTTGGATAACATAGTTCTTTAAACATAGGATGTTAGATATGATTTGGGATTAGGTTGACTTGACCCTCCAGACTCCTGTCGCCACATGTAGAGCTAAATGTCAAGTCCCCTTCACCCCCTAGTTGCACGTCAATCATACGTCATGCTGCTGCGCGCGCATTTCTGCCAAGTATTTCTGCTGACATTGCGAAATTCTTTCATGGAACCACCCTATTATGACATCATACCTGATGACGTTCTTAAGTTACACCCAGTTACGCCCACTTTTGCTACGCATGTATGTTTTATCTTTACTATCAATTGTTACGCCTCCTGCATTTGCTTCACTGTAATGCCTATTGTATAAAAGTGATTACTTATCAATAAAGTAAGGTACTTCACTTCCTGAACCTCCGTGGTGATGGAACTTGGAGTCCACGATTCGAATCGTCCATTGGAATAAAGCCCATTCCGAACCTCTAATACCACGGATTTTGCCTCTTATTTTACTGAGCTATTTTTATTATTTTTCTGTATCAAATTAAGTCCCGGTAATTAAATTATTTACCACAAAACGCTGCTGAAGAAATAAAGAGGGTAAAATGACATATCAGGTAAATTTATTGGTACAACCATATAATATGATCTAAAACTTTCCATGTACATTCAGAGAGCAAAAAAAGGTCTCACTGGCCAATCATGTAAGAGACACATGAGAATGGTGGCTCCTGCTTCAAATGCTCCCCTTTAAAGTAGCAATCTAACTCCATCAGTTATGCATGCATTCTGTAATTATATCACCTCTGGAGCTCACAATGAGATTTTAACAGGATTTAGACATGTGAACCCCTTATTGTGGAGCAAATATGAAAAGTCATGTGTTGCTCCTTTTCTTTGGCCTTCTTTACAACCTGACAGATCACAAAATAGAATGTGATATTTAGGTCTCTTGTGGCAGCAGTTTCCTTGAAGAAAAAGATTATTTTTCAGCCTACATGTAATAAGAGCCAGGATGTATTCATTTTATTAAGCCCACGCACATTGCACCAGTCAGCTTAAGACTTGCTGAGGAGATTTATGACTTAACAAGTAAAAGAAACCTGTTCCTTGAAGGGTGAGAAAGTTTATCTATTCAACAAAAATGTAAAATACTACTGTGGGCACGTTACAGTGAGTGCATCATGGAAGAAGTGCCGAGGTGAATTCAGAATTCAGAAAATACTTTATTCCATTTTAGAAAATTGATAAAATCATAAAAGCAACAGTTAAAAAGACAAATTCATACAGAGAATACATTGAAAAAATATTTCATAAATAAGCAGTGATCACATCAAAAAAACTAGCAAATTATGGATTTCCGTTTCCTCAGAATACTTTTTAAAAGGCCAGTCATAATACCAATACAGTACCCATTATCCAGTGTTTGTAAGAATAGGAAAGCCGGACGGCATTGCCGCCATGCTCCCTGCTTCAGATATGGCGTAATCCATCTTGCACGTTCCCTAGCATAAAATTTACAAAAAAAGATCACATGCATTGTTGTTTGTAAAGAAAGATTATCGCATGGGCAGTGGCAAAGGTCCCTAGACCAGTCGTTTACAGCTGGAAACGTTACCAAGCGATGGAAGCTAACAAACCTAAGCCTAGTCAAAATGTATCTATCAAAAACCCCTATACAGCAGACTAGGTAAGGTTGGATACAAATGCTGGCCAGAGTCATTTGGTGCTGAACCACAGATTTTTTATTAATTTCCACTGCAATTCTGAGGGACTCGAAATGATTCAAGCATAGCGTTTTCAAGTCTTTTATGGATATGGAACAGATGGAATCTGGCTTAACATAAAACTCTGGTCGATTCAAATCATTTAACTGTTTTCTAACATAGTTTAACCAGGGAATTTTTCTAACCTGCTCCAAACCCATTTAATCCTTGATGATTTTGCGATTCAACCCTAAACTAGGGGAGGTCCAGACTCTGTGCCAGAGTAAAATAGGTTGTATTTTAATAACATCAGAAATATGCGAAATTCCCAGTGCACTGTGACAATTAAAAACAGATGTGCTCTGAGAAACTGCTAGGATAAACCTTAAAAAAGCATTTTCTACTACTTGTATAGGTGCCGCATCATAAAAACCCCAAAACCCCGCCCCAAAGATTGCAATACTAATACATTTTGCTTGATAGATTTTAAGAAGGATCCCCGGGGGCCTTTTTCTCAATTATTTTGAAAAATTCATTACTGCCACGGTCGACCTCTTGAACAAAAGGGTCCTGCTCTTGACCGCTGGTCCCCAGGAGCCTGTGTCCTCAAGCAAGATGCCAAGATAGGAGAACGTTTTCGTGGGTTCAATTTTACCACTCCCAGCTGTTAAGCTTCTACATTTGTTCTTCCCCTTCCCACATGTCATCACAAATGTTTTCTTTACACATTGAGTTTCAGTCCCCTATTGTCCATAAACTCAATGTAGGTGGAAAGGGCTCTCTGTAAGCCAATCTGGGTTCTAGCCATTAACGCCACGTCATCCGCGTAGAGAAGGGAGACAATCTGCTTGCTGTTAAATCTCGGAGAATCTCTCGCGCTGGCCCCCAGTTCCTCTTCCAATGCATTGGTATATAATGAGAAGAGGAACGGGGCAGAACGCAGCCTTGCCTAACACCCCTCTCCACTCAAAAAGACTTGGTGCACTCTCCCTTAAGTCCATGTCTCAACTTTGCAGAGGCCCCCGCGTATAGTTGTCTCAAGAATTGCACAATTGTAGGTTCTATCCTTAAGTGCTTTAAGATTTTCCATAGCTTACTATGGTCCACACAATCAAAGGCGGCGGTAAGATCTACAAATACCGCAAACAGTTGCCTTGTCTTAGCTTGAGTGTATTTCCCATGTATTATAGTGAAATTTAAAACCTGTTCGATAGTGCCCATCCCCTCCCTAAAACCGTATTGGACCGGGCTCAAAATATTGTTTTCTTCAGCCCACGATTGAAGCTTATTTAACACGGCCCTTCCTGCAATTTTCATAAACGAGTCTAAAAGAGATATGGGTCTGTAGCTCGCTGGGTTATCCCTGTCCCCTTTTTTAAAATAGGTATTATGACTGACTCGGACCAGGATTTAATAAAACCCTTTGCACAGCATGCTTCTAAGACTCGTGATAGCAGAGGAGCCCAGAGTTCAGTTGTTGTTTTGTATAGGTCTACAGGAATCCCGTCAGGGCCTGGGGCCTTGATTCCTTTGATCGAATTTATAGCCAGCAGGACTTCACCATGGGAGAAGTTGATATCAATCGGTAAAAAAGCGGGTTCATCTCCCGAGAGATCCAATTCATGGTCTTGGATTGTAATCTCGCCGTCCTTATTTCCATATACATTGGAAAAGAAGTTGATCCATGATTTTTCATCGATCTCTACCTCTACCTTCACACTCTCGCTATTAGCAAAAAAAGGTGCCTCAACTGCCTGCCAAAAAGAAGAACAGTTCCCGCACAATGAGGCCTCATAAAGATTGATCCATGCCTGCTCCTTTCCTTTCTTGCGTTTTTTCCTAGCAAGATTGTAAGCCTTCCTGCAAGCTCTGATTTCCTCACAGTCCCTCTCTGGGTTATGAAGTGCGGCCTTGAGGAGGGAATACGTTTTGGTACACAAACTATCAAACCATCCATAACTCCTATTAGGTGGCATCTTACAGCGAAAACTCAGAATGTTTTGTACAACCTGCGTAATTTGAGAAAACGCTTTTAGAATATCCATAGGAGAAGTATCTTCTTTCAGGCATTAAATAATAGGTGCTAAGGCCTTGGAAATAATTTTTGTATTCATCGCCTCAGGATCTTTCTTGCCCCACCTCAACGAGTAACCATTTTGGCGGGCCAGAACAATGTCTTGGGTCCATACCAAACTTTCAACAGTACCGTTGGGATGGATCATGAATTTAGCAAACCAGTTAGCGTAGCGATTCGGGATAATATTTAAAGTCAATGAAAGAATTAAATCCCCGTCCAATGAACGTAGGGCTAAAATCTACTATTGGAGAACACCACATATTGGCAAAACCAAGATCAAACGATGCCATAACTCCATTATACCTTTCGCCCCTATCAGAATGTACAAAATGGGTAGCATGGCCATTATCCTCTGTTTCAATGTCTCCAGACCCACAATCGTTCAATGTACAAATGCTAGCATTAAAATCCCCGCCCCAGATCGTAATCACATCCATCCCTTTAGATACAACCAGATTGCTTAAATCATCGGTTAGACTTTTTATAACATCTGCAAATTTTCCCTTATCTATATTGTTATAGAAATTAATGACCACTACCTTGACTTGTGGGACATATGAATGGTAACAATTTGGTAATAGGAGGTGTATTTTGTCATTTTGATATTCTGTACCCTCAGCATATTGGAAATATAAACACAAATCCCCCCTTTGTGTCTCCCGTGTACTGACCGCAGTGCTGGAATGTGGAATGTCTTAAAACCATCAAGATGTAACTCATTTGGTAACCACGTCTCCTGGAGACAAAGACTGTCAAAGTTATTAATAAAATCAATCCAGACTGGGTTAATGGCCTTTGACTCGAGGCCACAAACATTCCAAAAGACTGCTCTTACAGACCCTTCGGCTGATTCAACTTGTATATCTAGACCGTGTTCGCTCTCGCCCTGTCCCTGGGTTCCCCCCATCTGAGTTTCTGTAACCATGTTACAGTCGTCTACTAAAAGGGGTGTGACAACTTTAATATGTCCACCGCTTCCTAATTCATTCTGCGCTGGTTTTAGAATTCCTACCGGGGATAGATCACCCTTACTCTGAGGTTCTATAAAGATGTTGTGATTATGCTGGTTAAGAATTATTTCGGGCAAAGCTACTGCTAACGGAGTGTTGCAATGATCAGCGAGTGGTACCCAGACGTGTTCCGGGGCACAAGCCCAATAATCTGGGTGTAAAACCTTATCCTGTTCCAAGGGACAGGCTCTCAGTTGTAATTTAGAGGCAGGGCTACGAGTAGAGTGATGATTTTCGTGTGTTGCCAGAAGTCAATCCACATCCTCGAGGAATTGCAAAGGCCCAAACCTATTTTTTACCTCTAGATTGTAGGTCGGATTACTATTAAGGTGTGTATTTGTATGAGAAGCAAAATACTTGGCGGGCACACCTGGCCGATAGAAATAGCCCAAGGGAAGGACATTAATACCCTCTGCCCTAAGATTATTTGCACTAGTTCGACTTAGAATTTTGCGAACTAGGGCTGGTGAACCCAGAGACAGAACTACACAATACCCATTAAGGGTTTTTCTACTAGTACCCACCCACGGGACGCGTCACACCATTTTAAAGGAGGTAAACATTTCCTGCGTCAAACCAGCATTAACGCCTAAATAGTATATGGCTTTATTCCTCAGGGTGACCCAAGATTCTTTATCACCCTCAGAGGAAGAAGGAACATTTGCCAGGACCAGTGTGTAGGGGGCCGCAGCAGGGGGAAAGTTTAAACTAGTATAGTTTGATGGGGGCTCTTGTTTAGAAACCACTCGAATCCCTTGCTGAGAGCAAGTAACCAGATGAGGTGAAACCCCCGTCTATCGTCATTTAATGTTCCTGCCCCCCCTCTTGCCCCAACATTATTTGGCCCTTGGCCACTGGGAATTAGGCTTTTTGATTTAATGGGGCACAAAACTCTACTGGTACTTTCACACTGACTACTCTGTTTACTGCGTATTGACTCGAGGTATCTGCCTGCAGACTTTGTCGGGTACATCACCCCCACCTATCACGGGCTGTATAATTGCAGCTTCAGTTAGGTGTCCTATTATCGACGCATGACCTACTTTTTTTTTTTTTTGTAATTTTCAAAAACCTTTATTTACTTATAGGAATTGTACAGGGCAAACCGTCTACTATCCACGTGGCAGTGGGAGGGCTCTGCCTGTCAGTTAGGCAGTCAAGTTATCTCATACACGGCCATTTAGCTGACATCCCGAAGGACCGGCGGCGTCTCAATAAAACAGCATATACAAAAGCCCAATCATGATCGTAGCTTCGACTGGAGATTGCATTAGTCCCCAGTCTATGTCTCCGCCTACGGTTATGAATTCGAAGCATAACAGTATCCTCCGGAGCCTGCACTCCTGGCTTAGTCCTGTAGGGTCTAATCTTATCACTAACCCCAACCACCCGCCCCACCCACCGTACGCTGACTGTCTCCTCCCGTCTCCCATCCTTATGTACACGTGGCCGCAGTCCTATTGTCTAGGCGTGACCATCGGCAGCACCCTCCCGCATTCAGTCTGCATACAACCTTGCGTTACTCATTCACCCTCTGAATTACCCCTATTTGAGCGTCCCAGTCAGATCTGATAAACACCCGTCCACACTCTCTATGTGCGGGCATCCGTCCCAACTGACGCTCCAGAGTCCCTCACAATCGTACGCCCTCAGAGTCCTGATCTTGTCCCGTGCCACCCTCGGCCAAAGTGTGCGCATTGGGTTCCTCGCTTTGTGCCTCCCCCTGGCCAGCCGTCTCAGTGACCCTGGAAGTCAAATACGTACTGTACAACCCCCAGAAGTTCTTGGGACGACTTTTCGGCGGCAGCAATTCGCTGTACGTCTCGGCCTGTGTGCTGCAGTACAGCATATCGCTGGCCCATCGTTTCCTAGTGGGAAGTGGCCCTCTCATCCAACACGTCGCCACAACTCGTCTAGCTATTAACAGCGCTATATCCGTCAGGCGCCGCAGTGCCAGTGGGAGCGGCCTGGAATACCCCAGCAGCGCCAACGATGGTTCTGGTAGTATCTCTGTTCCCAAAATCTGGCTCAGTTCCTGGAACACCTCCGCCCAAAACTTAGCAATTCCCGGGCAGTACCAGGCCATATGCATGAAGTCCGCCACGAGGAAGTGACAACGCTCACACTCCGCTGTTTGGCGGAGCCCGTACCTATGCAATCTCTCCGGGGTATAATAGACCCGTTGCAAGTACTTAAAGTGCACCAATCTGTGCCGGCCATTTAGCGACACCTTCTTGGTACTGGCGCAACAGTATTTCCACATCTCGTCAGAAATATCCATTTGAAGGTCGATCTGCCAGTCTCTCCTCGCTGTGGTGCACCGGCGCTCCGTGCGCTGGTCCCCCATTTTGTTAAGGGTCGTAACCAATTCGGACGGCGTCGCCGTTTTAATGACATAGGTAAGCTCCGGGATTTCCGGGGGTTCTGCCATGCCCGGCCCTAACAGGACCGACAGAGCGCTACGGAGCCTATGAAATTGAAAATGCTGTAGAAGCGTGGGAGCAGGTCGTGCCGAGCCGATCTGCTCCCATGTCTTGGGCACCCCATCAAGAAACAAATCCTCCATCCTAGCAATGACCAAATCGCCTAACGCCTGCAGCACTCCTTTCTCTCGCAGTGGGGGGAGCCAAACCGCCCACTCCACCAGCATCAGTGGGGAATACAGTAATGCACAGTCTTGCGCTCTCATTAACGCCTGCCAAGCATGATTCGTGGCTTTGAGAGAGTCCAATCTTCCTACGCGGCGATCAACCGGCTGGAAGACAGTCGCCGGCAAGGGGAGCGGGTCTGCAAATAGTCGGTCTAGGAGGACATGCGGGACATCAGGGTTGGCATGGATCCACGTGTGCAGGTGAGCTGCCTGCGCTACCCTGTAATATCTTTCCAGGTCCGGGGCTCCCAACCCCCCCATCTCGTATGGCAGCGTTAACACCTTCCACCGAACTCTAGGCTGTTTACCACCCCTGGCCAGCTTAACTAGGGTTTGGGTTAAGTGCTTGAAAAAGGTCTTGGACAGCACTATAGGGATGTTATTGAATAGGAACAGGAATCGTGGCAAAACCACCATTTTCATGATGGCTATTCTGCCCAGCAAAGACAGGGGAAGCCGATTCCACACCTCCACGTCCTCTACTAGGTTGGCGTATGCCACTACGCATGACCTACTTCAATAATTATTCAGTCTCTTCTCTAAGGGGCCAATAGAGACTTTTAATGAATGTGGTTAATTCTGTTAGTAAGCTCATAATTCCAAAGATATTGTTATGGTGACCTTTACTATTACTGCTGTTTTTTGAGCAGCTGGCCCGTTTTTTAGCTTTATTAGTGGTTAGGTTGTCCTTGCCTAGGGTCGAGTAGTAAACTATTAGGGATTGTGAGAGTTTTATGAATCAGTGGCGGTAAACTTATGCGGGCGTCTATCTTCTTGGAGGTACATACTATTTTAGGTGGTGGCAGTGATTCAGCATCTGGGTCATCAAACAAGATCTCATCGCCTCCAGTCTGGACGCAGCCGTTTGATGATTCAGAAATTGTCCCTTGAACGTTTTTTGCCCCCTCAAGCACTTTATGAGGCGGGGATGAAACCCTGCTAGTTTCAGCTGAGACTTGTAACTCCTTATCCTTATTCAGAGCCTCCTCTACATTAGAAATTTGTTTTTCAATAGCCCCCACCGCCCCAGTCAAGTAATTCATTAATGTCATATCAGTTACCTTAGCCTTATGTACCAATTGGCCAGAGTTTGAGTTTTGTAACTTCCTCTTCCCCATTTCTTAAATCAAAGGACAACCCCTATCAACCCCAACACAATCGGGGATAATGGGACTACTTGTGGGCCTACCAACATATAAAACACACCTCGCAAATACAGTTATTACCCCCGCAATATTAGTTACTTTAGCCTTATTTACCAGAGTCATAGCTTTTGATGATTTAGTCCCAAAGACCAGAGACCAAGAGCCGTGGCCCAGCCCAGCCTCTTCCGGCCGATGACGGCCAAAGACGGGCCAGCCCTTGGCCCGGGCTTCGTCCGCGCGCGATCTTTATGTGCCGGCTGGCACGAGATTGTTGCACAGCTCCTGCCGCGGTGACACTATCCCCCCTGGAATGTGAAGTCCCGTAGCAGGAAGGACCGCGTTGCTAAGGCGGCAGTCCATGAAACCGGCAGGGTGAGACTCCGTATGGATAGGGTCTAAGACAGGATACAACAAGGGTAGCAGCAAAGAACAGCTAGTCGAGCGTCCCGCGCCGCGCGAGCCCTGCGCGATCTTTATCCGCCGGCTGGCGCGAGATTGTTGCACGGCTCCTGCCACGGTGACGCTATGCCCCCTGGGATGTGAAGTCCCGTAGCAAGAAGGACCGTGTTGCTGAGGCGGCAGTCCGTGAAACTGGCAGGGTGAGACTCCGTACGGCGAGGGTTCAAGACAGGATACAACAAGGGTGGCAGCAAAGAACAGCTAGTCGGGCGTGCCGAGGTGAATTGTGAGCTTTTCACATGCTCACTTTGTCTCTGTTTCTGTCAACGTGTCCTTTAAGACAGATTCAATTTTACTGTATAGCAGGACAGGGATAACAATTAATTTAAATAATACTGCTCTGCCTTTCAAGTCAATGCATCTGCTAAGTAAGCAAAGTATCTGAAAGTCTTTTTTAAATGAATGTAATGCTCTTTTCCTGTACCGAGGAGGTTTTGATTAACAGTAGCACACAGAAACAATATGAAAGGTACAAGAACATTTATGTATGCAGCACATCTTGGATAAGGCCATTTGATGTATGGAAAATAATTATTTCATCTTGTCTATTTTTTTCCTCAGGATTCATTATAAGCTAAAGTCCCAGCACTTGTGTTTGCTTCTTTCTACCTGAAACAACTCTGCTCTGCCTATTTCAGTGAAGATCCTGCAATGGCGATGTTTTACTTCAGTGACTGACTTGACATGCGCTACCTTTAAGGCTCTATTTTATTTGTCAATACGCTGACCCTCAGGCTCGTTAACTTCATACTGGACTCAATTGCCCAGGAACAGTTTGGTTTTGTTAAAAATAGAAACACAGCAGATCATTCTCATACTTTTTCTTAATAATATCAACAAAGCTTCTAAAATGGCCATCCATTTGCTGCATTTACTCTTGATACAGAGAACGCTATTAACTCACAGTTTCTTATGGAAGCATTGAAGTGGCAAGGTTTTGGTCTCAAATGCTTACAGCTTATTTCACTATTGTACTCTTCTCAGAAGTCGTAAGTAATATTAAATGGCATCCAATCCCCTATTTACTACTTAATGCGGGTACTAGACAGGGATGTCCTATGTCTCCTTTACTTTTGATTCTGGCATTAGAACCATTTCCCTTTCAAATCAAACAGTCTGAGACTTTTTCTGGCTTTAAAGCTAAAGATCAACACATTAAATATTGCTGCTTATGCAGATAGAGTTCTTTTGTTTGTGTCAACACCCAAATCGTCTATACCAGCTTTCTTCCCAAAACTAAAACTCTAGTCTGAGGTTTCAGGTTACAAATTTAATTTAGATAAATCAGAGGTTATGCCTCTTAATAAACATTGCATGAAAGAGCCATTTGTTCCATCATGTTAATCCTGGAATACAACTAAGATTAAATACCTTGGGATCTGTTATTTTAATTCCATTAGGGGTACTCTTAAAATCAATACTGTTGAAACAGTTAGTAAAGTCTTTCTTCTTATACAAAAATGGTCTCCTTTATTTTTTCTGACGATGATGCTGGTTACACTTTTTACATTTTGTATTGGTACCTTAGATAGCATATTAACAAAGTTTCTTTGGAGTGAGAAGAAACCTGGAATTTCCCTAGATGATTACTTACTAATGTTGACTACCCCCCCTGAGGTATAAACCATCAACCAGGACTCTCCAGCCACCTCTTTCCTGGGATGGTCTTTCAATCTGACTCAAGGTGTGACCCATGTCCATACAGGTAGCAGCTAAGACTCAGGACAAGGTGTTTCTTGCTGCGGATGTCTTCTTTATCCAGTCTGTGGCCAGTAGGAAGAGAACGGGTGAGTGCAAACAACCCTGACAGACTCCGGTACTCACTTTGCTTCCATGAGTTGGCCTCCATGGACTATGTTGCAGGTCATTCCCTCGTAAGAATCTGTGATGATTCTTACAAGTTCATCTTGTGCACCATGGTGGAGGAGGATCTTCCAAAGTTTCTCTCTGTTCACACTGCTGAATGCCTTCTCATTTGCAATGAAGTTGACATAGAGGGGGGAGTTCCATTCCATCGACTGCTCAATGATGATGTTCAGTGTTTCAATCTGGTCTGTGCAGTATCTATCTTTACTGAAGCCAACTTGCTGGTCTTGCACTGAATGTTGACTTGTTCCTTCATTCTGTTCACAGTAACTCAGTTGAACACTTTGCCTTAGGTTGATAGAAGAGTTTTCCCTCTAGTGTTTCACGCGGAGCTCGGGGAGGGTGTGGAGCGCTACTGTATGGGTAACTCGGGGACGGCGACGAGCAGAGCCCTTGAATGGGATGCGCTCAAGGCGGTGGTGCGAGGGATTTGCATCTCGGCCGTCGCCGGTACATGCAAGGTTCTGTCGCGGGACATTGACCGAGCTGAGGCGCGACTGCGCCAGGCGGAACTCGTTGGTCATACTGACGGGGGCACCCAGGGGGAGGTCTTGGCGGCACGGGAGGAGGTGGCCGCACAGGTGGAGCGGCTTCGCTGCTATGATTATAAGGAATATATGGTCCACGCGCACGCTGAACGGGATAAGGTAGGGTCGTTATTGGCCTGGCTGGCTAACCCGGCTCTTAGGGGCACGCCTATAGTGTCGCTGGCTACTCCAACAGGGGGCCTGGTTTACTCGCAACGGGAGATCAATGCCCAATTCCTGGACTATTACTCTCGGCTGTATCAGAGTAGAATGCTGGCCCTGCCTGATGGGCTGGACGCTTACTTAGAAGCTGCTGAGTTGCCACAATTGGATCCGGAGCAGAGGTCTGCACTGGGGCGGAGATCTCTATAGGAGAAATCAGAGCAGCAGTTAAGCACATGGCTCGGATAAAGACCCCAGGGGTGGACGGTCTCCCGGTGGAGTTCTATGCAGCATATTTGGATACCTTAGCTCCGCGTCTGCAGGCGGTGTATAGGGAGGAGTGGGATGTGGGTAAGCTACTAGGTACTTTGAGGGAGGCGATCATAGTTCCGTTGCTGAAGAAGGATGGGGTCCCATCCTCCAGGTCGCTGTACCAGCCGCTTTCCATGCTTTCGGTGGATTATAAGATCCTTAGTAAGATCTTGGCCACGCAACTCATGGGCCACATGGGTGCATTGGTACATCCGGATCAATCGGGTTTCATTCCCAAGAGGATTACCGCAGCATGCATTCGAAGGTTAGTGCATATCATGGGGGACCGGGAGAAGGGCCAATCGGAGGCCGTGGTACTGTCGGTAGATATCGAAAAGGCATTCGATAGCGTGGAGTGGCCGTATCTGTTTCGGGTGCTAAAGGGGTTCGGCTTGGGGGACCACTTCGTGCGCTGGACCAGATTGTTATATCGTTCTGCCACAGCTAGAGTCTGCACGGGGCGTACTATCTCGGCGGCTTGTCGGGTAGAGAGAGGCACTCGTCAGGGTTGCTCGTTGTCCCCACTTTTGTTTGCTTTGGCGATCGAGCCCTTAGCGGCGCATGCTCGTAAGGGACGTTTCTATGAGGGGGTTCCGTTGCGTGGAGAGCGACACCACATCTCCCTGTACGCGGATGACCTCTTGTTGTATCTAGCAGATGCGCGGGATTCTTTGCAGGGCACTAGACGCCTGCTCCGGGAGTTTGGCTACTTCTCGGGGTTGCACGTTAACTGGGCTAAGACTTGCCTGTTTCCTCTGTCCCCTGGGACCCAGGCGCCCTTGGCGCTTGCCGACCTACGCTGGGAACCTGTTTGCCTGTCATACCTGGGCATCCGCATATTTCACGCTCCTGCCGATCTTTTCGAGGGCAATGTGGGTGGCGCGCTGAGGGGGCTTAAGGGGAGTATGGCGTTCTGGCGCACCCTCCCGCTGTCGGTGGCCGGACGAGTAGCGCTGCTGAAAATGGTAGCGCTGCCGCGATTGCTTTATTTCTTCAGCACCTTGCCGATATGGATTCCGGCTTCCTTTTTTAAGACGCTCCGGGCGCTGATGACAGGGTTCATTTGGGGAACAGGCAGACGTCGGGTGGCGTTGGCCACTCTCATGAGACCGAGGGCGGAGGGGGGGCTGGCAGCTCCAGACTTTGGATGGTATTATTTGGCGGCGCAGCTGCAGTGGCTTACACAGGCCGTGGCATGCAAGTTCAGAGGCCCGGAGGGCACACAGGGTAGGATCATCCCTAGGCATGTGCTGTCATTCATTATGTTACAGCAAAACCTCCGGGTGGACCAGCTTACACTCGAGGAGCGCACGCTTCGGCTCTGCTGGATCCGCAGTCAGAAACGAACGGGCTTCGTGGCCCCATATGGCCCGGAAATTCCTTTGGGCATGTGTACGGCTCTCCCACATGGCGGAGACTGGTCGGCATTGGCGGGCTGGGAGGAATGTGGGGTTCACATGCTTGGGGATCTATACAGAGATGGGGTTTTGTTGCCATTCCAGGAATTGCAGAGGGATTTTGACTTGCTGAGGGGGGATTATCTCCTTCATTCTGCCTTGGTGGCCGGGATTCGGAAATACTGGAGGGTTGGGCTGTCGGAACCCCCAACGTCCTCGGGATGTCAGTACGTCGTTATGGCGGCGGGCACCGCTAAGGCCATTACCTGTCTCTATAGGCGGCTGTCCACAGAAGGGCTCGCGCCCCTGGCGACCCTGCGGGAGAAATGGGAGGGGGACCTTGGTAGGCCTATCCCGGAGACGGTGTGGTCACAGCTGTTGCGGCGAACCTGGAAGGGCACACGCAACGCTAGGTTTCAACTGGTCCAATTCTACACTCTCCACAGAGCCTACTTAACTCCGGCAAAGATTTTGAGGTATATCGGAGGCTCTTCATCGGGCTGCCCTCGGTGCAATGCGGAGGGGGCTGACTTTGGCCATATGTTCTGGTCCTGTCCGGGTCTGGGCTCTTACTGGGCGGATGTGGTGGCGTGTCTGAATCAAGTGACTGAGCGTGAGCTGGCGGTGGACATGGGAGCTTGCCTTGTACTTTGGTTCCCGCACACCCCCCGTACAAAAATTACGAGCAAATTTATCGATTTGGGGCTGATAATGGCAAAAAGGGAGCTTACCATGCATTTGAAGGCAAGGGCGGGGCCGAGCGTTCGGAGGTGGAAGGCGAGTTTCCTGGTTTGGGCGGGGAATGAAGGGGCGCTTCGTCTACAGTTGGCCAGGCGTGCTTCTAATGACAAGGCGCTAGACGCTGCTAGGGTGTGGGGAGCTTTGGTGGAGGAGCTTCGTTGCCCGGGGGAGCAGGACGAGGAGGGTGGGGATCAGGCACGCATGGCCCAGAATATGGGGAGTGAGGAGGGGCCCACTGGGACCGCCGGGGAGACTGCTCAGGAGGAGGCCGCTTGAATACTTTCCGAGAGACATCGGTATTTGTACAATTTCTTAAGATGTGCAGAGTGGTCGAGCCGCAGGGGTGGTAAGCATGTGGGTGGCAGCGTGCAGCCTTTGTTCCTTTTGAGAACACTGATGGGTCTCGTCCCATAATTCTGAATTCGGCTCCCTGGCTGCGTGGGGCACTATATGTCTCACCGGAAGGGGGTCAGCTGCGGGCACACTGACAAGGGGGGTGGGGGTAGAGAGGGGGCGGGGTGGGGTGTTAGGGACGAAAATGCTGCGGAACTACCTTCTCCTGCACTGTCCTAAGTTGCCTAGTTCTCTTGCACAAGACTACTGTATGTAACGTTGATTTCATGCTGCAATAGTTGGGGAAAAACCAATAAAAATTGTTTGAAAAAAAAAAAAAGAAGAGTTTCCCCTCTATAGTTTGCACAGTTACAGAGGTCACCTTTCTTGGGGATCTTGATGAGATATCCCACCTTCAGATCTGATGGTACCATTTCCTCTTCTCGGATCCTTCCAAACATGGGGTAGAGCATGTCTCCTGATGTTTCAACGTCTGCTTTCTGTGCCTCTGCAGAAATGCTGTCAGGTCCTGCTGCCTTCCCATTTCTCTGATGTTTGAGGGTTTGCCATGTTTCGTACCTGGTTGGTCTGCTGCAGCTGATTCGCAAGTCCTTATCAGCTGGCTGTGTGTCTGGTGGAGACTGCAGCACAGGCTGCCTCAGCAGTTCTTCAAAGTGCTCCACCCATCTTAATTGTTGGCCTTCAGTACCCATGATCATCTTCCCAGCTCTTTCTTTAACAGGTCTTTCTGGCTTCCTGTATCTGCTGGAGAGTTTACTTGTTATGTCATAGAGGTGTTTCACATTTCTATAGATTGCTGGGCTTCTGTGGCAAGACCATTGATGAATCTTCGCTTGTCTGCTCTTAAGCCTAAGAGCAGAATTTCCCAAGATAGATTGAACCATCCCCAATTGTTTGGAGGTGTTCAGTGTGGGGATTTCTGCACATATTAATGGGCCTTTAGAACTAAACACATCCAGATTCATTTAGTGGATCCTTTCTTCAACATTGGATAGTTATGGTTCTATAAAGAGCAGGCTTTGGTTTTCTTTTATTCCTCACAAAAATATTATTTCATGTCTAATTCAACGATGTTTTGATTGCTGTCTATTGTATCATACTCTTGTTCCTTATTCAAACAATTTATGGCTACAAACGTATCAACTTTTGATCAGTTTGTTAGCAGTCCAATCTGGTATGATATTGAGAAAAATGGTTAATCCATATTGTGGAAAAATTGGACAGATAAGGGCATTTTCAACAATTCAAAATTATTAAAGGACATGTTCGAAGGTGGTATATAAGTAGGAGTAGGTAGGTGCCTACCACTAGTAAAAAGGCCACAGTCACAATATAAGGTCCGGTCAAGGTCTCAGTAAAATATTCCCATGCTCAACCCTTGGTAGCTGGCTGTGAGCAGGGAGGCTTAACTTAGGAGACAGGAGTGTAAAGAGTTTCAAAACAGCAATACATTAAATAAGTAGGACACAACACACAATAAAAAGTAATAATCCCGCACCAATTCATAAAACTAGGTAATATTACTATGACTAAAATGACACCAAAATGACGAAAATTCAGTGCAGGGAATCAAAGATGTAATGTTTTAAAGAATAAGCACTTTCTAGTATCTAAAAGTCAAAAGTTACAGGCCACGTGAGATGGAGCACTGGTTGGATATACTTAGTGGTAGGGCCCGGTCAAGTTTTAACCCTCTGACTTAGTGACTTTTTCAGAGCATTTTCTTTTTATGTTCAGAGAGGCTCCTCGTCAGGCCGGCTTTGGATTCAGCAATGGTGACTTGGCTCAACGTGATGCCTGGGTCAACTCCTGGAAGTTTCGCCAGCAACAAAAAGCTTTGACGCTTCAGCGGGGAAAACCTAAAGCTCAGGCCAGGTCATGGTTCGACATCACTGGCTTGACATTTGTTAATGGGTTGGTCACCTTATGGACCTTTCAGACAAAAAACTCTTCCCCGCTTTTATTGGTTTTGAGAAGGTTTCATCAAGACACTTCCATGAGAGTTTGCTTAACACAGGAGGGGGATTTAAAGTCTCTGATTCCAGTTACTTTGGGGGGTCAGATAAGGTAGTATTTTTGCCCCATTTTTTTTCTATTTTATATTAATGCCCTTGATGCATTTTTAAGGTCCTTAACCACAGATACTCCCAAAGTGGGAGACCCTTCGATACCCGTACTCCTTTATGTGGATGTCGCGGTACTCTTATCGTGCACCGCTAATGGATTGCAAATTTGACTGGACGGGTCAATACCTTTATGGCTGATTTGATGCTGAAGGTCAATTATAAAAAATCTTATATTTTACTTAGTGGCCCCAAAAACACCTGTTCCAGGAAGTTTTTGTGGGAGGAACAGCAATAATGAAAATATCTAATTTTAGCTATGTGATGAGTTTATGTTCAGCTAACCTGACTTGGGACAGACTGGTATATCAGAGGTCTCAACTTACAGAAGCAGCTTGTGAGGCCCTTGATAGATTTGCTAAAAAATGGGGGCATAAACCCCAGAAAAAAATAGTGCGGTTATATAAAAGTAAGTGTCTGTCAGTGGCCACATACAGAGCAGGAGTATGGGGTTATGACCTGGTGTTGTCTTTACAGACACTAGAGAATAGATTTCTGTCCAAACTTTTAAGCCTCCCTAGATCCATTACTAGCCTTATCACAAATAATGAAACAGGACTAAGTTTCCTGGAAGAGTTGGTGATGCTAGCTCCTATCATGCTATGGGCATAAATATGGTTATCTCCGGATTTGAAATTCCCACGTGATATAATAAAAGACTGTTTAAAACAAAACAATGCTCAGGTCATTCCACGGTTAAATTGTGTCAAATTATACCTGAAAGAATTGGGGCTGGAACATCTACGGGCAAACACAGGAAACCTCTAAGTGTGGGCAGTGAACTCTGCTCCACTGGTGGAGTTCACAGAGTTTTGGCACTTTGCAGTCCAGGCGAAGTGTGAAGTTTGGCAAAAAAACTCTGCCAGTCGCTCGCGGAGCAGATTTCACAGGCACACGTCACCCACCCATACTTCCAGGTCATGTGACAGCCATTCCCATAGCAGATCATATTCTGCAAGTTATCTGAGAGGCAATTTAGGGTTGGAGTATTATGAAACCTCAGCCAATCTGTGCGATGAACAGAATTTGGAGGATGAGCTAGTTGGCTGTGGAGTTTGCATGCTCTTTGGAGAGAGACCTGAATGAGACTTTAAATGGTCATCGGGAACGCCATAGCCTGTGCCACTGCCAAGTCAAACTGAGTAATCATGGACACACATGGACGCACTACTTATTGTGGTAAAGACAGCTATTGGACAAAAGCAATGTTCTCCTCTTCACCATCTAAACGTTTTGCCAAGGTGAGAATGCACGTGGGTTCAAAAAAAGGACAATTCCCAGTCACTCTTCCAGCCATAGGCTGCCAGCTCCGATTGGGCTGCTGCTGCAGTGTGCAACCTGCCTTTTCTCTTAGTAGCCCCGGAGGCAGCAGAGAGTGAAGTTCCCAGCTCCTCGCACCCAGGCAGGAGTATAGAGTAAATTAGGATCCGCTGGAGTGCACCAGACCGGCTTCAGTATGCAGGCGACCCCCAGTGCCAACAGCCTCCTGCTGCTGCTGGCTGCCCTGGATCATTCGCAGATTGGCATGACAGCTCTGCTGCACAATCATCTTTACTGCCTTCACAACTGGTGACCTTATTTGTGTGGCATGGGGTTAGCTCATGGTTTCAATGAACCCTACTGCAATGTGTATTCACCCTCTGCTAATCTTAGTGCTTGTGGTGATGAAAGTGAAGTAAAGCACTAAGATTAGCAGAAGGAAAATACTCATGCTTCTGAGTATTAGATCAAGAGTATTACTCTTGGCCCCAGTTTTTAACCATACCACAAGGACCCCTGAATAAAGCTTTCTTAGGGTACCATTACAGTATTTGTAACTAACTAACATCACTCCCCACACACCCACACTTACCACTGCGGCGTTGTTCCAAAATATCTCTGATAAAGAACCCTCTCGCGGGGCCCGTGGGGGGACAGCAGCATCACCCCATCACGTGCAACGCCAGATGATGAAGCATGACACCCGCTTGGGTGTGTGAGGGCACTTCTTCAACAAGGAGGAATTCCTTCCTCTGAGACTATCATATCCAACCTATCCTTTGAAAGAGTCCCTTTCACCAGTCCTTTCAGCGACCTAATAGGCCTGCTTTTCTCTTAGGAATAGTTACCCTCCACTGATTGTAACTTCCAGGAGTTGACCAAGGCATCGTGCTGAGCCAAGCCACCATCGTCCAACCCAAAGCTGGCCTGACGGGGAGCCTCACTCGACGTCAAGAGAAAAAGCTGGAAAAAATGACAAATTCAGTAGGTGAAAACTTGATTGGGTCCTACCACTAAGTGTATTTGATCCACGCTCCATTCTAGTCAACCTGAAACTTTGACTTTTTCCCGGTCAAGCACGATCAGATATCCCAAAATGGAACTTTTGGCTTTTAGGCACTAGAAAGTGTTTATCTCTCTGCTTTCCTGAATTAGATTTAATCATAAAAATATTTCCTATTTATTAAAATGGTATTGGATTAATATGTGGTGTTATGTCTTACTTATTTAATGTATTGGTGTTTTTAAATGCTTTACACAACTAACTCCTAAGTTAAGCCTGCCTGCTTGCAGCAAGCTACCAAAGGCTGAACATGTTCATTATTTTTTGAGACCTTGACTGGACCTTGTATTCTGATTGTGGCCTCATTACTAATGGTTTATACCTACCTACACCTTCCAACATGTGGTGCCCAGTGGTGGGATCCAGTACTTGTGTTTGACCATACCTTACAGTAATTAAGTGAAGATCTTTTTTTTAAAAAAAGCCAGTATATTGACTTCAAAGAAAAATTGATTTTTGAATTCCTTGAAAATTTGGAATAACATGTTTTTAATTCATTTTTAATTTTTCTAAATTGTTCTATCTCTGATTTGCAAAGTTTTTATGTGACCGAAAACCGGGGCAACTATGGAGCTTGATCTGGCTAGCCTACTCAACTCACTGTCATTGAGTTTAGGGGCTTGTGTAGGGCTAGGGAGTTGCCAGCTCCTACTAATATTAGGAAAGCAGTTTTCGTAATACACCTAGAAGACTGGGCAGGGACCCAGCAAGCAAAGGTCACTTCTGACACCAGAGGATGCACCAGAAGGTATTGAAGGGGAGGGGGGCATGACCCCTCCAACAACCACCAGGAGTAGGGAGATAACATGTCCATTACGTCTAGCACTAGGTCCAGACATTCAGCTCACATAGCTGTACAGAAAGAGAAAGTGGACCTAGATAAGAACAAGTGGGCGAGGCAGGAGAAAAAGAATGGTAGCAGTGAAGAAAACAAAAATGATGAGGTGTCCAGGAGTAGTTATATTTTATTCTAGGCTCACCAAGGGCATACTTCCCATTATGTAGAAGGGGTTGACATTGACAAATGGCTGACTGCATTTGAAAGAGTCCTTAAGATGAATAGGTCCCACTCCAGGCGCTGGGAGGGATAGGCTTCTGACCCTAGAGGGGGATGAGGCAGACTCCTACTCCCACACGAGAAAATGCCTAGTCAGGAAATTTGGTCTCATCCCAGAGCAGTACATAGTGATGTTCAGTGACACCCAAAAAGTAAACAGTCAGTCCTGGGTAGACTTTGTAGACTTCTCAGTGAAGGCACTAGTGGGCTGGATTCAAGGTAAACAGGTGAGTACTTTTGAGGTGCTATACAGTTTATTCCTTAAAGTGCACATCCGGACTTATTTTGAACAAGAGAAGTAACAACAGTATCTAGTGGACTCTAAGCTGCATAGTCCCTGGGAACTGGGGAACAGAGCTGATGAGTGGTTTCCAGAAAGTAGGACAGGTTCCCTCAAAAATCAAGAGTCCTCTAAAGATTTACAATCACCTGTGCGGGGAGAGGGATCCCGAGTCAATCCACTTTCAAGGGGAGGGATTATCATGGGAAGTCCTTTGGCACTGCACAGGCAGGAAACTTTCTTAACCTTATGAAGGCAGAGAAGTGCTATGATTGATTTCAGACAGGACCCACGAGAGGAGGTGCTGTCTGCACAAAGAAGTCCCCCACAGGTGTGCAGTCCCAGGGGATTGTTAGTGCAGATGTGGTGATAGAGATTGTCCCAGAGATGGGGAAGGGTATCACAGAGGCAAGCTTAGGGGCCTGGGTTCGGTGGAAATTAAAGCCCTGAATGCCTTGCCTCCCAGTATGGAGAGGTACAGGCAGATGATTAAATAAATGGGGCTGATGTTGAGACTCTGAGGGATACAGGAGCCAGTGTGACTATGGTCACAGAGAAACAGGTTTCCCCAGGGCAAATCATACCTTGTGTGTATCACCAGGTAACATATGTAGACAGCAGAGCCAAACGCCATCCCATGGCAATGGGGAGGTGTGACAGGCTCTCAGAAAGTAATTGTGACAGGCACTAAGAAGGTAATTATTTCTCCCATGCTCCCAGTAGAGTGTCAACTGGAAAATAAGCTTGAAGCGTAAACTGGTCAGGGGTGGAGAGAATGGTCCATGCAAGGTTGCCTTGATCTCCCTAAGTGGGCATATGCTGTGACCAGTTCACAGACTGCCCAGAAGGGAAATGCTGGATAATTGAACCCTGGAACAATGGGCCAAGAATCCAATGACAAGGGGAAGGACACAGGATTTGATGAACGAGCCCAAAGAGCTTCAGAGATGCAGGAGGAATCTGACCCTGAGGGGGAGGATCTGTCCTCATTTGTAAGGATTCCATCCCCAGCAAGATCTGCCTGACTTGGCAGAATTAAGCAAACACAAGGAGATGATGGACGGAGCGCTGAAACTTTTCAGACACTCACCCCCAGTCACGGATCTGGGTTGAAGCCATCATCATTCTCTAGCTCACATCACCAACCCAGTTCAGACCCAGCTATATGCAAATCAGTCTTGACTCGGTTCCTTATGGGGACAGTCAATCCCGAACTGCCAAGCCAGATCTTCCCTGGACCAGAAACAAGCATCCTGGGACCAGCTTCTGGGTAACACCCCGCATCAGCCAGGCTAGCTTGAAACCAATGGCAAAGTGAGCATGGGACCCACGTCTGTGCCTACCCTGCCAACTTAGGGTGAACAAAGCAAACACAATGAGATGACGCACGGAGCTCTGAAACTTTTCAGACACTCATCACCAGTCACATATCTGGGTTGAATCCATCATCGTTCTTTAGCTCACTTCGCCACCCCAGTTCAGACCCAGCTATATGCAAATCATTCTTGACCCTGTTCCTTATGGGAACAGTCCAGCCCAAACTGCCAAGCCAGGTCTTCCCTGGATCGGAAAAAAACCTCCTGTGACCGGTTTTGGGGTTTTGAGGTTGGTGGTAATACAAAAGTATAGAGAATTCCTCCTCACATTGAGCCATGATATCCCCTTGGTAGGTCATTTGGGTCAGAGTTAGACATGGAGTAGGTTGGTTAACCACTTCTATTGGCCCAAAATGTCTGCCAAAGTGAAGGAGTGGTGTAGCTCCTTTGCAACTTGTCAGGCCAGTGGCAAGACGGGTGCAAGCCAAAGGCTCCCTTGATACAACTGCCAGTGGTTGGGACTCCCTTTAAGAGAGCGGGGTAGACACTGTTGGTCCCCTAGACCCACCAAATGCGTCAGGGATTAGATATATCATTGTGGTAGTGGGACATGCCACACAAGATATCCTAAAGCAATACCCCTCAGGACATTCACTGCTTCTTCAGTGGGTAGGGTCCTACTTGGTGTGTTTACCAGAGAGGGTTTCCCAAAGGAGGTGGTTTCAAGTAGAGACATGAATTCCATGTATTTCTATCTGAAGGTGATGTGTGAAGAATGCGCTGCACTGCATGCTGATGGGTCATTTTTATGTAAAAATAAGGTACTTTAAGACTTAAGGAGTACCTTTAGCTTTAAAGTTGCTTTGCTTATAATTTACTTTTAAAAACAGCCTGCACAGCCAGGCTGCCTTTAAAATAACAACAGCTGACACAGCAGTGCACACTTAAGTGCCTTAAATCTGCTGGGCCTCCAAACCTACATATACAAATACATATACTACGGGCTTAGAGGAAGGTTGTCATATCAATTGTATTTACTCTTAATTACCATATACATTTTACAGGGAGCACTTGCCCTGGTTCTGGTTCACAGAGCCCAAGGCACAACCAGAGCCAGTAAACACCAGCATCAGTCAGAAAATGAGGGCAAGCAGGGCAAAAAAGGATGACTTTCTCACAGGAAAATTCAATTGTTTTTTTCACCAAAACTATCCATCACATATAGTCTATCAAATAATAGGTGTACACAATATAATGATGTTAAATGTCTCAACCATGTTACACTTGGGTCACTCACCACTCCTAGCTTTGCGGCTCTTTGTGTGCAGAATAGTCCTATTTCTAGACATTTTCTCTCAAAAGCTGCTGTCATATACAAATTGCTCTGACAATCCAACACGGACACACCTATGTTTCCTAACCAAGCTTCGTGGGAATTGGAGGTACATTGTACTTGGCTGGTTTCCAACTGTGATAACATCTTGGTGCATTCTAAAGCTTGATCTGCAGCTTTAACACAAGCTCTGTTTTTTTAATAATAGATTATTTTACACTCCAGTTTTTCTTTTCAAAACTAAAATCATTCAAGAAGACCCTTGTTGGGATTGTGATGCACATGCTGGTTCATTCTTGCATACGATGTTCCCTCTAACCATTATCTCGGTGTGTGGCTCTGTGCATACTTTTCTGAGCTTTAAGCACAGACTGGAGTCACTATGCGAACAAGTGTATTACCTCATCTCAGAATGAATGTAAGGAAAATGTGTTCTCTCTATGAAAGGATGGCTGAAAGATTCATTTAAAATGTGTTCTATCTCTTCAGGCGAAACCTGTTAGAGAGTAAGGCTTCATGAACCAAATAATCCATTTGTTGGAAATGGCCCTTACTGAATGATCATCCCCAAACATTTTGCCTTCCTCCTCCCTTTTTAGCTGAATTCGTTATTGTTGGCCTTAGGACTCTGGGCACTTTAACACTGCTAAAGTGCATGAGCTCTCTACTTAAAACATGGTAACATTGGCTTATCCACAATTGGCATATTTCATTTACTTCTGAGTCCCTAGTAAACTGACCTACAGGTGCCCAGAGCCTGTAAATCAAATGCTACCAGTGGTCCTGCAGCACTAATTGTGCCACCCACTTATGTAACACTTTAAACATGTGTCAAACCTTCCACTGCAGAGCCTGTGTGTGCAGTTTTAAACTGCCATGACAACCTGCCAAGGTAGCCTACTTGGCAGGCCCAAGCCTTCCATTTTATTTCATATAGGTCACCCCTAAGGTAGGCCCTGGACAGCCAGGCGCGCAACAACCATTGGGCTCAAAGGGATTCAGCCCCCCTGTCGTGTGTGGCAGCCCGGGCTGAGACAGGTTCCTGGGCACACACCCAGCCACACCTGAGTACTAAGACCATTTGCTTGTTAATGAGGCTTTGTTGTTTTTTCACCGCTTCTTAGAGCCCCTGCATCTCCACTATGCCTATTGCTGGAAAAATGAGCCCCCCCTGAAATTTTTTCTTAGCCCCCTGAAATTTGGCTCTAGTTGCGCATCTGTGGATAGCCAATGGGTAGGGTGGAGCGTATTTAAAAAGTAGGACATGTACTTTTAGGTTTCCCATGCCATGGTAGTGAAATATTCTTAAATTCATTTTTTACTACTTCAAGGACTATTGCTCCCTCCCACAGGATATCATTGGGGTTGCCTTATTGAAAGTTATAGGTGTAATCTCCATTTTAGAAGGGGTAGGACCCCCAAATTTGGTGTTTCTCTAGAATCACAATTAAAAAAAATAAACTTATGTTTGAAGTTGTTTTTCAACATGCAATTCTGAAAATGCCACTTTTAGAATATTTGCATTTTCTCACTGTAACCATTTGGTGCCTGCTTCCTGTCTCTGGAATGCACGTCTGGGGTGGGTAACCGCTGGCTTCCTGCATTTCTTTTAGACAGCTGCACACAAACAAAGGGTAGGTATGATTGAGTGGCCATCTGCATGCTGATGAGTCATCCTGAGCAGGATGGGAGGGAGGAGCTGACACTTACATTTGAAAGGGCTGTGTCTTGTCCCCACACAAAGAGCTGCATACCCTCCTGTAGTGAGTCTGGGGCCAGAGCAGCAAAAAAAGGGACTTTGCACACTTCAAAGCATCAATTTGAAGTCTCCCCAACTTCAAAGGCCCAACTGGGTATAAATACTGGACCTCTGACACCACCAAATCAGAACACTTCTGGATAATCAATCAGCAGGAAGGACTGCTGTGCTGCTGGAGGGGCCGCCACTTTGAACCTACCTTTAGTTTTGTTGTTGTTTTGAGTTCATTTAAATTGTCCGTAGGGGCTCCTTTATCAAATGTTTTGGAAACAGTAGTGAGTATGATTCAACATCAAATCCACAAGCAAGTTTGGACAGGGTTAGCTTCACCCAAGTCCACTCTGGCAGAGCCCAGCCAACAGTATGTACAAGTTGAACAAAAATGCTGGTTACCTTTGGTTGCAGCACAAAGTTGTGACTGAGCTCAGCGAGTAGAAAAAAAAGCCTGTTAATGAGTCTCTCCTTTTCTTCTTGCTCTTTTTTCCATGCAGGTGAGAGACTAATGCTGGACATTATTTGCGGTGAGGTCGAAGCGGGAGGATCAAGCGAGCTGGCAAGCCAGAGTACTTGAAGACGGGAAACAGGTGTGTGGCAGGCAAAGAGGCTAAGCGAAGGTGAGAAGTGTGGATTGTCTTTAAAGAAGACTGCTTCAAAACGTTCATCGTTCATAAAGGTCACATTCTAATTGTTTGTAACAAGGAACAGCTGCAGCTAATTAAGTTGACGAGTCTGCCTTCGAGAAGGTGCTTTGAATGTTCACAAAGGTCACTTTCTAACTGCTTATAGCAAGAAACAGGTGCGGATGATTAATTTGATTAGGCTGTCTTCTAGGAGGTGTTTTAAAATATTTACAAAGGTTGCGTTATAATTGCTTACAGCAAGGAACAGGGGCAGATTACTAATGTGATGAGGCTGTTTTCTAGAAGGTATTTTAAAATGTTCACAATGGTCACATTCTAATTGCTTATAGCAAGGAACAGGTGCAAGGGATTAATTTGATGAGGGCTGCCTTCTGGAAGGTTCATGTTGAAGTCATCTATGCTGGTTGATTAATGCTCATTCTGGTGATTTTTCTGGATGCTTGCATGGCACCTGAAACCTGACCTTGCATAGGCATGGTAAGACATTTGTAAAAGCTATCAAACCTTTTTTAACAAACTGGGGAGCACCAGCTGCAGCCAGCTATTACCAACAGCATGGTGTCAAATGTCAGGGTGCAAGACATTTGTTCATTCATAAGTGTTGGGAGGAATGATATGAGTCATGCCGGTATATTGTGATAGTCAGCTGTGGCAGGAATCCTGACAGTCACCCCTTCCAAAGGCAGTATTAGAGGTTGTGGTTTAGTGGGGTGTAGTGCATGAAATCATCTCTCTAATCTATAAGCTAATATAGTTTTCCCTGAGATACTTTAGAGTCCAGATTAAGGTGAACTGTGTACTCTTTTTGGCCATTAATCAGCATGGGTGGGGGTGGGATATTTTTTGTGTGGCAGGGTGGTTAGGCTTCATCAGTGAAACGTATAATACTGGGCAGATAGTGTATTCAGGGGGAAGCCGTAGCTTAACGGTGACTGTATTAATTATCTTGATAATGTCGTACAGGCTCATAAACTGTGGTCGTAGTTTCCTTGGGCCTTCTAGTTGTAGGTGTCATGTTGATAACGATACCCTGTCTCCTTCCTTGTATGTAGATGCTGGGGTTATATGTTTGTTAGCTTGTGCCTTCTTGACCAATTTGGCTTTTGCTAAACTTTACCTAGTGTGCTTTTTAATCCAATGCAGTTGTATCTATATTTCTGTGACTGAAGGTAGCATCATAGAAATTCATGATATATCAATGGGAAGGACCCAAGGATGTTGTCCTGACATGAAGAAGAAGGGCATGTAGTTTGTGGCTGAGTGAGTGCTGGTATTATAATTGAATTCAGCTAGGGGTTAAGGCCTGATCCCATTGTCCTGGATAGTAAGCATCTTGGTGTAGTTTCTAGGGAGTGGTTACCTCATTCAGTTTGCCTGTCGGTGTGTGGGTGGAAGGCAGATGACAAGGCTAAATCTGTTTTGAACTTATAACATAGTTTTCTCCAAAATGTGGATGTAAGATGAACTCTATGATCTGAGATGATTTTAGTTGGTAGACCATGCAGTCGTTTTATATAATCAATACATAGTTGACTAAATTCTGTGGCAGTGGGTTTCTTTTTAATGGAAATGAGATGTGCCATTTTTTATTATAACAACTACTACAATGGTAGTGAAGGTATTGCTTGCTGGAAGGTTAGAAATAAAATCCACACTAATGGTGTGCCAAGGAACAGCAGTTACAGGTAGAGGCTGTAATAAGCCTGCAGGCGAAGTGGCAGTGTTCTTGTTTCGTGCACAAGTTGGGCAACCAGACGCGTTTTATTGTATATCTTTCTGCATTTTGTTCCACCAGAAGGTTTTTTGTCAATTCCTTAGGGTTTTTGTTATACCTGGGTGCCTTGCTAATGCTGTTTAATGATTCCAATGAATTACCTGACGTCTGAATTCTATAGTAGGGATTTACTGTTTCTGAGTGTGTAGGAAAAGCGTATCTGTGATAGTATGGTTAGGTGTTTTGATCCATTATTCGGCCTTTAGTTTTTTATATTCTTTCGTGTAAGGCCGCCTTAAAGGTGTCACCCTCGCTGACTGCGACTATCTTGTCTGGTAGAATGATAGTAGGGGAGTCCGATGTGGAATGGGAAGAGTGAGCATACCCCAGTATAGACAGAACATCAGACTATAACTGCTTGGTCCCTGGGCGATAGATGATGATAAAATCAAATCCACTAAAGAAATGCAGTCATCGCATTTGACAGGGGTAAGAGCCCTAACAGAGCTAAAGTATTGTAAATGTTGATGATCTGAGAATATTGTGACTGTATATTTAGCCTCATTAGGTAATACCTCCATTCAGTGAACACCAGTTTGATGTCCAGAAGTTCTCTTTCAGCCACCGTATAGTTTTGCTCCGCTGGTAGAGGTTTTATGGAATAAAAGGCTATGGGATGCATGTGGCCACTTCTTGGTTTCTTTTGAGATACACATATTAGGGCTGGTCTGGATTGGGATGCTGAAGAATGGGTGCAGTGGTGAGTTTAGCTTTTAACAGTTGCAAAGCCTGATTGGCTTCTAGAGACCACATGAATGATAGCCCCTTTTCTAGCAGCTGTGTTATGGGTGCCACTATCTCTGAAAAGTGTGGGATGCAACAACGATAAAAATTGGCAAAGCCAAGTATTTATTGGATTTCCTAAACATTTGTTGGAGTGGCTAATTGGTAAGGGCTTCTACCTTTTTGAGGTCCATGGTGATACCCCAGAAACTCTACTGACTGTACATGGAAGGAACATTTGTCTAATTTAGCAAAGAGAGCATTTTCCAAAAGGCATTGCAAGGTGGTGCGTACATGCTGTACATGTTCTTGTTCTGAATTTGAGTAAATCAGAAAGTCGTCTATGTAGACAACTGCACAAACACCTATAAACTCCCTCAAGACCTCCTTATTGAAATGCCGACAGAGCATTACATAGCCCGAATGGCATAACAGTATATTCAAATAGCCCAAAGTCCTGAAAGCAGTTTTCCATTCGTGACCTTCTCATACAGAGATTAAGTAGTAGAACATCTAGATATTCGCGTAATTATTCCATTTCAGGTTCTCTTAACACATAAATTCCACTGCAGGGCAGCGTTGCTTTAGGGAGGAGATCTATGCGGCAATCAAAGGCTCTGTGTGGGGACAGTTGGGTGGCTTTCACAGGGTCAAAAACATCTTGAAAGTCCTGGTATTCTTTGGGTAGTTTTAGGTTTTCTGTTCCTTGGACCAAAGTGCAATGCAGAGGTATTCGCACACTCTGTAGCCTCTTGGTAACAGATAAAAGTACAGAATGGTGAGTCCAAGGTTACGATATTCGGATTATGGTGTTCTAGCTAAGGTTCTAGCCAAGGTACTCTTAAAATTACCCACAGGACGGAGTGTCTATTGGATCAAAGAAAAGTCATTCAATATGCCCAATATCACATACTAAGGTTAGAGCCTCTGTCTGAAAACAAATTAATCCAGAAGACAACTCTGAAACATCTACTGCTCGCACCGGCTCAGATTTTTCTTTGGGAACTTTTGTGAGCTCGAGCTTGGCAGCCTGGGTCTGATCAAAGAAGCTTGTGGCCTCTGAGTCAATAAGCATGTATAATATGTGCCTTACTGTGACTCGGATAGTCAGATGCTGCGAAATTCATGTTCCTACATTCGTCAGATATTGTGAGACCTGTACGGCTTCTCTCAGTTAAACGATCTGCCTTCTGATCGAGAGCCTTAGTTTTCCCTGTTCTTGATCAACCTCTACACTAACCACTGCCTTAGTCTTTTTTGGTTTTGCAGTACATTCCCTAGCAAAATGACCTGCTTTGCCACAATAAAGACATAGGCTTTATTTGCGGTAACATTCCTTTTCCATATTAGATAGTGGACCCCTTCTACCTCCCTTCTCCATAGGTTTAGTACCAAGAGTCTTACTGTCTGTCTCCTTCTTCTCGGTTTTGAGAAAAATTACTCTGGTGTCACTGCGAGATTGGCCAGCTTTTCCTCTCTCCCAATCAGTGATCAAGCTTAATCATGAGATCAATAAATTCTGCACAGTCGTCAGACAGATCAATGATGTGTGAGAGGGAATCTTTAAGTTCATCTCTTAACCCTCGATAGAATAAGGATGTTCTTTTCTCTTCCGGCCATCGCGTTTCCACCACCAGTCGACTGAAAGTAGTGGTATAAGTCAGCAGGTCTTTAAAACCTTGTGGTAGTTTTAATAACTCATTGTGATTTCCTTGGATAAAAACATGTTTTGCAAATAACTTAGTCATGGCAACTTAAAAGCAGAATCATTGTACAAAAGGGGATGTTGCAATTGTTGGTCTAACCATGCCTGAGCACTCACTTTTGCGTAGTTTTAATACTAACCCTGACATACATCGATAAAGACTGACGTCTTTTGTGGAGTTCAATCAATTTTATTAATTCCGTTACACTTTAGCACTTTTATATTCCATATCACCTGCCCAGATTACTGACTCACATAGGATTTGCATTACAACATCTAAAGAGCTTCAGCTAATTTGTTTGGGAGTTAAAGACCACACCACAGCCTCTTGTTGCGGTGTGAGAAGAAACCCCATGATGAAGGATACTTCCATTGATGGGTAAGGGTTTGCGTCCTAATAAGGGCATATCCCTTTACACCTCAGTTAAAATTCCTTTAGCTTTTCAGACACCAACATTTTGTTGTGTTTTTTATGTATAAGTCTATCTTAACATGTACTTGATATCCATCTTACTTTCCTCTTGTTTTTTCTGCTGTAGCTTTCTTCCTTCTTTTATATTATAAGATCACTCCGTATATTGCCTTTTTTGGTGGCTTACTCATTTAGATTTTTATTTATTTCTCTTCATGTTGATATTTTACTCACATCCTACTATGTTGTTGACTATATGATGTACTGGCTTATGGTATGATTTATCAGTTCAATTATTTAATAAGTAAAAATAAAACAATAACAAGGGTTGTGTGTTAACATTGCAGCTTCCACATATATGTTCCCTAATATTCCTTCAGGTGAACACTTATCCCCACAGATTCCAGATCCTTAAATGTTCTTCCCAGTATTCAGAGTTGATTTTAATGACACAAACAGCTTTCAGCATAGGTCGAGTTACGGGTCTGTACAGATTCATTACAAATGGTGCCACCAATCCACCAATGCACCATTCATTATGTATTACTTGTGACCTTGAAGTCCTCATTCATTTACCCTTTGCTACTATAAGCATAGCCCAGATAAGGTTACAAAGCCAGATTCATTGAAACCAGTTCTATAGCAGGCTGAGTGTATGTATAATGAATGACGCACCTGCATAAAGGGGAAGGAACTAATGCGACAACTGTAACACCAGATTATTTAATTGGATACAATTATAATTGTTTTATTTTAGTTCAAGATGGATGAATGTAAACTTCATACCCCTACTAGAGAGTGGTTGCATGATTGTTGGGTATTATTGCAATGTCTGCTTTTCCCACTGCATTCTCCCTATTTGTTTTAGTTTTCATTTTTTTCTGCAACCTCCCCTTGGACATCTAGTTCATCTCTGTTTTATTTGCACTCTTGGTTTGATAACCTGATTTTTTCCCCCTGAAATGTACTTCTCCAGGTACTTCTTGACGGGACGTTGACTGGAATTAGAAATGCCTACCAGCATTTTCTGTTGATGCTGACAGTGAGTTTTAGGCCATTTCCAAGTCAGACCTCAAAGGGCTTCCTTCAGCATAAACATGCTTATCTCTGAAAATGTACAAACCTTATTACGTTTACAGTGCAACTTTTTAGCTTTGCCAATGAAAAATATTGTACACGTGACTGTTCTGATATCTGCATTTGCGCCTCCTGGTGAAGAACATGTGTTGGTGCAGTCTTGAAGCCAAGACTTTTTGAATCTGTCATTTCATGCAGGTTAAGTACAGATTAGGAGAAATAAACGGAGCCCAAATGGGATCCTAAAATGGCATGATCATTATACGGTCATATGCTGGGGTTTTGCATTAATTAATAAGATATTGAATGATAAATAGATCATTTATGTATAATGTACACAAATGTCTTTAATGACACCCTTGGCACTTAATAATGTGCCATGCTTTTTTCCTTAGAAGCCAAACGCGGGTGCCATCTGGATCACTTACAACTGGGAGAGAGATAGACTATAGAAATACATATCGGAAAGAGAATGAATGAATGAATGAACCTTACAAATATTTCATTACTTTAGCATTACAGATATGAGGATCAATTTAACAATAATTTTAGCAACCCGTTTACCCTGTCCAGCCACTTGTATATGTGCCACAGAAACCTATGTTGGTTTATATTTTTCATAAAATAACCCGAAAGAAAATCTAGACATGTGCTCTAATCAGCATATAAGAGTAGGGCCCTCATTACAAGCCAGGCAGAGTGGAATTACAATGTGGAATTCCACTAGGCCAGAGTTCCTATACCTGGTTGGACTGTGTCTGCAGAGTAATTCCCCATTCCTTGGGGTTTAACTCATAAATGCAGGGCCCTGCCTGGGTGTTACCGCATGTCACCCTGTAATTACCGGTACAGAGGTTGCATGCTATCAGTACTGTGGAAGTCTTGGTGAGGACCAACTATGTTATAAGCCAAATAATTAGCAACTGGTATGTTGAAGTGAGTCAATGCTTGTGTAACTAGGGTCAGTGTGTTTGTGAATTGTTTTTATCATATATGATCTTCAATGCACACTATTTACATAACTATAGTGGATTACCGCCATTGGAGGATCATCACCTTTAGCATGAAATAAAATGAAATCTAAAAATGTATTACTTTGCTACTCATAATTAATTCCCACCTACATTGTAAAGTATTACTAATGTAGTTTATACAAAAGTAAGATGTGATCTCAACATAATCTGTGCTAAGGATTTTTTGACAATCTTATAATTGAAATATTATAACAACTGTGGGGTTTGAAGTGAAATTGTATTGTGGTAGCATTTGTGAGTTTAGTTTGAATATCAATTTGTGGAAGGAAACAGGCTTTTTCCAGGTGTCCCCACCCTTTTGCCCCCAGTTGGACTACTAGCTGACGGTTTTTAGACTTTGAGAGCACTGAGGGTTGCCGGCCAGACCTCAGCACAATTGTTCTGACCCATTCTAAAAAAAAAAAAAATTGGATGTCCCCATTAGCAACTACTGATTTACATATAAGTCCCTAGTATATGGTACCAGCGTATGTAGGGCATGTAAGGCAGAGTGTCCACCCAAGGCAGCAACACTGTTTGTGCCACCCTGTATGTGACAAAGTACAAAATGGCTCCTAGCCTGCCACTGCAGACTGGAATGGCAGTGCTTATACAGCAAGTTCGACTTTACCATTACCATTATTGACAAACTCATCCCTTCCCTTAACAGTATATCTAAGTTTCCTTTAAGGCAGGCCTATAGAGCCCTTTGGCAGGGAGCTGGATATTAGACATATACATTTATATATGTCTTAGCAGCAAAACCCCTAAAGTTGTCGCTCTGCTGAGGAGAGTTAGTTAACACCGGGTTGCAGGCTGGTGTCCCAGCCTGGCTAAGTTCTGAATGGGGCTACTTACTGGGTACTGGGAGGTTTCAAATTAATTGTGGCATTAAATCCCACTTGATGCCCAAGTCGAGATTTATGTCATTTTTAAAATTATGGAACTTTAGAAAGTTGCTACTTTGCCCCAGCTACTCCAGTGACCTCACAAATACCCTGACACTCAGATAGCTTTATGCCCGCCTAGGTTGACGTGTGATTGACTCACAGGCTCGGGAACAAAGGCAGTTGCCACAGAATGAGGTGTGACAACACTCCCGAGCAGGATCCCTTTCGTTCCTGTAGACTAGTTGGAGACACGGAGAGTCCCCAAACCGTTTTCCCAAGAGGACTGTAGCCCTTAGGTAGCCACACCTTAGGGGTGGGCTACCAAGCTACCCATAGTCGATGAAGAGTGTAGACATCTTGAGAGTGGCAAAAATGTTGCACTCAGGGATGCTCAATACTGCACATTGCTGGAGCTTTGCCACTAAAGAGGAGGGGACCAACTAGCTCTTGGTAGGTGACCGTGTTGTCCCCTCAGTGCACTTTCACAGGATATAATGCCGCCCCCTGGCACCCTGAACTTCAGTCCACTGTGGATTTGGAGAGAGGACTAAGAGAGGAGTGTCCTGATGCCTTTGAAGTTGCACAATGGGTGGCTGCACCATTGGAAGGACTGCCCCTGCTGCACTTTGAGGTAGTGGGATTGCTCCAGTAGCATCATTGAGCATCTTTCTGCCTGCATCCCCAGCATCAGGACCACCCCATTTCTGTCTAAGGCGGTGGTTTCATAAAGGCTGGAAGTGGACTGGTAAAGGCTCAGTGGCCAGGAAACTGTCCAAAGTAACCTTATTGAAATCTTAGACCTATGCCTTGTCGAATTTGGTTGTCCAACCCAGGCTGGAGTTGGAGTCACCAAACTAACTGTTTCAAACTATTTAAATGTTTTCGAAATTTTTGTTAACCAGTGCATGTTTGCAGTTGCATTCAAAAGTATTTATTCCTTCTAAAATTTGAATCTCCTGAACCTTTTGGAGGATTTTGATGATCAAGGAATCTAAAAATTAATGAAAATGCTTTACACCTAGTTCCTTTGTTTAGCCTTGCTGCTCAAAGCCACAGCTACCCACGCTTGAGCGTAAGGTTTACTAACGAGACTGACTGGGCCTAAGGCAGGGTTTGCGAGTGCATTCCACAATAAGGCCGTAGAACCATATCATATAATACACCCCGATCCTCACAATGTGGCTACCTATATTTTGTGACTAATTGTGTTTTGTATTGTATCTTTTTATCTTTTATACAGCCTTGAGAAAGAAGAATCCTATTTAATATGCGAAACGTCTTTTGACTGTTGAGCTAAGGGACTATTGATATCTAAATGATTGATACACAATATGAAATGTTTCAGATGATTAGGTAGGAAATTAAGTACTTCATATCAATCAAGATCCAGTATAAAAAATCATTGGACATATCTTTTTTACTGCATTTCAAAGTTTTACTACATCCACATATCTTAATGGTGATGGGGTTAAGAATGAAATATGTTACCTCTAGCTTTTAAGGTCATCTAGTTTCCCCAACTTATCAAGTATCTGCTTTAATAACAAATTCAACTTGAAAATCACAATAGCTTACCTGTCACAGAGGTGTCCTCAAAAAGTTTAAATCAGTTTTCTTTTCTTCTCCCTTCTCATCCAGTCACCTCATTACTATCGATCAAATAGCAATTTACTCAAACTGCTGATTTACTGCCAAAGTACAAAGTGTATCACTTGCATTTCCATCATTTTCTCTGATAAGATTTTGCTGTCACAATTGAAAGATTAATTCAGATATCTCCCTAATATGGATGAAGATTTCCAATACACATTTCTTCTTTCACTTGTAGTACAAGTGGCAAGAAATGTTGATGTTATCAATACTGTTTTTCCAATGCGTGTATGGTCACCGCCTTCAGCCTTGGCAGTACTAGTGCCTGTATTTTGTGAGAATGAACAGAGTCAAAATTAAATGTCCAAAGTTGTTTTCCAAGACAAAATGGCAAAACTCTGCTTAGTGGTATGCTATTCAGATCTCAGTGGCAGCCATCACCCTTATAAATGCATTCTGGCTAACGCAGAAGCATTCCTCAGATCAAAAACATACCTTACTTTACATGACCCAAAATGGTACTCTCTTCTTATTTATACACACAGCATGAAAAGAAAACAACACTTTGTGTTAGTGTCAGATGTAACAATGTAGCAAAGCACAGCCAAAAAGCCATTTAAAAAAATTAATTCAACAGAAACCCAGTGACACACGTGCATATCTAAACATCAACTGCGTCTCTTAAACTGTATACACCGATGCATTTTCTAAGAATATACATAAAAAGCGCACACACACACGATCTCTCTCTCTCTCTCTCTCGCTCTCTCTCTCTCTCTCTCTCTCTCAGCATCCTACGTCAGCCCTTCCCCAATACATGAGTACTTTGGAACTTCATGTGAACTTTACCTCAAAGGGATCCCCAGCACTGAAATCAAAGGAGACGATCACATTCACTTTCCTCTCAGGGCGAAGAACCAAAGGATACCCTGAGTTTATTGCCAGCCCAGCATCGATCAAGTTGATGAACTTCCTCTCTGAAACCTCCTTAGGGAGTGGATTCTCTGGAAAATAAATACTACAGAAATTATCATCTTTGTCATTTGCAAAACTTGCATTTAAAATTCATTAATGTAAAAAAAGATATAGCTTGAACTGCTATCCATCATGTTTTGAACCTTTTTAGAGATAAGTTTGATCAATTACATATTCCAGTAGTATTGGTAGAATCACTGATGGAATATCACACATAAAACTGATTTCAAATTTGTCTTACTAGAATGGATTGTCGTACTTCTTTCATTTACCTTGATTATACATTGGTTTAAGTCAAGGGTAGATGAAAAAGGTTATTTTAATGGTGTCTAGATTGTTCCTAAAAGATGTTTAAAACAAATAGAGGAGGAACTTCTATGGAAAAAAGAATTCAGAAGATATTACATAAATCATTATTTAAGTGCTTGCTCCTAGTCCTTCCAGAACCCCAACACATGCATAAATGGGTGGTATTGTTCCCTGAGAGAGGTGACAACCCTTCCAGTAGGTGAATATTTTATATGTTAAAGTATAAAGGCACTATTTCATAAATAAAATATATTGTATTATAAAATATATTTAAAAGGTAATCAGTTGGAACATCAGTAACATTAAAGTAAAACTGAATAAAGTGTCTGTTAATTACATTTAAGGTACTAACAGCCTCCTGTCTTTCAAGATATATAAAAAAAATTGGTCCAGGGGGGCATGGCCAAGCTGCAGAGAGAGTGAGAAGTGCCTTGTGGTTTCTCCGCTTCCCTGCAGCCAGCCTCTGCTAATCTTTAGCAAATCGATCCTGATCTATTGCTCGTGGGCCCACTTTGATCCTCACGGCACTGTGGGCTGTGATGGGAGTGCGTGATTCAGCTCCTGTGCTGGCCTAAATGCATCAGACGTCCTACACCAGGGCTGTCACTGCAGCTGAAGGCACCATCTTTGAAGCCGCTGGGGGATGCAGCCTGCATAGGGGTTGCCTGTTGCCCCCTAGCACCAACGACGGTCCCACATCTTACCTTCTGCACTCCTGGCGTTGCCCCCGGTGGGGCGGCAACAGGGAGGAAGACTCGACCCGCTCTCGCCCTCCCTGTGGGGCTCTAGCACAGGCTGAGGAATGGGCCTGAGCTGCCCCGCCATTTTACAACCTTCTCCAGTGTTGACCCCTGACTTGTCCCCTGGTAGTCTGTGGGGGCTCTGAGGATCTGTACGAAGGAGTTCTAACTTTACTACTCCTAAACTGAGAAAAATCCTAACTTTAAGACTTCCGGTATTTACAGAAGGCATTTAGGAGTTCTAAAGTTAGGAGTCCTAACTTTACTACTCCTAAACTGAGAAAATTCCTAACTTTAAGACTTTCGGTATTCACAGAAGGCATTTAGGAGTCCTAAAGTTAGGAGTCCTAACTTTACTACTCCTAAACTGAGAAAATTCCTAACTTTAAGACTTTCGGTATTCATAGAAGGCATTTAGGAGTCCTAAAGTTAAGACTCCTAACTTCTGTGAATACCGAAATGAGTAAGTGCCTTCTGTGAATACCAAAATGGTAGTAAGTTTAGGATTTTGTCTTAAGTTAGTTCTGTAAATCGGGCCCTATGTAAACAAGTTTAGGGTCTCAACCCACTCTGGTTTCTGCATTGTCTGCTAAAACAGTATCCAAATTCTGGCATGTATAAACAATTAAAATTTAAATGCCAATTTTGCTTGAACTTTATTTTGTTTACATAAATGTAAATTCATATTTTGTTGCGTGTGATAATTAAAATATATTTGCACAGAAAAATCAATGATGTACCTGTTGTATTACATTTGTACAGATAGTTATAGGTGGTCCCCCATTGCCAGGACACAAGACTTTTCATGAGTTTGGCCATAGTCGCCATCTTCTCATATGCCGATGATAGTACTGTTGATAGAAGGAATGTAAGATTAGTTAGAAGCATTATACATTAAAGGACAGCCCAAACAAAAACTGATAAATAATATATGAGATATATTTTCTTCTTTACATTCACAAAAGCATATTAGCCACTGTGATAATGTGCCTCTTTTTGCATGGTTGTTCCCTGGTTTCATGGACTGATGTTGGTGCTTTTGGAACTCTGCTCACTGGGGTAATCCAGTCCCCAGTGCATGTGCCCTGAGCTGAAAACATAATAAAATTGGCTAATCCCCAATTTACATATTTATCTTTCCAGTAAGGCCATAGTTTATCAGAAATTACACAAATGGAAAATAAATATTAAATGTATCATGTGGATTTCACCACCTGTTGTGCTATTCACTAAGATAACGTATACATCATGTCTTTAGGTCTAGATGTGTAGCCTGCCAGCTATGCTTTAAAACCTATTAAAATAACCTCTTTTGAGAGGCAGATGCTCTACTTTTAAATATTAAAGGTTACACTTAGGCAGGGCCTTGTAGCCCATATGGTAGGGCTCCTGGAATTTAGATTTCAGAATATAAGATTTCATTTTGGCATGTTCCTACAATGATTAGCCCCCAAAAGCTATTTTCACTCTATATTGCTATAGCTGTTCATATGAACAAAAACCTAAAGTGCAGTTAAAATATTATTTTGATAACTTTCGTTTGGGACAAGCTACAGAAATTTTTCAACCACAGATTTTAATATTTATAAAAAATCCAATTCAATGGGTAGATTTCTGATAAATACATAGAGCAAGTAACTATTCAAAAGTTAGACTGTGCCTGCCTGAAACCCCAGCAGGCTAAATAGCATTAGCCTGCCGGCAGCTGGCCTATCAGTGCCTCCTTGCTTAGGTGTGAAATAGTGTTTTCAGAGCCTTGGGGCTGCAGGATGGTTTTGGAGGAATGTGATCCAGCTTGATCCTAGCCGGGGAGTTAAGGAGAGTTCAGGAACTTGAACAATTTGAAAGGGACTATGGGAGTTTTTTACTTTTTTAGTGATACTGTTGGTCCTTCTGGTTTTAGTCATCGTGGAGGAGGGAGCTAAGCCCCAGAACCAGTCTGCAGTGGTTGACTGGGATGGAACTGCTCATTAAATTAGACACACCTCTACGTGTGCCACAAGCTCCCTACAGAGGCAGAAATGGTCTGCCATGTTAAGTAAGTAAGTAATAATAGCTTTATTCGATTTATCAAAAAATCATAAAAGCATACAAATACAATTTATGCAGACAATTAAGAACATTTTTCATGTAAACAAAGTTACCAAAATGGATAAAAAACATTTCTCCAAAAGTTAAAAATCTACAACAGTCATTTGGACGAGGGGCCTCATTTTAGACTAATCAGTCAATATTGACATGTGTTAGTTAACTCATTGAGTTTCTAAATTTCATCACTGACATTAAAAAGCGAGAAACAACCAAGATAACATCCACATCTTCTAAAAGCAAAACTTTTAGGTATGCAGATTTACATGTTCTTATCCCCCAGCGTTTAAGTAGGGGTAAAAGAAATAATTTCCTCGGGCTGGTATACAGATTACAAAAGAACATGATGTGAATGTTACTTTGTGTTGAATGGTCGTCGCATGGACATATTAATTTCAATGAGGCCCAGTCATTCTGTTTCGGCAAAGTAACCAAACGGAAGAAAGTCCCTAGGCGCAGCCTAGTTAAAAGCATGCGAGCATAGGGTGCTTTTTCAATCCCAAGGTAAAATTGTAGGCCTTCAGTAGGGGTGATTTGCTGATAGCTCAGAGTTGTGCCTTTGAGTTTCTCAGTGTCCCATCTAGCACTCTCTAAGTGTATAGATAATAGTTTTTTAAGGGCCGGTCTAGTCAAGGTTTGTAGGGTCTCTGGTTCGTCGTAAAATTCAGAGTGTCCAATGTTAGTAAACATCGCTTGTACGTATCGCAGCCACTTGACTTTTGCTACGCCGTCCAAAGCCATGCAGTCTTTTATGAGATTTCTATTCAAATTGCACTCCTCTGTGGTCCAAATCTTATGCCAAAGCAAACAAGGTGATATTTTTATGATGTCGCTAAGGTATTTGACGCCGGTCTCAATGTGAGTCATAAAAGTCGACGTGGTTTTGGACACACCTAGTAAGTAACAGATGAAGATATTCTCACAAGTTTGTAATGAGGACACATTCTCGAAACCCCAGAGACCTGCGCCATATGTGGCCGTAGCTATACACTTTGCCCGGTAGATCTGTAACATTTCTTGAATGGGTTTGCCCCCAATTTTAGCTGCAAAGGTTCTTAAAGCACCTATGGCACGGCTAAAGGCGAGTTTCCTAGCTGACACTGCGTATTTCCACCTTCCCCACCTGTCAAAACACAATTCCCAAATAGCAAAAGGTGTCTGTAATGGCAATCTTTTGCTGGTCTAAATATATTGAGCATGATGGTCTGTTGTTCTTTTGAGAGCAGGGCATGGAGAAAGTTTTGGAAATATTCACCTTTAAATTTCTTTTACCCATGTAGGATGAAAATTCATTTACTGCTCTCTGCAAACCTATTTTTGTCCTAGACATGATTGCCGCGTCGTCAGCATATAAAAGAATGGGTACAGGCCTACCATTAACAGCCGGATAAACGCTTGCCAGAGTTATTAAGCTTTCAGCGATAGAGTTTATGTAAAATGTGAAAAGCAAGGGTGCAAGTATGCAGCCTTGCCTCACCCCTCTGTTTATGGCAAATTTTTGTGAACATTGCCCCTGGGTCCCAAATCTTACTCTGGCCCCCGCTTCTCTATATAATTCTTTGATAAATATAAGGATAACTGAGTCCACCCCGATGTCTTCCAGTGTCGACCAGAGCATCGCATGATCCACGCAATCGAATGCGGAGCTGAGGTCGACAAAGGTAACAAATAGGTCCCCTTTTTTGGCCTGTGTATATTTGGACACTAATAGGGACAAGTTTAGGGATTGCTCCAATGTCCCTAGTCCCTTTCGAAACCCATATTGGAACTCCGAGATAACCTTCTTCTCTTTTTCCCAGTATTGTATCCTCTTGAGGACAATCCTGCCAGCAACTTTCATGAGTCCGTCCAATAGCGATATAGGACGGTAACAAGCAGGGTCGTCCCTATTTCCTTTTTTAAAAATGGGGACTACGATTGCGTCCGACCAGGTGGTAATAAAACCACATTTATTTCCCGTATTTAATACATTGGTTAACAAGGGAACCCAGAAGTCCGGTTCTGATTTATAGAGATCCACTGGGATGTGGTCAGGGCCGGGGGCTTTACCTAAGGGACTTTCTCTAAGGGCATCTTCCACTTCTAGTGTGGTAAATACCAGTTCAATAGGGTAGGAAGGTGCTGGGGAGACAGTTAGGTGGTTATCCTGAATGATGCTATCTGGGGGTAAATTCACATTGCATGGGTTCGAGGCATTACCCTGTGTGTTGTTGGAATAAAGGTTACCATAATGTTCTACCCAGAGCTCAGCCGTTATAGCCACTTCTACAGAGCTATCTCTGTCTTTTAAGTTATAAACAGATCTTATGACTTTCCAGAAGGCATTACTGTCCTTGTTCCTAGCAGCTTCCCCCAAGGCTTCCCAGGCCTCTTGCTTCAGTTTCGCCCTCCGCTGTTTAATTGCCAGCTTATAATCATATCTCGCTTGACGAATTTGAACTCTATCTTTTGGGTCGGCAGACAAAGCTTTCTTTAAGATTTTCAGTGTAGATGTACATCTAGGGTCAAACCACCCACGAGTATGCCTCCCCTTGTCTTTGCAGTTCTTAGTCAGTGCATTTTTTATGTGGCACTGAATGTTAGAAAAAGCAACCATGATGCTCTTTGGGTCAGTATCTTCCTCTAAGCAGGCAAGTATATCCGTGGAGCAGGAGGATAAGAAGTCTTGAAAAAAGGATGTTGGGTTCATTTTCTCCCATTTAATTACATACCCATTGGTCTTAGATAGGGTAACCTCAAATGGATATAGAACGCTACTAGGTTCCTTTACTTTGCCCTCCATGAGATTTACCCCGAAGGTGATGGGATAATGATCGCTCATGGGGTCATCCCCCGTTTCCCAGAAGGTTATAAAGTCAGGATAGGTGGGTGATATCAAGGCAAAATCGATTGTAGATTTACAACCTCTTCCATTGTACGTTGGGGCAAAGGGAACCGGGGGGGAGCATGCCTGATTAATGAAGGTGAGGTCGAAGGTAAATATGACATTGTTAAGAAGAGACCCCATGTTGGTGTGGGAGAAGTGCAGAGGACCGTCCTCTCCGAGATCTGAGAGGCCGCACAAACCTAACTCAGAAGACGGACAGACGGGACAATTGAAGTCACCCACCCACAACATTATGTGATCCCCCGAAGCTTGATCTCTCAGTTTGTGAATATGATGGATCATAATATTCAAAATTGGTTCCACCTCACCAATTAGCAAATTATTATAAAAATTCACAAGAATCACCTTTTGCGAAGTGCCCCATTTAAATAGTATGATTTGGAAGTACTGATTAGATTGAAAATCGCAAACTTTTACGTCCCCTACATTAGATATGTATGTGCACAAGCCCCCCTTGTTGCGACCCTGGGCTGATGGCACAGCTGGGGAATGGAAGGTTCGGTAGCCCAACATGTGGACTTCCTCTATGAGCCAGGTTTCTTGTAGGCATAGGATGCCATACTTCTGCACAATCTCTAGCCAAAGTTTGTGGGTGATCTTACTATCGAGGCCTGCAACATTCCAAGAAAGGAGAGAGTGCATTGAGTTTCTGATTTCCTGTAGATAATGCCCTGCATTCCCTGTTATGCCTATCCGAGTTTGCAGGTGTTCAGGGTCTGCCTGTAGTTTGACCTGTGCAACAAGAGGGCGCTGTTCAGGGGGGTTTAGGTCTATCCCAGTGTGGCTTGGAACTTGGGGTATAGGCATTAATTTTTCACTCGGAACGATTTCCGTTAGGGGATTTTTGGCATTGGTAGGGATTGGAGCGGCGCTAATTCCCAGTCAATCCACCTGATCCAGACATTCAAACCTGTTCATGGTGGGTGCTCCTTCCCACCAGTTGTTAAAGGGTTGCCAACCATCCCCATGTCCTTTCCATCTACGATTGTGGGCTATTGACCAAGCCCCAGATGGCTCAACAGTCTGTTTTGGAGGATAGAAAAAGGTAAGGGGTCTGGTGACAATAGATTGGTCGGTGTCCTGTGAATCCCATATAGTGATATGCTGGGCTGTGTGAGGGTCTGCAAATGAGACCACTATGCAGTCACCAGGGATGGATTTATGGGTACGACCCACCCATGGCACTCTCCTAACCATTAGAACCCTAGTCCTAACAGTATTGGGGAGCTGTCTATTGATGTTGAGCCAGTGGATCACCTTATTCTTTAGGGACCACTGGGTCTCCCTAGAAAGCGGGTCAAGTGGTGGTACACCAGCCAGTATGACGACGTAGGGCCCGGCGTCAGGTTGAAGATCAATGTAGCCCCCACGAAAATTCTGGCGGCCATGGTACTGGTTGGTTATGCAGGCAGTAGGGGGAATATTAATCTTATTGGACTTGTATGCGGCCTTAGGGATAGGGTTGGATAAGGACTGGTTCTCGGGGCCTTTTGCCACTAATATTGGGGTTTTTGGTAATGGGGGAAAGGGAACGGTTGGCTTAAAGCAGAGTTTGGATATTGGGGTTGGCTTTGGTGGGGGTAGGGACAAGACCGGAGGTAGAATTTCAGGAGCAAGGGAACCAACATTAGTTTCTGGTACCGGGTAAGTACCATCGTCATTCTCCTGAGGAGTACTCTCAGCAATATGAGGATAAGTTGCTTCCAGTTGTTTTAGGCTAAGGGTGGCCAGGGAGACTAAGGTCTTATCCATCTCGAGGAGATTATTCTCTATACGAGAAAGCCTGAGTTCCAGAGGTGACAGTAATTGTTTTAATGTACCCCAGACTATCTTAAGAAAGTCTTCGTCATCACCCCCCTTGTCTCTATCCCTCCCTGGCTCACTTTGCCCTCCCTCTATAGGTTTCTCACCATATGTGGGGAGAGGCCCATGGATAGGGTCAGGGACTACGTTAAGATTGCTATGTTCCCTGTCCCCCCCTATTAGGTGATTAACCAAATTTGGGGCTTGTATGATCTCCCCAGTGGTGGGTAGTGTTCGCCTATTATTAAAGAACTGTGACCTCGCAATTTTTTCTTTTTTGCGAGCATAGGCAGATCTTGCGTTGTTTTTCTTTTTTAGAGTTAGGCCATCTTTGTTTTTATTTTTTACTGCTGGGGGAGAGAGGTCAGGGGGGTCAGGGCTATCCGACAAAACAATGGCAGTTCCAGGTCCAGTGGACGCGATTCCCTCGAAAGTTTTGGGGGGCCCGGTAGTTAAGGTGGGTATAGGCTCTAATGGAAGGGAAGGTGGTGGGGGAGCATGATGAACATCGGCCAGGATTATCAGTGGGGAAGGGCAAGAAGCATGTTGTGGAGATGCAGCAGACGCGATTTTCCCTAAGGAAGATTTTTTAGAGTTAGGGAAAGTCTGGGAAAGCCTACGTGCCGCATCAAGCTCGACTGACACCCTCTTTTGCATTTTAGTGATTTCAGCATCAATTGCTAGATTAGTCTTAACAAGGAAATCATCCAATGTCCCACTGGGCTTACTCAGCCCCATTGCAGTTTTACTGCGACTGCCGCGTGTACTCATGATATATATAAATTACAGTACCCACAATGTACTTACTGATGGAGAAGGGACGAATCAGATAACAAGAACCAAGGGGGGGTGGGCCAGGCCAGTCCTCTATGTCCTCAAACGGCCCACCCTTTGCCCGGGCTTCGCCCCGGACTGCGCCCCGCACGCGTCCCGCTCACGCGAGGCTAAGATGAACTTAAACAGGGAAAAGGAGGAGTCGGGAAGAGGACCCAGGTGCGGCAGGTGAGAAATCCGCAAGGCGCCCTGGTCCTCGCAGTCCCGAGGATTAAAAGTGAAGATAAAAGTCCGTTAGCCTTGTTAATCAGGAAACAGATGTCCGTGGCAGCCAGCAGCAGAGACAACACAATCTGCCATGTTATATTTTACTGAGAATGGTTCACAGTGGCATAGTTTTGAGGAAAAAAGGTGTGCTCCAAAAGCGGGCAGGTTTGCCTGTGTCACCATTTTGTCCATTGGTCAGGCAATGTCCAGAAGTCATCCTATCCCCTCTAGAAAACTAAACAAAAGTAACACTTCACCCCAGGTCCTCGAGCCACTCTCTGAGTTTGGGCAGCAGAAAAGAGCACTGGATCTGCTGTCTGTGACCTGTGTGGAGACCTAAAGAGCTGGACCATCACCCACTTGTACCCAGAACTAAGAAGTGGATCCGAAGGGTCAGTTGCTGAACTCCTCTCTGGCTACAGGGACATCAAAAGCTGGAAAAAGCCTTTTATGGACCTTAAGTGAACCTTATTGTTGGCCTCTGCTGAAGTGTGTCCTGCTCCCTAAGCACTGTCTGTAAGGTCCCGAGAGCCTTAGCAGTGACTAAGAGGGGTTGGATTTACCAGACCTCAGGATTATTCAGCAGGACCTCATGGCAGAGGTATCAGATTTTGAGAGGACTTTGTCTTACAGAAAAGAGACCAAGCCTAAGGAAGAAATCTTGACCAGGCAAAGTTATGAAAAGTATTTGAACAGTGAGAGGATGTCTGTGTTCACAAAATTAGAATTTTCCCAGTCTGAACTTTTGCCTACCAATTCCAATAGTTTCAACTGAACCCCATCCAGGTGATATCAGACATTGAGAGGATATAGCTTTCAACTTTGCCTAGCTGGAGGATTTTAGTCTCTATATAAAAGACAAAGGGCCTAATTATGACTTTGGCAGTCTTAGAGTGGGCCGCCATGCAGCTGCCCCGCTCTAAGACCGCCAAAGCAGTACTGACACCGTCTGCCTGATTATGACTTCTTTAGTCTCTGACAGGTGGTTCTTTGGCAGTCCCATGGAGCTGCCTATGAAAAAGGCACCACAATGTGAGCATCAAAGGCAGTTACTGCATGGCATATACTGGTGCAGTCAATGCCGTGCAGAAACTGGGGAATATGCATCCAGGGGGGCACAAAATTTGCCTCCCTGCAGGCATCCCGTGGCCCTGAGGTAATAAGGGGCTCAGTAGGGCCCCTTTTGTCTCTTCTCCACCACATTTTTCCTGGTGGGCTCAGTGCCATAAAAAACGTAGTGTAGAGGAAACTCGTAAAATACCGGGCAGTGCCGCAGCATCCCTGATCCTTGGTAGTTGCGGCAGTCCCATGGCGGTCCGACTACCCATCTTATAATAGGGTGGTCAGACCAGTGGTGTGGTATAGCCCGCACCACCACCGTGGCTAAGGCAGTCTGCCATAGTCATCATTAGGCCCTAAGTCAGAACCCATAAACTATGACCATGACCACCCGCTATTGTATCGAACCTCCACTCCACTGTCAGCCTGAACTTGTGCCAAGATTTGAGCCATCCTCAAGGAGTAATTTAATTAGGGCTTTTATTTTTCCTTGGTACTTTTTGGATTAAAACTTTGAAAATTCATATCTCTGGTCATCCGTATTGCTTTTTAGCCATTTTAGTGTCATTTTTACCATTAGTTTCAAGTTTATTTTATTGTGCATGGTTATTTAAAACAATTGCAACATTTACTTAAGAAAAATATATTACAATTATTGTTGTACAATAAACAAAACAAAACCCATAAAACAAAGACCAAAATCACTGTTAAATAAAAAAAAGTTAGCTATGCACGTGATGGCAAGGTTCATTTGTTCGCGAAATACAGTGCAGTGCATTCGCTGTTCTTAGCTGGTACTGGGCATGGGCGTGTTAAGGTGCCCTATAGAGTGTATTGTTCTTGTTATTAGTTTTTTACTATTAACCTTTTTCTTACTTTTTAGACATTAGTTGTAGGATTTTTATTTGAGGTGTATTTTGACTTTTTCACCATTTTAGTGCTACTTTACACAGTTTCTGAAGTTAAGATTGTCAGCTCTTTGCCATAGCTACCAGGGTTTGAACCAAGATTTACATTATTAAAACTGTATGTTTGACGTGACAGGATTTTTGTGACTTATTACTTGGGTAGGATCAAACCATAGCCAGTTATTAACCCATTGCCTTACAGCTGCTAGGATGAAAAAAAAATAATAGCTTAAATTTCCTTCATCATAAAAGGAAATATATAATTCAAAGAAAGTTGCATTTAGCTTGAGTTACAGAGATATCCCTGGCAACTACTCAAAGAGCACAAACTAAAACCATAGCTAGAATTTTTTTTAAAACAAAATAATTCTACTAATTCAGTGAACCCTCTCATTCACTGTTCAACTGCTACATTCATCCAGATCAGCAATGCGTATGTTTTATCTTGGAAGGAACACACAACATGGGGCAAAGAATGTGTCCTGTGGAAGCACATAATATTTTTGAATTAAGAGTACACTTTAGGGTGATTATCTTAAGCATGAGTTTGGAAGGATAAATATATGGCTTTCCATCTCATTCAGCCAAGTTTCAAAATCATTATAGATGGTTGTAAAAAGTGCATAGCTTACTGTGAAAGGCCCCAAGTTTGTTGGGCTGTCAGTGTAAGGTTTCCACTGGCGGAAACAGCTGGAGCTTCATCAGAAGAATCATGATGGCTTGTAAACCTCTAACTGACTTTGACGGACAGGGCACTCTGCCTTGTATGTGGTGTAGTGTCCTGTCTGCCAAACTTTAACGAGGCCCTTTTCCTGTACTTTGACTTACAATATACATCGTGAGCAGAGTTGGCTGGTGTACCAGGTTATTCACAGATATACATAGTAATAGCATGCAAAACTAGACTTTTCTCTCCATATAAGAGAGAGAGTATAGATAATGAAATAAAAAGCTTATTTGATCATTTTCATTTGTTTTACTCAAATGTGTTAAAGTTGTAGAAATTATTTTCAATCTTTTCACTAGAGGACACTCCATCTTGTGTAGCTAAGCATTGAATTGATAATGCGAAATAAGCTTTTATTTCATGCACTGAGATCACACATGTACATTTGGCAGTCTTTCATCACAAGAATTTAACATATAATCCTACCAGTTATAACTAGGTTACCTTGATGCTATTTCCCCTAAGCAGCTAGAAACTGAGTTAGTCTTCAACAGTGCTGAACAAGTTCTGTTTCTTTTGAACAGACAGCTAATTACTTTTAAGACCTAAATTTGACTTCACCCAGTAGGCCAACATAGCCAACATTAACCTTGCTGCCTCACCAAAGCCTCAATTGGAGGCCCTCACTCTTGTCATACCCAATGCAGCGTACAATTGTGCTCTATAAAAAGGCATTCACAACAACAGCTGATGATTTGCAGACTCTCCTATAATCCTCAAAATAGACTGCTGGGGAAAATAAACAACACAGCTCAAATACCCCGACACCATCAATACTACTAACATCAAACTTTTTTGTGTCATCTTCCCCAAAGCCTTACACAATGTCAAAAAGGTCTTTATCTGGGATGGAGCGACACAAGTAGCAAAGCAAGTCAGAAAATTATTCAAAGTATTTAAAAATATATCTCCTCAAAATGTCACTACCCTCAATGCACCTCAATATCCCAAATATTCAAATTAGGATGCATCTTCATTTAAAAAGTGTAAAGAATCAGAGCGAATAAAGGTCTCATGTATTTCATCGCCACCACCTCACCCACTTCACTACAGCATCAACACAAATGTTGCACATTTATTCCATCAGACACCTATGAAATATTAATATTACTGCAACCACTTAGAACAAGCAAGAACTCAGGGGATCCATTCTCATCTATATCCACTGCCACCCAAGCTGAGCTACTTGACTCATCTGCATATTGATTAGTTTATTCTCCTTAAAGAATTGAGCTGTCCCAAACGCTCCCTACCAAACCCCTATTCTGGAGAATGGCTTCGTCATCTGAGGTTACTGCAATCTGAATCCATCAGAGAAACAATAGAAAAGTGTATCAGTAAAGTAGCACCCAAAAGCAATAACTGCAATAGGGAGTTAGATCCATTTTTATGATTTGTACTCTGCACATAAGGATCATTGAGTTGCATCCAAAAGTTGTCGTCATACTGTATCTTCATGATCAGTGGAGTCTGTGTATCCTCTATCATGTTTTCTAGTCCCTTGTTATTGTAAATCACCAAATCTTTGAGGCCTTTTTAGATCCACATCATGTTATAGTTGTACAGACTGATTTTTGTAGAATAGCATGGTATAGGTAAGGTTTCACAATTGCCCAAATTAATCAATCACATACCCAAACATTTAATGGTAGATCAAGATATTTTGGTTGTATGTGGTTATAAGAATCTTGTAGATAACAGGTATTTTTAGCCCTAAGCATCACTCCTGATCAGCTTCAAGATACACTAGATTGTTTCTTTAATGAACTTTTTATGGTTCATCCTGTTCATGTTAGAAAGACTGGTTAAAGATTGTAAATTAAATTTTCACAACATAATGGAAACCTGTTGTTTGTATATAATGTAATTTTCCTTGCTGATGGTAAGTCTGTCTTTATTGTACTTTTTACTGAATGTTCTTTAGATGGCACACAATCACAAATATAATTTAATAATTTGATGTTACTCTGTGAGTAAATAGACAGAATCCTCAATTCCAAATCCAATCTAACATGTTCCATACATTGTCTAAGATTAAAAAATGTCTTTACACAATTATAAAAGATACTCTCTAAGTTCCTAAATGAGATTTAATTCATTATATTTGAACCATATGTTAATGATGAAACTATTTTAGACGTAATAGCTGTCAGAGACCAGCAGCACTTCCTCCAAAACTACGTAGCACAGCATTTGATCACAATAACAGACCTATTACATGTATTCTTCAATTTGTCAATATGGTGTGACCAGTTTAAGGAATCCTATAGTCGACTCTAAGGTAGGTGTAATCTTCATAAGCTCAATATTTTGTTGATCAATTAACTATTTGAAATATAACTTTGATTTCTAAAACAGCATCATCTTAGTTTTTTCATAAGTATTTTCAGGTTGCGTGTCTGTTTATAAACAAAATGGAATAAGTGTTGTTGAAGGCCTAATTTAGCTTACAGAACACAACCAACTAATCAGCAAAGAAAATAAATGGAACTGCGCAATGGCCAAGCTTCAGACATTCTCCCTCCCTATTATTTATAATCACAAACAATAATAAGGATATATTGAAAATAATAGGTTGCCTAAAAAGCATCCTTGATTTAAACCACTGGTTGTTCCAGTGTTGGATGCCAAACCCCTTCCATTATTCAATTTGACCTGAACCCAGGCACCCAAATGCAGAGTGATGAGTAAATTCAGGAGTGTGCTATCAATCCCCCAAACCACCGATTTTGACCAAAGTTTGTTGTGATCTACCCCGATAAATGCATTTGAATAGTTGATAAAACATGCATATAATTTATTATTTTAACATGAAAAATTTTATTGACAAGGCAATTCATGGCACAATATTATCCATGGTCAATCAGCTCAACTCAAAACCAGTTAGGTGAGGGTAATTAGCAATGAACTAACAACCCATTCTGATAGTGTCTTCAATAATAATTTTCTGACAATTTATAATTTACCTAAAGTAAAGCTACCATACAGTAGCTGCTTAGTTCACTGCAAGGATCTCATTCATATAACAATTACAAGATAGATGCTCTCAGATGAAGGAATATTACCCATAGAGTAGATGGTGTTAAATGTGGAAGTTAAAAGTATAGACCCATATGCTGCACTTTTCCTTACTATGCCATTAGAAATCCCATTGGGAGCATGGGCAGGAGAGGTTTTAGTCTCTGCAATACAAGTACTTACATCCTGAGTTGTCATTTCCAATTTAGAAGTTGGAGAGACTGCTGTTTGCATATTTGTGATTCATCAACAGAATCATACACTTCTGCAGGGCATATTTCCCTCGTGATTTATATGGTAATCACCTAATTTATTTTTCTTGCCCTGGCTAAAGCTGGTTGATAACCAAAACCTATATAAATTTCTATTTAGTATGAATTTATGAAGTTCAGTCCATTTTCTGCCTGTAAAATCTCTATTAACTGTACATTTTCACAATCCATTAATTTCGAGACACAAGTTTGTTATTAGGGCTGTTCACTCTAGTTTAGATAAAATTAAACATTTCTGTAACTAATGACTCCCATTCCTTTAGATTAGGATTAAAACTAGACTGCAAGATTTTATATATTGTCAATATAATCAATGTGGACTTCCAAATTTCTTCTATTTTATTTTCTTGGATGACACTTCTATTATCATTTAATTCTTCATGCTGTTATCTCTTCAATATTCAAATGATCTGGTTGTTTATCAGTGCAGAGCTCATCATGAGACCATTGAAGGATCATTGATTTGAGGAAGTGATTGATTTCCCTCCAACTGCTAATTGCAAAATCTTGACATTGACATTAGAGTATGCAATATGAATATATTGTAAATTGATTACCCCTGAATGAAAAGTATAGTTTACAGATTGATCTGCTGAAAATCCCCCAATTAATGTTCAGAAATGACGTTAATTAAAAAAAAATACCTAATAGGCTTATCAGTGGGTTTCTGTGGTGAAACATCATAATTCTGTGATGGTATGCCATATTACCTGCTTTCTAAATCCTCAGCTTTAAAGGAAGGATTTTTATTTAAAAGGTAAGTGCTAAAATTGCCCGTTATAATTATGGTTGCATGGTTAACATTGTCAAAATTGTAAATAAGATGAAAGCAAACAATAATGTTTTGGCATTTTGGGAGATATATAAACTGTAAATATTAAAAGTTGGGTTCGTCCTGAAACTGAACAAGAACAGCAAGTATAAAAGATGATTTAAATAACATTGATGATCCTTTTTGTCTTTAAGATTAATTAAGGTAATGAAACCTTACCTGGGCATGCCCATTTTATATTAGCTGTTGACAAATGTTGTTTTAAATCATTATGTCTAGATTTGGTCTCAGTTAAAATTTCATGTAGAATTACAGTTTGATTAGTTAAGGATTATGATTCAATGCATATTGTGTTAGAAATCTTAGTCAAGGTCCCAATAATTGTTTCCATAGATATTAAAAATGGGTAAAGGGTAACTGGGTAGGTGGTGTATCCAAGAGAATTTGATATTTCAGAGAATCTACTTGTGAACTGGACTGGACATTCTGATTAGTGTTCATACATGCATTTTCATTTCCATCAATGTATAGCTAACATTAGTGCTGGTAAGGAGCCCTCATGAGTGGTGAGAGGGAGTAATATGTTATCTGCATCAAGGGATAATGTTGTGGGTCCTAATGATGTGTACATGCATGTGTGTTTCAAGAAGCAAATATAAATCCAGATGGTGTTTTCAGAACCAATATAAATAGAAATGGTGATAGGTTGCCCTTTCTTCTTCCCCGCTGAATTAAAAATGATTGGGCCATGAAATTCTCCCCTACTCCTTAGTTAACCTGTTTGATCAGTGTTTCATGTAGTCAGTGTTTCATGTAGTCATTTAGTTTGGCAAACCCATCTCCATGCTCTATTTAAGATCATAAAAAGACATTTCTACTCAACACGGCTAATTACTTTCCTTGTGTCAAAAGCTAAAGCAATTGTTTCTGAGCGGTTGTCCCTCATTGACCATATTAAGTGAGCAGGAACCAACTAGATAAAATCAGAAATCACCCCAAAAAACTGTTCAAATTAGTACAATCCAAAAGTCATCCGAACGTTCCCCCAACAGTGCCCAGTACTCAGCCAAACTGTGAGGATTTAGCCTCCTTCTTCCTTGAAAAGACGAAAAAGATTAAAAGTGATCTGAAAACAGCAAAGAACCACATTACAGTCATACACTACCAACACAGATCCTGAATTTTCCAGTAGTGCATTCCCAACAGTCCCCTTTGTTTTTTTGGAACTAGTACTCTTATCATCCCCTGAGATAGGAAGTCCAGTTGGGGTGGAATACGTTTTGTTACTGGCACTGCTAAACAGACTACCACCCCATATCGGGGCCATCCCCTCCTTTCTTTGCTTCAGGATAGAACTTAAAACATTGCTTTTTAAAAATATTGGTAATCTGTTTGAAGCTTTGGTTCAGCTAGTGCCAAGACACCCTAGGGTATTCAGGCACTGTACAAGTTTCAATAGCATAACATAACGTAATCTCTTATCAATATACTTTTCCTCACCCCCTGAGCCTCTTTTTCTCCTAGGACACCCCCCAAAAACAGTACCTGATGGAACCAATTCAAAATCTTTGACGAAATCCCCATGCTCAATATTATAACAGCACTGAAACCCTCAAATCACTTGAGTAAACCTCTACCTTTGAATTTCTTCAATGAGATGAAGAAGTCTATGTTCCCACTTAAGACCAAGATAGTAAAGACTGCCTAAAGTCAGGGCAGGTAACACCTATTCTGAAAAAAAGCCACTGCAAATAAATAACTTCCGTCTATCACTAGCATTCTGATTCTGGCAAAGTTCCTAGAGAAATACATCCATGTCCAACCATGTAACCACATAGACTAATTCAAATCAGGCTCCCGTCAGGGTCATAGCACTGACGCACATAGTTAATGATGCGTTAAAAATGCTGGATTAGAGTGAACCTTGTCTTCTAATTCTTCCCGACCCCTCAACAGCACTTGATACTGTCAAACATGAAAACCTCCTAGACCTACTGGAGCACTGGATGGGACTATCTCAGTCCATGTTAAACTGATTTGCCTATTTCTCCAAAACAGAATGCAAAGAATCAAGGTCAATAAATCCCTGTTGAATTCCACGCCAATCACACTAGGTGCTCCACAGGGGTCCTCGCGCTCACCTACTCCCTTCGACCTGTTCATGGAACCTTTAACTGAAATTCTGAAGTCTTCGAACATCCACTATCATGTGTATGCCGACGACACACAATTGTACCTGAAATTCTCTTCCACTGATATCAGGTCTCTCAACACAACCCTGTATAAAACCAAAAATTGGCCGACCTCCAACCACCTCAAGCTAAACTCTCTCAAAACGTAATTCTCCTTAATCGCCTCACCCAAACAATCTCCCATTATTCAAGTATAAATGAAACAACTAACAGCTCTCAACTGCGTGCCACACATCATAGATTCCACAACCACAAAATCTCTGGGAATATTGCTAGATAAGACCTTGAACATGAAGGAACGTATCAGTTCAGCCACCAAAGGAGCGAACTTCCATATGAGCATCTTAAGAAAAATAAAGCCCTTCCTCCCCCTGATGACTTCAAGCCTGCTGTTCAAGCCCTATTTCTTTCTAGGTAGGGTTATGGAAGTGCAAGACGTTGTGGTCTCCCTAGATACAATTTGGCTCCTCTAAGGGACTCTCTTAACTCAGCTGCAAGGCTCATCACAGGATCCAAAAGAAACACCCACATCTCTCCTGATTTTAAAGCTCTAAATTAGCTTCCATATGAGGCTAGGATTCAAATAAAAATGGCATGCATGACCTACAAAGCCCTACACTTCAACACCACCTTGTACCTCAAGGATAAACAGGAACTTTCTGGCAGCTACATATCCTTCAGAAGCACCAGTACTTTATTGCTCAAACCACAAAAATGTCATTAAAAAAATACTTACAACCGTGCCTTCTCAGGTATTGTCCCAAGAACTTGTAATTCCCTTACCCCTGAAACTAGACTGAATCCCTTAACTGTGGCTTTCAAAAATAGTTAAAATCCAACTGATGAATACTTTTCTTAACTAGAATTCACAAACTCTTCTCCCTGGACAATATTATGGTGCATCTTCTTCATCCATATTTATTACTTCCTATCTACAATCTTGTATATTGACTTGTCGGCCTTGCCCTGTAGGGGGCTTTCTCCCACCACCTTGTCATTGCAGCATCCTGTGTCACTATTGAACATGTTGTTGTTTTGCTCTCCCTGTTTCCTTTCTCTGAACATATGTAAAGTGCTCTGATACCGTCTTGGGTCATGTTTGCACTATATAAAACTCTATAAATAAAATAAAATAGAGAATATAACATTATTAAGCCTTTTAGCCAGAATCTTAACTACCATTTTATCATCCACATTGATCAAGATGATGAGGGGAAATGTGCCTCACTCTACTCGATAATTCTCTTTCTTGGGTAGGGGGGTTATGACAGTTTTGTTACAAATATGACTCTTTACCAGTAGTATAGTACATATTTTAAAAGAAAAAATACCAGAAAAACTTCTAGTAATGAGAGAGGTTATCTCCAGCCTATTTAGAAATGCTTCTATCTCACACTTTTGGCAGACTGGCCATAGTTATTACATGAAGCAAATGGCTATGTGGTGGCCTAGAATGGCCAACTGTGTTTCCTTGTGCTGAGACTGATAGCATTCTTTCTCTCCCTGTTTTTAATGCTGTTTTGTGGTTGTGTGCTCTACTTTGGCAGTTAAAATGAGTTGAGGGAAATGTTTGCCTTTCTTAGAATGATTCTATAAATGACCAAGGGAAGGTCTGTATATTGTCTATTAAGGTCTCTTATGGTTTGTTCTAATTTATTTGGTTTACAGCTTGCTTCTCGGTTGGCCACTGCAGTGTTTTGTATCCTGAGACCTCTCCTAGTCACCTTCCTGGCCACCCAAAGAAGTTGAGACACTATATTTGAGGCATCTTTAGTTTCTATAGATAGACTAATACAGTAACTCACACTTTGTCTTCTGGGGGGTTGACCACGATCTATATTTAATTGCATCATAGAATGGTTTGACATGCTGCATTCTAATATGGTACATAACATGATCCCAGAAAAAGTATAAAACACTGTTGAATCAGAAAATAATGAATATGAGCTGTTGCACCGTGCACAGGGTAAAGAACAGTGAAGTCTTCATTCCTAGGGCTCAATATGAGCACCATAAGCAAGATGCTCAGCAGAGGCCAGTCAAGAATTTCAGGCAAGGCTGCCAGCATAATTGCCAAGAAAAAGCTAATCAATATTAAATGCCTCCATCTGACTAATGAAATAATACCCTCTGGTACAAAGGACATAATCACAGCAGTAGGGGTTCCAAACACAGTTGAATTATCATTCAGCTATTGGCTTTAAATGTGTTTTGGAATTGCAGCATTTTGTCTTCATCGGTGTAAACATTTATGAATGGGCAAACAAACTCAGTTTTACAGAACAAAAACCTTTTCTGAAAAATCATAATTTTTGCCTTCATCGTATCATTTTCAGTTCAAATAAATTTACAGTTCTCAAACATCAGCTTAAAATGTTCCTAATTATATGTGCAAATGCATCGCATGGACTGATTATGCTTGAAATGCACAGGTAGCACAATCATAGACTGTGGATGCTCACCAGAAGACCAAGACTGCCCATAACATGACAATTATGCCAGCATCACCATTTTGCAAGGCCAGACAACATGATGTGTAGGATGCCCACCATATATCAGTCATGCTCCTATTATGTTAATGATGGCTGCCATTATGCTACAGCTACACCCAATATAGTTGATGATTTCCATTATTAAGCCATTGGCACCATTATGCCAGGAATGGATAAAATGTGTAAGAGATGAATGGGGCGCAGAATATATATTTAGTGGTCCTTGACACCAGGCATAACTTTCAGGAACAACACAGTTTTTTAGAGACGGATGTAATGTCACACACAGACATAGAAAAATATGCATACATGCACACACACACATGCACCTTCACACACACATGGTGTGACTGACATAACAGGGCCTACAATATGGCCATTCTCTATGTGGTTTAGTTAGATGGAAAGTGGAGAAAGAATGTCATGTGGCAGTCCCGCATGGGTCAACACATTATGTGTATGAGGCCCTGCCATTGAAGTGGCTGGCTGCAACTCTAAGAATGTCTGGGATCTTAAATACGCTCAGACACCCTGAATGAGATTCAGCTCTAAGAGCTACTTCAATGGTACTGGTAAGCTACCAGTAACTCCTGAGTAACTCATTGGCAACCTTCAGTGTAGACCCCTTTCTCACAGCATACAAATACCAAATGTCTCTGGAGTTTTTATCTCAATCTTTGAATCATGTTGTGATTGATGGATATGGATTTGGATAATTGCTGCTTGTCTGTGGATACTCCCATTGTGCAAGAGCTGCTTCAGGCTTGGTTTGTTCTGTGGTCCTGCATTGCTACGATGATTATCATAGCGGGTTTCAGGAGGCCTTTTTGATATTAAATTGTTGCTGGCATTTCTGAGTGCTAGAAACCGCTTCTATTTCAGGTTGATATTGAATGAAAGCTAAAATTATTATAACCGCCTACCAAGCTTTTAGCATCAAAAACAAAATCCAAACCCTGGATTTTGTTTTTCAAAGGACAAAAAACGAATGGCCCTGACATGAGGGGAGTTTTCTCCCATGGTACAGGGGCCTTTTAAACATTTTTACTGTCCCTTGCCACCACGTTTTTCAAAGATGTAAGCGATATTGAAAACTGGCCATTCAACCGCCCACTCTAAATCAGATAGGTGTCCAAATGGCTAAATCTCTGATGGTCCTCAGTTGAGGTGTTAGAAGAGTATGTTAGTGACAGAGACATACTTAAGGTACATTCATCTGTAAGCCAGTTAAGTGCAACTTCAGTTTGGCAGAGAGGGTACTCCATCAACATTGAAACAGAATACCCTCTCTGCCAAAATCTAAATCAGCCCCTAACTTCTAATTTCACCTCTTGCTTTTGTCAAGCATGGTGTTCTGTAATTCCATTCTCTGTTGCTTTATCCAGAAGTTTAAATCCTGAAACCAAGAGCTCAAGCAAAAGGGCCAATCAGGTGTTTAAACTCTACCTGTTCCATGGCTAAGACAGCTGAATCTTTGATAGATATTCTTTTACTTTCTGAATTTTAATATAGGTGGTTAGGGACCCTGATTCTAGGATGGTTATTGATTCAAGGAGGATTGCATCTGCAACTGATGTTCATGCTTCCTATTTGGTGCATTAATTCCGCAAATCGTTATGTGCTGGATAGGAGATTCTGCCACAAGCTGTGTTGAGGCCTATTTTACACAGGCTTTGCTGCTCAGGAGCCAATAGGTAGAATGTTATATCCTACTTAATTGAATAACATTGTAGTCCAGCACTGCTGCCACTAGCTGCTCAGCCAGAGCGTGAGATGGTCATAGAATGTTGGTGTGCCTGTGATGCATGGAATGCCTGGGTGGATGAGTGTTGGCAGTGGAAGATGGGCTGAGCAGCTAGGGAGGCTGCTCCTGGTGGGGCTGGTACCACACTAGGCTGGCTGGAGTAGAGACAGTTGTAACCTGAACTGGAAGATGAATAAAGAAGACTGATAATACATACTGGCTCCAGGTGTCTTTCTACAGAGATCACAACATTTATTTTGGCGACGAGCGGACTTGGACCCCAGACACTCTTTGTACAGCACAGAAACTAAGGAACTTCAAAGGAAAAAAAAAGAGAAAACAAGAGATCCTACAAGCCACTACATCTACTAAGAAAGAATTCCCAGGCAAGCCAGCGCCAGCCCCACCAGTGTCCTCACCAACGGACAGCCCCACAGAGCAGTGTCATCACAGGCACACCAACATTCTATGACCATCTCACGCTCTGGCTGAGCAGCTAGTGGCAGCAGGGCTGGACTACAATGTTATACAATTAAGTAGGATATAACATTATCCCTTTTTCTTCAACGAAAACGAAACTTGCAAATGATAAAACAGGAAGAACTATCAACAAGAAAAAATAAATAATAGTACAAGTCCCACGGATGCAGACATAAATCAAACATCGCAGGAGCAAGAACCATTAAAGCAAGAAAGGACAGATAAGATACATACATTTGAACAGCAATATCTCCCATCCCTCCCTAAAAATATTTAAAAAGCATTTTGAAGCAAGCATAACATTACCAAAAATACATTTGAAGCAAGCATAACATTACCAAAAATACATTTGAAGCAAGCATAACATTACCAGAAATACATTTGAAGCAAGCATAACATTACCAGAAATACATTTGAAGCAAGCATAACATTACCAGAAATATATTTGAAGCATTTTGCATCAACCACTGTGACGTGATGCACTACAACGAAAAGGGTAAACGACCCCACAAAACCAATGCCCAAAAGCATAACTTTGAGTAGCTCTAAAGGTAGCATACCCTACCACTACAATCCCAAGAGAAAGGGAAACAAACTTGTATATGGGTCGTCACCCATAAAACACCCATGAAGGGAAGTACATTAGTACTGCGCGCAACTATTTATGGAATAACCATAACCCAACCCAGTGTGAGGGTTAACCTAGGTACAAACTATTTATGGATTAAACCATAACCCAACCCAGTGTGAGGGTTAACCTAGGTACAAACTATTTATGGATTAAACCATAACCCAACCCAGTGTGAGGGTTAACCTAGGTACTCCAAACCCCTTATAGAGGTTACATACCCCCATATGGGAGTAACAAACGCATCTAAACATAGGGCTGTTACCCACAACCTTCCCTCGTGTATAGGAACAATGTGATGGTCTGGTCCCTTACTTAAGTCACACAAATCATCACACCACTGTGGGGACACAAGAACAATGTACACCACCTGAAATCATGACCAGAACATAAGTAAAAACGCTTAACAGATCTAGAACTTCAGTTTTTGACAGCACTACATGTTCACTCTGTGGCACATAAGAGTAACAGGACACCTTAGGATTCATAGCTTAATGAATCCAAAACAATACTGTGAGCAAACAATGAAAACACAGGTCCAGGCAAGATGGGTTCACACATCAGCCATTACGTCCAGTGAAACAACTCCGAGATACTTGGAACGGAGATTTCCACTCCGGGGATTCAACGATACCAGAATATGTTCACATCGCGAAGAATCAACGGTTCCAAAATATGCTCAAGTCGCGAAGAACCAACGATTCCAGAATATACTCGTATAGACACCGCATTGTCCCCGGCACTCAATAATGTTCATGTAGTGAGGACACCGCGTTGTCCCCATAATTTGTGTGTGGTCCCACTTTATTGAGCATGGCAGCAATTCTATTCTGTTTCTTGCTGTTATTTTCTGGCTAACTCATTTGTCACCTTTCCAGGCGCCCGGACATGGGTAGGTCTCAGGATTAAGAGCCCTGTCTGATAGGTAGCTTATTCCCACCAGTGCTGTGGGTTATCCGGATGTTAAGGCTAAGGCTAGACACAATTGCCTTCTAGGTTCTGCCAGAAGGAAGAAATTCCATTCACCCTCTTCCCCTAGGATTAACACTGAATCCATGATATAGGGACGGTACGTCTTAGGACACTGTTCCGACCATCCAATATATTTTAGAGTAGATTAAGTTTTTATTTTCCTGGTCCTGATGAAACACTGCTCATGCGTTAGGAAATTTTAGGCGTGAAACATATCAACCTTTTAACCCATTTTTTCATCTCTCACTTCACACACTGAGCTTTAGCAGGTTGAATTTTCCCTTGCCAGCCACGACTGTCACAGTCTGTTTTTAATCATAGCATCAGTGCCCAGCGAATAAAGGTTCTACAGACACTCATAGCCATTTTTAAGCACTCACAATATCTACTCTACTCACCACATTGCAGCCCCACCACCTCTCTTCATAGGGCCTCCTGGCTAACAACAGAGAAGAACTCCGGCAAAGAGCCCCCCCCCGCGGGGCCGTTGGGCATTGCAGCACCCGCACAACGAGGAGCTGCACTATGATGAAGCATGGCACCTCTCGGGGTGTGAGAGGGCCCTTGCTCCTTATTGGAGCTCTCTCCCCCTATTCTTCCTTCCATGACCTGTATCTCCAACCCCCCCATGCCATCCCATACACTTCCTTAGGAACCGCATACCTCTAAATATATATCTGACCCATTTGTCCCAACCAACATCAGCCTTGGCAGTTCTCTTGGTGGGTGAAAATGTGTTGCTTCACTGTAAGAAGATCATGTGAAGGGGCAAATGTTCAATATTTTTAAGCTGCAGTTGTTGCTTTGAGGTGTCCTGTGTTCTGGTATCCAGTGTTTGAATAGTATCTGCTTTCTTAACTTCCTGCTGGCAGACATCTTTTGGGAGCACAGTGGGGGCACCTCTAGAGTAAAGAGCATTGCACGGGCAGTCAAAGCAATCAGTTGGGTGGTGCCATGGCTGCTTAAGATTTTGTTTCTGTCCATTATGATGTTCTTTTCTTTTGTGTTTTATTGTTTATTTGTGTTCATTGTTACTACAAGGTACCCTGTGATGATCGCAAAATCCTTCAATACAAGTTGCATGTTTAATTTTGATTGGGCCGGTAACCATATGCATCAGAGTTATGAGTTTAGTGGAACACAGCTGCGCAGTGGAATTCTAAGTATTCTAAGCAGCTAAAGTCTCCAGATTATACACCAGTCAAAATTGAATGAAATTGTCTGATTTCCACATGATATTCGCCAAACTATCATAATTCCTGTTTCCCTCACCTCCACAATTACCGGGATTCATTGTAACAGTAGGCCTGGAGAGGGAAATTATATATCATGATTTGTGCAGTGGGGAGCCTCTGTTATCTTTCTCACTCATTCATTTATGTTTGCTCTGAAGCCATAAAAAATATTGCTTTCCTGTAAGACCTTCAAAGCACAACTTAGGTCTGGATTATGAGTTGAGTCAAGCAGAGTACCCATGTAGAATTCCACTCTGCTCAAGCATGTGCGAGCTGCTCATTCTGCTCCTGGATCCACTGGATACGGGAAACATCACCCAATTTTACCAGCTAGAAAGGCCCCAGCCCAACTCTGAGACAAGGCTTCAGGGGACCATGCAATGCTCTACCCTGACTGGAAACATTAACCTCTTCACATCTGCCACACTCCCAAACTGTTTCTTCACCCCTTCTTAGACCACTGCCTCACATACATGTAACTAGATCTACATGCCAGTATGACACTAAGAGATTTGGCTTTCTGATGAGGATTGGAGGAGGGCCCATACTTATAGGACAGTATATGTCATCCCAAAGTCTTTGTTACAGTCTAGAATCAATAATTCTGTTTTGTTGGTAATAAACAAGAAAACCTTCCAACCCATCCAGCATTGAACACCTACCAAATATTCACAAAGATCAGTATATTAAGATTGATGATTTTGTTCTAAATAGACAATGGTTGGAATATCATCACAATATGAATACATCTTGCATTCAAACGAGAGTATCAGATTGATTAATAGTTGAAAATGAATGTTAAAAAAAAGAAAGGAAGACAAAGAGGATAGTGGGGGGGATTTAGACAAAAAGTGCTCCGGTTTAACAGTATATTTCCTTCACTTCTACAATGAGCTGAACCATTTGAGCATAGTCACCTATAATCTTAAGGTGTTTGATCAGGATATGTTTACTAACTCTATCAAATGCTTGGAATGGATAAGCTAAATCTCAACTGAAAGAATAACACTCACCTTGAATGAGGTTCAGTTCTTATGTGACTAAAAGCATTGCTGAATATGGGTTTCTTCTGGGTCAGAAGCTGAACTGCCAATGCTTCCAAAATATTATGTTCTTATAGTCTGACAATTGTCTAGTTACCAACTTTTCAAACACTTACTTTGTTGCAGGACCAAAGTAATATGGTGACTGTGATGGTGTCACCAGGTTCAAGATTGATATTCTTTATCAATGGGGGAAGACTTCCAGGTTGAAGGAACTACTCTAGAAGATAAGGTGTATACCACACCTTCATGAACGACGCAAAGAAAAGATGGCATAAGATGTTTCTTCACATCAGCTGGGTAATAATTCAATGCAGTCCTGATTTTGGTGGTATTATAAAAACTTTATTCATATGTTTATTGCTTTGTAAGGTATTAGCTAGTATTTGCACAAATTGAAGTATCTATTAAAATCTTGATTAACAGTTGAGCAGGTAATACGTCCCCATAAATCTTTAGAATTTTGAAATTGAAAAAGTGAGCCAGCCATTTACACAAATGCTGTGAATGGGGAGTGATAAGAAGCTTGAGGTTTGGGTTGAGAATCCATTTATTGCAACAGAAGCAGCTGCTAGTTTTATCTCTCACTGGGATCACAGCACTGCGCCTGCACCTGCAGGTTGGGTGAATCTACAAGAAGCAACAGGGAGGTCTCCATTCTTCTTCTGTGAGTAATAGGTATGTACCAGAATTGGGCAGAGTCTCCACTAGCAGTTTTGCCAAGAGGAATGGAATTGGAGTCAAGTAGGTTTACTTGAAAATGTTTTGAATTGGGAACAGTCTCCACTGGCTGTTCAGTCAGGGAGACTGCAATTGTATTCGGGGAAATTCAATGCTTTTCTATAGCTCTGCAAGCAGGAAATTGAAAAATGTGGCCTTTCTTTGTAAAGTTTTGCGCAGTCCTCAAAGGAACCTATTTATGTACCCATCACCAATTAAAATGTTAACTCCAAAAATGTAACATCTGCTACATGCCAAGTACTGGTCCGACAATTTGGAAGGCAACCTAGCTAGGCAGTCCTTGAAGGGGGTTCACCAAAACAACGCAGTGGCTGAAGAGGTATGACTGAAATCCCTATCTGTATATACTCTGCTGTGTAGTGTGCGTGGTATATGTATGTGGTGAGTTGTGTGTCAACATCAAGTCTTGCCAGTCAGATTGAGATATTTGCAGTGAGACCTAAAAATATAAAGATGGTCTGGTTTCTTGTGTTTGAAGGCTAAGGTTTTATTGATTTAAGGGCCAGATGTACTACCCACTAATTTGTGAGTCGCAAATTGCGTCACATTTGTGACTCGCAAATTGGGATGCACAACAGTGTCTGAGACACTGTTTGCGATTACCAATGGGGTCGCAAATTGCATGCCTCACGCATATTAATGAGGATGTCGCAATTTGCGACCCCATGGGGAATGGCTGGCACTACCAGGCATGGTGGCCTGCTGGGGTCAGCAGACCACCCTGTCTGGGACTGCTTTTAAATAAAGCAGTTTTTTTTAAATGCAGCCCGTTTTCCTTAAAGGAAAAAGGGATGCATTTAAAAAATAAAAATGAAACTTTTCAGGTTCATTTTTTAAGGGCAGTCAGTGGCCCCTGGGACCAGGGCCTGTCTTTAAAATATATTTTGAGAGCCACTCACAAAGGGGAAGGGATCACCTGGGGACTCCTTCCTGTTTGCGAGTAGTTTACCACCCTTCAATGTAGGGTGGTAAACTGCGACTGTTTTGCGACCGCAATTGCGGTTGCAAAACAGTCATACAAAGCTTCAGGAGCCGGTATTAGAAAGGGGCTCCCTTGGAATGCCATTTCCTAATAGCGAGTCGCTAATCCCATTTTGCGAGTTGCAAATTGATTTTCCGACTCGCAAAATAGTATTAGTACATGTGCCACATGATTTTTGCGGTTCCAAACAGGTCTAAAACCCATTTGGGTCCACAAAAAAAGTTAGTACATCCGGCCCAAAGTCATTAATGACACTTATGACAGAAAGGAAAAGTACCATATAAATGGAAAACCATCCTTGAGGCAGTCAGAAAAAAAGGGTGACAACAATTTAAGCAAAAAACATAAATTACCTGAGGTCAATAAAGATAATAACTGTGGGCTATTCTAAACATAGGGCAATTTAAACTGCTAAGACACTCATCAGCCCAATCAGCAGGTGATTATTGTAGTATTGTATGTCAAACTGATGAAATATATAAAATATGTGTTTCAGTCTCTGTCACAAGGGTTAAATAAAGTGCTGGTTAAAGACAACCCTGTGTACTAAGTGTGGAGTTGTTCTGGACACTAATAAGACTCATCACAAATGAAGTGGATGTGGCAAATTTAGTAAAGACAACAAATGGTAATCAAAACTTTGGAATTACTTCCATCCATACACAAACTTACATAGGTAAAGTGGGGACAAGTGCAGAGATGTGCACAATTCACATTCCATTAACAAAAGTAGGAAATTAATCCATGCCATTAAACAGAGGATGCTAGAGCGGTCGATCTCAAATCTGGGGAACCGATTTCGAGTCTCGGCACTGCCGCTCAACGTCCTGTGATTCTGGGCAAATCACTTAATCTCCCCGTGCCTAACAAAAATGAATGTGTCCTTGTGTAACAGAACTGGTGCTCATGTAAAGTGCTCTGATACCTGATACCTTCGGGTCACATTCGCTATATAAAATTACGAAATACATGCTATTCCAAACTGGCAAAATGTTCTAGGCCCTAGTAAGGTCAGCAATACCACCGACTTATTAAACAAAAGCTTGTTATCTGTATCCCTCTAATACCCAGGGGCACTCATGGAACTCTGCATCACGGTAATATGCTCCACATCCTTAACAATCTTTCCGGTTTTGAGGCAGCATTATCAAGGGATATTGAAACAATGGGTTTTTTACTGTAAACATTTGTGACTAGCCAATCTTTGGTAACATCTTTCCTAATATTTAACATCTTCCCCTGGAAGGAATTAAGTCAGGCGCCTCATGAACCTTCTAGAAATGAACTACCCAAATCAACTCTGCAATAAACCAACACATATCAAAGGCGTTATGCTTGACGCGATTATCACCAAAAATGAACCGGTCTCCATTAGCACCATCTTACCTATAGACCGGTCAGACCACCATCTCATACTGTTCAACATCGATACCTCCATCAAACCGCACTTAAACTCATCAAATAAACCTAAGCAATCGACCAGAAACCTCAAACAAGTCCCTATTACGGACCAAGATCTGTGAACAACTACAACGTTACCCCTCCTTGCATAACGTAAATGACCTGACCACCTACTTCAACACTGCGATAACAGAAGCTCTTGACCTAGTAGCACCTCTCAAATTAAAACAAATCAATCAAAATCTTGGTTTAACTCAATCTCAACAATGATAGAAGACATCTTAGGCAAGCTGAAAGGACCTGGAGACGCCATCCATCGTCAGTACATCTTATTCTACTCAGAACTGCAAGGATGACATACAAGAAGCATATCTTCAGAGAAACAGCCACCTTCTTCCACAACCAACTTGACAGTGCAAAAAAACAGGCCCAGAGAACTATTTAACATTGTCAAATGACAAACCACTTCTTCCTTCACACATGAAATCATAACCTCTAAGGAACGTTGTGAAAAAATTGCCAGTTTCTTCACAGAAAAATAATGAAAATTGATCAATCTTTCTCCCCAGTCACAACCCCCCTCCTTACAACCAATCTGCTCTGAAATGCCCTACACTACTTCAGCCACTCTTCTGGACCTCACCAAAGACAAAATGGCTCCAAACAGAACTAGCTGCAACCTTTTCAACATCCAATTGAAAAACAACGCCAATTGGTCGGACTTCAAACCCATGACAGAACTTGACGTTTTCAATATTATTGCAAAACTAAAGCCAACTTCTCACACCAAGGTTCCCATCCCTGCTAAAATAGTACATAACCTTAGCCACATTATCACCCTGTGTTGGACAAAAATCATCAATTCTTCTCTCACCTCAGGTTGTGTACCAGATTCCCTTGAACTATGTCAAATCACACCCATTCCCAAGAATCCCAGGGCTGACCCGAATGATCTCAACAAGTTCAGACCTGACTACAACCTCCCATTTCTAGCCAAAACTAAGGAAAAACGCGTCTTACAACAAGTCAAACGACCTATTGAGGATTCCAACCTCCTTGACTCCTTTCAATCACGGTTCAGGAAAGGCTGTAGCACAGAAACTGCCATGCTTAATATCACAGATGACATCCATAGATCCTTAGATGATGGTGATGCATGCATTCTTACCCTACTTGGCTTATCAGCGGCCTTTGACACTGTAAACCACACAGACTTACTGGCAGTGCTTAATTTGTAAAATATTAGGTGCCAGGGTTCTGACCAGGAGGCCACTGCAGCTTGAACCAATCATCCCCCTTGTCATTGCTGCCAAAACAACTAGTAACCATCTCTTTCGCATGTAAATGCAACAGTACAGATTATTCCAGGTCCGCAAAGCTAAAGGAATGGCTGGGGAGGCAGGTATGAGCAATTTTAATGTATATTGTATTCCTAAACTACCGTCTCTAAAATAGATGAGCAGCATCACCTTGTGGTAGACTGTTCTAAATATGGCGTTGACAATTAGGAGATAGTGCCAAGCACCGGAAATCAATTACGTGCCGGTGCTGCTCACTGGAATCCTTGGAGATCTGCGCTGGTATTAATGCCACTGTCTTAAAATGGTTCTCTTCTTACCTTCAACACCGAACACAACAAATCAAAATCACGTCTTGCCTCTCGAAACCAACACCGGTCTCTCTTGGCGTACCCCAGGGCTCAATCCTCTCCCCGTCACTGTTCAATCTCTTCATGGAACCCCTTTCTATCATCATGAAGCAAGCTTGGATCAAGTTCCACCTCTATGCAGATGACACTCAACTTTACTACAAAATTGGGGGAGCTAGAGGGAGCACAGCAAGATGGCTGCGCAGTTTTGCAACCCCGCCAGCCACCTTCATCATCCTGCATATATCCTGCTCCCTGAACGCCATCCAGGTCATTAACAGTATGGTAACTAATTTGTAACAGCCAGGCATCCCTCCAGAGGCAATCGGCTGCGGCCCTTTTAAGGCACGAAGAGCAAACGGCGGTGAGCTGACCCTGTCGCAACATGGCGGCCGCATGAGCAGGGACGGATAAAGCTCTGCTCTTGAGTCAATTTTAGAGCGCTCGTGGGACATAGCGGCGAATTTAGAGGCTGAATCTGCTGGAGTCCATGAGTACCTGATCGATCATATACCCCTGCGTGGCCCTTCGAGGAGGACTGACGCTCAGAGGTGCTGCGGGTGACGGTAGGCTCGCGACGCTGAGGACGGCCCGCTGCGCCCGCCCGCGGCCTGGGCGGCTCACGCTTTAACGGAGGGCTGTGTCACTTCTGCTCTGGGAATTGGACGACACAGGGCAGCAGGTACACGCCAGCTACTCGCCGAGGGACGACTCTGCCGAGGAAATGCTGGGGCCACAGCGGGGCCTCAACTGGCTGAGGCGCTGTTGGTGCCTTGTGGCGTTCCTTACCCTTGCGGATCCAGTGGCTCCCATGCTCCGGTGAGGCAGTTTCTGTGTGTGGGTTTCCTGATTGTGGTGGGCTGCAGCAGGACAGTGATCCAGGCTACGCGATGGCTGCAGTGGAGAGGCGAGGCAGGTTGGGACCTTCTTGCTCGCAGTGAGTGATCAAAGTGCGGCTAGTGCAGGCGTCACCCACGGGCTGGTGCTTTCCTCCCCTACCGATTTTAGGTCTGGGGTGCTGCATTAATCGTTAATCACATTCGCATTCCTCCTTCTAGCTAGCTGCACAGTCCCCTCCTCCTGTTTTTTAACATTGGAACCCAGCTGTGGAGATTTGGAGTATTGGGGCTAACTACTCCACTTTTGTCCTAGCCACTTATTGGAACATTATGCAGTTTCGGCTCCTGCCTCCAATTTCAATTTAGCGTTTGTGTCCTGAACCTTAAGAACACTACAATACCAGGCGGCTGGGGCTAATTAGTGTGGTCCAGCCACGCCGGTGTGTAAATGCTGGTATTACAAGGTGTCTCGAATCGAGGGCCACTAACTTGCTTGGCGCACCCGGCTTTTCTTGCATTGAAAGACGTACATGGTGTTGCCTTTCGCTCAGGAGGTAGGGGTTGTTTGGTGCGAGCACGTCCCCAGTTGTATGCAACATCACGCCCTTGGTCCTTCCATTACTCAGTGCAGGGTGGGCCTGGCACTTAAACTGTGCAGCACGAATACGATCAAGTGTTTTCAGGGGACACTATACTGGGCGAGGGCCGTCTGTCCCTCCACGAGCCTGCGTTCATGGGTAAAACAGATAAAAACCAGCCACGCCTCAACTTTGAGCTACGCAAGCCAGGAAAAACACATTAGTGTTCAACTTCCAACTCGGAATTGGGCACTACAACCGAGACTCCGACCGCCCTGAAGAAGACACTGTCGGCTATCCAGGCTAACAGTATACCTTCGAAAGACCTAGGCCTGTAGAGAAATATAGGCTATCCAGGCTAGCCTGCAGTCCATAGATGGTAAAAGTGAGGCCCTCAATGGACGTATGTACCACATGTCAGCCAAACTCGACAAGTATGCAGCCAGAATCGGCGAGGCGGAGAAGCGCATGTCGGATGCTGAGGATGGGCTGCAACAAGTCACAACTAAAACAACAGATATGGAGAAGATCTTTGCGGTCATTCAGGCTAAAAATGAAGACCTTGAAGCTCACTCCCGGCGCAATAATCTACGCATAGTGGGTATGCCGGAGTCCACAAATGTGGGCAGATTGGAAACTTTTTTTTTTTTTAAATTGTTTTTATTCGTCAAAAAACACCTATATTGCCGGCCCCTGAAATCCCAGAGGTACCGGCCCAAGCAGCGCACTAATCATGACATTGACAGTTTTATCATAATAGGATACTTGGAATGCATTTCAAATGTAAACTAACCCCCCAACTCTCCCCCCCACCTCCCAGATCCCTCCCCCCGAACGCACCATACTGTATCCAACACACGACAGCGTAGATGAGCATAAGCCGGACAGATCCAACCCCAGTGCCTGCGTGCACCCCCCCTCCCAGGGGAAGCTAGATGAACCCCTCCTCCCGCTCCTCTGGAACCGGCTCCAGGGGGAGACCCCTATAGTCAGCCCACCGCTTCCATATCTTGTAATGTTTACGGGGGCACTCCCTAGCCGCAAATATGTGGAGCTTCAGGCCCATACTAAAGTCCAAACCCCGCTTCCACACATTCAGCGAGGGGGCAGCCGGAGCCTTCCACGCCCGGGCGATATCCCTCTTGGCCAGTGTAAAGCCCAGCAGCAATAAGTGTCTCTTGTATATGTTGCCATCAATATCGTCCATAATGTGCAGGAGTGTCAGCTTGGGGTCTGCAGGAAGATCCCAACCCAGTACCTCGGATAGGCAAGCCAACACCCCTCTCCAAAACCGGGACGACGACCCACAGAGCCACACCGTGTGGAAGAAGGAGCCCTCCTCCCGTCCACAGCGGAGACACTCCGGAGAGACAATCAGGCCCACCTGCCACAGCCTCCTCCGGGTAAAATAAGCCATATGGAGATATTTAAATTGTATAAGTCGGAGTCGGATAGCTATGGCCGCACCCCGAGGCGAGGCCAGTGCATCCGCCCAGTCCGTCTCGTCGAGGGGCCCAACATCGTCCTCCCATTTCCCCTTGAGCTGCAGGAGCGAAGGGGCGCTGTGGATAACGACCGTTCGATATATCTTGGAGATTTTCTTTTCTTGGAGGTTTCCCATAAAAAGCTTCGCCTCCACTGGGCTAAAGTCAGCTATGGAGTCTAAACCCACCAGGCTGGGGGAGAGTGCGTGGCGAAGCTGTAAATATCTAAAGAACTGAGTCCGTGGCATGCTGAATTCATGTTGAAGATCCTGGAAGGACTTCAGAACGCACCCCCGCACCACATCACCTTTGGTGGAGATGCCTATCTGATCCCACCCCTCAAACCCTGACAGGGCCGCCAACTGTGGTAGTCGCCCATTGTGCCACAAAGGGGTCTCCCGCGTGAGCACGCCCCACCACCCAATGCGCGTCAAATTCGAAAAACTACCTGCGTCACCGGTGGCAATCGCGCCCGATGCACGGCGGAGTAAAGCAGGGTATGAAGTGTGTGTGGGGCCATGAGCCGCCACTCCACGGCGTACGTCGGGTCCCCCCTTTTCCCATACCACCACTCGTTCAGAACCAGCAGGTGGGAGGCATGATAGTATGAGAGCAGATCCGACGTTGCCAGACCCCCAGCATATGTTGAGAGGAAGCACATCCGTAGGGCCACCCGCACCATCCCACCCTCCCACAGAAACTGACCCAGGGTCGAGTTCACCCATCGGAACCATTCCGGTGGAATCACATACGGATGATTCTGCAGCTGGTACAGAAGGCGAGGAAGAGCCACCATTTTAAAAATCGCAGACCGGCCAAAAATAGTGAGCGGCATGCGAGTCCACAAGTTAATGTCCCGGCAAACTCGCTCCCACACGGGCACCACATTTTGCCCCCAAGATACCGCCGGAGTAGGTGATAAGAATACCCCTAAATACTGAAGCCCCCCCTCCGCCATCCTGCAGCGGAGTCGGGCCCCCTAGTACCCACAATGTGGACTTCCGGGGATTCATGAAGAGACCTGACGTCTCACCAAATATCTGCATGATACGGAGCATCGGGGGCCCCGTGTGGTTGAGGTCCATCAAGAAAAAGAGGACATCATCCCCGTAGAGGGCTATACGATCGGCCAGGCCAGTTTCCCACTCAAATCCGGAGATCTGCGCGTCCATTCGCACCAACACCGCCAACGGTTCCATGGCCAGGGCAAACAGATACGGGGACAGGGGGCACCCCTGGCGCGTTCCACGCCGTACGGGAAACGGCAGTGAGACGCCCCCGCCACCCTGACCGAAGCCGTAATCTCCGTATAAAGAAGCCGCACATAGGACAGGAACCGCGGCCCGAAGTTCAAGCGCTGCAGCAGCAGGAACAAATAACGCCAGCTAAGGGAATCAAACGCCCTATCCATATCCGCCAACAATAGGGCTGCCGGGACCCCCAACCCCTGCACTTCAGCGATCGCCACATGGGCCCACCGGATGTTATGTCGCGTGGCATGGGAGGGCATGAACCCCGCCTGGTCCGGGTGGACCAACGAGGCAATGTATGGCAGGAGACGATTGGCTAAGGCTTTCGCCAGAATTTTAGCCTCCACATTGAGGAGGGAGATTGGACGATACGAGGCGTGCTCCTCCGGGGGCCTGCCCGGCTTATGGAACACTACGATCTCAGCATGCCTCCAGTCCCGGGGCAACAACCCACACTCTCGGGCCTCCTCCACCACCGCCGTATAATGTGGACCTAGTTGTAGAAAATACTTCTTAAAAAACTCACTCGGGAACCCATTCGGGCCCGGGGCCTTGCCCGGGGTCAGGCCACCCAGCGCCTCCCCCAATTCTTCCACTGCTAGCGGAAGATCCAATGGCGTCCGTGCCGTTTCTGATAACGCCATGACAGGGTGATCACTCAGGAATCGCTCCACAGCCGTTTCTGTGAGGCTTTCGCAGGGACTATATAGACCTGCATAGTATGTAGCAAAGCTATTGGCTAACGTCCCGGGTCCACTATGGGTGAGCATGATACATCCCCTGGCACAGCCTGTGCAGCATTGCTCCTAGTGGCTAGCCACACCTGGCGCCATATGTCTGCTGCACATAAAGTAACTGCCGACAATGCGCCTCACTCCCATCCCCCCGGCCCCTACGCTCCAACTTCAGGACCTCAGCCTCTGCCCGAACTAGCCCCGCTCGGTGCTCACGGCAGGCCGCTGCACAGAAGGAGATATCCGCTCCGCGGAGTGTTGGCTTCATCGCCTGCCACAACATATCCGCCCCGGACACGGTGCCCACATTCCGTGACAGATATTGAGCTACCGCCGCAGTCATATGCACCCTATAATCATTTTGTTGCAGGTGCCACACTGAAAGGCGCCAACGAAACGACCCCCCCACGCCCTCCATCCGTAAGACCGCAGACACCGGGGAGTGGTCCGAGAGCCCTCGCGGTAGGATCTTCGCCGCAGCCAACCGGGACTCCGCGGCCCCTGATAGGAAAATGTAGTCGAGGCGGGAGAGGGAGCCGTGCACCACCGACAAACACGTGTAAGCACGAGCAGTACCATGGCACTGCCTCCAGGCATCCACCCACGCCAGGCCACCCACCAGTGCGTTAAGTTTCGTCCATCCACCCTCCCCTCTCCCCCCGGCCCCCTGACTGTCGGTCCCTAGAAAGATCCATCACATCATTCCAGTCCCCTCCTATAATCCCCGGGTCCTCAGGGATGTCCGCCCAGCGCGCCATGAGCTGTTCCGCGAATGTCCAGGACAGGGGGGGGGGGCGTACACACTACCGAACACCACCCGCTCCGATCCAATCCGGCCCAGAACAAAAACGTACCTTCCATATGTGTCTGCCCATGTCTGAGAATGCACAAAAGAGACCCGCTTGTGGACCAGTCTACCCACACCCCTGGAACCCTGAACAAACCCCGCATGAAACACTTGTGTGTATCCGTAGCGTTGAAGGCAGAGCAACCTCGTCCCCAACAGGTGTGTCTCCTGTAGGAGCAACACATCCGCCGAGGCCCTCTTCGCGTATTGCAGGATCGCCCCCCTCTTGATCTTATCTAGGGCACCCCGAACATTCCAGCTCAACACTTTGATTGTGGCTAATCGCCCACTAATCCCCGGGGAATCTGCCGCCATAGGTAACATACCCAAGACATAATGGCCACTTAGGGACTCCGACGTCCACCCCCGCCCAAGCCCAGCTCTGTACTAAGGTGCGGTCAACCCCTAATCCAAAACCCCAACTACCCAACAGTCCCCCCAACCCCGCTCCCCCCCCATACCTCACAAACATGGAAGTACCTGTCGCGGTGAGAAACTTCCCAAGGCCCAAACCGTGAACCTCAGTAGTTCTCAACCAATGGATCCCCAACCACCAAGTCCCAAAAACCTCCCCACCCGCAACTTGGTACGGCGGTGGTCGCCCTTCACATCAGTCCCCTGGGCCAAGGCAACCCCCTGCATCAAGGAGAATGAAGCAGCCGGCGCATTGTCCATGACGCGGAGACCAAGAAGACCTGCTCCCAATGAACTTCCAGGCCCTCAGGATCCAGCCGGTGGATGGCCTGCCTCCGGGCCAGCCCCACACCAGGCCCCCCCGGACTTATGACGACGGCGGGATCTGGAACGCCGCTGCCTCTTGGAGGTAGTCCCCGCCGCCTCAATCTGGGATGAGTCTGATTCTCTACTGGGGGGTGTATGAGGACACAGCTTTACTGTCTCATCTGTCCATTTAAATACGTCCTCTGGCGACTCAAAGAACAGTGTGCGGGACTCATATACAACCCTCAGACGCGCTGGATAGAGAAGAGCATAGGATAAATGAAGCTCTCGCAACCTGGCCTTGGCCGCCAGGAAAGACTGACGCTGCTGTCGGACCATACGTGTATAGTCTGGGAATAGGAGTATGCGGGAATTTTCGAACTGCAGCGGTCCCCTCTCCCTGGCCTGCCGGAGGATGACGTCCCTGTTGTGATAGTTCAGGAGTTTGGCAATGATTGGCCGAGGACGGGCCCCCACCGGCGGCCTCTGGACCAGGGCCCGATGCGCCCGCTCCACCACGAAGCAACGGGACAGCGATTCAGCCGGGAGCCAGCCCTCCAGCCACTGGGAGAGGAAGCGCTCCATGTTGTTCCCCTCGCAGCCCTCTGGAAACCCAACAAAGCGCAAGTTGTTCCTGCGGGCCCGCCCTTCGGCATCCTCGACCCTGCCCGCCAGGCCCCGCTGGGTCGACTCCAGGGCCGCAACCTGCTTCCTCAGCATTGCAACCTCATCCTCCACGCTCGACACCCTGGTATCAGTCTCTGTAATGCGGGCCACCGCGTTTCACAGATCCTGACACAGCAGCATCACGTCCGAACCAACTGCCCCAATCTTGGCATCCAGCATGTCCCGGGATTGTGTTATGGCTGCTAGGAGGGCTGCATTGTCCGGCGCTACCACCGAGGGGGCCCCCGGCCGCCGTCCCTGCCAGGCCCGGGTATTTATCGATGGGCCCCTGCTTTGCCGCACCTCCACCAGGTTTGTCTCTGGTCATCGTCGCAGACCGATGCTCCAAGGCCCCGGCCCTGTAAATTCCCCCGGGCCCGACTGTGGATCTTCTCCCCCCCTTGCGCGGCTACCTCCAGGATAGTGCCCCTGTCACCAGTCCTCCTCCCCAGTCATCACGATGAAAACATGGGGGTCGGGGCCCAGCCGGTCCTCTGGCACCCAGCCCGCGTCGGCCCAGCCCCAATCTCTGCCAAAAAGGGTGGGGGGGCCAGGCGCCGCCTCTCCAATAATGTCCCAGGGCAGACGCGAGGGCCACCACAACCCAGCCGGCCAAATTAATCGAATCCCGTCGCCTCCGAGGTCCAACAGGTCGCAGCCCTCACCTTCGTCGCTCCCCACCAGGTGCCCCACCCCCCCCCGCGACCCAAACCGGCCGCCGAACCCTCAATAATCACTGGCTCATCCAGGGGGGGGGAGACCAGGCACAGCACGCCAGGGACCGGGGCGCCACCCCAACTCAGGGCTGGGACACTCACCACACCTCTCTATCGCGTGGGCCCCTCCGGGCTGGGACGTCCCAGGATGCCTCCACCGGACCTCTGCTATCTGGGCCAAGCCGTCGTCCCCAGAGCGCCGATCCACCTCCGACCCCACAGCATCGCTGTCTGGCCGCCACCTACACAGGGCGCCTCTTCGCCGCAGCCTCTTTCAGGCAGGTCCAGCCCCGCCTCTTTGCTCACGCGAGGCCGTGGCTCCCAGCGCCGTTCCAGGCCACAACCGCCACTCGGCCACCCCGCGGCTCACGGAGGGCCCAGGTCGTCGGGAGCACCCCAGGCGCCACCGCTGCTCGTCGCTCGTCTCTGCCCACTTGCAGGGCACCTCAGCTCCGGGGGCAAGGATATTCATGGCGGATAAATGATACGGGCGGGCGGGAGATGGCTTAAGACGCGTCCACCATCTCGGCTCACCAAGCCACGCCAGATTGGAAACTTTTGTGGAAAGCATGCTTCGGGACATCTGCGGGTGGAGAATCTCTCTGATCTGTTCATTGTAGAGAGGGCCCACCATTCTTTGTCAGTCCACCCAGCCCCAGGTGCCCCACCCAGACCGATCATCGACAATTTATTCAACTTTAGGGACAGGAACGCGGTGCTCCATATCTCTCTCCTGAAGGACACCATTACGTATCAGGGTAATACACTGGCATTTTACCCTGACTTCACGGCGACAGTTCAGGGTGCACGTAAGGAAATTCAACAAGTGAAAAAACTCCTGATGACTCAAAATATACAATATGCCATGCTCTATCCAGCTCTGCTTCGTATAGGTAAGGATGACAAAGCCAGGATCTTCACCAATCCTAAGCAGGCTATGGACTTTGTCAAATCTCTTCGATGCAAGAAACAAGATCCCCCTGATGCGTCGGACGACGAGGACTAATGCATAATAGTTGGGGCCTGCACTTGAACTCACTGACTGTCAGGCAGACCTGGGGTTGCAGAGAGCTCCGCCTCTATCGCTATACTGCACACTATGGCGTGTGCCCTAGATGCATTTGCTTTGTTCATAGTACTGCCGTAGAACGTTGCCATACCAGCCTGCATTTGTGCTCCTGTATCCTTTTTATGTACACTGCTCACCCGTGACGTGGCGGGTGAAGCACTGTCTTAACTATACGTTTAATTACTTTACTGCACTGTTCTTTTGTTCAATCAATCAATCAATCAATCAATCAATCAATCATTTGTAAAGTGCACTACATACCCGCGAGGGTCTCAAGGCACTGGGGGGGGCGCTACTGATCGAACAGCCAGGTCTTGAATATCCTTCTGAAGGTCAGCAGGTCTAGGGTCTGTCGTAGGCTCAGTGGGAGGGTGTTCCATGTCTTGGCGGCGAGGTGGGAGAAGGATCTCCCGCCGGTGGTTGTTCTTCGGATGCGCGGGACGGTGGTGAGTGAGAGGTCGGTGGAGCATAGCTGGCGGTTGGGGATGTAGAAGGAGAGCCGTCTGTTGAGGTAGGCTGGGCCGGTCTTGTGTAGTGCTTTGTGTGCGTGGATGAGGAGCTTGAAGGATATCCTCTTGTTGACGGGGAGCCAGTGCAGGTTTCTCAAGTGGGGGGTGATGTGGCCGTGTCGTGGTACGTCGAGGATCAGTCGTGCCAAGGCGTTTTGGATGCGTTGTAGTCGTTTGATGAGCTTGGTCAGGGCTCCCCCGTAGAGGGCGTTTCCGTAGTCGAGTCTGCTGCTGACGAAGGCCTGGGTGACTGTCTTTCTTGTATCTGTCGGGATCCATCTGTAGATCTTGCGGAGCATGCGGAGGGTGTTGAAGCAGGAGGAGGAGATGGCGTTGACTTGCTTGGTCATTGAGAGCGTTGAGTCGAGGATGATTCACAGGTTGCGTGCGTGGTCGGGGGTGTCGGGGCTGCCCCCAGTGCCGTTGGCCACCAGGACTCGTCCCAGGCTGAAGGGTTGGAGACGAGGACCTCCATCTTGTCCGAGTTCAGCTTCAGACGGCTGATCTTCATCCAGTCAGCGACGGCCTTCATTCCTTCGTGGAGGTTGGCTTTGGTGGTGATGGGGTCCTTGGTGAGGGAGAGGATCAGTTGAGTGTCGTCGGTGTAGGAGATTATGTTGAGGTTGTGCTGTCGGGCGACGTGTGCGAGCGGGGCCATGTTAATGTTGAACAGAGTCTGGCTGAGGGAGGATCCATGGGGTACGCCACAGATGATCTCGGAGGCTTTGGAACGGAATGGGGGAAGGCAGACGCTCTGGGTTCTGCCGGAGAGGAAGGAGGTGGTCCATTCGAGAGCCTTGTCTCAGATCCCTGTGGCGTGGAGGCGTGCGCGTAGTGTGCGGTGGCAGATGGTGTCGAAGGTGGCGGAGAGGTCTAGGAGGTTGAGTGCTGCAGTCTCACCATTGTCCAGCAGGGTCCTGATGTCGTTGGTGGCGGCGATGAGGGCAGTCTCGTTGCTGTGGTTGCTGCGGAACCCTGACTGGGAAGGGTCCAGGATTCTGTTTCCTTCGAGGTATCGGGTTAGCTGTCTGTTGATTTTTTTCTCGATGACCTTGGCCGGGAAGGTGAGCAGAGAGATGGGCCGGAAGTTCTTGAGGTCTCTTGGGTCTGCCTTAGGTTTTTTGAGTAGGGCGTTTATCTCGGCAATCTGGAATAACGCTTCAGGGAGTGCATGTTACTGCTTGGCGGCCACCTCCTTGTCCATGTTATGTTATGTTAATATGTTATGTTAATAAGAGCTTATAAAGCGCACGGTCACCATAAGGTTTCATGGCGCTAATTGTTGAGTGTGTCACGGCGGAAGAGCTATTCGTAGGTTTGTGCAAACAACCAGGTTTTGAGAGCCTTTCTAAACCCCATCAAGTTGTCCTGCATCCTGATGTCCAACGGTAGAGAGTTCCAGAAACTCGGGGCAAGGTAGGAGAACCTGCACCCTCCCTGGCGTTTGAGTTTGATGACTGGGATAGTTAGTAACCTGAGGTGGGCAGACCGCAGGTTACGGCGTCGGACATGTTTTTCAATCAGACGGCTGATAAATTTGGGACTCCTGCAGTGCAAGGCCTGGAAAAGCAAGCATCCGGTCTTGAAAGCTGCACGTTGGGCGATGGTTAGCCAGTGCAGTTTGGCTAGCAGGGGGCTGGCAGACTGCCATTTAAGTTGCTTGAATACCAGTCTCGCTGCCTGGTTCTGTACTATTTGTAGGTGTTTGAGTAGGAACACAGGCAGACTGAGATAGATGGAGTTAGAGAAGTCGAGACATGATAGTATGAAGGCTATCACAGTCTGAATGAGCGCCGAGTGAGTCAGCAAATGGGCGATTTTTCTTATTTTCCTCAATTGGAAAACACATGAGGAGACTACTGTCCCCACTTGTCCCCTAAGCGAGAGGTCCGAATTTAGAGTGACTCCCAGGCTTTTCACTGAAGAAGAGGGAGTGGGGGGTGGTCCAAGATCAGTAGGCCAGAAGTGGTTGAGCTAAAGGTGGTTAAGGTTCATCCATCGCTGGATGTGAAGCATAGTGGCTTGGAATTCCAGGGCAGAGTCCGGGGAATCCAGTGTAAAGACGAGTTGTAGATTGTCTGCATAATTGAAGGTGGTTATCTTCCTGTTTTTTAAGGAGTTGATCAAGGGCTTTAGATAGAGATTAAATAGGTGGGGTGAGAGGGACGAACCCTGGCGGACACCGCAGGAGGTGGCAATCTTCGGAGCAGTAAAAGGGCCGAGTCGGACTACTTGTGTTCTGCCATCGAGGAAGGACTTAATCCAACAGTATGCAGAACCCTGTATGCCGGCCTGTTCGACACGGGCCAACAGGATGTTATGGTCGACCGTGTCGAACGCGGCCGACAGATCCAGGAGTACAAGTGCCTGAGGGATGCCCTTATCTGCGTTTGCTCGCAAAGTATCCATTACTGCGATGATAACCGATTCAGTTGAATGGGCGGGTTGAAACCCAGCTTGATTAGGCTCTAGGTGATCAGACTGTTCGATGAAATTAGAGAGGGACCTAGCGAAGTGGGCTTCTAGAATCTTGGCCAGAAAGGGAAGTAGGGAAATGGGGCGGTAATTGGAGGGATTCAGTGGGTCAGCCCCAAGTTTTTTTAATAGCGGGACCACTATCGCGTTCTTGAAGGCAGTGGGAACCTTACCTTGGAGAAGAGATTCGTTAAGGAAGGGAAGCACGCTCTGAGGAAGGGTGGACTGGGCATCCTTTAGAATGTGTGGGGGGGGACAATCGTTAGGGGAGCCAGATTTGACACGCGCCAACAAATCTGAGAGAGTCTGGGGGCATATGGCGGGGAAATGATCCATAGTAATTGGATTTGTTGGTAAGGTGACCAGGTTTTCCATACAGAGGGTAGTGGGAATGCTGGCTTTGATAGTGAATATTTTATTCAGAAAATAGGCATTCAGAGTTACAGAAGTCTTGAGTGGGTGTCTGACTGGGATGGGTTCTTTCTGTATTGCAAAGGTCGTTGACTATGGTGAACACTTCTTTCGGTTTGTTATGGGCGTTTAGTATTCTGGCTGAGAAGTAGGTCGCTCAGGGAGTTGGCTGTGCCACAGCGTCCCCAATGGGTGAGCCCCATATTACCTTTTCCATTTGTTTACCTTTGTTGGGGTATGTTTTGAATCCAGGGGATGGCTTTGGCAAATTGGGTCTGCTTAAGTGGGTGAGGGTGGGGGGTTCAACTGTTTTAAACTGGGGTTTGTTCACTGTCATTGTACCAGCACTCTGGCTATGGTATTTGCACTCGGTTCTATCCCCACACAGTATAATGCGTACTTGGTTAATGCTTATCATTTTTATGCTGTGACTATGAGCATGGTAGATAGCTTCACCTGTTTGACATGGAACGTCCGAGGCCTAAACTCCCTTAAAAAAGATCTGACAAGTTGTTGCCTATCTAGACAGACATGGGGTTCAGATTGCTATCCTACAGGAGACGCACCACACCAAGGTGACAGAGGCCAAGATCGCTCTTAAATGGGCCGGGTTCAAGTGGGCCTCGTCATACTCATCCTATGCCAGAGGGGTCCTCATTCTGCTGAAACGAGGTATGCCATTTACACCAATAAAAATATACATAGATGATGAAGGGTGCTGTACTATGGTACATGGTAAACTAGGGATGTCGCTAATCATTATTATCAATGTATATGGGCCGTAGTAGATGAACCACAAGTGTTTCTGCAAATGTTTAGTGTTTTACGGGAATGGCCAGATGCTGCAAGAAATGCGCATGCGCCGGCGTCTGCGCATGTGCATTTGCGTGAAGAACTTACCGTCCAGCAAGAAGAGGGAGCCCCGGGACGCCGCACTGAAAGTAAGGTGGTTTATTTACCTTTAACCTTCTTTAAATTATTTTAAAATGAGGGCGGGCGGGAGGCGGGCGGCGCGTAATGGGGCTACGCGGAGCGCCCGAGTGTGCATAGATTTTGCCACACTACGCGCTGCTTCACGTAGCCCCACTACGCCCACTACGCCCAGGCTTACTTTAAACGTCATCTCCTCAATAAATACTGGGACACTTAAACAATTCTTGACCTCGTTTCTATAAGTCTCTCTATTTGACCCGTTAAACAGCTGACTGTTTACTTCTGTTTGCCTTTTTTTACCTTGACGGTCATTCTCTCACTGGACTCATAAGTGGTGACTTGCCAATAATCAGTCACCGCCCTCAGGGCCTAGCTGCTGTCTGTGTAGATATTGTATTCCACCCGGATTGACTAATACTTCCATGTGTATTTATTGTTGTTTGTTAATGAGCCTAAGATTGTTGCGCGTCATTTACTAAGTGACTGGATTATTGCCTGACTCTTGATTCTGTAAAGCGCTCTGATACCCCCGGGTCTAGTTAGCGCTATATAAAATGTATAAATAAATAAATATATAAATATATTAAGGAATTAAGATCAAGAAAGAAGTGCCACTTAAAATATCCTTTTATTTTATCACTGAAGGTCAACTCATCAGTGCGAGGTAATCAATTATGGGAAGAGAAAATTAGGGGTTAATTACTAACTAAAAACGTTTGATGCAAAAGGAGTTTCCTCTAACCAAGACGACAATGGTCAGTCAGCTCGAATTTTTGTTATATTGCAAGGGAATCTAATTTAGGAATAATTCCAGGGGGCAACATAAGATGTATTTAAAGTCAAAAGTTCATTCTAGTCATTATTGCATGTATCTTGTAGAAGAAGATTCAGGAGGGTTATCAAGAACCTTCATTTGTAATCTGAATGGGTATCAATTGAATAAAAAAGAACTGGAGTCCCCATCTTCTGTGCATGATAAAATTAGAAGCAGGGAATTGTATGACATATTTGATCATGTTGAAATGTATCTTAATTTTTGTTATACCCAGCAGTGTTTTTTTCACTAGGAATTATGACAACTACTAGTACAGCCCTTTCTTGGAAACTAGCAGGGAACGGTGGACACAACGATGATAAAGATGATACGGCCACTATATGAAACATTTGAGGATGTGTGCCTACAGGAAACACAGGCTACTTAGTCCATGGTGGTAATTGGTTTCTAAATTTGAAATAAACAGCTGAAAGGTTCAGTGGTAAGGCAAATAGGGATTTAATATATATTGGGAGGAAGGTTTGGTTGAAGTTTTTCTTAGACATGGAATGTTTAGATAATATGGTACCCTTTTCTACCATTCAAGAGATGACTCCTTTAACGGTGAATTCAACTCATATTTAGACTTTCCTCAGCACACCTTTAATACCTAGAACTACTACAAATGATTGCATCAACTGGCTAGGTTGTATAACTAAGATGTTAAAAGGTACGTTTCAGAATGTCACTCCTAGAGAGAATCATCTATCCTCTGCGGATTCAAACAATTCCCTTTATTGATGGTGTGAATCAAGGGAAAGTAATTAGATTTGAAATTTGAGAAAGCGTGGAGAATAATCACTATGCACATGTGAATTGTCAAGTGGTAATTTATAGTACTACTTTGAAAATTACACTTTTAGAAAGTTGGAATTTTACTTCCTATGTCAAAAGAGTCCTTTCTGCTAGTGTCTAGTGTCACCTGGCTGCTGATGGCACCCTTTGGTGATATGTGGATTGCCCCCAGACAGGGAACAAAGAGCTGGGTGAGGAAAATAAGTTTTTTTCCTCGAGTAGGATGGCATGAGGAACTGTGCCCACCTCAATCCTGAGCTTCAAAGGATGCTTACCCTATCAATGGCAGATGTAGCTCACACCTAACACTGCCTCTCTTTTGTTTTTCTTCTCAGATTTGCTCCAAACCCAGTGGGGGAGTGGAACTGCCACTGAACTGGCTTGGAGTGACCAGAAGCATGGGTTTTCCCAATCATCATTTCCACGCCTCTAGGTACCTCCAGGGAACTCTAACCTCGGGAAGGAAGGATCTGCAATGTTGGACTTAGGTAAAGAAAGGCATTGTGGAATAATTTATGTTATAAAACAGGCAGTGCAACTCCATTGGTTAGCAAGTGGCCGCAGTTTATCCTACCCATGGACTGGCACTGTGCATAAAGGTGGCTTGCCAGGTACCCTCTTCAGAATACTCCTGGACCTGTAAAGAATCATAAAAAGGACTGTCAACTGTCTTAAGACCCTGATGGAGGAGTTGATCTGCTTGCCTGAACCCAGGACCCAGGAGCAGGAACACAGCAAGCTTCCAGATGCCCTTTTCTTGCAACTGCCCAGCTGACTGCTGCCAACAGGACCTGGTCCTGAACCCTTAGTTGGGGTTAGAGTGTGCTCCTCCGGTCCCCAAACTACAAGAAGTAGGACTTTTGCCATGTTTCTGCCTTCAAGACTGACAGCGCCACCAAAGCCACAAATGAGGGTATTGAATTGGCAGGAAGCATAAGCTTACTGGTTTGCTCTGCTGAAAGAGATCTGACTAGTTTCTAAGTCTGAACGTAGACAGCTTCATCTGGACTCATGCCGAGCAGCAACTGGTGGATGCTAAAACCTTCCTGGCCATGGACTGATCTTTCCCACCTTTGTCAATGACCACACTGGGACTTTGCCCTTCAGGAATTATCGGTGGTCGAGCACCACTTTGGATTCAGCTTGCAGCTTGCCCCGCAGAAGTCTTGTCAATGACCCGCTTGTCTCCAGTAAGGTTTCCGAGTGTCAGATGGTAAATTTTCCACCAAGATGAATCTGGTCTCTGTATCCTACCAGCACCCATCAAGGTTGGCCTTAATTTTTGACTTTGACCCACGACCAGATACACACGCTTTGCACATAGTGCTTTTTGGTGCTATGTCAAATTCAAACTTTTTGGTGCTACTTTTAATTCTACATTAGACCCGAGATTCTACTTATTGGATTTGTTTTCTTATGAAGTCATATTATTTATTAAAATATTCTCTTTTTTATAAATTGGTTTGGGGTTATTCTTGTGTTGTATTTTCACGTTATTATTGTTTGAGTACTGCATAAATGCCTTTACACATCACCTCTAAGTTAAGCCTGTTTTGTGCCAAGTTACCATAGGGTTAAGCACACATTTACATAGAAACAGCGATGCTCAATATTGCACATGATATCCACCGAACCTTAGATGAAGGTGAAACCTGTCTCCTCATCCTTATTGACTTATCAGCGGCATTCGACACAACAAACCATCTAGCTTTACTTGAGACTCTGAAGAGGCGCTCTGGCATTAATGGCACAGTACTAGAATGGTTCAGTTCCTTCCTTCAGCACCGTTCGCAAGAAAGTAAAATCAACTCCTGCCTCTCTGTACCAACACGAGTCAAACTTGGCGTCCCGCAAGGATCGATCCTCTCACCATCCCTCTTCAATCTCTTTATGGAACCCCTTGCAAATATTCTGAAACAAGCAGTGGTTCAATACCACCTATATGCAGATGACACACAAATATACTACAAAATCAAATCACCCAGTGACGTCCGTCACCTCAATGTCATGTTAACCAAGATCGAAACCTGGTTTAACGCAAACCACTTAAAACTGAACCTGGACAAAAAGGAATTAATACTGTTCTCTACGAAATGTAATCACCGACCAATTCAAGACTGGCTCAAGGAGCTTGATGCTCTAAACTGCTCCCTCGTCCTAAAGTTACTAGGCATTACCCTGGATAAGAACTTGTCAATGAAGGACCACATCAAGAACTCTGCAAAAGGTGTGCTTTACTCTCTAAAACACCTCAAGAAAATGAAACCTTTCATTCCCCACGATAATCTCAAGAGAATAGTACAGTCCCTAGTCTTTTCTAAAGTGGACTATGGGAACGCCATCCTAACAGGGTCACCAAAAGTTCACCTAGCCCCACTAAGGTCAGTCCTTAACATGGCAGCTCAACTCATAACTGGTGTAGAAAGATTTTAATTAATCACACCAACCCTAAACGCACTCAACTGGCTTTCCATGGAAGGTAGATGTATCTACAAACTGGCCTGCATCACACACAAGGCTCTTCACGCCTAATCCCCCAACTACCTAAACAGCAAACTGGTAAAAGCAGGAAAATCCAGAAGTCTGAGAAGCACCAACTCACTTCTTCTCATCCCTCCGAAACTGTCAAAGAAAACGACCCAGTGCCGATCCTTCTCTGGTAACGTACCCAGGATGTGGAACGCACTCCCTATTGACCTCAGATGCAACCCCTCCTTCTCTTGCTTCCAAAAGGACATGAAACTCTGTCTCCTCAACCAATACTTTACCGACCAAATCAACCAACCTAGGCATCAATTACCTAATGGACTCCCCCCTCACTTTGACCTTCAAGGATGGTGGTTATCTGACTGTTTCAACCACCTGCGTCTTTCTCCCCTCACTGTATACATAAGTATTATGTCTTTGCTTATATCTTTATGCACCCTCTTGTCCTGCAATGTTATGCAATTTTTCTTTCCCTTTGTGTATGTAAAGCACTCTGATACCTATGGGTCTGGCTAGCGCTATATAAAACTTTATAAATAAACAGTAACTTTAGTGATTCATCCTAACAAGGACTGACGGCTGTGGTAGACTTTGGAATAACAGGATGTCATAGGCAGAAGCAAAATTGTAACCTGGTTTTAGGAAGATAATATAGATTTAAGAAACAACTTGCAGTTTGTGGAGGGTGCAATGAAGTTAGGAAGGAGGCACATTTGGGTCGAGCTCTGAAGACTCACAGGAGCTCTGCCACTTATCTCATATTAGACTAGTGGTGGCCTGCGATTTACCAGCATGAAGTGGCTACAGGAGATAACTGGGAATGCTATAGCTGTCATCTTTCCCAACATCCTGAATGCTAGTCTCAGTGGCAATAGAACCACCCCATTCCCTCTCACTAGGCATTCTCATGGGCATCGGGTGGAGAGAGGTGTGACCTACTTCCGCTGCCTGTAGAGCAAGTAGCACCCCCTGCACACCCTGTTCTTCCGACCCTAGGTCGCTGCTGAAGCAATAAAGGGAGGGCTGCGAGTCCCCATGGTGAACACTGCCACCTCATCCGCTGGCTCACCTACAATGGACTCTGACCCTCCTGAATGGCCCATCCCTGCGCATTGGCCTGCCCCCTCTATCTCTCACCTCACCCACTGCAGTAGTGGCAGCACTGCAGCTGCAATGCAAAAGCAGAATTTCCCTTAGCAGTACTGAGTCTGCCCCTCCACCTACCTGGTGTAGTGTCTTCACCAGTGTGTGTACCCGGCAATGACTATGCCACACGCGGAGCTTAGTATTATACATCTCTATTCCTCAGCGTGTAACTGCACACTCAACTTTAAAACTCATCCCTCATTGCATTCCACTCTAATACTTGCATCACAGCTCTATGGAGTCCTTCAAAAGCTTCATGGTTTTATTTATTTCAACATTTTTATAAAGCACGAAAAAGACCCATATTGGGTATCGGAGCACTGTACATACATGGCAAAGATTACAGCAGAGTGGGGAAAACAGAAACAGTTGAGAGGTGGGGGTAACCATAGGGTGTCCTAGAGCACGGAAACAGTTTAACATACAGCATACAATAAAGCGCATTTGAGTATTACAATAAGAATAAGAAATTAACACACAAGAGCATGAGAGTCAATTGATGCTGTTAAAGCTCGTTCAGGAGTAGCCGTTTGACAAGTTTCTTAAAAGATAATGTGGAGGGATTGGATCTGATCTCAGGAGGCAGGGAGTTCCAGATTCTTGGCGCCAGACCAGAGAAAGTACGATTGTAAGACTTTTTCTTTTTGAATCTCGGAGGTTTCAAGAGTAGGGTGGATGTACTTCTATGGTTCCGTCCAGAGCCCGAGAGTTCAAGCTTATTTGCCAAATAGATCGGAGTGTTATATTGTATGGCTTTATGGGTCAGGCAGGCTATCTTGAATCGGATTCTGGCTTCAATAGATAGCCAATTTACTTGCACAAGTTCAGGGGAGATGTGGTCATGCTTTCTGGAGCCCGTGATGAGTCTAGCCGAAGCATTCAGAGCAGCTTGGAGTGGGGGCAAGCTAGCTTTGGGAAGTCCAGCAAGGGTCACCAGTCCATATTCCAACCTAGAGATAACCAAGGATTGAACCGCCGGCTTGATGTCTTCTGGTGGGAGGAAAGGTTTGATTTTCTTAAGGGTGTTAAGTTGAAAGTTGGCTCCCTTATTAGCTGCACTGATGTGCGCTTGCATGTTTATGTTCATGGTTAACTCACAAAACACTACACCCTCACCTCTGTTTAATGAAAAATTAAATTGTTTTACTCTATCTATCTATCTATATATCTATATCTATCTATCTATCTATCTATCTATCTATCTATCTATCTATCTATCTATATATATATATATATATATTCACTTAAAAAACCATAGGTTTCACACATGTTATAGTTTAGGTTTCACACATGTTATAGTTAGCTGGACATTTCCCTCGTAAAAAACCAATGAAATTCCCCCGTTATAGTTAGTAAAGGGAACTATAACTCACGCGACCGCAATCCACTGCTGATGACGTCAGATATTACATCACTGTATTTATTCACTTATTTACCCATTTTTCTTTCCTTTAACCTTTAGCTATACATATTTAATAAATATTTATTTTACAGAAAGACACATATGTCATCAGTGATGTAATATCTGACGTCATCAGCAGTGGATTGCGGTCGCGTGAGTTATAGTTCCCTTTACTAACTATAACGGGGGAATTTCATTGGTTTTTTACGAGGGAAATGTCCAGCTAACTATAACATGTATGAAACCTATGGTTTTTTAAGTGAATTTGCAAGGTTTTTTAAATGCTAATTCCTAACTATAACGTGTGTGAAACCTATGGTTTTTTCAGTGAATTTGTACGGTTTTTTAAATGCTAAGTTATGTATTTATTATTATTATTATTTTTTTTTTTGAAGGTTTTTCACCGTGCGCGCACCGTGCGCGCACGGTAAGCGCACTCCGCGATTTTTCGTAAAAATATTAAAAACATTTATGGCCCTTGGGGGTCCTTTGGGGACCCCCTGACAATGACTAGGGGGTCAGGAACTGTCCACCCTGCCCCCTTTTCATGTTCTCCACCTTTATTTTTCACCTCCCTCGGACTGCGAGAGACAAAATGGCGGCCGACACTTCCTGGTTTCGACCGATTCGAATGTTTACTAAGATCTAACAACCAATCAGAATTGCGCTCGCGCACGGCAGGGTGCGCTTACCGTACGCGCACGGTGCGCGCCTATAGATATTTATATGCTTTTAAATGCTATTTTCTCAGAAAATACTGAACAGATTTACACCAGACCTGCAAAAGGCACATCCCTGACCTGAGGACTACCTCTCTGCCAAATTTCAAGGTTTTCTGTTCAGCCGTTCGGGCTGTAGCGCGGACTAAAGGTCCTATGGGAAAATGCATGGGGAAAACGCGTTTTGGGACCCCCCCTTTTTCTCAGCCCCCGCTTGACGAATCCCCCCGAGACTTTCAGGGAAGGAGCGGAGCGGAGCGCCCCACCTATTTTGAAAATTTCGCGAGGATTCGTCAATCGACACAAAAGTTATTCCAAATAGAATGTTGCGGATTTCCTATGGAAACACGGTCCTAACTATAACTATCTACTGGCGACCGCCAGTAGATAATATATATATATATATATATATATATCTATATATATATTTATTTATATATATAAACTTAAATCTCTTCTATCAATATTTTTGCTGCTTTAATTGTTCGACCTGATCTTGTCATCAGAAACTGAGATCAGTCACCATTAATGTCCAGGGTCTGCGTTGATGGAAGAGAAACAGCAACAGTCACTGATGCATCAGAACCACTATCTCGCTCAGCGTACAGATCTGATGAACGAGGAGGTAAACGGCAAAAGTGAGAAGAGTCTCTAGAACTAGACTTCCCAGGTCGTTGCACAGTCATCGTGTGTCCCGTGGTAGACACCACTTGAAAAGGTTCTGCATCAAACGAGGTGCTGAATGATGAGCTCTTATTGTAGAATTTAACACAGTTTTTAGATTGAGCTTCTCAATAGTAGCACGCTGCACTGTTGTCTTTAGCATACTGATAAAGCACACAAGAAGCCAGTTGGCGTGCTGCCACGGTGCTGTGATCTGCTAATGCTTTATATTCAGACGCTCTAAGAAATCTTTGACCTCACGACTGTTAAAAGGCTGGAACACCCCATGTCACAAAGATGCCACCTAGTCTCTCGATGACGCAGTCATGAGTGGTAGATGAGAAATCCTCAATTGATGGGAATCATGAATATTTGTCCACAATCACCCTCAGGTGATGTACATTGTCAAGTGGACTGAAAAAGTCAATGGCTACTATTTCTCAGGCGCGCTTAAGGATTTATTGCATGTTTAAGGTGTGTTGAGTAACGTTTGTAGAAAGGTAGTTGCATGGATGACAGGCCTTTAATTCCTTTCCGACTGACTCCACAGAAACCAGACTCGGTCTTGGAGAGCTCATTTTGTGTCAAAGATTCCATGATGTGTTTCATGGGTCACTTCAATCATCTTCTGTCACAGACTCTCCGGAATCAAGATTCCCAACCCTCGCAGTATAACTCCTCCCTGAGTTATGGACAGTTCGTCTTTGACATATTTGTATTTTTGATATTCACCATCACTGGTGAGAAGTCAAGGTTGTTGGTTCCATGAAGGATGTGTGATTATATCCTTCAACTTTAGCATGTCACTATCATGGCTTGTGGCATTGATAATCTGGGCTAACAAAATGGCAGCCACCAGTTAGATTTTACAAAGAAATTGAAATAGGCTTCAGCCGGCTTGGATGGAGTACCATGACGTTGTACAGCCATTCCGGAAAAGTAGTCAGCAGGGTTCTGAACTTTCCCTGGACAATGCACGATGTTATCATTGTACCCTCTGTAATCATAGTCCCCATCGTTCAATGCGAGGAGGCAACTTGGCCTTTGGATTGCCAAATATGGCTAGTAAAGCTTGATGATCAGTTACCGGCGTAAAATGCTTTCCATACTGGAAAAAAAAGAAATGTTCACAAGCCCATACCACGGCTAACATTTATTTTCTGATTGTGAATAAGCACATTCTGTTTGGGATAAACTCCTACTTGCATATGCCACAATATGCCTGCGAGCATTCCGGTGTCCGCTGCACTGTACAAGGATAGCAACTAACCCGACTGGGCTAGCATCAACAACAACCTCTGTATGAAGCTTTGGATTGAAATACGCCATTTCAGTAGCATTCTCAATGGCTTGTTTGATTTTCTTATAGCTTTGCACACATGCATGTGACCAATGAAATGAAACATTCTTTTTCCTCAACTCTCTCAATGGACCACTTACAGTGGCAAAGTCTTGTATTTTTCTTGAACAGTAGCTGGCCATGCCAAGAAATGAACACACCATAGAAACATCTAGCAGGGGATTAGTATTTGACGGTGCATGTACTTTGACTGGATCGGGTGTTATACCCCCATCAGATAAGATATGAAGTGTGACAGTGCTTGTACTTTAGCAGGATCGGGTGTCATACCCCCATCAGAAAAAATATGATGTGCCCCAAAAACCAATAGGTCATCACTATAGTTTAAGACATTCATGACAGTCTGTATTATATGGTGAATGATGTCTTATTATTATTAATGGCATTTATTAAGCGCATGGTTGCACACGGAACAGTGCGTCCCCGCGCTGACAATTCCAATAACATCACACGAGCAACGTACACGGAGGTGGAGTATTAGTGCAGGAGAAACTATACTAAATTATGTTTTGGGGAAAAGATGGGTTTTCAACCTTTGTCTAAACCTAATTTCGGACGGTTCCATCCTCAATTCGATGGGAAGGTCATTCCAGCCTTTACTGGCAAGGTATCTGAAGGACCGTCCTCCCATCCTTGCTCTGTGAATCCGTGGAACAACTAATAACATGTTGCCCATCGACCTGAGAGGGCGTGAAGGTCGATAGACAGGAAGCAGTTTCTGTAGATAAGAAGGTGCTTTTAAATGAGCAATGCGATGGGTAATGCACATTGTTTTGAATGTAATTCGTTCCATTATCGGGAGCCAATGCAAGGAACGCAGAGCATTTTTCCCAGAGGCCCTCCTAGGGAGGTTCAGGACAAGCCTAGCAGCTGCATTTTGGACGCGTTGCAACTGCATTAGACCTTTTTTACTGAGTCCGCATAGGAGGGAATTCCCATAATCTAAATGGGAGGTAACCAAGGCATGTATCAATGTTTTTCTGGCGCTAGGAGGCAATAGGTCCAGGACCTTCCTCAGGACCTTCAGGATGCCATAGCATTTACCAGCAACATTACCCACATGATTAGTGTAGGCTAGATTAGAATCGAGGAGTATGCCGAGGTTCTTGACTGTGTCAACCGGGACAGGGACAGAGCCCAGTTCTATGGGCCACCAGGCAGATGTCCAGATGGAAGGACAGGGGCCAACAATAAGAACTTCCGTCTTATTACCATTGAGGCGGAGGTAGTTCTGCTTCATCCACCCATCAAGTGCTACCAGGCAAGCCGAAAATTTCTCAGCCTCCACAACTGGGTCACGAGACAGATTGATCACCAGTTGTGTATCGTCTGCGTAAGAGACTATGGCAACACCATATGACTCCACCAGTTTGGCAAGAGGTTCCATGTACAGATTGAATAATGTGGGTCTCAGAATCGAGCCTTGTGGAACCCCTTGTTTAAGACGTCTAATACTGGATTTGCACGGTGGACAGTGAACTTGAAATCTCCTGTTATTAAGAAAGGACACCAACCACTCATGAGCAGGACCGGTTATGCCCTTCTCACTCAGACGGTCCACTAATACGGAATGTGATACGGTGTCAAACGCCGCACTTAAGTCCAATAGGACCAGTGCGGCCGTGTGACCCTCATCCGCCTGACACCGCAGCAGTTCCGTCGAGAGAAGGAGAGCGGTCTCCGTCGAATGTTTGGTTCTAAATCCCGACTGAGACGAGTGAAGGATCTTATTTTCCTCCACAAAGCTCACCAGCTGTCGGTTAACCAATTTCTCAACTACCTTCGCACAGTAGGGGAGGAGCGAAATAGGTCTCAGATTGTCCAGTTGTGATATGCTGATATGAGCTTTCTTTTTTATCGGGACAACTTGGGCCAGTTTCCAGTCATCCGGAACTAGGCATTCTTGAAAGGAAAGAGAGGCCAAGTTGCCTATGTGTTCCGCTACCTGAGGGAGATGACTGCGAAGAATCCTCGCGGGAACAGCATCTAAGGGAGAGCCAGAGTGGATGTCCGATAGGATATTAATTAGCTCCTCTGTTTGGGGGACCACAAACTTCCCAAGTATGTTCTTAACCTGTATTTCGCAGTAAGAGTTGGGCAAATATGTGGGTTCTGTAATAGTCTGAAAAGAGTCATAGATCTTTTCTACCTTCCCAATAAAGAAGTCTGCGATCTCATTGCATGACTCTGTTGAGGGGGAAACTTCCCCTGAACTAGCTAGCGGGGAGGAGAGTTCCTTTAAGATCATAAATAGCTCTTTAGAGGTATTCTCTGAGCAGTCAATCCTCTTACTGTAATAGTCTCTTTTAGACTCCCTGATCTGTTTATGATAAGACTTTAATTCACTCTTGTAGACTTCACGTAGTGAAGGGGCATAATCCACTCTCCATCTACGCTCAAGAGTTTTACATTTGGTTTTGGCGGCTCGCAGCTCAGCAGTAAACCACGGAGCGGATTTCATGCTCCGAGCCATGGCTTTCTGAGTCCAGGGGGCAACTTTATTCAATGCACTCTCAACCCATTCATCATACATCCTGCACGCCTCAGTCAGGTTGTTGCTGAGTTTTGGGGATCCCTGTCCTAGGGCATGACTGAATCCATCGTGACTAAATTTCCTCCAGTCTCTGCGCCTAATAGCAAGGGGTTTCTGTAAAGACCCTCTGTTGGTCGGTCGTCTAAGTTTAAAAGGGATCAAATAATGATCTGACCACAAGATCTTAATCGGGTTAGATACACTTATATCTTCCCAATTTGTAAAGATAGGGTCCAACAAATGCCCTGCTTGGTGGGTGGCATTGTTATCGGCCAGCACAAACATGAGAGCTCTCAACGATTTAATCAGGGCTACAGCCTCTCTACAATTGACGTTGTCCAGATGTATATTGAGGTCTCCTACAATCATGAATTTATTATGACGTAGAGCAGATAGCGTTAGAGCCTCAAGGAGGCTCTCAATGAACGCAGTCGCTGCGCCAGGTGGGCGATAGATAAGGTAGCCCTTAATGGTGCAGTTAGGGCCAATCGAGATGGAAAATAGCCCAGCTTCACAGTTATTGATGACAGTCGGTTCGAGAGTACATGTAAGCTCAGTTTTGTGTACAATAGCTATCCCCCCCCCCTTCTGACTCCCTCTATTGATTTGGAGAATGTTGTAGCCGGCGGGAAGGGCCTCAATAATATCAGGGAGGGACTGCTCATCCAACCATGTTTCTGTCAGGAAAACCAAGTCAGGGTTGTCATCTATAAGCAAGTCATATATTTTCAAACAATGGCGTTTCAACGATCGACAATTCAGTAGAAAGGAAGAAAGTTTGTTACCTTCCTTACTCATCTCTAGATCTCTGCACATAGTATAACCGCACCCCTCACACTTCAAAGGCCATTGCTCCATGTGCAGCGTATGAGTGCATTCCGATGGCAGTACCTTGCGCAGATGTAGAAGCGCCTGCCTCGTATATGCTATCGTCCCACACTGGTCTGAGATGGTATGGCCAGGGGGACGGGCCCTGGGCCGCGTCTGGTCGCGCACGGGCGCAGACGGGCTTGCCTTTGGCGCGCCTTCGGCGCGCCGTCGGCGCGCCCGCTGCGCGCGTCCGCTGCGCGGTCGCTTCAGGGTGACGCTTAAGTAGGCGTCGGCACAAAAAGACTAGAGCGCTACCCACAGTAAAAAGCGCTGGTTATGGTAGGCTCGAGTGTGCAAAAAGAAGCGTTTTTTGTGCAAGGTGCAGTCAGCAGCAATAAAGTTTTAAAAGCAGGTTTAAAAGCAAGTGGGTCAACTTCAACAATCAAGCAACAATAAAATACAGTTCCCAACTCGTTTCGTATCTCCACCCCCGAAGCGTCACTCCCTCTCAATGTTAGTTAGTGCGCGGTCGCTTCAGGTTGACGCTTAAGTAGGCGTCGGCACAAAAAGACTAGAGCGCTACCCACAGTAAAAAGCGCTGGTTATGGTAGGCTCGAGTGTGCAAAAAGAAGCGTTTTTTGTGCAAGGTGCAGTCAGCAGCAATAAAGTTTTAAAAGCAGGTTTAAAAGCAAGTGGGTCAACTTCAACAATCAGGCAACAATAAAATACAGTTCCCAACTCGTTTCGTATCTCCACCCCCGAAGCGTCACTCCCTCTCAATGTTAGTTAGTGCGCGGGTCGCTTCAGGGTGACGCTTAAGTAGGCGTCGGCACAAAAAGACTAGAGCGCTACCCACAGTAAAAAGCGCTGGTTATGGTAGGCTCGAGTGTGCAAAAAGAAGCGTTTTTGTGCAAGGTGCAGTCAGCAGCAATAAAGTTTTAAAAGCAGGTTTAAAAGCAAGTGGGTCAACTTCAACAATCAGGCAACAATAAAATACAGTTCCCAACTCGTTTCGTATCTCCACCCCCGAAGCGTCACTCCCTCTCAATGTTAGTTAGTGCGCGGTCGCTTCAGGGTGACGCTTAAGTAGGCGTCGGCACAAAAAGACTAGAGCGCTACCCACAGTAAAAAGCGCTGGTTATGGTAGGCTCGAGTGTGCAAAAAGAAGCGTTTTTTGTGCAAGGTGCAGTCAGCAGCAATAAAGTTTTAAAAGCAGGTTTAAAAGCAAGTGGGTCAACTTCAACAATCAGGCAACAATAAAATACAGTTCCCAACTTGTTTCGTGTCTCCACCCCCGAAGCGTCACTCCCTCTCAATGTTAGTTAGTCTTGAAAGAGTTCTTCAGCTGATGGTACACCAAACGTAGTCTTTTGTATCAACCAACATGTGTAGAAAAGGTTGTAATGTACCTACAATTTTCTTCACGTTCCAACTGATCACAGCCTTTATTAGTTAGTTGATAACTTTATTGCGGTCAAAAGACCATAAAAGTGCAAATACAAAAACAGCACATATGAATAATACATTAAATAGACATAGAACATTAGAAGAAGATTAAACTAAGTGTTATCAACCACGAAAGAATCTAGGTTTAAAATAATTTCATAGCACAAATATCAGGTTAAAAATGATTGTCTCCTACGCCACATACCTATAAGATAACGAGATGCTGCAAATACAATAGAGGGGTGGGTATCATAGGTTAATGTTCTACAGGCTTGGGAAAAATGGAGAAATTTAAGGTTCTTGCAGATTGGAGTCAGCCAGCATTTTCTGATCGCTGAATAAGCAGGACAAAAGAACAAGACATGAGATATGTTCTCAGTTTTATAGTCGCAGGCAGGGCAAATTTCATTATTAGTCCTAGCCCATTTATTGGTAAATGACCTAATGGGCAAAGTGCCATGCCTTAACTGGAGATACAACTTCCTGGCCAACGGGGGTTCAATTGCGTCCATAAAATCCTCCATCCTAAAGTCCAGTTTCACCAAGAGGAACTCAGTGGTCAACCTACCCAGGGTTGCAGAGCTCAAAAGGGTGTGAAAATTCTGCCTACGTATCCACTCATGGAGTTCTCGCTTGGGTACCCTAGGACAAAAGGTGTCTGGCATTTCCCACAGGTCCGGGGTGCCCAGCCTGATGCTTTCGGCCCTAATGTACACCAGCCAAGGGATCTTCTTATGTTTGAGAGAGAGCCATATCTCGGCTAGTTCAGTTCTAAAGGGGGCCAGCTCTGGGACTGACCAGAGCCTCTTCCAGTACATAACAGGTCTTGCACTGACAGTTTCCTCAATAGAGTCCATACCAAGGTCCAATCTAAGTGGTATCAAAGGTGTACTAGCTGGCAAACCCACCAAGTTCCTCAGAAAAGCTTGTTCCACCCTAGAAAGGGACAATAATTGTTTGTGCCCCCAGAGCTCAGCCCCATAGATCACTGCAGGTCTGGCTTGGCGACAATAGATTTCCAGCGCCGGGGACACTGGTTTAAAAGTTGACCCCTTTAATACTTTACTGATCCCCCCCACTAGCTGTGAGAGCTTTAATGCCGACTTGATAATCTGGGAATTCCACAAAAAATTCAGTGAGGGTAACACCCAAATAGACAAATGTCTCGACCCTCTCTAGGGGAGTGCCATTTAGCACCGGATTAGGGTGTGTCTGCTTCGGGGGGTTAAATATAATAAATTTGTTTTTTCCCAAATTAATTTCCAGTCCCCGCTGCTCACAGAACTCCACAAAGCCATTAAGTACTTTCTGGATACCCGATGATGTTTTAGACAGCAACAATGTGTCGTCAGCAAACATCAGAGCGGGTACCTTTCCTGTGGCCAATTTGGGGGCGTCGTTGTCTGCCACGCCATTCAAATGGTCAACAAGACCATTAATGTACAGACTGAATAGCGTGGGGGCCAATACGCACCCTTGGCGGACCCCTTTTTTAACAGGGAATTGGTCTGTAAGATCGCCTTGCCTGCCACACCTAACCTGAGCGTAGTTGTTGGTGTGTAACCTAGACAGGATAGACAACAAATAAGAAGGGAGACCTAAAGCTGCCAGCACTTTCCATAGTTTCGCTCGAGGAACTAAGTCGAAGGCAGCCCGTAGATCCACAAACACAAGGTAGAGGCTCCCACCCTCCACCTTGGCTGCCTTCCAATAAAGTACCTGCAGGCGAAATATTTGGTCTATGGTGGAAATACCGGTTCTAAAGCCTGCCTGGAATGTAGATAAGATGTCGTTCTCCTCTACCCACCCAAGGATCCTATCAAGAATAATCCTCCCCATTAGCTTTTGTGAGGTGTCGATCAAGCTAATAGGTCTATAATTTGAAGGGGTGAGGGGGCAACCCTTTTTGAAAACTGGGACGATCTCAGCGCCTAGCCAAGTAGGTGGCACATCTGCGCCCTGCAAGACCCCATTAAACAACACAACAAGATAAGGAGCCCAGATTTTAGGCTGGGTTCGATAAAGATCCCCTGGCAGTTTGTCCAGCCCAGGGGCTTTATTAGGTAAGAGCTTAACTATGGCTGCCTCCACCTCCTTAAGGGTAAAGGATTCAGCCAAGCCGCCGTGCCTAGGGAATCCAGACTTCCCCACTAAATCATAAGACTCAAGGTTATTTGGGATTGGTTCCAAGTTTACACACCTTGTGGTATCAGTCTCAAGAATTCCATATAAACCACTAAAGTGATTTTTCCACAATTCCGGGGCAATATTCGGGCCAGGCTCAGAATTGGAACCATGCGGCCCAACAGCAACAATTGACCAAAGTAATTTGAAATCCCTAGCTGAGAGTGCTGCACCCAGTTCACCCCACATAACGGCCTCCCGTTCCCTCTTAGCATTCCCAATTATATTCTTGTACAAGCTACGTTGAACCCTAATGAAGCCCGCATCTTTGGTTTTTAGAGCTAACAACAACGCTTTCTTAGCTTTACGACATTGGGCATTGAACCACGGGTGCTTCTTTGTTCGCAACTGACTAGTCCTCATCACCGGGCACAGGACATCCTTCAGTGCGGCCACCAACTGATTATGTATATCTAGAGCCCTGCCCCCAGACTCAGATCCCCCCATTTCCGCAATAAACGGAGACGCAATTTCATACAATTTTGCAAGTTTACATGGGGAGTCTTGCAAATTAGGCCATTTAACCCTACGCCTACAATTGGAAATTATTAACGATGATACAGTTCTAACTTGAGCAGGTGGGGTCTTGTTTAACCCAAAACTCCCTGGTTTGAGGGATAAAATCAGCGCATTGTGGTCGCTGTCATGCCTGTCAACAACCCTGAATTCCAGCAACCTATCCCAATGCCTGGCTTCCATGAAGACATAGTCAATCACAGAAGACTGGTTTTGACGGTTAAAGGTATTTCTACCAGGCCTGTCAGGCTCCAGCCTCCCATTGCAAGCGCGCAATGAGGTGGTCAGTACCAACGACTGTAGTTGCAAAACGAGAGGGGTCCAAACCTTAACTAAGGGCATCATAGGATCCGGAATGGACCAAGACGAATCGACCTCATCAGAGTCACCCAAAGACGGGTCAATAAGAGGCTCAAAATGACAATTGAAGTCTCCGCACAGGATTATAACAGTGGAGGAGTCAAACTTCAATAGCAAACCTAGCAAAGTTTTAATAGCCTCAGATTCCAAACCCCGCTTAACTGGCCTTGAATAAACATTAATCAAAGCTATTCTTTGCCTACTTAACGAGGTTATTAAAACACACTGGACATCAAGAGAGTTGGTGTCAATGAACGTTGCCTGGACACCCAGGTGAGTACCAACCCAAATAGACAATCCACCTGATGGTCTTCCTTTGCCACTTGAAGTCGCTAAGATTTCAAAAATAGCAAAACCAGGAAATGAACTTCCATTTACCACCCAAGTTTCTTGCATCATGCATATATCATATGATGAAATAAATGAACCCCATTCTGCTATAGGCAAATTATTCTTCAGTCCTGCCACATTCCAAGAAAGAATTTTAATTTCGGAGCTGTCCGGATGATTCTCAGGAGGTGCCCCGTCTCCCAGACCAGGAGCTTCAGTAGTAACATTTAAGTTCAGGACCCCCTTGGAGCCAACCAAGCCTTGTTCGGGCGGATCACTGTCCCCCAAAACAGAAGGTGTACTAATAGGATTCAGATTCGTAGCCTCCTTTTCCACTATTCCGCTACCTAGCATAGATTCGTCAGCAAGTTGAATGTCACCTGGAATCTGGTTAAATGCCAGGGAATTAAGCCTAGTATCATAGTCAGTTGGTGCCCCAATATCCATGAAACTAAGCATAAAATTCCCAGGAGGCCCCGACTGTCAATCGCAGTCGTTCAAGCCCGACAAAACATTAAATCTATTTGTCACCTCCAAAGGGGTCAGTGAGCCCATAGGATCAGTCCATCTAGGTCTAAAATGCCCAGGCGGAATAATGTCCCACCCGCACTCTCTAATAGGGGCCGATAGATGAGATCTATAGTGAACAGACCAGTTGTCGGTAGGTATAGAATGGAAATTTGGTTGATAGTAGGCAGAGACCACTGAATTCAAAGGAGGACCCACCAAAGATCTTGGATAAAAGTAAATTAGATCATAGGGAATAATGGAGTTGTTACCCTCACCCGGGGGCCAACTTAGAATAAATCTAACAGTTTCTTGGTCTCTAAAATTAACAACAATAATGTCCCCCTGTAGATCCTTAGGTCTACTTCCTAGCCAAGGGAGACGCCCGACATACATAATCTCACCATTAAGATTGCGAGGAAGTGGTCTATTCTGACCAAGCCAATGCATGACTTTATGTTTTAGTTGGAAGTATCCCTCCCTTTTGCCTTCCACTAATGCCGGAACTCCAGTAAGGACCACCACATATGGTACTGCTTCCGGAGGGAGTTCGACTGGGCGCCCCCTATGACTACTCCTTCTTCCTTGGTCGTTACCTGAGTGGGAAATACCATGTACCCTCTCGGCCGCTCTATCAGCATTCTGCACCGGTGGTTGTATGGGTTTTGGTATGGGTACCCTCTGCTTTATACTGGTAGTAGGTTCAATAATATTAGATGACTCCCTATTAAGATTAGTATTAGAAGGAACTGCCGAGGTCAAGGGAGGCAATACCGTTTTCCCTAAACCCTTTATTAATTCAGAATTAATACCAATAGCCTGCTCAAGGGTCTCCAGTCTTTGCTCCAACCTAGTTAGTGTTTGTTCTAACGGGAGAATAAGAGATCTAATGAGTTTCTCCATACCACCTAACAAGTCAGTAGGTGATACCTCGTTTGGAGGGAGATTTGGGGGGGTGGACATAACTACCAATTTGTCTGTGGTTAGTGGTAATGATTTTGAGGTTTTACCAAAGTCAGCATGACTTAATTTAGATTTGTGTGGCTCAACCCCCCTCTTCCTCCTTTTACTTTGTGGCAGACCCCACAACTTAGGTACCTCTTTCCTCCTAGTTCTATTTTTGTGAGTTCACTCTGCACCTTGTAGGCAAGGCTCGGGATGTATTTCCGCTTCATCTATGATTAGGTCATTAGCTGAATGCGGAGTGTTAATAGGGGGGATTGCAGGCAAAACAGGTGTAGGAGATTTTTCGCCAAAGAGCATAGGGGTACTATCTAGGTGGGATATATCAGGGTCCTCAATTATACTAACATTACTCGTGAGGGCTGGAGGAGCTATCTGCTGGGTATCTATAGGCAGAAAGCTGCCTTTAATGGATTCAATCGAGCACCGGCGCTCAGCTCGGCGCTCAGCTAATATGCGCTCCTTGTCACAATCTACGGGAGCCTTTGCAAAATAACCGTCCAGAGTCCCTCTACTCAGCCCCCCCTGCTGTCAATGTTGAGAGTGTTGTTAGACTCAGAGCCATAATGAACCTTCGGAGCTACAATAGGTAGAGGACAACCTAACCAACGTGTCAAAGACGGGGCCCGGCCCGACCTCCTCTGGCCTCCGAGGGCCACAGAGGGCCCGCCCTTTGCCCGGGCTTAGCCCCGGGCGCTCCCCCGCGCGCTCCCGCGCAGCGGTGAGTAATCCAACTAAAATAAGGAGGGAAAGGGGCGGGTCAGGCAGGGAGAGCGGCCCAGGTGGAACGGGTGAGGCACACAGGGACTCCTGGGAGTTGGAGTCCCTGATCCACCGCTCGCAGCCCTGCCGCAGCAACTCACACCCCACAAGGATTCCCTGGAGCAAAGCAGCCCCTCCCCTAAGTCCAGCGCACTTTGCAAGCGCTACGAAGCGAGACCCGCGAAGCGGGTCCGGCGAGGAGTGGGCAGAAGCAGAACAAGCAGCAGGTCAGTACGCAGGGTCCACGGCAACAGCAGAGCATCCCAGCATCAAAGGTCCAGGTGCAGCTTTTGATACCACTGTAAGGGGGCGGGTCAGGCAGGGAGAGCGGCCCAGTTGGAACGGGTGAGGCACACAGGGACTCCTGGGAGTTGGAGTCCCTGATCCACCGCTCGCGGCCCTGCCGCAGCAACTCACACCCCACAAGGATTCTCTGGAGCAAAGCAGCCCCTCCCCTAAGTCCAGCGCACTTTGCAAGCGCTACGAAGCGGGACCCGCGAAGCCGGTCCGGCGAGGAGTGGGCAGAAGCAGAACAAGCAGCAGGTCAGTACGCAGGGTCCACGGCAACAGCAGAGCGTCCCCTTTATTTATATCAAGGTGAGAGAAGACCTTTGCATCATTTAATTGAGTTATCATGTCAGCAATGGAAGGACCTAGATGTCGCTCTCATTCAATTGACTTGTTTTCCTCATACATGTCAATGCATATTCGTACAGCTCCTTCACTGTCCTTTTTGGGCACTTCCACTATGGGAGAAACCCATGACGTGGGACCAGTAGAACGCTCAATGATATTGGGCCATATGTAGCAATCACTTTTGCGATTGCAAACACTGCGATTCGCAAAAATCTGGGTCTTTGCGATTGCAAAACTGACTGCACCAATGTAGGAAAGGTGTCCGCTGCTCTAAAAAGCGAATCATTAATTTAGCGATTAGCAGTTTTGTGTATCGCAGAATCTGCGAATAAAATTGCGTAATCGCAGTCTGCGTGCCATTATTTGTGAGAATCGCTATTACCGACCTCGCAAATTGCGAATTCGCAAAATTAGATGTAGGAAAAAATAGCAAATAGCTAATCCTCGAAATTCGCTTTTTTGCACTTCTCAATTACCACCAACTCTGAGCAGATGGTAACCAAGTGCAACCTATTTAAACATGCCCACAATGCCACTGGGACTTCCCACCATGGCTGGCCTCTATGTGATAGCCAGGAGGCTGCGAATCAGGGATGCCACGCAGAGAAGGAGACGCCAGGAAAGGATCTACAGAGCACGCATCACCCTCTTCCAACTGACCGAGGAGGAGATCCATGTGAACTACAGGCTGCACCCACACAGCATCCTGGATTTAATAGGGGAGCTGACACCCATACTTGAACACCCCACACGCAGGGCACACACCATTCCCACCCATGTTCAGGTCCTGTGCTCACTGCACCTCCTGGCATCAGGGAGTTTTCAGGGGGTCATTGCCACAGCAGGAGGTGTCTCGCAAAGTGCACTTTCACGCTTCTTCCACGCTTCCCTGGATGCAATGGTACAGAGGCTGCATCACCACATACAATTTCCAAACACACCACAGGCACTGGATCAGACCAAGCTGGAATTCTACCAAATAGCCCAATTCCCCCATGTCATTGGCTGAGTAGATGGGACCCATGTCGCAATCTCACCCCATCACAGAATGAGTATGTGCTCTGCAACAGGAAGTCATATCATTCCCTGAACATCTAGGTAGGGTGCAATGTCCAACATATTATCACAGATATTGTGGCCAAATACCCAGGAAGCACACACAACTCATTCATGTTTCGCCACTGTGCATTACATCGCAGACTCTCAAATGGTGAATTTGGAGAGGGCCACCTGCTAGGTAAATGCATGCCATTCAGACACAGAACCAGTAGAGTGGTGCAGTGGCAGGACATTATTGAACATGATTCTGTTAATACCCTGCAGGTGACAGTGCGTATGCTGTACGAGACTACATCCTCACACCGTACCTGAATCCAGCAACTGCAGGTGAGAGGAGGTACAACTGCGCACACAGAGCTACACGCTCTTCCATTGAGAGGACCTTTGGAATCCTAAAGAGCCGTTTCCGATGCCTCCATAAGAGTGGAGGTGCGCTACAGTACAGCCCTGAGACATGTTGCAAGATAGTGGTTGCCTGTGAAATGCTACACAACATCGCTACCAAAAAAGGAACACCAGTGGACCTGACAGACTCTGAATCATCAGATGAGGATGGACCAGCTCCACATCGCGGCCCGGCAGGTGGGGCTGGTGCGGCTGCCGGACGCATGAGACGAGATGAGATCACACAAAACTACTTCTAAGTGAGTAATGAGGACACGACGCCACTGAATGGTGTTTTACAGGGATGTTTATTTCCTTATATTCAGGAATGAATGTATCTTACATTGTGACTGCACAATTCGTGCTTGCACATGTTTCTGTCACAGTGCAATAACTGCCATCAGCCACTGAGTCATTATGGACTGTGTTGCGTCACACATGGCCATTAGTCCCTGGTGTCCCTTCACCTCCTACGTGCACGGCCTGTTGAGCCTCGCTGTGTCTCCGCTGTGGCCTCCCTGGAGTCATCATCCACTCTGCCCTGGCGTGCACTCCGGCGTCTGTCCTGCGGAATTGGGGGAGTGATGCTGCTCCTGCTTGACTGTTCATCGGTGTCCATTGCACTAAGTGTGCCTATGCCACCTGTGGCAGTTGCACGCATCTGGTCCACCGCATGTGTAACCTGCACCAGGACACTGCCAACGTCCTGGCAGCAGTGGGCCATCTCACGCTGCATGCTCACACATCTTCTGGCCAGCAGGGATGTGGCGGTTGACTGGCGGTTGACTGCTCTGGTGTATAAGTCCAGCCGTGTGTGTAGGCGATGTCTCTCCCTGCGCTGGGCTGCCCTGTCCCGCATGATCTCCCTGAATAGTCCCTCCAATGCACTAGTCATGGCCATTACACCTGCGCGCAATTCGGTCATATTGTGGTTGTGTGCAGCCAGTCGCCGCTGGATTGACCGTATCCCCTTTACTTGCAGGCGCTGTTGTTTGAGCATGCTGCCCTCAAGCCCGGAGAACACCGTGTCCTCTTCGCCAGGAGCAGTGCTGGTGGACGCCCGTGCCCTGCGTCTCATCCCTCTCCCTACTCTGGAGTGTTCAGGGGACTGTGTTTGCTGCTGTCCTGCACGCTGCCTGTGCACTGGCTGTTGCTCTTCTGCTGTGCCTGGTGCCTGTGCCTCCAACAGTGGAAGTGGTGTGACAATGTTGCGCCGCCTGCATGGTGCAGCCTCTGCAGTGCTGGATTCGCCCTGCTCCTCCTGCCCTGCCTCGTCCTCCATCTCAGCTGTTTACTCACATTCATCCTCAATTTCCTGTGTTGGTGGTGGTGCTGTGGATTGAATGGCACACATTAGTTCTGTGTCCTGTCACAATAAATTTACACAATAAATTCCCATGGGAACTATCTGTCTTTTTCACTATCTGCATGATGGAGTCCTCCCTATTCCACCTGGCTGTGTCTCACTGGCACAGTTATCAGTGCATGTGACTACATCTCCCATAATGCATTTCTTGGTGTGCTGTTTGAAATGTACTGGAGTTGCGGTCAGGTGGCCTTTTGCGGGGTGTGAGTGGGTTGGGGATGTATCAGGGGGGTTTAGCATGCATCTTACCTTGTCTGGTGTCTGTGTGTTCGGAGCTGTCCAGGTCAGCCACTCCACTCACACTCTCAGGCTGCAGTGTGCCCTCCACCAGCTCCTCCAGGGGCGTCGGTTCTGTTGCAGTGGAAGGCCCCCCACCGTTTTTTTTGGCCTCTGCAAGTCTTGTGGCCACCCTCTCCTTTGACCTTTGCCGCATGTCATACCACCGTTTTCGGAGGTCCTCGACTGTGCGGTGTGTGACACCAATGGCATTCACTTTTTCTTGGATGTCACTCCAAATTTTGCGCTTTCTGGCCTCTGGCACACGTAGGGAACTTTTCCCAAACAGGAGATCATGGCTGGTGACAACCTCCTGGGTGAGGACCTCCTGCTCCCTGTCGCTGAATTTATGTTTTCTTTTCCTTGGTGGTTCTTCCTGCTGCTTCTCTGGCCCCTGGGAATCCATTTGGCTTGCTTTCAGTGGCTGAGCACAACTGTTCTCCTCTCCACACAGGCTCTCACACAGCTGCTGGCAATCAATTGCAGATTCCCGGATTAGCGATTTCTTATTTGCGATTTCGCAATTAAGGAATCGCTATTTGGGTAATCGCAAATTAATTCTGCGAATTTTTGGGAATCGCTAAATAATAGCGAAAAAATACCTACATCACCGCAACCTAAGGACCTGGCTGCATCCCGTGCATTGTCACGCCGCCTACACTGTTCGAAGCATCGTCTGGACAATATAATTTGGATTATTCATCACTTTTCCGAGTTGTTCCTTGAATTCACCTGGCGAACTAAATTGCCCGCGGCTCCGGCCGGATCGTGTATTCGCCCTCCAAGGTTACACTAGTGAACCCCCAACTGTACCTGATCACCGTTGTAGACGGTCTAAACAACTGCACCTGTTCACCGTCATTGCCGCCGCCATTAGACGACCCTAGCAATCGTAACTCCAGGCAATTTCGTTTATAATCAGGCATGTACGCATTAATGTCCTGATGATGATCCTGATATTCCTCTAACAGGATCGTAACGTCGTCAACCCTTTTAAAATAGCATGCACGTTAATCCATTGTGTCTAAAAAGTGCATCAGCAGTTTTCCTAAAAGCTTACAACATTGGATATTGTAAAAAGCTCTTTTTTGTCTTGCCTGAAATGCCTTTGTTTGTTTTGTAATGTTATTGTTCTAATCGGATACAGAACTGTATCCCACAAGTACGTTGTTCCTTTACATGTGAAAAATGTTATATTACAAAAATTAAATTGGTTTTCCGGCTGGACTTCCAGAATATAGTATCGATTCTGAACTATATTTATCTAACCATTATTCTAATTATTTGAGGATCTCTACTACCTTATTGGGTTCCCTTGTTCCTTATAAATATACACTTCGGGTATGGATGGCTCGCTAAGCATAACCTTGCATATAACCTTGCACATTTCTCCTGGAGCCACATCACCGGGTGCAGAGGTATTATGACTCTCTTTAATGGTTATGGTAAGTTAATTATTTCATTATTTCTAAATGTCAATTTGCACTTTCTGACACCTGGTTTATCTTTGCCTTGCAGCACTTCTGTTCGCATCGCTATTTGCTAACTTTTGATTATTTTGAAAACCTGGTGTATCCACCTTCAGCGTTAACACTCCGTGTAATGTTGAACTTTATACTTTGTGGCAGTGCAGTACCTTTGTGTATTGCCTGACTAGCAGGTTTTCGGTCAACGATGTATAGATTCTCTGCAATGCCTTTGTTATTTTCAACAGCTTCATAGTGGCTAGAGCAGTGCTCTGACTCCACATGCATTAGGAGTTGATCCAGAAGATGGCAGACATGGCACTCATGAGCAGTTTGCTTGGACCATGACAAATTCTCTGGGAGAGCACTGTCAATCTTCTGATTACTTAATCCCTATCTCATCACCATCTGTAGCATCTTCCCCAGCCTGGTTATCTGCCAATGACTACACTACACATGGAACTGAGTATTACACGTCTTTATTGTTCTGTGTGTAACTGCGAACTCAGCATTCTAAATTAGCCTTCATTGAATTTCTTACATCACAGATTTACAGAGTTCATCAAGACCCAAAAGGGTTTCTTTATGGTTTTGATGCAAGACGCTGCACTTGGTTTATGCTGGGGAATGCCTTACCCGTTTATCAAGAGGATCAAACAGGTATTCTTCAAAGCCTGTTGGCCTTAACAACAGATTTGTGTTCACTGCCAAATGCACTTCCTGACCTGCTAGAATCTGGCATCACTTTGACCTTTATCTATTAGTACTGAATGATGCTTGGAAACCCCTGTTTGGGCACTCTCGTGGACACACTATCAGGGCTGGAGAGGGGAGCTCAAGGGGGCTTTGCCTACCCTTGGAGGCTGCTGCCATATCTCTGAGAAATCCACTTTTGGGGGGTATTTTCATTCCCCCCTACCCTCTCACCTGCTATCATCTCCCACCACCTCTCAGGGAGTTTAGAAACACAATAAACGCATCTGGCAACAGACTTAAAATGACCTGGGGGAGCTCCTAATGACTTACCACTGATTACGTCTCAGACTGCCCCATTGGGTTTACTCAGTGATTTAGTGTCTTCCATCACCAGGGTCGACTTCTGGAACTAAGGAGAGAATGGCTGACATATATGACAAACAAATTGCTCGTTAAGCAATACCTTCCGATCAAAGGAAAAAGTACCACTCCTTGCATTTTGATTTTTAGTAGTAGTGGGTTATGAACTGAGGTAATTCTCGGGTAGATCTGTATCTGCGCTTCAGCTAAAAGTGTTTTGGTAACAAAAAAATAATCAAGCCTTGCTAATTTCTGATACGGACAAGAATAGTGCGTATATCCTGGATCAGATTGTTTTAATCTGGGCCAGACATCCGCCAGATCATGCTCATAAATAAGCTGCTGTAAAGCCTTGTACACCTTGGGTTTCCGACCATAATATTTATCTCCAATAGAGCCCTGGGTGACTTCTTCAAGTTGAATGTTGAAATCCCAGCACAATATCAGGGGAGATACCCAAGAAGCTAACTCTGTATTCAGATAATCTAATATCTGGGCTTCATTGTGGTTGGATCCATACACTGAGCAAGTTGTCAACCTTTTGTGGCAGCAACACATTCATCAATTACCCAGTGACCACATTTATCTGCAAGGCTTTTCCCTACAGTTAAACTGCTATTTTTGGCTAAGATAGCTACCCCTCTTGTTGTAGTCCCTTGTGATGTACAAGCCAGTAGCTTATACCCTACCTCTGTTAGCACCTTATGCTTAGTCCAGGGAATATGTGTCTCTTGGAGACAGATCACGTCAGGGGACATCATTTTAATTTCTTCTGCTACCCTTTACCGCTTAGCCCTATCATTGAGACCCCCGCACATTAAATGAACATATCGACAATATATTCGTCATTAACCCTCTTCAAAACTACAAAACAACTCCCTCTCTCCCAATGCACCACATCATTTCTTCTTGTTTGCTTGAATTTATTTATTGTCTTTTTTCCCCATTTTTTCACCCCTGTGCCCCTACAGCAGCCGCCCCAGGTGCCCCACCCTAGTGTCTGCCAGCAGAGACCCCCCTGCCCACCCAACCATAGAGGCTGCAAGACCCGTGGGTCTTGGATGATGGAGAGCCTTGCACCAACGCAGACTGCCCCTTCCCCCCCAAATTCACCCAACCAATATGCTATTAAACCCAACGGATCAGGCCCATCCCAACAAGTACTTAAATAAAAAAGAAAGTGAAAACGAGATTCGAGCATAACATTGTATATGGCTCACATACTGGGGATATCGATTTATAGCATCATCGCGCAGTAGATAAGGTCTATGCAGCTTCATCTGCTACAGCCCCCTCCCCTGAAATTTAAGATTTAAAGTCGTGGAGGTATTCTTTGACCTTAATCACAGATGTAAAAAAACATGTGTTGTCTTTATATATAATCTTGAGCTTAGCTGGATTCAGAAGGAATGCTTGGGCTCCTTTACCCTGGAATGGAGACATTAACTGCCAGAGTTGCCACCTTTTTTCCACTGTTTGATGGCAATAGTGAGGGCGAACAAAGAACTCAAACCCATTCCCCTTTCTCTTCCTATCTGGCCTGGCCAGGTCATACAAAGCCTGCCTAGAGAAATAATTAGATAGACAAATGAGGATTGCTCTAGGTTGTACACCAGATTTACTGGACTCCTGAGTGTTACTTTGCCGAAAGGGAAACCAGTGGGCCCGTTGCACCTCGGTATCCCATGCCCAATGAGTCAACTCCGGGAAAGCTTTTGTAAATAGTCCTACCACGAACATCTGTGGAGATCCTGTTCTCAGCTTCCGTTATCCGCTCAGCGAATTCCAAGCAGGACTTGGCCACTCGTCGAAGTGAATTTTGTAGCTTTCGACATGCTCCTTGCGTTTTTTAACTCTCTGCCCAGGTTTCCTCTCTATGTAACATAATTGCCTCATAAATGACGGCCAGGGACATTTCTTCTGTGTGATCTATTGAGTTATGCTGTTCTTGTCTCAATACCCCCTCTGAGGACACAGTTGGGCCGAGCTTAAACATAGGAGGCTGTGCTTGAATAGACATGGTCTCTGTATCGGTCGCCTCTCTGGGTGTCACTGTTGGTGTTTTTTTCCGTATTGTATCTGGGCCAATTCACTGGGGTCTCATCTTGATGGGTGCTGCTGGTCTCACTCCACTGTCCGCTTGGTGAGCCTGAAGGGCCATCAGATATCTGAACGGACTCCTCTCCTAATGAGTTTAGAATTTTCAGACAATGAGAAAAAATGATCGCCCAAATCCACCTCAGGAAGTTCTTGAGACTTGCTCTGATCTATCAGATTTTATATTGGCAGCGTGTCACAGACTATTTTATCCATATCTGGGTTACCAGCTGCTAATTCTCTCATGTTTGCACCATATTCCACCTCCCGTGTTGTGTGATATGTAGTACTTTGCCCCCCTGTCCCATCAACGCCCCCTAGGGTATGCAGTCAATGATCGCTATTCCCCTGCCCTCCATGGTTCATTTTGTTCATTGCTGCATTCAAAGAATGGCCAGAAGCCCCTGCATTCCCACAGCTCACCTCTTCCAGGTGGGTAGTTACCGCTGCCTCTTCCGTCATGAGACCGTCCTACTTGACATTCTTTCCCTTCTTGGCTGCAAGAAAGATAGCAGGGGTAGTTTTCTTCCCTGGCCCCGAATTCCGGCTGTTCCCGGGTCCCACATTACTCCCTGGATCAGCAGCCGCTCTAGGTTGTTGTTTCTCTTGGGCGTTTTCTGCGGGCTTCAACGACCACGTCGTGGGGTCTCCGGCGCCGTGCTGCCTGGCTCCTCCAGTGCTCTTTGGGAACATGCTAACCCTGACTGCTTCTCGCCAAACCCTAAAAACGGATCGCCGAGCTCCTTGAGGAGAACACCACACCTGCCATAGGAACGGAATCACCGCCCAGGGACCAGACACCGCCGAGCAACGAGACGTAAGCACAGTCCAAAGGATTTCACGCTGTCCACAGCTATGCACCGTACACCATGTAGCCTCCAAGAGCCGGCATTAATCTCTGCTCTTGGGCTTCTTGAGTCTCATCGGGTCCAAGGAGTTGGGGAGATTGCGGAGGGCGGTCGGCTGCAAGTGCTCACTTGATCGCCGGAGCGGCCACCATCTTGCCTCCCAGTCAGTATGTAGGTGGCTTAGTGGGGGATTCCTATATGTGGTGTCTTCATTATTGGGGGGGGGGAATAAAAAAATTAATTTTATAAGTTTATTGATCATCAGTTGTGTCATACATTTATGCAAATTAAGCTCTACTGTGTAATACGGCATATCATGGTATCACATCTAGATTGGACTATGGCAACATCCTATATTTGGGAGCCAATAAGGTTGTGAACCGCAGACTGCAATTGGTACAGAATTCAGCGGCTAGGCTGCTTTGCCAGATTCCGTGAATAACTCCTGTCTCCAGCTCTCTTCGTGAACTCCATTGGCTCAGGGTCGAGAGCCGTGTAAAGTTCAAGACTCTGAGCTATATGTTCAAGGTCAAGTCTGGTAGTGCCCCTCAATATCTAAAGGCCATTGTTCATTATTATCTTCCTTCGCGGTCTCTCGGTTCTGCTACCCAGGCCAAGTTTGCAGTACCTAGGATCAAACGTTCCCGTCTGGGTGGTCGATTCTTTGCTTATCTAGATCCCCTTCTGTGGAATTCTCTTCCTTTATTCCTTAGGAAAGAAACTGTTTTCAGTAACTTTCGTAGACACCTAAAGGCATGGTTATTCAATCAATAGGTTCGGGACAGTTTGACCACTTGTACTTTTTCCTGTACAGCGGCGCTGGGAAACCTTTTTGGTAGCTATGCGCCTTATAAGATTAATAATAATAATAATAATGGTAACCAGGATATCTGGATACTGAGATGGAATGGAATGAGATAAGGTAAAGAGTATTAGAGAAGAACTTCATAAGCTTAGACCACAAACAATCTGCTTGCATGAGCTTCACTTTTCGACTCTTGGGTCCCACTGATTAGGTTATGAGGTTATGGGTTATGAGATACTTGCTGCATAAGGGGCTAAGGCCTCACATCGATGAGAGACCCTTTCAGTGTGGAGAAGACAGTGGTCAGAGGTGGATTCAAAGGTGGATAGCTCAGGCCGATGGATAATCCCAATGGTTAAGAATGGAGAGTTTCAAATAGCAACGCAGATAGTCTCTCCTCGTTGAATTTTTTGTTGAGGGGGTTCCACTGCTGCCCCGACCCTGAAACACATAAATTTGTTGACAAACAGGAGATGCTAACCAGAGATCCTTCCTAGCACGGGTTTAGGGCCTCATTGTCTACAAGTGTGTTATTAGCATAAACTATTGAAGCATTTTAAGGCCAAGGAGACAATCCTGCTGGAATTGAGAAGTGAATCCCTCGCTGTTTGCTGCCTCTGCGCATAATTCCTGTCAGCTTGTGCCATGGAGAACGATGCCTTGAACATCTGCTCCAGGACATTGCTTCAGAACTAGCTGTACCAGCCTGCTCTTGACCAACTTTACTAGAAAAGTCACAATTCTGCTACAAAAGCCTGCTTTAACCCTGTTTAACTTCGCACTTTTACTTGAGGATGTAGAATGTAATTTCACAGACGTGGCTTCCTTCCTAGGAAGATTCCACATGTACAGTTGAAAGTGGGGATTTCTTCTGGGGAGGATTCTGATATGTCTGCTGCCCCTGTGAAATGTGGACTGAAGTCTGAGGAACTTTCAGAGCTTGGACACTCATGTTGGTGTAAGAAATGCTATTCTTGGACTAGAGAGACATCCAGCTAAATTTACCTCAAACAGATGCAACCTTAACAGCTACATCTTAGAATGTATGTCCTCTCTGATTTTTAGTGAGAGGTTACAGGCTACTGTGGGACCACTTACACAGTGTATCTGATCTCAAGGGGCCCGATTCACAGAACTAACTTAAGACAAAATCCTAAACTTACTACCATTTTGGTATTTCACAGAAGGCACTTACTCGTATCGGTATTCAGAGAAGTTAGGAGTCCTAACTTTAGGACTCCAAAATGCCTTCTGTGAATACCAAAAGGCTTAAAGTTAGGATTTTTCTTAGTTTAGGAGTAGTAAAGTTAGGAGTCCTTACTTTACTATTCCTAAACTGAGAAAAATCCTAACTTTAAGACTTTCGGAATTCACAGAAGGCATTTAGGAGTCCTAAAGTTAGGACTCCTAACTTCTCTGAATACCGAAATGAGTAAGTGCCTTCTGTGAATACCGAAATGAGTAAGTGCCTTCTGCGAATACCGAAATGAGTAAGTGCCTTCTGTGAAATACCAAAATGAGTAAGTGCCTTCTCTGAATACCGAAATGAGTAAGTGCCTTCTGTGAAATACCAAAATGAGTAAGTGCCTTCTGTGAAATACCAAAATGAGTAAGTGCCTTCTGTGAATACCAAAATGGTAGTAAGCTTAGGATTTTGTCTTAAGTTAGTTCTGTGAATCGGACCCTAGATGTCCTTTCTGGGTAGAGCTTTCGAGGCTTGGCCAGCTGGAGATCTTCGACCTCTTGCAATGTTTCTAACTTAGCACATAAAATGTAAGCAGGACCGACCATCAGCCTATGAACCGACTACACCCACTCTAGAGTTACTGCAGGCAGCGCCGAAGCCCATTTTAACTGCTTGAAAATCACTTTCATTGTTTTAATATTTCCTAGAACATAACATTGAACCGCTTTAGCAGTGCTTTCCACTGGTGTGTTGCTTTCTTGTTAACTTTTTGACCCCCTTGAGCCGATTCTCCTCAGCCACGGTTCACATGAGAGTATTGTCTCTCTTTCTCTTTGTGTGTAACTCCGCAAGACTCCAGTTAAAAGTCTCTATCAGTCCTAAGAGCTGCATCAACCTGGAACAACAGCAGGTTAAAATAAAGGACAGGATACCAAACACCTATTCCCAATCCAGCAGTAAACAAACGGAGCTCACCTCATAGTTGTGTTTTACGCACCGATACTTTCCTCATGACAGGTGTTATGACTTCAACAGATGTGGCATCATAAATGTTCTCACAGTTCCAATAAGTCTAGCAGGCGAGTGAGAGCTTAATACATTAGCAATACATTAATTATTGTAAAAATGCATCGTGAATGATGCTTCTAATCGAGCAGGGACCTTAGATGGTCATGTCTGTGCCTCTTCTACAGGGCAGTTGCATACTTTTGAGTATTCATTCCCCCTGTCATGTGCTTCTTGTGGTTCATCTCTGTACTGCTTATAAAGATTGTCTAAAAACTTTAGAACATTGAGCGCTTACTTGAAGGAAACACGCTTCCCAGGCTCACATACTCGCCCTCCTCCGCGTCACCAGACGTCGGCGACTTTGTCGTCTGGGGGGTCTCGCTCTTCTTGTACTCTAGAAATAAACACAATAAAACAGTATCATTTGATTAAAAAGTATGTATGAGGAAAGAAGTCGTTCTGAACTTCACTGCCACTATTGCTGGTGATGCAAATGTAAATTGTACATACGTGTCCCCCTATTCCCTATGTACCCTGCACCTCTGCCCCTCTCCAACTGTGTGTATACTCTGTGTCTCTAAGCCTATTTGTACAACTCTATGAACCTTGTAAAGCTCTCTGATACCCTAACGGGTCAAGTTTGCGCTCTATAAAACACTTAATAAAATAAATAATAAAATAAAATAAGATGCAGCACGAGTAGAACAGAACGACATTTGTTTCTGCAAATCTATTAGAATATTGTCACTGTAAGTAATGTAACAGCTGGGAAATCCCAGACTCCCTTGCTCAGCTGCGCATGCGTGGAAGCGTGAGAGCGAGTCCAGGGATACCAGATAATATGGGGTTTCTGCCATGTATAGGGACCATAAAGCACCACTGCGAGACCTCCAGGTGGATCACAGACATGAGTAGGGTTGCGCTCACACTGCCATGCCGATGTCCAGGGTGTCCTCACCATTTTCCTGTCACGCTGCCGCTACACGCGACATTGATATAATAGGGAACATAGGGGGAGTGGGGAACATTTCAGAAAGACAATGGCAAGTCAACCAGGAAGTAATGGTGCCCCCACCAAGTGTTAATGCAAACATCTGCAGTCAGCAGTAAAAAGGAAGAAAGCCCACGTGCAAACAGTATTTTGATATCTTCAGGTACTTTTAGATCTGGACTTTGAAAAAGCTTTGCCTGTCTCACCACAATCTTGTTTTCCCAAAACAAATTCACACATTATTATACGCCTATGACCGAGCGCAGACGATGCTCTGCTGATTGTAGGGGTGCATTATACTCATGGGCAGGCCGCGCCCACGTTCAATCCTTTGTGTTGCTAACATTGGATCATTAGAACGTGGCCATAATAATGTGAAAGTGAAGTGTGAGAGGTGTTTGAATGTAAACCTGAAGAAATGAATGTGGCACTACATGTGGTTAGCTGAAAATATTAACGTGTAGAATGTGTACATGTAGCTAACAAGCATTTGTTACTAATGTGCTTATGTAATGTGAAAATCTAAATGTCCTCAGTAATAATGCTCATTTTATAATTGTGCTTTCACAAACTAATGTGCTATTTCTTATGTTGACCGAACTCTGTAGGCCTGAATTGTATTGTTCCCCTGGAACCTCTCGCATTAGACTCAGTAGTGAATTCCATGCGTATGTGGAATTTGTTCTTTCTCACGTTTCTGTTGCACGTGGAAAATCCCATCCTTGTTACTTAGAATATTGCCTTTGTTTTAGGAGTTAGGATTAGGGAGGAGAAGTTACATTGAAAGGCGATGCTGATAATAAAAAGTGCTGCTGGACTTTCTCCCTGGCGAGAGCCTGGGAATCAGGGTCATTGAGCTAAGGCCTGGGAGCATCGCTGCTGCATGGACATTTACCTACAAGGAGGTGTCTTGCTTGGATGGTGTGATGCCGTGGTGCATTCTGGGATGCTACCTGTAAGTTCATGTGATGAAGTTAGGGACAGTGTCAGGGGGATTTCTGCCTTGCCTTGAGAGAGAGAGCAACTTAGAACGAGCTCGGTAGCTTTATGCTACTCGACCCATTCAACGTGAGTTGACCTGTGAGGAAGCTTCATATGCTAACACCTTTATAGAACTTGCCTTGGGATGATGCTAAGTGGGGATGTCACGTTAGTTGTAGTGTGAGGCCAGACGAGATGCTTTTCATATCAAGAAATTTGGATGTGGGAGCCGTCATTTTCTGTATTCTGATTCTGGAACTGGTTATCTTGTGCATGCTGCACCGTCTCAATTTCACCCGCAGGTTTGGCTTTTTATGAGTCCAATGTATTTCTACACCCTCATCTTGAGGTGTTTGTATGTCCAGCTGTTTTTGGCTTTGTAATAAATTTACTAAACTTAAATTGGAGCTCGTGATCCTTCGGAGTCGTAGTTCATTGGAATGGTAATGATTGATTAGCTAACGATTTTCACCTCCATAGGAAGGCGTTTGGCCCGGTGACTGCATCAATTGATTTTTTAAACTGAAATTAACATTTTGATTTTGCCAACCACAGCAAACAGCACGGGGCATTGCGCCAGTCCAGTTTTACCCATTGGCTCCCTTCAATTTGCGTGACGGAACAAAGCCTGTCAACATTGTTCATATCCACAGAAAAATTGCTCTTTCCTCGTCCTTGACAAAGCTCTTTTAATATATTTGTTTTATATTTAAATAACTACTATCTATTTGATTGCCCTTTGAATGCCTTATTTTTTTTAAGTTGTTGTTATCAACTGGCACATGCATAAACGTAGGCTTTTGCGATTCCTTAATTGCTATTAAGGAATCGCAATTAAGGAGTTGCAAAAGCCTATGCATGTAGGAATCGCTATAAAAATAGCGAATCCTACACATTCCTTAATTGCAACTCGCAAATTGCGACTCGCAATTAAGGAATGCCGTCCCATTCATTCCTATGGGCCTCCAGGCCCATAGGAATGAATTGGAGATAGCATGAGCAATTTGCGAGCACCAGTAGGTAGTCGCAAATTGCTCATGCAATTTCAAGGGTGCAAGGGTGTCAAAATGACACCCTTTTGCACCCCTGAAATTGATCTGTACACATATGTTGCTCACACACATGCCCTAAGGGCATGTGTGTGCGCAACATGAAACTTTGAAAAATGCACAAAAGTGCATTTTTCAAAGTTTTTGCAAATTACCATGAAGTTCACCTTCATGGTAATTTGCTCCCCCTATTTGCGAAATCGCTAATTTTTTTACTTTTATGCATTGCATTTAAGGAATCTCAATTTGGGATTCCTTAAATGCAATCGCAATTTAAGTAATCGCATTTTAGAGATTCCTTAAATTGCGATTTTTGCATTTGGGATGATGCATCCCAAATGCAAAAATACCGGTCGCAAAGGGGCAGATTCTGAGAATCTGCCCGTTTGCGACCGGTTTTTCCTTTGATGCATGTGCCTGAAAGTGTATAAGGGACATTGTAAAATAGTAGTTGCTTGTAATTTGAGCGTTTGGTTAAGTCTATTCATTCTTTTGACTCCTTTAATATAATAATAATACATACAAAATAAATAATAATATTAAGAATGACACACTAGAAGGTCTTATTATTAATATTTTTTTAAATGTAAAACTGCCACATTAGCGATTTGTATTAATTTTTAATTTTTTATGACTTGTTTAGAGGGCAATGAGTGTTTTTTCATTTTCTTTTTGTGGCATATACCTGCCTTAACAAAATAATTATTGCTGCAGCTTGCCAAGGCCTTGGCGTTCGGCCTTACCAATGTGTCTTATCACATGATTTCACATAAGAAGTCTATTGAAAGTTAGTAAATGTTTGAGATCTATTGTTGATTAGAATCTAATTTAGTACGGGGAAAATGATCTTAACAGCTTAATTATCCTGTAAATAAGAAATGTTAAAAAATGAAGAGAAAGTAAAGATGCGGTTTTCAAAGGAACGCGCAAATACACACAGAGAGGAAAAGGTTAACATTTACTGTGTAAAATAATATTCAGGAGAGGGAAGCATAACATTTTTGGAGAGTGGTGATGCTGCTGAACTTATTGTTAAGGTATCGAAAAGTTACTCACTGACAGTTTGTGGATTTTTAATAATATATGTGTTAAGCGTTTGTGTTATTATTTTTTTTTTATTTGAAAGCATAGTGTTTTTCTTAAAGTTGTAGGTTTGTAGTGGGAGCATAGTTCCCTCTATGCTTCCTGCCAAAGTGGTCACCCACAATGTGTTTCCCCTCCATGCAATTTAGGGGTGGGCGGAATTTGCGTAGTCGCGCTACGCAAAGCTCCGCGAAACGGTAAAAAATCTCTGCGAGCACGCAGAAATTCTGCGAACACGCGGAATTGCTTGTTCCGCCCATTCACAATGCTTTTTTCCTGTTCACGAACACTGTTTGCGTGCTCGGGGGGAAATATCTAGCGAACACACATTTTGAAAGTGCGAACAAACATAAAATTCCGCGAAGCCGCGGATCGCAGACTTTTTGGCAATATCGCGTTCTCTGTGGAACGCGAAATTGCCCAAATTCTGAAAAATCCACGAGCGGAACGGAATTACCGCCCAGGCCTACCGTGCATAGACTGATGCAGCACGCACCTCGTCGAATTCTGGCTGCCATAAATAGCTTCGGTGAAGCCTTTGCAGTGGTCCTCCTTTCTCTCAGGTGAGAAGTGACGAAGACATGCAGAGTCAATTCAATGTTATGTCTTTTGCTGATACGCTAGGTTTTAGGGCCAGGGGACTGAGATGATGTTTATTTATACCACCCACTAGCCAGCAGTTTATCTGTGCATGGAGACTGGTCCTGGAGGTGTCTCCTACCCAGTCACTCTGTATAATAAAAGTGTCTCAGAGCATCTTGTGTTTGTAAGGGGATATCAGTGATGACGAGATGCAGCACAGATAATGTGCTGTTAAATGCAGCTTTCGGGACCATTTTTTAATTTTGAGAGACCATTGAGAGGAATGTGAACACCTGCAGGGGAGCTTAGCCCTAAATCAGCAGGGGAGGGCCATGGACTCCAAAGCCTTGATAGCAGAGGGGAAAGTTTAGCGTTCAACACCCCCTGCCCTCTCCTCCACCCCCACCTCTCCTTACAGAGAAAAAGGGGAATTAGGAGCACTGCATTGATAGGACTTGCAAACAATTCTGAAGCACACAGAAAATAAGCATTGGCATAGGCAATAGGGCTTGCCTTTGGGGACTTCTAAGGGGGATATTCTTAAGAAAGGGTGTTAATCATTGCAAAATTAGCTGAACGCAACTCTGCACATCGCAGATTATCGCAGGAAAATAACACCGTGTTTACGTTGTATTCTCAACCCGGCGGCACCCTGCGATAGTCTCACGATAATGCGCCAAATGACCGCGTTAAAACCAACGCGACGCAGAAAAAATGCAAAACACTAACGCGAAAAAACTGGCGATGTCCCAATTCGCGATGCAAAAATCAGTGATAACCAGCAACAGGCTTGCAATTCCAATGCCTCATGTGGAAAATGTACTATAAAAGCAGGTAAAAAAATAAAAAAAAATAAAACTGCGTATCAGCATGGATGCACCCGGACCGAGTGCAGAGGACAACGTGAACCTCACAAGCCCCACAGACGGCCAGCAAGGAACATCTGGGTCGGGGAAGGCCAAGGAGAAGAGGAAGAGGAAGACACGGTTCAGTCCTCAGGAAAACAGGATCCTCGTCACGGAGGTGACAGAACATTACCAAAAACTGTTCGGCACCTCCATCGTGTCATTCGCAACAAAGACGCAAATATGGCAGACCATCTTGGACCATGTGAATGCAGTTGCAGCTTTGAGGAGGACAATGGAAGAGGTCAAGAGGCACTGGAATGATGTGAAGGGAAAAACCAAGAAGAAACTCGAAGCCAACATGAAAGCAGCAACGCTCATTGGAGGAGGGGATCCAGCGGCACACCAGGAGCTGGATGACACGGAGAAAACAGTGGCCACAGTCATCAGTCGGGACATGGTGCCAGGAGTTGGGGATCCCGACACTGCCCAACATGACCTGACACAACATCAACAGGGTGAGTACCGACCAGGGACTGGGGGGACAAGGGGGATGGGCACAATGGCACACATGCACAAGTAAGCAGAGCACACAGCACACCCACAATGACTCTGGATCATGTCCCTGATCTCTGTGCCACACTGCAGCACACACACATATAAGATTCTGTGCACCTCTACATTGGCAACAATGTGGTACAGACTATAACACTTTCACGACAGAACACAGGACACAACTGGTGCCGCATGTGTGCACAAAATGGCCAATCGACCTGGCATAGCAGGAAACTGTGAGATGACAATGTACGAGTACAACCTCACATCCGTGATGTAGCAGAAATGTCCACTGTCTCGCATCAAAAAGGCATCTCCTCACAAACAGTCACAATCTACAGTGCCATGCAGTCTGTATGTAAACTTCACAATGCGTCAACATAAATGGGACACACTGTGAAACTGCATCTCCCCTTTACATTGCAGAGGGACAATCAACACCTCCTGCAGAGCAGACCCTACACCACGTCAGTGATGATGGAGATGAGCCCCCGGACATCGACTTCGACGAACTCCAACAGTTCATGGAGAACCTCCGCAGCTCACTTCCAGTTGCAGGGCAGCACAGCACCATCGAGGTGAGCCCACCCCCTGCACAGACCACACAGGAGGAAGCACCCACCACCACGTCTGGCTCCCAGTACCTCAACGAAGAACACATGGCGTTCCAACGCCGTGTGTTAGACTGCCGGAAGGAGCTGGCTGAACATGTGCGGGTGGGGTTTGACCTCATGGCAGCCAAACTGGATGCCATATGTGGGTGTCTAAGTCCCATCAGGGACCACTTACACTCCCTAAGGGTCGCCTACAGTCTGCCCCATGCCCTCCAACAATCCATGACTGGCGTTGCTGGAGTCATGACTTGTAGTCGACAACAACTGTCCAGTCAGAGTGGCTACAGCAATGTCATCCGTGATTTGAGAAACATGAGGAGGGTCATGGAGAACATGGATTGGATGCTTGCGCAAGGAATGGCTACCATGGCTGCACACAAGCAAGCGGTAGGTGGGCTCTTCAGTGCCCTGCAGATCTTCATCATAGGAGTGATGCCACAAGACAGTGTGAAGATGAATGCTGCTGCCACTTGCACATCCACATCTCCGTCCCCTGATGTGTCAATGCCACACAGTGCTGCAGACCAAACACCAGCACCCACATGAGGCACATGAAACGTCAGAGGACGACGATGAGGATGAATCTGCCTCAGTGGTAAGAATGAAGCAGAAGCATTCATCTCCGCCACATGGCATGTAACTGCTTGGTTATGCCCTCTGCATCATGCCCTGGAATAACACCTTCCACTGTCCCCCGATACACCCTGCGACAATAACCTTGGACCTGGACATGCACTGTCATATTTTGTGTGCCCAATATGACACAACAATCTGACTGCAGACTGGACTCTTCCTCTTACGAGTAACCTGACAATCCCCAAAGGACTCTGGCTGGTCCTCCACGGGCAACATTGTAAAGTGTTGTTAGCATGGCCCAGTACTAAGACAGCTTCAACACTCCACTGAACGTGAACAATACATTCTGATACACACAGATGTGTCATGTCTATGATTAATCAAGTATGAAAGCATGGATGAATGTAGGGCCAGTGATTCCCCCTTACGTCCATGTTGCCCATGTTGTGTGACTTGAGTCACAGGGTGCATCCCTGCATCATGGTGGCACATGTTTAACCCCAAAAGAAGCCATGTTGTCAATTGTAGGCCTCAAATGACAACCTCTATGTAATGGTTTGGGACACATGTGATACATGGAGTGGGATTCCGGACTATCTTTGACACACAGAAATGGCTTTTCGAAAAGGTGACACCCTAAACAGCCTCTCTGTACAGAGGTGACACACCCACCATCCATTCCCCATTTCATAGATTGTCTGCACTACTGGTTGCACTTACACTTGTCAGAGTGATGGGCCTGTACAGAGGAGTGACATGCACTCAGGGAATTTGTGTTGTAATGAATTTATTTGCACATGCTGTGCCTGTGGTCATTGTGAACTGTCCCATGATTGCTAAGGACTGTCACAATGTGACATTCTCATGTGAAGAAACTGTGAATGATGGTGTTCCTATGGGCTATTCCTGCTGCAGATGCAGTGGGGTGTGGTCCCCTGCCTCATCTTCCTCATCATCGTCCGGTGCATCTGGCACTTGTACCCATGGGGCATTGGTGCGTACACATATGTTGTGTAACTCACAACATGCAACGATCATCTTGCACAGGATGTCTGGGCTGTACAGGAGCCTTCCACCTGTAATGTCCAGGCACCTGAAATGTGACTTCAACACCCCAAATGTGCGTTCCACGATGCCCCTGGTGCGTTTATGGGCCCAATTGTACTGCCTCTAGGCCTGTATGTCTGGGGCTCGGAGGGGTGTCATCATCATCTAAGGGCAGAGTGCATATCCTTGATCACCTGTGACAGTGCAGACAGACATGAGTCAATCGTTGGTTCTGCATGATGTGTAGGCAGGCTCAGTTGTTCATTGTTGTGTGACATGTGTGACTTACTGATTCCCGTATAACATGTACTGCTTTTAGCAAATGAGCGACATCAATGTGTATTACGCAGCCTCACTGCTGCTCCTCCCTCCCCCAAAACCATTTACTCATGTGAGCTGCGTGATGGCATCACTTGCACTCCTACGGCACACCACTGACATGCCCGTCTGCGCATGTCCACAAGCATGATGACGACACTGTGATTTTGTGCATTGTAGGTGGGCGCCACATGAGTCTAGGCCTATGGTAAGGACATGTCAGACACAGATGTAGAGTACATGGCTGGCTGAACTTGCGATGCGGTTGAGGCTAGACTTTGAGTAATGCTGCGGTAATAACGATACACACAACAGTTGGCATGTATGATCCCGGACCCCGAGCGGGCTTGCGCTCCATCATTCATCCCTTAGTCCGAGCCCGCACTCCGGGGGCATGCTACATTGCAACATTGTCCATTGCGGGACGGGTGGCGCCGACACTGCATTAGTTACTTCCTTGGCAAGCTCGGAACTCAACCACGCCCAGAGCCCCGAGGGGATGATCCACACCCCTACACTGGACTGTCGTACGCCAGCCCACGCCGCTTACGCTTACAGGGGGGTATGACACAGCTACATGTCCCAGGTCTAGCCCACTGCCTGAGGTGACATGGTTGCGTCCGCTGTCCACAGCACAATGTAATGTGGTATGGCCCGGGGCCCTCATGCATGCATGATGACCACACGGACACACTTAGATAGTTTGGGGAAATGGCTACGGGTATGTGCGCCCGGCCCCTTTTATTGCCAGGGTCACATGTCCAGTGACGCCCGTGCTGGATGGTTGTGGGGTGAGCCAGCCCTCAGGGAGTGGTTGGTGCTGGCAACAACTACAATAGTGGTCAGACAATCAGAAGTTCATAGTTCAAACAGCAAGGGTCCATGACTTGAGCTCCACAGAGTTAGTGGCCCCGGATGCACTGCATCCGACAGAGGCACACCGCCACGGGACGGTGACTTGCGGTGCACTGAGGTAGGGCCATGAGAGCTGAGCGGGTCCTCATCGATGACCAAGGTGAATGTCGTGGAGTGTTCCGGGGGACAGTGGAAGGTGTACTTCCAAGGCATAATGCAGAGGGCAGAACCCAGCTGACACAGGCAATATGGAGGAAAAGAATGCTACAGACTCATGTCTAGCACCGAGTCTGTACCAGCCACATGATGATGGAGACAACCCCCAGGCCATAGACTCAGACGCCACCTAAGTCCAACCAGTGAGTGTCCATGATCTTAGGTGACACAGAGTTAGTGGCACCAGAGGTGAAAAGGTATTCAGTCTGTGATGAGGCCTGTACAATGGTATAAACTCCGCTATTGTATAATCAAGACTCAGTTCCAAATGTGTGACCTACTTGACAGCAGTGTAGGCCGGATGCAGCGGTCAGCGCGGCACAACCGCTGTTCAGCCAGCTCCTCCTGGAACTCTGATACATGACGTTGGAATGGCATGTGGCGATGGTTTGTGGTTGATGGAGGTAGGAGCACCAGAGCTGACTGTGTGTGCAGCCTGCGACGATGCCGTGTCATGCCTGGTCCGGACTGGTTTGGATTAGTGTGAGGCCTGCTGGACCGCAGTGTAGGCCGGAGGCAGCGGTGGAGTACATCAACAAGAAAGGAGTCACGTGGGCCTGTGTCGCAGAGGTCAGCGATGGTCTGGGGAGGCCGCCAAGGTTGCATGCCTCGGGCTTGGAGCTTGCACCGGCATGTGGTGGGCCCTCTTTGACACACACCGGTGTCAGCAGGTGAGCAGTGAGGCCTGGGTGCACAAGGGAGGCCAAGACAGGGTCTGGGAACCAGTGGCTTGGGGTGCAGCAGGAGCACAGGATCGCAGGCACCACCGCTCACTGTGTCGGCCTCGCGGGGGGGGTGAGGTGCCACCCTGGCAAACACGTTGCCCACTGTGGCCCTCTTGGGTGTCCGAGCAGCATGATCAGTCGCTCCATGACATCTGTTGTTCTTCTGGTGTGGCTGTGGGCTGGGCTCCCGTTTCTGGTGCATGTTTTCTTCCGGCTTTACACCAGGTTGGAGCAGGTGTTAAATCCCTGCTGCTAACGCGCCTTATCACATGTTTTGGGATCTTATCGCCGATCTGGTTGGTCGTTGTGAATATTGCGAAGTGCTGTTTTCGCGGCTTTTTGCACGGGATCGCCTACTCTGCATATCATTAGCGTTAGTTGCCGGTATCATCAGTGGCGATATTTTTTGTGGCGTCTATCGCGGATAACTGGTGTTATAGGCTGTTAGCACCAGCTTGTGAATGGTGATATAAATTTATCACCACTTTGGCTGCGATAAAGGGCCGCTAACTCGGCGATAAGTCCTTGAGAATATCCCCCTATGTGTTTAGTCAGAGCTATTGGCTTTGCCAATGTTTTAAAAGCTATGCTGTGGGCGCTGTGCAGCATGTTGAAAAAATATATAAAAACGTATTATAAGCATTTTTGTTACCATAAATATAACCAATAAGGCATTATTTATTTAAACTTTGAACACATTTTGGAATCATTGTTTTTGCATGTGTTTAAATAAAATTTCAAAATACAGTGTTTTTGCTGGAGCAGAGTTTTCTGTTGAAAATCTATTGGGTTTTTTAAGCTCTGGTTTGTCTATTGTCGAAAGAAATTAAAATGATTAATTCATAATTACTAATTATTTGTTTTGTGTAAATGTTCTAATTAACCAATACGAACTAACAAGAGAAAACTACACGTGGGGATGCATTTGTGTTGTTTACTAATAATGTGCATGTTTTATTAATAAATGTTGCTAAGTGCTGTTTATTTTAAAGCACAAAAATGCTTTTTAAATGTCGTGTATTAATGCTTTTCTTGTGTTGCAAAGGCTAGATAATTACATACACATAAGGGTATTAGTGGGGTTAACACTGTTTAATCACCATGCTGTGGTAACGTTGTTTTTGTCTCTTTTAATTAAGATGGTACGTTTTGGCCTAGTGAAAAATGGCTACCGTTTAAAGCCTACATTCGAGTGCTGAGATTTTGATGAGAAGGCCTTGCTGAACATGGTCGAGAGTCATCTGACCACAGTCTTCGCCTGGTTAAAAGTTTTCCGTGAGGACAGCAGCTTTGGGCGGACATCCAAATGTCCTTGGAAGACAAAGGAGCCACAATGAACATTGTGATCACAATGCTGGTTCCGAGGAAATATGAACATGAAAAAGAAACATTTTCAAGATTTAGTTCCGTCTTCCGTCTTTTTATTTTTGTGGTTTTTTTCTGAGCGGAGATTTTTCCAAATGTAGCGATGCTACATCCTTTCCTGCTCGCTCTGCTCAGCGGTTCAGCGGATATCTAAAACATTTTATGTTGCCTTCTATTGTTAAATTCATTATAAGTATTGTTAGCTTAGAGAGGGTTTGTTCGTTGCATTTTGGATTCTGAGGCCACTTCTTTCTGAACTTGCGTTGGTGAGGATCGATGCTGTGAGGACGGTGACCTAACAGACTTCTATTGAGAGACCTGTCCTGATGACCTATTTATGACATTTAGCTAGAATAGGTAACTATGAGAATACTGATTTTATTTTGATTGCTTTCCATTTGAACTAATTTTAGATAAAGAATCATAATTTTAAATACAGTGTTGGTTATTATTTCTTGTCAATTATTGAGTACTCTATTTTGATTATTGTTGATTATTATTGGTTAAATCATGACTCAAGACAGTGTCAATTAGGTCTTATCGACCGTAGTGTAGATGTAGGGTGTTTAGAGGGTTTTCTTTCCACAGGTTCAGTGCTAATAGAGTAATCTGAGTGTATGTTAGTGAAATGGGCCCAAGCGTATGATGAGTGTATGTGCGTGTATCTGTGAATTTACTCTATCCGTGGAAGTAGGGAGAATTTGTACACCCCAATCTGCACCATTTTCATACTTTCATATTTAAGATGTCTGATTTTTGACACGTGGTAGTGTGCTTAACAGCTGAAGCGGCCCCTTTAGTGCATTTGATTGCTAAAAAGAGTCCATATTTACAAACTGGGGCAGCTTAGATCTTGCAAACATACATTCTACTATGGAGCCATCGAGATTTTAAGGCGACCAGATCAGGTTACTCAGTAGCTGACATAAAAGCAGACAAACTACATGACTCACATCATTTACGAAACCCAAACAAAAACAGATCAATTAAAGCCACTGCCTTTCACGTCACAGAAACGCCTGTATGATGCGCCGTGTCCCCCTTTCCCTGTGTCTCTGAGTATCTGAGAAATCCCAGAAATGTGAATGTGCAGGGCTGGCAGGGAGAGCGTTTCAGAGCTTCGGTGGCACAGCCTTTGCTAACAGCAGCGCGCTGCAGGCATGAAAAACGGATGTGCCGCTGCCCACGCACACCCACCAGAGGGATTTCATTTCCACCTGCAATTTAATTTGTGAAGATGAAAGTGGGCACGTGGGACCCAATCGCTCCCATGGTGTTGTCAAGAACAGTGGGGATACAGAGTGTCAATTTCCAGTAAAAGCAAACATTTACACCAAACCCCCTACTCGCACACATATGTACACACACATCCAAAATATAGCAATCGAAAGCTGTTAAGAATGCCAACGAAAGGCCTGCTCCTTTCCTTTCTGATGCACGCAGGGTGAAAAATGACATTTGCAAAATTCCATAAGTGAGATCAGCGGGACCCCGAAATAAATGAATGAATGGACAAGTGGATGAATGTATTACGTACAAGCGAAGGGCATCTTTTGTGAAGTAGTCTGGGTACTATATGCTAATAGAGTCCTCCTAAGTCACCACTGTCCCTTCACTGGATTTAAAGCACGTTTTCTCATTAGTCTGTGATTGTTGGCAGCAGACATCAGCCCAACCTTTCAGAAAGTGTACATCACACGAGGAACCTATAGCCTGACTCGGCCGTTCAAACAGAAGATGCTGTCAAAATAGGCCAATGCACATAGAAAGGACTCCTTAAGATTGTTCTTCCGCTCGTGTTCGTTCCACAGAATGTGCTTCGCTGCCCTCCATATCCTAAGGTGTGTTTTTTCCAACTCTATCTTCCTCTGCAGCCTTGTTGTCTTTTTAATCTGTATTATGGCACAGACTGGGGGAGGGGGAGCTTGACGCCAGGGATGCAGAGGTGAACCACGGAGCACGTGCTGTGGTGGGTGAAAATAACATGACTGAGCATCAATTTGGTGGAAGGGGGGGGGGGCATTCCAAAAGAGATTAAGAATCGTGGCCAACACCAACATTTTCGATCAAATAAAGTACACTACAATGTACGTTGGAGATGCACCACGCTCATGAGTTCCAGCTTCACTGGTCCGCGGTGCACTCCAGCATGTCTATTGTCCACTCCAGCCACGCTCCTCTAGGATCTTGTGACATCGGTGCCATTGTGCACACATCTGTAAGAGGGTGCTTAGCATGGCCAATAGCGACACACCAAAGACTTGAGCAGGAAACAATAAGAGTAAAAAAAATCAGTACACACTCAAACCTCTTGCAAGCAAATAAAACTGCATAAAAAACAAGCTGCGAGGGGTGGGAGGTGGTGTTGGAGGAAGGGCCGTGGAGATTAAGTGAGCAGCACCGTGCACCAGCAAGTAGAGAGTGGAAAGAAAAAGTTGTGCTCTGAAACTAAAACATATGACTGATAGTGAAAGGATCCATGTAGAAGGGGCAGTCTGCAGGGCGGAACAAAACAGCCAATGGGCAGGACAAATGTATACTATTCACCAATGCAAATGAAGGAAATTGTAAAGGCAGATGAAAGAACGAATGGAAAGTGCTGGGTGTTTTCTAAGCCCATAGAAGTGAATACCAAATGTCTAGAAGATAGCGCACGTGCGCTGCCGAGTCTTGACCTAAAAAGATGAACAGCCGTTCATCTTCTAAAAGCTGCTGTATGTGTAGGACAGGGGTCTTCAAACTGTGGGGCGCGACCCCCAGGGGGGCCGTGGAGTGATGCAAAGGGGGTCGCGCCTTCCCAGTCAGCCCGGGCTGCTGCAGTGAAACTTGAGCTGCTGGGGGCTCAGCTGGGCAGTGTCTGGATTCCTATCTCCGGCACCCCCGTGTTTTTTCACAGGTCTTTAAAGACCATTTAACATGCCTTTGTAAACTGCTTACAGAGGCTTAGGTTTTTTTGCTGGTTCCAGTACCCCCTGGGTCCCCACTGTGCCTATTCCTTACATTTGGATTTTACATTCACTGCTGTAGTGTGAGAATGCATTTCATGGAAAGGAATACAAAGCTGGCTTCCTGGGGGCGCCGTGTGTGAACGTTTATTGTGCTTTTGAAGCACCTGCTGCAGCGTTTCTTTCCCCGGCAATTACCAGGCCTCACATAAATGTCAAGATAACTCCTGTGATTAATTATCTTCCTGGAGAGAGATCAGAATTTTGTATAGTTGAGGTTTTGACTTAGGTGAAGTTAGTGCAGAGGGTTAATATGCCTGCTGCAAAGAACGTGTACCAAGTAGATTACAGAGTGCGTATGATATGAAGAGATCAGCAGGTTACTGCTTTCAAAAGAGACATCCTTTTGTTACTTGCAATTTATAACTTAAAGTCCTAATATAGAATAGTGAGCTATTAACTTTCATCCTAGAACAGCATGCACACTACAAAGAGTACATTATTAGACCATTGATTAATGTTGCAAAAAGGGTTAATTTGGCTAGAAATCAATTCTTATTATTAAAGGAAACTCCCAACTATGCTGTTTCTTTTTCGACTCTGAGTTTGTGCTTCTCCACACCAAGCACTCTTGAACTATACTGCCTACCAGTATGGATGACATGTGACTCCTATACTTTTAGTCCTTTGGCTTATGTAACATTTCCTACACACTGATTTACACACTTATTATTGATTGTCTCTGTGTAATGTGTGTGTGATGCAAAGTGCTTGGACACCCTACACTGGTATGAGTGGCACTATATAACTAATTCAATGCATCTGAGAGTGTGGGGTTATGGAGACTTGGTCACTGTTAAAGGGTGCTAGTGAGAGAATCCGTGGTGGGGGTGGTCATTGGGGGGGCACCAACAAACATTGTCGCACAGGGCACCACCAGCACTAAAGCCGGCCCTGGGAAGTATGCACAGATAAGCGCTGAAAATACCGCTTTAGGTGACTGCTTTTTTTTGTACCGACTGGGCCATCAAAATAATCTGCTGGTAACCCTAACCATAGGACTGGAAGTTTGTTGCAGGATCAGCACATTATTTATTTCCTTCACCCTCGATCCCCGATTAATGCCGCAATAGTTTAACTTAGATCTTAAAGTCTACGCCCCGTCAATAACATGCTGAGTTACTTCATGGGTCTGGGAATGCACCCTGCATTCAGACAACTCATTCCTCATTCTCGCCCTCTATTGTCACGCTCACCTGGCACTCACAGTGATCACAATGCACTCACACTGATCACCATGCACTTGCACCATTCACCCGCTCACCTTGCACTCACAGTGATCACTCTGCACTCAAAATGCACTTGTCCTGCTCACACTATACCTCAACCTGCAGTCACACGAGTACACTACTCATCCTGCACTCATGTGACACTTCACTCACCTGTCCCCCTCACTACTCAATATGCAACTCACTCAAACAAGCCCATCAGTAATCATACATACATTCATTCATCCCATTCTGAACTTGCATCCGCACCCAAAATGAGAGAGGACAGCAAGGGAGTGAGAGAATTTGATTGAAGAGGAGAAATGTGAATTGCCGAAGAGAAGTGTGGACACGCAAGAAGTGAGTGTGATCCAAAGGTGAGGGCTTCTGTTAGAACAAAGGGGAGATGTGAAAGAGGAATGGGGGGGATACAAATAGACAAAAATTTGAATGAAGAGACGAGGTGAATGAGAAGTGCTGAGGGGCACGGGAGGTGACAGGGCCAGAGAGGCCATGAGATAAATGTGAGAGACTGTTAGAGATGAGGGCAGTGAAAGGACAGAATGGCAAGAGGTGATTAAAGGTGAAGTGAGAGGTTGAATGGGGAGAGTTCAGAAGTTGTAAAAAGGGGTGAAAGAAAATGACCTGCAAAGTGAGAGAGGGATCCGGGGTTAGGAGAGGAGAGAGGGATGGAAGGGAGGGGGTGAGAGGAAAGCTGCATGGGAAAACGGCTCAACTCTACACAAAACCGCCAGGGTTTTAAGGGACCCCTGCTTCTTCCGGTCAGGGCCAGGTGAGCTTCTAATGTGGCAGCACGTATTGCTGCAGAGTGGAAGGCCCTTCACAAAGGTTGACTTGAAATCTTTCTGATGATAATTGCTGTATTTTGGTTATAAATGGGTACTGATTGGGTGAAATCTTTCCTCAGCGTTACTGTGTGTAACAAATATCAAAATAATGAAGCAATGCTATCCCAAAATACGCGGCATCACATAACCTCATTTACATTTTCATCCCACGCAATTTAGTCAACAGGTTTAGACATTTTTGTCAGGAGGGGGTCCTTACGCCTCAAAATGTTGACAGGGGGGTCTCGGCATCCAAAAGTTTGAAGACCTCTGGTGTAGGAGCAGGACTGGCACTGGTTTGCCTGCCCTGGGCCAGGCTTTCCGTGTAGATTGTATCTTGATTTATTTAAATTTGCTTGGCTTGAATATTAGAAGTAGGACACATCAAACACCTGAATTTTTTCCACTTCGGAAATCTATATTAGGCCGAAATCTCTGAACGTGTGCATGCCCTCTGGGAATTTATAATTCATCCATGATCCAGGGCATGTTTTCTCTCTCTCTGATTGGAATTATTCATTCCAAGCTACAAAAAAAGATGCCTATTCAGCAATATTGCCTGTGTGCCAGTCAATAAGTGGGACTAAAAGGTGAAACTGAAATAAAGAGACTATAGAATGTGTTAGGAATAGAAATAGGTAGCCAACCTTTGAGAAAACAAGCAGATATATAAATAACAAGGGGGAAAAGTGTATGAGAAGAGTGAGAACTAAACTGAGCAAAGCAGAGAAATACAGTGAGTTGGACTGAACATGGATGTGTTCGTGAGGCCGAGTATCGCATGTTCAGGCATTTTAAATCCCAGTAATTTTCAGGCCTCTCAGGGCACATATGATGTGGTTCAGTAACAGCTGAACAATATGTTCTGTTCAGAGTGATGTAAGGTAAGGTATTCTGTAGCACAGTGACTAGTAGACAAGCAAAAGGCATTGTAGTGCTTGCTCTCTGTGTACAGTGTAATCACAGAACATCTTTATATATTATTGCATACATTGTGTCATGTTCCTAATACCAACAAATGACTTCACAGTTCGTTCTTAGACTCATGATTGCCTTATTTTCTGTCACAGGTATTTGAAAGACACATTTTAATAGTAATTATAGATCCTGAAACAGGTTCCAAGATGCTTAATTTTTTGCATGGCATATAAGTTCTGATGGATGAAATGTTTGCTGTGGCACTTTTTTACATGGGCAGAGTTCCGCATGTTGCACATGTTTTTTTGTGTCTAGAAGTAACGTGTAGTTTTTTTTACATATGAAACACAAAGAATACTCCAGACTTTCATATGATTGTTTTTTGTTCCAGAAGAGTGATGTGTACAGTGTCTATGATTGAGGTACTGGTCAACCTCAACACTACATAAATCTAACATGTTTAATTTGGGAAAATGTTCTATAAAATGCACACTTTAAAAATCTGAAAATAATTGTGGATGGCAAAAGGTGGTTCCAAAAAGGAGGTTTCCATTCCTCCATACCTATTTTTAAGCAGTACCTGGCTCACCTGCATAGTTTCAGATCAGCTCATTCTGTTTCGCTCACAGCCTAAAGGGTGCAAACAAACATTCTGCTGCCGCGCAAGAGGGAGAATAATTTGAGGGTACATTGAGTGGGAGTAGTATATTCTGCTTCCCCAAAAGTCCAACATTTTTCAAAATGGGGTTACATTTGGGAATTTTATCCAAAATTATCTACCCACCCCCAAATTTGAACACTTCCCCCGATGTGGTTATGTTCGGAATGGAAATAGTCATTTTGACTTCTCTTCTTAAAGTACTGCGCTTTTCCAGATGGCTTGAATTGTTATTAGTAAATCTGACCCACCTAAAGACCAAAACTTTCTCCAATGTTAACCTCTTCCATGCTCATGACGTCTCCCGGCCGCCATGAGTCACGATGGGCGTGTGCGGACGACGGCCGGGAGACGTCATGACCACGCCCAGGAATGGAATGTCAGCACTGCGGCAGCGCTGCGGCGGAATTTGCGCCGCAGCGAAGAGGTTAATACATTTGCAGTGGGAATGGTAAAATGTATTGCTCTGTTTAACACTTTCCCCAATGGGGTTAAGTTTGGAGTGGGAATAGTAAATCTGCCCCACCCCAAGGGCAAACACTTTACCCAATGTGGTAATGTTTGCAGTGGGAATAGTAAATAGAACCCCCCCCCCCCCAAAGTCCAGTACTTTCCCCAATGTGGAATTGGGTGACGCTAGAGAACCCATTGCAAGATGGCTGCACTTCAGTGCAGCATCACCTGCTGGGACTCAGAATCCATCAATAATCTGGTCATCTGGCAAACATCAGCCCTAAAATTGGGGAGCCTGGCATGCAGGAGGGTGCTTAGGGTCCATGTACCCTAAAAGAGCAGTGCAGTGAGGTGTGGCGTGCCAAATTCAACTTGTGAGGGTGAACCAAATGTACAACCTATCGTGGCTAAAATGGTGGGCGTTGAGCGTCCGTTTCCCTAAGCGTGGCACACGCCCTAGTGTGGGTCCTGAGGCTGCAGTACGGTCCCATGAGATACACCACTGTTCAAGATTTGCTGAGCCCCTCACTGTGATTTGGGCAAACTTGCAGTGCTGGTGATGTTGCGGGGAAAATGCTGGCTGACTGGGAGTCTTTGAGGCAATAAGGAGCTTCTGCTGTTGCACTGCTCACTGGGCCGCACCACCAATCCTACAGGTACGAGAGCGCTGGTGTGAGCTCCTGGGGCAACTGAGAGCGTGAGCTGTGCAGGCGCTGTAATTCAGCCTAGAGAGGCTGTAAAGTGGTATGGGAATGGAAGCGGTGCCAATACTCCCTGAAAAGTGACAAGAAGCCTGAGACCCGGTGCATCAGATGGTGCTGCTCTGTGGGGGCCTGCTGGAGCTTAGGCCCACACCACATCACACTGGGGGTGCCTCTCACTTGCCAGAACAAGAGACTCGTAGAGGGGTGCTAACTCTTGCACTAGATGGAGCAACCCTCTTAATTGCTTGGAGAGTGCCCACTGTGTGATGTGCATTTTGACCCCTAGTGTTGCCCCGAATACTGTAACTGCGCTGTATAGGCTGGGCCTAAATTGCCTCTAAAATCTGGAGACTGGGGGCTTGCAGCCAGGGGTGTGGCTACAGGTGTTGGAGCATGGCCTCATTAGATATTGGAACTCTGGTGTTGGAAAATTTATTACTAATTATCCCCGTTGAGAGGAGGCCAGGGCTCCGACTAATGCTCACCTTTGATGCGGAATGTGACCTGACGAGAAGATGGGAAAAGCCGATAGGAACCAAACCTCACATTTGAGGCCCTGCACACTACCAAGTCTCAGCTGGATCACATCTTAGACTCCAAGCAAGATCCTCCACCCCAGGGTGCATCCACACTCAAGAGCACATTACTAGCCATGCAGCAGAGTCTACAATCCATAAATGCCAACATTGATACCATCAATATACGCAAGGACCATATGGCGGCCATGTTGGATAAACAGGCAGTGTGTATAATGGAGGTGGAGCAACGCAATTCCCCTGTTGAGAAAGACCTACAGTAAGTGTCTACAAATGTTTAAACATAGAAAAAGCGCTGGTGGTTACACAGGCCAAAAATGAGGAAACGACAACCTGTGTATTGCCAGAGTTCCAGAATCCATCAACACAGACAAGATGGAGCATTTTGGGAAACCAGGCTTTGCAAGATATTTGGAATAGAGAACTTGTCAAACAAGCTGGTGGTGGAAGGAGCACACAGGTCTCTAATGGCTGGACCGCCTCCGGGGTCGCCTCTGCACCCTCAATAATAGCCAAACTCCTCAACTAACATGACTGTGACACTGTGCTCCATTCGTCAATGGAAAAGGAGAATGTAAAGTACAGGATAATGACGCTGCATTCTTTCCCAATTTCACAGCGGTGGTGCAGGCTGCATGCAAATAATGTCTGCCTATCAAGAAGAAACTACAACTGGCAAGAATCCCATATGCCATGCTCTACCCTGCTAGATTACGCATCAATCACCATTGGATACAGAAAATATTGCCTGCCTCTAAGACTGCATTGCACTATGCTAAAACACTCACCTCGAAGCATCGTGAGCGGTCGGAATCAGATATGGATGTACTTGGCAACTAACTCACAAAAGGGCATATCAACAACAACCGGCGATAATTATCGCTAAGCGCACTTAGCGCTAGGATAATTATCGCCGGCTAGCGTTGATTTTTATCGCTGAGATAGCGTGCTATTAGCAATGCTTATCTCAATAGCGATAAAAATCCTCACGCTAAGTGGCTAACGTGAGATTATCGCTGGAAACCCAGCGATAATCTCACGTTAGCTTGTTTATAGGGACAGACAAACTTAGCCATGATATCCTCCTTCCATAGGATATCATGGCTAAGTCAGAAAAATACCAGACGTAAAAAAGCAGCGTTAACCGCGGTTAGCGGTTAGCGCTGCTTTTTTTGTCTCTAACAGGGTTAGCGATATTCTTGATAATAGGAGAAATGTCGCTTAGCGACATTTCTCCTATTATTTTACTCTGGAACGCCCCCTTTGCATCTCATTAGAGATGCAACAGGAAGCGTAGAGTAAAAGGGTGCTAACATGCAAATTTGCGTGTTAGCACCCTGTTGTTGATAGGGTGCTAGTTTTATCTCTGCTTTTTTGGCTTTTAAAGCCAAAAAAGCAGAGCTAAAGCCCTTGTTGATATGCCCCCATATTTCTATGACTGCCGACAATATCCAACACATAAACTCACTTGTTTCCACGGAGAGGGACACGCTGTCCCGCTTTCATATTTGGGGGGATCCCCCCATGTGATGTAGGGATTGCAGTGCATGCTTCAATTTCAATGGCTTCAGATGTTTCCAGAGCTCCATGGCTAATTTGGCCAGCTGATTTGGCTTTACATGTTGCCTGTGTGGACTGCACAGGGATGGTGGTTCCATTTGGCACAGCAGGCCCTATGCCTAATGTATGACACAGTACTGCATAACTGATGCACCATCGCTACTCCTAACCTCCTCTGTCCACCTGGATTGGTTTTGAGCCTTTAGCTGCCCCTTACAGGGTACACCCCACATGCTTTTCTATTGTTATGTAGAGTAGACTGATTTGCGCAGCATAGTTTTTGTTTATGCATATCTGATGCTGTCTTTTAGATTATGGAGATGTCTTTGGCCTGATTGGGATGCTGAGGTGGATGGGGTGAGGGAGTTTGCTTCTTTTTTTATTACCACAAATGTTCTTCCTTTTGCCGTTTTTGTGGGTCATGCCAAGTGTTGCCTGAGAGGATGGTGGGCTCGGTAAGTAAGTGTATGAAGTTGCAAAGTCTCCTATGATAGGTCGAATATCACTACTAACACAGTTAGTCCAGGAAACCTAACAACTAGAAGAAAACAAGTCAGGTACTTGCATACTTGGACAGGCATCAAGTACAAATTCCCCTCCTACAAGAGACATATCTTACACAACACATGAAGGGCACCGTTGGTGCTCGCTGGGCAGGTATTCGGGTAGCCTCATCATACTCTTTATACTCCAGGGGGGTCCTATTGTTGGCTAAAAAGAGGATGCATTTCAGACTTTGCAATTTCGAAACGGATGACCAAGGTAGCTTTGCGATAGTGCAGGGAAACCTTTGATCACCTAGGTAATCTCCTATGGACCAAACACAGATGATCCTCATCAGCTGTGGCACCACCTGCACATGTTACACCCCTCAGTCATTATATGGGAGGGGACCTCAACACATACCTGGACCCAGTGCTTGATTTGTCTGCCACTGTGGAATGGCAGGGTAAATACTACAACCAGGTTCTATGGGGAGGAATGGAAGACGTGTCACTGTCCAATCATGCACGGGTAAAACTGATGGTGGAAAAACCCACACATGTCCCTATGCAATTTACATGGAGGTTTCATGCCACAGCATCACTTGACCCAATGTTATTATCAGAGGGGTTTGCATGGATGGCATTTGGGAGTAGTTAGGGTGCGCATACCTGACCTCGAGCTTGCTCCCTGCTACTCCTGCCACATCCTTTGTGACTCGTAGGTGGGACAGCGGGCCGGGTGGGGGGGGGGATTCCGACAGACGACGCTGAGGGAAAATTAAATAAATAATTAGTTTTCCCTCGGCATCGTCCATCTGAATCCCTCCCACCCAGCCCCACTGCCCCACCACTGTTACCTGCACAGACCGCGGCTGGACAGAGATGCCCGCTATCCACCATTTTACTTGTGTTGGCTCTATGGACCGGTGTACACACTCCGCACCAGTTATACAAGATAATATACAATACGAGCAGTATTCAGGATTAACTATTAGTGGTTGAAATCACATATATTTTCTTTGACCCCAAACACCCTGCCACATTGTCTGGACTTTCCATTGGAGTGGAGCACAGACCCAATTAAATATTTAGGCATCTGGGTGCATAGAGACCCGGAATTATAATCCACAGTAACCGTGATAGGGTCCTCTCAATACTTGAAGAGCAGCTGTCCCAGTGATCTCGGCTGCCTCTGTTGCTGGCCTGCAGGGTGGCAATAATGAAAATGATAGTAATTCCCAAGTTTCTCTACATTTTGTTTTAATATACCTAATGCTCTGACACAGCACTTGTTCAAAACACTTAGATCTCACATGACATCCATGACCGGGGCAGTAAAGCAGCCTAGAATTAGTTGCTCACACTTCCCTATGACCTGGGTGGATTTGGGGCCCTGGACTTACACCTATATTACTTATGTTCACAGGCTCAATTTGCCCATTACTGGTTATATCCCCCTACATATATGCTAAGTCTAATGACTGAAGGAAATAAATCATATCCCATTCCCCTCAAAGCAATTCTGCCACACAGAACACAAGACAGTGGGGTGACTCTAGGACATGATGACCACATATATTTTGATTGAGTTCACATCTGTGGCATTATGCGGCATGGATGTTTAATGATAGTATAAATAACACTGATTGGCAGGATATTTTACATGTGGATATGATGTAAACATTTAATAAAAAGAATAATAATAAAAAGTTTTGAGTTGGAATGGTGAATCTGAACGCCTCACAGTCTAGCCCTTTCCCCAATGTTGTTCAGTTTGGAATGGAAATGGCTATGTTTTGAGTGGGAATAGTAAATCTGAACCCCACAACATTCAGCATTTTTCACAACATGGTTACTTTTTGAGTGAGCTTAGTACATTTTCAATAAAAAAGTATTCATTATTTCAGAATATGTGTAATTACATATATGATATAGGTGTAGTATACATCAAGCCTGGGAGAAATATTAATGATGCTGGAGTAATATCAGTAATTATGTACTACTCTTATGATGTGAAATTACTAAATTCATGCCAGCTTGAGTAATTAGGGGCAAAACTCCCACTACAGGAAGCAGGAGCACAGGAACAATGAATTAAAAGAGAGTGAGCGGCTGCTGGCTACTGCTGTTCATGCCGGACACGCCAGACCTGTGTATGGAAGAGGAGTCTCCACGCTGAAAAGGGGTAGCAATTGAGCGCCGCCATTACTGTCTATTACTCGAGGTCCTTGGACTTACCATGGGTGTGGACTCAAACACATAGAAGAACAACTTTTTGATTTTGAAAGATTGGGCGATTGAGTGCATTCACTTATTGGTGTGGTAGTAGGACCCGCTGAATTGGAAAGAGGAACGTGGACCAGAATATGTACCTACAGTAACTCTGATACTAAATTATAAAAGTGTATATCCTAAAATTTGAAAGTGTCTAGAATGAGTATCGGGAAACTCCGAGCCGAAGACTCTGCGAAACATTATAGTTGCCCTGAAGAAGCCTGAAAGGGTGAAAGGCGTTGGCTGTTTTGCTGCTATACATACAAAACTGACATAAAAAAAGACTAATAACATTTCTGGCTACAGAAATCATTTATTCTGCCATTGTCTGTGATGAATGAAAGAGATTAACTCTTTGGTCATTATAGCATTGCCTCTCCCGTATTTCTGTATATCTGTTTTATATTTGAAACCAAATTGGTGGCTGGTTTCAGGAGGTGGGCATTTGTTGGACCACTACTGGTTGAAACTAACTAATATGTATTAGATATTGTACAAGAACACAAGTAATTGGTGCAGCATCTTATACCCTGCCACTGTTCTCACTGTGTATGTAGCCTACTGCTGTTCATGCCCTGTAGCAATTAGTACTATTTTCTTAGTGAAAAAATTAATCCTCTGCCTATTCTGGATGCAAAGGTGCCATTTATCACTAGTAAAATAGCATTAAATGTTGGATTACGCTTCTCCCATATTTGCAAGTAATTTTGAGAACATTTTGAGTAATTACTTTAGAGAGAATTTTGCCACTTTACATACATTTTTATTTTTAGTTATACAATATTTTCAAACATGTTGTACAGTAATTGTTAACAAATCTGTCATTCTTTACATTATTTATATATTTTAAACACTTTTATATTGAAAAATGTATTTTATGATTTCTATATGTTCTACATTTTTTTACCAAAGGATCATTTGGTAACATTTGTGCATGTTATTCGTTTTAGTGGCAAGATGGAGATGTTCAGCTTTAGATAAGCAAGTATTTGTAATTGTAATTGGATGTTGTTTTGTGTTTTCTTAATTTAGTGTAACATGCATTATTTTATGGCATTTTGGTAGCCCTTCTTGTGAAATGTACAGTGTAATTGTTTTTTATATGTGCGTTCCATGTGTTTTTGTGTCATTGATATTAATGCTTGTTGTACTATGCTTTGTTTTGTAGTAGAGGTGCAAGTGTTATTTTGCATGGGTTTATATGTTTTTTCTATACAGGTTTTTATTTTCATACACTGGAATTTATTTTTAACCTGTATGTGTTTTATTGTTATATTTAAGTAACAAACACTTGATTATGTTTTGACGAGTTATTTTTTTTAACTTTTCTGCAATTTTTTTGGTTTTCCTGGAGTGCTATTAGTTTATTTTTATTTATTTTTACATTACATTTTCTATGGTTAAATTCATAAATATTTTCTGGGATTGTATTTTTTGGATCATTATTCCACTGACCAGGATTTCAGTTATGAAATCATACATTTTATTTTATTTTTCTATGACTGGGTGGGTAATGTCATTTCTTTGTGTGTTATGTTTCTTTAATTATCATCTATACATCTATTTTAATGGTGTTAGCATATTTTATAGGTGGTAGAAAAGAGTTTGTTTACATAAAATAATGTTGGTTGTTTTGCATCGTATATTTAAATATTCATAAATATTTATTATAGTTTATTTTAATCATCAATCTGATTTTTTGTTTTTGAATAGTTGTTTATTGAGAGTGGTTTTTGAAAGCTGCATTAATGCTGTTAAGAAATAAATATTAATTAACTATGAGTGTTTTTATTTTAGAAAGTTTAAAAAGTGTTGTAATGGTGTTGTAATGTAGTCTGTTTAGTGAGCCTAGATAAGGTACGCCGGGTTATTAGCAAAGAGTTATTTTTTGAAGATTGGAAGTTCATGTATGTGCTTAATTTTTTTGGCGACTTTTGGTTGAGTTGGGTTAAGGATCGTTCCTTTCTTAGCCCTGGGTAAATGTGATTTTTCAGTATTTCTAGGAATTGGAGGAGTGTAGGAGAGTTTCTTCCAAGTGTTACTTGGGGGACATAGTGGTGTCATAGGCTAGCATAGGTGTTCCCCGATGGAATGCAATACTTGGGCAGACGTCTGTAGTCTGATCAGTGCAGTTGATCAACACATGTAACCTCAAAACAATTCATTAGTAGAGCTAGTTTAGTTTCATGGTATTGGTAGTAGGGGAAATTAAGTAGCATGCCATAACATTTATTGACTTCTGTTTCAGAAACTTATGCTAACGATGCAAGTTTTTTATTTCATTTCGAAATTATAGGATAGTTGCATATTGTAAGAAATTGGATTATTATTTGGGGTGGACGATTGCCACCTGATGGAATAGTCATAACTCTTCTCTGGGTAAACCCGCAAAGGTGCAAAATTAATCTGAGCTTAACACAATGGTAGCTAAGGCACAGTGTATTTATCAGCTAACAAAAAAGTCAAAACATCGAAACACTTAAGCAGTAACAGAATTCCCAAACTGGATTAGAAAAATTGAGTGAAATGTGATAAACCTAATGATACCAAAATGATAAAATTCCAATAAGAGGAACCAGAGATATTAATATAGCTGTAAGTATACCTCACTGTACACATTTAAGGCTTTCCTCTCAGAGCTTAACTTCACCCAGGTTTGCAATGAACGCATCCACAACAAGGGCTCCACCCTCAATTTAATCATAGCTAAGCTTAAAATGATACAGTTGTAAAGCATTTCACCGTGTGACTGGTCGGATCTTTACATAATCTCTTTTCACATCCTAGAGAAGGTACTATCTAGACAAGGTCAACCTCATAAGAACAAACAGTGGTCTAGGAATCTAAGAGACAATCATGTAAAGGACCTAACCTCTGTTAGAAATAGCTAATTCTCTCCAACTCCTAACATGAACAAGTCTGGATGACCTCACTGAACACTATACTCGACATTGTTGCTCTGAAGCAACTCAAGAGGTTAACGGTCAAACAGTCCAAACCCTGGTTCAATGGCTCCCTCAATGAGGAGCGAGGCAAACTAAGGCTCTCGGAGAGATTATGGAGAAACTCTCCTTCCCTAACAAACCTCAAACAACTGAGGAGAGCAAGACATTCTTACAATAAACATATCCACAGCATGAAAGCAGAACGCTTTAGATCTCAACTAGACAACGCCCAAAACAGAACTAAAAAACTATTTGAAATCATAAAACAACAAGCTAACCAATCAAACGACCAACCATCTGCTCCCAAGATATCTCTCCCCAGTGAGGAGGTCTTCTCTGCACATTTTATCGAACTGCAACTTGCATCACAAAACAGGCTTCATCGGACCCAGCCCATTACATCGATATGCCAAACCTCAGAGAGTGCTCCATCCTACAGAGACATAGACCTTACTCCAAAAAATAATACATCATGGAATAATTTCAGACTTCCTGACAATGTAGAGCTACAAAAAATCAAAAGTCATTAAAACCCTCTAATAATTTCCATGATCCTTTGCCGGCCAAATTCTTCACGGATCTACCATTCTCCCACTTTGGTCCTTGATTATCCATGAATCGCTACTACAGGGTAGGGTTCTTGAGTGCCTAAAGATAGGGCAAGTCTCCCCCTTCCAAAAAAATGTGATGTAGACCTATCTGATCCCAACAATTTCCATCCAATCTCCAATAGCATGACTCTAGCTAAACTTCTTGAGAAATGCAAACACATACAACTGTGCAATCACATCGAAAAGTTTCAGTTGCTTGACCAATACCAATCTGGTTTTAGAGCAGGGCATAGTACTGAAACGGCTCTAACCCACATTGTTTATGACGCCTTGAGTGTAATTTAAAAAACAAATCTTTTTATTATTTAAACAATAATGCAAACTTTGTCTTGCATACATCATGCAGAATCACATACTTAATTTGTTACAGTGAATGTGGTTCACAATTTGGGCCTGCCTTGAGTCAATTTGACCAAAATGATCCTTGCCTACTTATCCTTCTTGATCTATCCTCGGCGTTTGACACGGTCAAACACGAAAACCTAATTGATCTTCTGGGAAAAAGGATGGTGATAGCAGGCTCGGTCTTAAATTGGTTTGCCTAGTTCCAACAGAATAGAACGCAAAGAATCAAACTTAACCATTCCCTCTTTAACAGTACACCAGTTTTAATTGAAGTGCCTCAAGGTACCACACTCTCACCTACACTCTACAACTTGTTCATAGAACCCCTCACAGAAATCCTGAAACGTTCAAACATACAATACCACATGTACGCTAATAATATGCAACTTTAAATGAAAATGGCCTCTCTGGAAGACATCAAAACTCTGAACTGTGTTCTTCTGAAAACTCAACAATGGTTAACTCACAATCACTTATGCTTAATACTCTCATGACTGAAATCCTTCTGATTGCCCCGCCCACCCACACCACACCCATTCAAGACTGGCTCAAACAACTTATGGCCCTCATCGGCGATCCACATGTTGTTGATTCCGCTAAATCTCTAGGCATTATGCTAGACAAATACCTGAATATGCAAGACCACATCAGCATAACAACTATGGGAGCCAACTACCATCTCAACACTCTTAGGAAAATCAAGCCGCTCTTGCCTCCTGCGGACCTGCAACTTGCAGTCCAGTTCCTAGTGACCTCCCGTGTGGAATGTTGAATTGTGACTTTGGCTGGATTGCCTAGAACTAGACTGGCCACTCTCAGGGCCGCTCTGAATTCAGCAGCCAGACTCATCACGTGCTCACAAAAACATGATCACATCATACCTGACCTATTTCAGCTCAACTGGCTATCGCTCCAAGATCGGATTAGGTTCATGATTGCCTGCCTGACGCACAAAGCTCTTTATTATTGTAATACCCCCACTTACCTGGCAAAAAAGCTCGAACTCTCTGGTATGAATCAGATCCTTAGAAGCTCCAGGACCCTCCTGCTGAAATTTCACAGATTCAAAAAGAAAAAACCTACAACCGCTCCTTCCTGGGTCTGGCCCCAAGAATTTGGAATGTTCTTCCGCCCGATGTCCATTCTAAACCTTTGACCTCCTTATTCAAAAAACAAGTCAAAGGTGTTCTCCTGAATAACCAGCTGCTACAATCGTCCTGAAGGCAATATAACTAACTTTTATACCCTACAGACAACAAGACTATCTCATTCGTTGAGGCATTTTCAGGATGCAGCTTATGTTCTCGCTACATGTTCAACAAGTTTGGCTTTGCCCTTACTGGGTTAGTTTACTAGAAATGTTTATGATGTTTGCTTGCTTAGTGACCAATTTGATCCTTTTTTCTGCTGCACAGTGCTTTGATAACCCTTCAGGTCATGTTCACGCTATTGAAAACCTTTAAAATAAATACATAATTGAAATAAGTAGAAACAGCTCCAAAAAGTGCTAAGTGCCAATGACAGTGTATGGTCAAGATAGACCAGTATCCAGATGTGATTTCAGGCTTACTGTGATGGGGCCCAGTTTGCATACAGCAGCTAGGTTCATCCCTGTCAAAGATTTAATCTTCTGACTTCAGGCCTTATTTAGAGTTCGGTGGATGTATTATTCCATTACAATCATGAAGCATGCCCCATCTACCATATTACAATTGCATAATGTCCAGTGGCACTTGTATTACAGAGGACAGGAAATCCTTCGGAGTTGTAATGGAGTAACCCGCCTGCTGAACTCTAAATCAGGCCGTTAGACTTAAGTCCCAACATTTCAGGGTTTCTGGAGCAGCTTCTCCGGGTCAACTTTAAGGCTTCGAGAAACTCAGGGGCAGCACCTAGGTGCCTAGACGCACTCCAACAGGGACCACTAGCAAGGTCCTGTCAAGGTCCAGTTGCTACTGGTCAGCTGGGCACTAAAGGGAAAAAGCCTCTTGCAACTTGTTGTATCCCTGTAGTCACACAGGAAGCCAGCTAATTGACCCTTGGAGTTTGCTTCTTTGTCCTGGGTACAAGGAGAAACAGGTCCAGTCCTTCAAGGCTCCTCTCTTGGTCGCAGACAGCAGGTCAAGTCCCTTTGATCTGGTCCTGTAGGTTTTAGTCCACCAAAATCTTTTTTAGAACTACCACTATATCTTAACATTTCTTTAAAAATATGGCTACAATGTAAGGGGTCCAGCAAGGTGTGGTGTACAAGATGGCTGCAAGACGCACGGCTCCATAGGCATGGGATCACATTCTGTGTACCTGCCATATTTGTTGTTGTCATCATATTTCTAAAGCGCCTGGATACTCCAAAACGGGAGTGTTCCGGCGCTAGGAGGTCATACTACTATGGTTACACACATTGGATTTATTTAAGATTGCCAAGTTTAGAGTTTTGTTTACGGAAAATCTATTTAGAGCTTTCCTGTCTTAGATCCCAGGGGAGAGAGTTCCACAATTTGAGGGCCAGCAGGCTGGGGGAACAGCCTCCTGACCAGGCTCCTTTCACTCTAGGCACTGCCGCTAATCTGGCCTCAGAGCATCTCAGGCATCGATTTGGGCGACAGGGCTTCATCAGGGTGTGAAAGTAGTGGCGTCCTTTGCCATTTAAAATTCTTCAGTAGCAAAAACATAGGGCTTTGAATACTACTCTGTTTTTTACTGGGAGCCAGTGCAGATTTTTGAGTGCTGATACTATGGAAGAGCGCCTGGGAATATTTAGGAGTAGCCGAGCTGCTGCATTTTGCACTCTTTGCAGCATTTTGTGTCTGCCTTGAGTGACACCCAGATAGAAAACATTGCAGTAGTCTATTCTGGAGGTCAGGAAAGCTTGAATTACAGTTTTCCTGTCCGCTGCAGGGATGAGGTCAAGATCTTACTTAGCATTTTCAAAATCCCAAAGCATTCCCCTAATACCTTAGATATCTGGTTGTAAAACTGCAAATTATTGTCAAACCATATTTCCAGGTTCTCTATTTTTGGTTTGGGGGTTGGAACTGCGCCTAGGATCTCCGGCCACCATGCTGTAGACCAGATAGAATGCTGCTTTCCTATGACTAATACCTCTGTTTTCTCAGCATTTAATCTGGGACAGATCTGGTCCGTCCAGTCCACCAGGCTCACCAGACAGGAGCGAAAATCAGCCATGGGTGTCCGGCTATCCCGAGACAGGGTGATGACACTATTTTTACACCGTTGCTCTTAACTACATCAGCTAGGGGTCTGGTATGCAAATTGAAAAGGGTTGGACTCAACGTGAAGCCCTGTGGGACCCCTGCTGGAGTGTGACCAACTCTGAGGAGCATGTCTGTTGAACCCCCTGATAGGTGCAGTTCTGCAGGAAGCTGGCCAGCCATTTTGAAGCAAGCCCTGTGACTTTATATGACCACAACCGTTTAACTAGAAAGTCGTGCGACACGATGTTGAACGCTGCACTGAGGTCAAACATAATAAGTGCTGCTGTTTTGCTTTCATCTGTTAGGAGTCTCAGACGCGAGTGTAGATTCTGTGCTAACTTGGGGACGGAAACCCGATTAGGTTTCATGTAGCAGATGTTTGGTCTTGATATAGTTCATCAGTTGTCGATTTCCATGCTTCTTCACTAACTTCAAGAAAAAATGAAGCAGAGGGATTGGTCTGAAATTTTCAGGCTTGTCTACATCTTGATTCAGATATTTAAGCAGAGGCATCACTGTTGCGTGTTTACATTTCTGCAGGAGTTGGCCTAAGTTAAACGACTGGTTAATCAGTTCACATAAGTCGGGTAAGATGGCCTCTAAGCCTCATTTTTAGAATCATAGGAGGAGCTGAATCGTTTAGGGACCCCAATTTTATTTACAGGGCTAGTGCATGCAGTCCTGATATTGTCATAGTGTTTTTCCTGGATAAACCATTTATGGGATTTAATGGTTCTAGCCAGATCATAGAATTAGAGCTCTCTCTAGCTTTTAAGGGGAAAGATTTATAGATCTTAGAAATTTTGGTGGAGAAAAATTGGGCAATTTGATTGCATTTCTCCACGAGGACACTATACTAGGGGCAACTCACTCCAAGGAGGATAAAGATTTAACTCGCTAGAACAGTTGTCAAGATGAGTTTTGGGCTTGCACCATTTGCTGGGTGTAAAATTGACTATGTACCATCCTGGCCTGCTTGTAGTAAGATTGTCTTGCCATGTCATAGTTGGACTTTGGTATGGTATTATATTCTTTAAGCCATAGGCACTCTATTTGTTCACAAGCTTTTTTTTGCAGATGCAGAAGGAACTCCTCATTGAACCACTTTGCAGAGGGTAAAGAGCGAGTTGTTCGGCTTGTGATCAGAGGGGCTAAGTGGTCCAGTGCATTCATAATCCAGTGCTCTACTTGTGTGTTAGCTGCCTCTAGTTTGCAGATTAAGGTGGAGTAGTTATTTTCCAGAGTCTCTGCGAAGGACGCTAAGTCTCTGTGAAGGATGCTGGCATGACTTTGGCCCACTTTCTCCTTGGTCTGTACTCACTGCCTGATAACAGCAGGGTATCTTAACTTGAAAGGACACTAGAAAATGGTATGACCATGCCACAGTGTGTTTGCATGTCGGTGCTCACTTGAGCCATCCACCCTTAAAGTTGACCCTCCATAGTCCTAACAACGCTCACTACACCCCTCCCCCCTATGTGATTCTCATACATACCGCCATGCACTCCACACCGACTTGTCTAGCATCACAAAGTGATCTATTCTCACACACTGAAAGTCCACCCAACATACTCCACTCCCCCACTCTCTGACAAAACCTGCAGACCCTAATAACTCCCACTAAATGCTGTACAACCCCTCCAACACTCACAGCACCACTTTACATTGCCACAGCACCACCAGCAAACATTGTACACCAACTGATTGGACCAGTCCCCAACTCTGAACTAAGGAACAGCACCTCATAACATGAAACCTGCCTACAATAATCCTCAACTCTCAATCACTATCTACAACATTAACTCTCCAATGACAAGTCCTAAATGAACACCATAACAAGTTATACTCCATTACTTCACATACCAAAGAAAACAATCTTGATCTCTTCTACACAAAATTCTGTCTGCTGAATGTTACTGTATGCTACCTGAGCTCTAGGCTATTAGCTCTCTTTGACTCTATACCCAAGCTGAGGGCACAGTACCCCTGGCACTCAGTGCCAAGGAGTAGTTGTATACCTCTCCAAAATCAATTCTCTTCTGATCTCTCCCAGACTGATGTTGCTGACTTACTTGTAAGTTACAACATTCCAACACTCCTAGCTACCTCCTGCGCCTCAACTCGCACTATTGTAACCAACTCAAACTAACACACAGTACTGATTATTTCAGAGACTTGGTCCGAACTACTCCTACCCAAAGCAGGCATCGGCTTACCGAATCATAATTCCAATTCCTACTAATTGGTCTTGACACCCCCTCTCCCTACTCCTAATCAGTCAGCTCGGCTTTACAGTGAATGCTTCATATCTGCAGATCAGGAATGAAGCCAACGCTGATAATTTTAAACACTATCACACATCAAAAAATGTACTACTAATCGTTGTAGAGGCCTGGTTCAATGACACTTCCCACAAAATATCCAATCTTCTATTTCCTTCAAACTATCCCATCATCAGGAACATTCATATAGGGAGAGTTTGGAGAGACTTTGCAGTGAGATAACTGACAGCTCTTAGTACACATTCCAATGCCTTACTCTGGACCTATGCATTCAACACATACCTCCTTTCAGACGAAATGCAATTCATCACCAATTGGGATTCCAAAACCAATTTTATTCACTGGATTCCTCTGCTACCAATAAAAATAACCGTCCGTCAAAGTTGTGGCTGGCAAGATAAATTATACCTGCTGCAGTTCAGAGTGATATGTGTAGGGTGGAGAAGGTCAACATGTTTCATGCTCAAAGTCGTCCAATAGGATCTATGGCATTTCTTCAGGACCAGGGGATCCTCATGTACTCAAATATAGACAGTCAAAAATGTGTAGAGGGAGTTCACGTCCCCTGTGCTCTGGACTAGATCGAAGTCCTGTGTGAAGGTGCAAGTATAAAAAAATAAAAGTCCACCTTCTGGAGAGCACCTGGAGGGTGAAAGACAAATAAGTTGACATAGGCAAAAGATCACAGTCACTTATGGTTAAAGGAGGTGTTTAGCCTACACATATCAATCTGAGCTTCAGCAGGTATAATTTTCCTTGCCAGTGACGACTTTGACAGTCAATTGTTTTTATTGGTAGCAGAGGAATCCAGTGAATAAAACTGGTTTTGAAATCCCCTAGCTATTTTTAACCCACAGCTTTTATTTCCCACTTCTACTCACTACTCATACACCCCCAAATCACCAGCTAACTTCACTCAGGCAGCCAGAAAAGACCTCCAGCAAAGAGCCCCACTGAGGGGCCCGTTGGGCATTGCTGCACCAGTCCAACGAGGAGCCGCCCTATGATGAAGCATGACACCCTTCAGGGTGTGTGAGGGCCCTTGCTCCTTATTGGAGGTACTCCATCTATAGTTTCCATTCTATACGTGGAACACCCCACATCACTTTCCTTTTCTTTTCTCCTACCCCCGCCCCCTCCACACCCTCCTTAGGAACTGAATAGTTTTGTTCTTGCCATATCTATTAGGGGCCTGTATGCTGAACCTACCAAACCCCTGTCCCTCTTGTTTGTGATAACAATTTTACACTACTGGGACATGCAAAATGTTAAAGAACATGTTCAACTTTTTAAATACAATTCGCCCTGTCAAACTTATATGTAATAGAGAGGGAGTCTTAGGCCTGGCAAGTAGTTTGTTTTGTCAAGTCGAATATGCAGTGTAAAACTGCATGCAGGCTGCTATGGCAGTTTTAAGAGGCTACTTAAGTGGATGGCACAATATGTGAACAGGCCCATTTGTGGCCCACCATATAAAGCCCTGTGTATATCCTACACCACTTTAGTAGGGACTTATAAGTAAATTAAAAATGCCAATCATTGTGAGGCAATTTTACTATGCTTTAGGTAGTGAGAAGAACCAGTTTTGCCCTTGTGAGTTAGTGGTAAAGTGCACAGAGTCCTAAGGACAACAAAAACAGATACAGAAAAACAGGAGTGGAGAAGGCAAAATGTTTGGGGTCAGACCACCCTAAAGCTGACAGGTCTACCTCTCTCAGTGTATGTACCAGTACCTGTGGATTGGTCCATCCAATTTCTTATTGCTTTCTTGTTGCAACTTTCTCAGTAACCATGAGCCAAATGCAAACAGCGATTTTCTGGTTTTGTGACACCAACAACATCAACATACTTAGCAATATGACTGCCCATCAATCCCATCACAGATGTCAGGTACTCAACTGCTTAATGTTTTGACAGTCTTCTAGCTCTGCTTAATGAGGTAGCTCTGAACCAAAGCAAAAAGAAAATAACTAAACGTTCAGCTCCATGGTTTATTATGTGTAAGCCACATACATCCGTCAATGTAAAGTAGACCTATTTATATTCCAATCCTTTATATGCTTTTTCTTAAGATTTTGGTCGTTAGGCTGAGTTCTACTGTTCACCACATAGGACATGAAAGACTTGTAGTGCAAAAAGTGCTAATGTATACAGTATATGGCATGATCTGTGTAACTTACACACATCAGCTCCTGTGAAATCAAATATATCAGACACTTGTAAGCAATGTTTCCTCTAATTTTATTCCTCTGTGTGCGGCAGTGTAGGGTCTATGTGCGCTGCAGCCATGGCTATGTGCGCACGGAACCAGACAGCGCGTGTGGGTGCAGCGCCACATATCTCTCCAAACTTATGCTTAAACAAGTGAATAGACAGTGCATTTCCACACATACAGCACCAAATTAAGGGTCTTAAGGCAGGTTTGCAATTTAGATACACACGGCATGACATGAATTGGTTACACAGGCAAGTACACTTCGGGTTTCGAAAAGCACAAGACTCCAATGGTGGTCCCATCATGAGAGTTTACTGCTGTAGGTGTAATGTTACTTGTTGTATTATATATCTGGATGACGAGACAGAAAGAAGCAACATAATACCAGCCGGCGGCACACTAGGCTAAGCAGAGAGATTTCTAACTTACCTGTTACCTAGAAGAAATGCAGCAAGTCCAAAAGAACGACATGTGCTTTACACGTCGTGCTTTTGGACTTTGGGCAGCCAACTTCCACTCGGCACAGCCAGGGCCGCCTTTAACACTGGTGGCGGCCTGTGCAACAATGTTTGTTGGCGTCCCCCCAATGGCCACCTCTACCACGGATTCCCTCACTCGCACCCTTTAATAGCGGCCCTCAAGTCTCCAGAACCACTGTCTCTCTGATTCATTTAGTTTTATAGCCCCACTCATACCAGTGTAAGGTGTCAGAGCACTTTACACCACACACACATTGCACAAAGACAACCATAGGTGTGTAAATCAGTGTATAGGAAGTGTTACACCAGACAGGACTACAAGGTGTAGTGTAGGAGTAACAGGTCATCGATACTAGTAGGCAAAATAGTTTAAGAGTGCTTATTCTGGTAAAGTACAAATTCAGAATTTAAAATGTAACACCATTGTTAGAGGTTCTCTTAAAAAAAAACAAGAATTGTTTTTTTTACCCAAATGAACCCTTTAGGCAAGATTAGGATAATGAAAGACAGGGCAAAAAACACATATTGCTCTAACATAATACTTGCAGTTAACACGCCGCTGTTTGATGACAGTTAATAGTTCAATGCTCTATATTAGGATTTTGACTTACAAACCACAAGTAACAAAATGAGCTCTCTTACAGAAGCAGTAACCCACTGACCTATTTACATTACATGCACTTTGTGATCTGCAAGGTACACGTTCTTAGCAGCAGGCATTTTAACCCACTGAGCGACTTTGGGATGAGTCAAAACTTCCACTAGACAAACCTCCGTCTCTTTCCAGGAAGACGATTAATCACCGGTGCTCTCTAGACATTTTAATTGATGCCTGAAAATTGCTGGAGGCCAGGAACACACAGGTACTTTAAAAATGTTAATATACTTGCACAAATGATGCCTCCACCCCAAGTCAGTGCCCGGTGTGGTGGCACCGATCTGGAGCCGGCCCTGGGCACAGCTTTCAGCCAAAGGGTTTGTCTGCATGGAGAAACGTCTGCCATTCCCTGCATCCAACTCTTCACAAGCGGACAACACCCTCGTTATATGTATAGTCAGCTGCATGCAGCAAAGCCTGGCAGCGGCCGTGGCCTATCTCCATGCACAGCTCACAATCTGGCAGCCAACTACTGCTGCGTATAACTTTTAGGAGGCTTGACTGCAGCAAGCCCAAAAGCATGATGCGTGCTTTACACATAGCTGCCAAGGAGTCCACAGTTGCACGAGAGAACTCTGATCTCTCTGTAGCAGGAACTTGAATAACCACCACGGATTCACTGAGTGCTGGGTATGGTCTCATAGCACTTTTAAAATCTAGGGACCATCTGTGATTCTGGGGTACTTGTCGACTGGAGTCAAAGCGGCATGGTTAACTGGTATTTGGTTCTGTTTCATTCACTAATAATTACACAGAAATTATATAAGTGTCACTCATAGGAATCAGAAATCTTGGCAGCTATGGCTCTGTCTCACCCGAGCTGTCAGCTGAGCAGAGCGCACATGCATCTGCCTGCGCCAGCCACAACAGAGACCTGTACCGCCGGTGAGGGGCTGGTGACATGATTAAGGTGGCGGCAAAATAGAGGCGGGAGACAACGCCTATTCACGGCAAAATAGAGGCGTCTTTTCTTTTTGCACTTGCTGCATTGCTTTTTTAGGTCTCGCTGAGCCCCAGCGCTTGCGCTGGCTCGAAGAAACATTTTGTATGTGGGATTTTCAAAGTGCTGCTGGCTGGCCTAACGCTTGCGTTCACGCGATCGTGCACGCGCGCAGCCGGCTGCCAGCAGCACTTTGAAAACTCGTGTGCGTCATCGCTATCACTTTCGCTTTCAGAGCGATCGCGATGACGCACGCGCACACACAACTCCCGCTTCTCCCCCTCCCCCACCACATTTTGCGTCTCCGGCCGCTCGCGCGCGGCCAACGCTTGTTACTCCGCTCACACAGGTAAGGCAGGTCATAAGATCTAACAAATCGCCTTGTTCCTATCCTTACTCTTCTACTCGCTTCATCGATTCCGGAACATTCAAAATGTTGCTTTAATGCTTTTCATTTGGGTTTTGTCTACCTCTATTCTGCCCTCTTTTTCTTTACTGCTTTGATGTGCTTCTTACGCCCCTTCCCTTCCCCATACGTGCCCACCATATCAGCCTCCAGACCTAGGGCAGTACTCCACCCCGCACCCCCCACACACACCTTCTACCTTTATCGAAGCCTAAAATCTATCCAACGTTTTTGTGTTAGACCTGATTAAACGCAGCTTCTCACACTATCACAAACGAACTGGAGAATCCCACTCTGTTCCACTTATTCTATGTTCAGACCAGCTCTGTTCGGATTGCAGAAGGGTTTTGCAGATAACTTTGCATTATTTGTTTGAATGCTCGGTTATCTTAGGCTTACTTTCTATTGACTCCACACTCCACACCCCTCACCCCCCATTATGTCTTATTCGGTTTTCTTTTGCCAACATATAGAAAGAATGTTTGGAAATCTCTTCTGAGAACTTAACCCAGTGAGACTCGCGCAGAAAACTATCATTTTGTGATAACCTCCTCTTGGCGTTTCTTTAATGTGTACCCATCAGGATGCCTTTCTGGGGGTTAAAGCGCTACAGAATAGAAATAATACCAATGATGATGTCAGACGGCTAGCGTCTGTGTCATACGTCTATGATAGAGCTGCCTATCTACAGTAGGTACTCCTGCTGCATACATAGCAATCCCTAGTGTGGTGCTCATGTTTCGGAGGATGCTGATGCCATGGCTAACCGCATAGAATCTCAGACTCACTGTGCAAGACCTTCCCGCTTAAAACCAGGCAGGTAATAATGATGGACGCCTCAGAACTGCACATTTAGGCTTTGTGCCAGAATCGGGACTTTAAGGATACTTTCTCCAATGCAAGAAGTGCTTGTGTGATCCGAGAGTAATCAGAGTAAGCTAAACATAAATTATAATAATCATCAGCCACTAATTTAAGAAGGAAAGTTGATTGCTCCTGATTTGATTGATGCACATTTGAATTGTGGAGAGGAGAGAGAATGGTTGAAATGCCAAGAAGCGCTCTTGGTAATGTACTTGCATGCAGCCTCGCAGAGACTGTTTATGCCTACTTGGAGATGGAATTATGAAAAGAGACGTCTAAGCATGAAGTAGGAAGCAGGCCACTTGAACCTTTCTTCCACCAAGCAGTGCATCCATCCATCTTTACTCTCCTGGCAGTACGTAGATTTAATTTGCTCCTTATTTTCAGAGACCGAGTTGACGTTGGCACTCTTGAATGGACATCGGGTCTGTTCTTGTTATTGGCTAACAAGCATTTGCAGTTCAATAGATCTCGCATTTTAGAAACTTTGTCCTATTGGTATTGTAAGTGATAACGCCTTTTATTATTGCAGGTTTTTTTAAACACATAAATATAAGGCATTGTCATTTACAATGCCAGTAGCTCAAAATCTCGCAATTGCGAGACCTATTGCATTGCAAATGCTTGTTAATGGGCCGTGGCTGGGGCTGTTTGTAACCATTTGTGAAAATATTTGTTAATTGCAGACTGTCATGCGCTGCAATTAACAAACATATTTATAGAATGGCTCAGGATCAGCCCCAGCCGCGCTCCATTAAGAGAAGAAATGCAGCAAGTCCAAAAGCACGATGTGTGCTTTACATGTCGTGCTTTTGGACTTGCTGCATTTCTTCTCTTAATGGAGCGCGGCTGGGGCTGATCGTGAGCCATTGTGAAAATATGTTTGTTAATTGCATCGCATGATGGTGCTGCAATTAGCAAATATTTTCACAAAGGGCCACCAACAGCCCACAGCCACGGCCCATTAGGAAAGAAGTGCTGGAGCCACGTGCCAAGCAATGTTCCCCAAAACAGAGAAATTACAGTTTTCGCGCCGCTCGCGTCTTAAAAGCGGCGGCGCGTAAGCATTAACAGGATGTGTGCGCGCTTCCCTCGGGTCACTACGCGCTCGGGGGTTAGTGAGGTGCGCGCGCACCTTACAGGGAACTCTGCTTGTAAGCCTTTTCTGTATATATGTAATATTTCATTTACTTTTTTGTACATTATTCAAACTATTAATATTCATTTCATAGCAAAGCATAGAATACTTAGCTAGATTGTTTTTCTGGCCTCAAAGATTCTTCGTGTATGTTAATAATTAGAGATAGATAGATAGATAGATAGATAGATAGATAGATAGATAGATAGATAGATAGATAGATAGATAGATAGATAGATAGATAGATAGATAGATAGATAGATAGATAGATAGATAGATAGATAGATAGATAGATAGATAGATAGATAGATAGATAGATAGATAGATAGATAGATAGATAGATAGATAGATAGATGGATAGCTAGATGGATGGACAGACAGATGGATGGACAGACAGTTGATTGGACAGACAAATGGATGGACAGACTGACTGCTTTTGTGAGGTTTTTGTTTTGTGCTCCAAATTCCTCTATTATTATTCATGTCTGCAATCAGCATATGAAAGTGCAGGTCAATAAGAATTTAAGCAGTTTGTGGGATACATGACGGTGTGACCACGTATTAGAAGGAATAAACTACCCTCTACTGTACATAATAAGGATATTCCAAGTCACTGAGGAATTACAATTGTATGTAGAGGAACAAAGAAGAAAGACAAGTTCTTTTGTAGGGTCATGAAAGTCAGAGGTAGAGGGTATTTTATTCTTTGTAATAGATGCTCTCACCATCACCGTTCCCACAAACAAAAAGCACCAACCAAAGAGCTACATTTTAAGATTCATGGCACACTATCCAGAATATTGTATACAATAAATGAACAAAATATGTCTAGTCTGAAAGTGTCTGGCCTCTAAATGTAGACCCCTTCAGGGTGAACAGTATGCCTTTCTTTTCCTGTTTGGTACATCTCTATATCGCTTATTGTTTACTATTTATTACATTACTCATATGGTTTGAAAATTCTCCGAAGTGGCAAATATGTAAAATGGTTACCTCTATTAAAAAACATAAAATGCATATTCATCAGTGTTCATAACTATACATTCATATGTGGCTGTGCTGATCACATGAGTTACCTTCCAGTAGCTCCTCTAGTTTCTGCAGTGCCTTCTGGCCAGCTTCACTGGCCAACTCTTTAGCAGACAGGGTCATTATATATTCAGCAGCCTCGAAACACTCACGCGAACACTTCACTGGAGCTGTAAAAAATAATACTGTTGTCCAGAGTGTACACCACAAAATCAAGAATTGCCACCATTGACACAACACTTATGAAGAAGAATATTCAAGGTAGTGACGAGGACACATGAATTAAAACATTTTTGATGTTATTTCATTATCATTTTATTTAATGTATTGTAGGTCTGGGAGGAGCACATTGTAGCACACTGACAAACTATTAAAAGTATCTCAAACTAATAAAGCATGCACTGGCTTCAGATCAACCACCGATAGCCATTGCTTTGCTGAAGTGTCATTCGTGTCATTCACATTCTGCTTCAGTCCACAATTAGCATATCAAAAGTGGGTTAATGGGTCCACCTCAATGTGTCACTTCTGTGTTTGAAATGTCTATTCACTTTAGGACCAACTCCCAGTACCGCCATTCACACTTTGGAGCGTCCGGCATCACAAGGCCCACCATGCTGCTCCTTGTTTTGCTTCTGTTGTGTGTGTGCCTTGGGCAGGGTTAGAAGCTGAGAAGAAGAGGAGCCCATCTCTAACCACCACCACCACCCTGCACTGCACACCAGCTGTTTAAAGAGCCCATGTGTTTGTAAACTGAGGAGGCTAGGGACAGCTGCAAGGACTGAACAAGGAGGCGAACAGTGTTATCATGAAGAAGAACAGCATCTGTGGTGCTCTTCACCACAAGCCGCCATCTACCTGAGTCACTGCAGGTAATTGCCAGGTTTTTCTTCTCAGCATCAGCTATTACCCCATTTCAGAGAGTAACATTCTACAGAGCGCACCTCCTGCAGTGCCATCAGCTATGAATCCAAGGAGAGGGCACCTAGCATCTAACCCTAGCTTTCACATATTCATGGCTTGAGCCAACGCCGTAAGCGCTGCCTTGAGGCCTGAGCCTACTCTGCCATCTGCATTCATTTCCTGTGTAAGACCAGCAGGAGTGCCGGGGTTCAGGCAGAAATGTAATCCATGCCAACACACTTCAGGAGAAACCTTGCCTCTGAAATATGTGGCAGGTACTGAACCTATATGGCTTGGGTCAGTAATTCCTATCAGCGTCCTTTGCTTATAAGACTCAGCCTTGGCATTATTTGCCATATGTCTTTCCCAAAGACCGGAGAAATTCTTTACTCAAGCGAGTCTATGTTTCTAGCATTAAAATATGTTGATAATTTTATAACTATAAAATTTGTTAGCAGATTTTATGGTTAGTTTTATGAATCCATACTTTATTTCAGTTATTTTATTAAAATAGATTTTTTATAGAACACTGTGCGTAATAACAAAATACTTCAAAACTAATGAAAGGTGTAAAGGTCAAAACATTGAGAAATTTAAACATACAGTATGAGTGGGAAAAGCAAATTACATCAACATTCATTGAAGCCACTAAGGGCCAGTTGTACTAAGGCATTTTCTTGTCGCAAAACCTGCAATTTCATAAATTTAAGGGTCGGCAACAAGAAAATGTGGTTTTGGACTCTACTAAACCATTTTAGATATTCGGTAATATGTTACCGAATAGTTAAATGGGTGTAGAAAATCATTAATAAATGCTATTTGGAAGAAGCCGATTTAGAGTGTTCCTTCAAAATAGCAATTCCGTATGGCAAGTATTAATGTTTTGTGACTGGAAAGCGGTTGTAAAACATTAATATTTTATCAGCACCGCAGTAGAGGTGGTAACCCATTAGCTAAGGAAAAGGGGTCTCCAGTGGAACATTTTGGAAATGGTCCAAGACACATTTTTTGGGAGAAGGCAGTGGTCCATGTGCCTATATATGCTCTAAAATAACTATACCTCACTCCCCTGCCACGAGTGTTGTCATCATATGTTTCAGTGAGGTTATCAATGATGTCATAGAACATGTCATGAGTGAGTATCAGTGCATGGCAAGGCTGTGAGTTTTGGATGTTTTTTTTCTACGTGACCCCAGGCCTGCGGATCCTCCACAGATCCTGCAAGGATCCTACATAGATCTGCAGCACAGTCCCTACCCCGTCCCCCTATATTTACTTTTTGCAGGACAGGTGACTGTGTTCCCTAAGTCTTTAAATGGCTGCCACCACATCTTTGTTGATGTGGTGGCAGCCAATCAGATCTTATCAATAAATCTGTTGTATCCACAAATTCTCCATAGCATGATCTATACATACATTTTGAACCTTAATTTCTCAAAAACTATGGAATTGATTTACAATAAATCACAAAAAGCACCCTTTCAGGACAAAGATGGAGCCTTCTGCCAAATTTGGTGTAATGCTGTTCAGTTGTTTTTACAGTAATGATTTTCAATTTGCCTATCTCTTATTTGATGGGGAAAACTTGCTTTTAGACCACCCCTTTTTCTCTTCCACTCTTGTTGGATCACTCTGAAGCTTTTCAGAAAGGATTTGAGATTGATGAGACTTTTTGGGGAATGTTTTGTGAAGATTGATCTTCAAGCTCTGAGATAAATCACTCAAAAGAATTGAATAATTTTAGGAATGGATATACTAATGCAGGAGGCATAACAAAATAAACCCAAAATAACATATAAAGATGTTGACTCATTAGCGGATATACTAATGAGGAACCATTATCATTCCATAAAAACTATGACACAAAGCTGGCTGATTACTGCACAACGTGGATTTTGGAAGTGTACACAATGCAGGCCAGTCAACATGGGATGATTGAGAAAGGCTGCAGGCTCCTAAGTGGGAATGAAAGAAAAATAAGGGAACATATAACATGAGAAATAGACTTTGTAATCTATCTTCCAGAATGGAGTTGTGGCATGACTTATATGGACAGTCTCATCCATAAGGAAAAACATAGGATATTGCAACACATTTGTGGCATCAAAAATAAAGATGCAAACTACCCAACGGCAAAACTTTTTGGGACTATCATAATAGTGATGTTCAGGACCTCAAGTTTTATGAAGCCCACGATAACAAAAGAAATCAAAGAGGAGGCATTCAAATGTGTCAGTTAAAAAGGGTGGAATCAAGACCCCGAGTTCCAGGATATTGTATTTTACTCCTGAGTCTCGCCTTTCAAGATATCACTTCTTGAAAATAGTCATAGAATCACCTTTAACTGCCCTCTGAAATGGGCAGAAACGTAACAAAGTAACCTAAACAGGGTTCCAATTTCTAGTTGCAAAGTTAAATCAGTTGAGGATCTGCCGCTTCAGAGGCTGTGGCAAAGGCAACTGCATTGAGTCCATAGCAGGGGACATCAGAGAGAAATTTAGCACAGTGTTGGATGCTAACCAGATGAGCATTATACTCTCAAGAGCAAAGAGCTGGGACCACTGCTTGAAAAAGTTTAACAAAGACTTAGAAGTGGTTACAACATATAGAAACACCCTGGAGGCACACTCAGAGCCACATAACTTTCCTTGAGGACTGATTTAACATGCCACAGGGCTGGCCAATTAAACCTCATCAATGACCTCCGAGGAATTATCTGCTAGATTGGCCAACAAAGGATCAGGACTCAAAGTTGAAGGAAAAGGCTATTGGTCAAAAGATAGCATTTTTAAGGAAAACTGCTGTAAAGTTGCCTTCTCAGGATCCTTTCACTTACGCGGAAAATGTATTTGCTGCTCCAGTTTGCAGGTACACTAGGAGAAAGCTGTGAGAATACTCTTTTTGTAAGTTCATCCCTGTCTATTGCGGAATTGTATTGCTGGTTTTAAGAATCTGCACACTTTGCACTGCTGTTCAGTGGCCACTGCATATGCTCTGACCCCTACAATATGCAGGAATTGGCTAATGCCTGATTGGGGTTTTTAACTCTCCTGAAAAGCCATATTACATGGTGTAGAAACTGCAGCCAACACATGGAAAGCTAAATGTCACCTGTGGACTGCAGCACTTCTTGAGTCATTCATTCAAAACAATTTATTTCAGCTACCAGGACCACTCAAGTACAATTTATCCCACTAAATGACATACATCACAGAATAAAAAAACATCGATTATTGCTTAAAAACATAAAAGTTTACATATATACACATGATTAGAAAAATTAAACTATGTCATTAAAACCACAATAAAATATGTGAATCAAACTTACATGGCTGTGGGACATCACACAAGAAAGCCATGCAGAGCTTTTCTGCGAAGCACCCACATTGCACCCAAAGTTTAGCGATGGAAATAATCATTCCTGTGCAAGAATCTGATCTGAGAATGTGGAGGTCTTCCTCATGGTTCCATAAACCTATTGACCTACAAATCTGTACCAGCCAATTATGCCGAGGGGATGAATACCCAGGGCAGGCGCAGAAGACATGAGAAACACTTTCCTTTTGGTGGTCACAAATGGGAGAAGAGGTGCCTCCTGCGCCCTTCAAAATACTGGTCTTTTGTGGAGGCCGAGGATGCTCGGAAGTCAGCCACCGCTAAGTTATCCAGTGATTATATTAACCCCTTCGCCGCGGCGGGAATTCCGCCGCAGCGCTGGGGGGTGCGGGGGGGCAGCGCGGTGGCCCGGTGCTCATGACGGAGCCGCTCCGTCATGAGCCACAGTTGAGCTGTGCTCATGACGGAACGGTTCCGTCATGACTCCGCCCAGTTGTGTGGTCCCCCCGCACAGGCGGGGAAACAGCGCCGCGTGGGCGGAGCGGCCGCCAACGGTCGTGTCATGACGGAACCGTTCCGTCATGAGCACACGGCAACCGTGGCTCATGACGGAGCGGTTCCGTCATGAGCGGGGAAGGGGTTAATATCAAGTCCTTTTGGGGGCTGGAGTTATTTTGGGATGTGGTGAGTGTCCTAATACATAAAAACCCCTATGTTCAGTTTTGCACAGGCACTTTATCACTTCTTGAGTCATCCACAAGTGTGATAACTGACTGCTACAGTGTGTAACCAGGAGTGCAACCTGTTAAAATACCCTTTTTAAGAGGTAAGAGCTGCCCTTTTAATTATTAGTAAGTGATCCCTGCATACGTTTACTAGCCCACAAGGGAGGGTGCATAGTATTTAACAGTGGTACATGTAGCACATTAATTTTGCCTTGTCCCAACTGTGACGAGGCCCTAAAAGCTACTTTTAATGTGACAGGCCCAGCTGTCCTCTGTAGAAAACCAAAGTACAAATAAATATTACTATACTATTATCCCAGGAAAGGGCAGGCTAGAAAAGGAATTAAACAACTATTTTTAGTTGGGTGGTAGCATTTGACATGGTGGCATTTGACATGGTGGCGGTGGCATTAGATGTGGCATAACGCTGGAGGGATATCTTGTGAAGCACACCAGGGCAGGAGCAGCGGTCAGAGCAGTAGTCGGAGGACCGGAGTAACCAGTGCATGGAGGTGAAGCAGGCTGAAGGGGTGAGCGTTGGGGATATACATTGCAAGGCAGCCCCCGCTCCCTCCTGGAAGGCTTGCAGGGGCCTGAGGCATGAACCTTCAGAGGAGCGGAGAGCCAGTGAGCCCCCTACCCAGCCTCTTTCCTGACCCTAGCTCCGCATGCTGGCAGAGTGTGGGGAGAGTGGGGGAGAGCTCTAGGTGGTGCACACCCGGTGCTATACAGAAACGGTGAGCACCGGGTGTGGCTTGGGTCCACTGAGGGAACCGTGATCCCGCCGATAGGCCTGATAATCTGATAAGCTTGAGCCCTCAGAAATGCTGCTGGTAGCTGAAGTGACAGCCTGACATTGTGAAAATGCTGGAGACCCACTTTTGGGTCACAGGAGGCCAAGGGAAGTCCCAAGAAGGCTGACTGGCTTTAAGAGGCAACGGGAGGCGACGGGAGGCCTGAGTAGACTGGTGGTAGTGGTGGCATCCCGGGAAAGTGCACAATCCCTGAGGTGAGCTGTGTGGTTCAGTTACCAGTGTGCAGGAGGGTCAAGAGGGGGCACATAGGGGAACTGAGGGGAAAAGGGGGACTGTGAGCCACCTAGTAGAAGAAAACTAGGAGTTCACCATGGGTCTCAGTCTGCCTCTCCACACCTGCATCAGAAAAGACTGACAGAAGCAACATCCCACGGTAGACCCTAATTCCCTGTCCTCCTCAAACAACCTCCTGCTTCCTTCATTACAGCTACTCATATATTTACTGCCACAAGAGCACAGAAGCAAGAGAATCTCTATAAATCATCTTCAAGAGTGGAAACGCCAGGAAAACCCTTGTGAGAAACACGCTCATGCCTCTCCTTCTCTCTTCATAGGCCCCTTGCGGGTAAAATCCATTGACTGGGTGGTAGGGTGGTGCTACCCACCCTTTTCCATACAATCATTAGTCAATCTCAGCTGAACAGCACTCCTAACACTCTAGTACTCCTAAAGGTTAACCAAGGCCTGGTAACATGACCAAAAGGAAGCCTTGCCCCAGAAAAAAGCCAAGAAATTAGCAGAAGACCCCCCTTTGCCACACCTGGCACGCCCCTTTCAGGACCATTACCCTAACGCTAGTCCAATCAACAAACTAAGAAAAGTGGGGGAAGAGGAACACAGTCAAGAAGGCAAACCAACTGCTCTACAAATGCTCACATCGTCAGACTCAAAGATGCACTCAAAGATGCACCAGGGGTGTCTAGCGTGTTCGTGAAGAGGACCCAGGACCAAGTCGTCCAATCATTAACACCCGGGCGGATAAACAAATACTTCTCCAAAGTCCCCTCGAACAAACTCAGTAACCGAATTAACTGGGCTCAAGGGAGTCCAACAAGTCATCAACGCTCTTACGCAGTGAAGGTCCAGAGGGGCCGAAGGATACTGGGCCAAAATTTACTAGGTCAAACCCCTGTCCAGGGCCTCACAGTATAGTGAAGAGATTCTTCCACCGACCCCTCTCCAGGAACACTGGGAATAGCACTGAAGAGAGCAGCAAAGGTAGGAGATAATTATCTCCCCAATCAGCTGGGCACAGACAACCGGGGGCTGGAACGAGAAGCTCTGCCTAGCAAGCAGTGCCCACACGAGATTGCGGTGATCGCGCAAGTGCATAACAGTGTGACTACCCTTTTGTCCACCACACTGTTGCAGACAATCCCCACAGAAAAAGAAACAGAGTCATTAAATACTCTCCAGAGGTCAACTTCGCTCAATCTCCCTCAAAGGAGACTAGGAGGGAAAGCTTATCCAACTAGGAACTGGGAAATCGTTTGGACCGCTTTTTCGCCACACTGGAAGCTCAAATTGATGCTCAAATTGAAGCTTCACTGGCACAAACTCCAACACCCAGATCCTATCATAGAAACAGATCTATTTGTCCTCTACATTTAGGGGCACCATGGTCCCCACTTACAGGGTCCTTTACTCCCTCTCTGGCCTCTCTGCCCTACATCAGCATTAAACAAGACAAGATTGCCAGGGTTCTTGTATGCCAATTGCAAAAGATGGAGCTTCAGATTGACCTAATTCAGTCCATGGGCTAAAGCCTAGTAGATCTGGGACACAGATTAACCACAGTAAAAAGCTCTCCGGGGCAGGCTGGAGCAGACCAACCCTGCTCATGTTCTCCATTGATTGCTGAAATAAGCTCCCTACCTGATATACTATGGCCACTAGTGGACAACTTCAAGAAAATGACCCCTGGTCCAATGAAATACATAGCCACATCGTCGCCGATTAGAACCACCAGAGCCAACACAATGGATTCCAACCATGCACCTTCCCTTTCTCTATTTACAATCAATATGGCATAGTACCCAGGTCCCGTATCATATATGCTACATACATTAGTGAGTCGTGAGATGAGTTTGGGATACACGACAGTGAGACACCTCATTAGAATGTAGTGCAAGTTAATAAATAATTGAGTAAACGCCTGTAGCACTTTTAACACTACAACTTTGCTTTAGGACGTTACTACATTACCTTACACTATTTATTTTCATCTTTATTTAAAACATGTTTTTTTATAGATATGCAGGCGGGTTTGAAAAACACTTACCTTGTTGTTAAATAAAAAAACAGTGTTGTGTGGTGGCAAGGTGGTATTTGTACCTAGGTCCTGGAAGCAAGACGGGCTAAGATTGGCAGCAAGCCTAACATCATCAGAACTCAAATTTTGAATGTATGAATGAATGAAGGAAGATTTATATAGCGCAACTAAGCCCAAAGGCATCAAGGCGCCGAACAAAAGGATAAAACAGACCAGAGCTACTCCTACGGGTAGGCCTTGGCAAAGAGCCACGTCTTTAATGCCTTTCGAAACATAGGGAGAGTATGCTGAGATTTGATTTCAATAGGGCAAGAATTCCACTATTTTGGGGCTAGTGACGAGAAGGCTCTCCCTCCCCATTTAACTCTTTGAAAACGGGGAACTGAGAGCAGATTCCTTCCCCAGGAACGCAGATTTCTGCTCGGGACATAGGGAGCCAGCAAGTCCTTCACTCCTTCTGCCCCACTGCCAGACAGGGCCCCAAAGGTCATACAAAGGATCTTAAAAACAATCCTATCTTGGATAGGTAACCAATGCAGACTCTTTCTAGCAGCGGTGGCTGACGAAATCCTAGGAGCATCAAGCACAAATTTGGCTACCGCATTTTGGGCTATTTGTAGAAGCTGCACAAGGCCCTTATTAATGCCAGGATAAAGAGCATTGCAGTAGTCAAGCCGTGAGGCGACCAATGCAACCACAATCTGCTTGAAAAAAAGCATCAGCATTTGTGGAAATAATACCAAAACATACACACGCCTCTAAAAGCGGGAATAACAAACAGCAATATATATGCAATGCAGGAATAAATATAGCACATTAGGGGCACCATTAAACTCTGCCATTAAGCAGTTGGTGGAGTTTTTCCTGAACTCCGTGCTCCAGGCAGAGCGCAGAGTGGGCAAAACTCTGCAAACTCCACTCGCAGAGCACAGTTTACCACCTACCCCTGGTAATAAGGTCCAATATTGACATCAAGGGGTTCTGTTCACATCATAAACACTGAGGCTAAAAGCAGAATTGGGCCACATTACTCATGTTTCCTGTTATGTATTCTTCTATTACATGTTTATGTTGTGGTACCATGTTTGAAAAAGCTGTTTTCTTTAAAGTTCAGCTAACAATAGTCATTAATTGGAGATAGAATGCGTACATGTACCTTTCATGAATAGATTGTGAATAAAACAATGGAGATTGGTGAGTGCATGTGGAGTTGTGTGATTCTGTGCCTGCACTGTTAATTGCATAATTATTGATATACCACATTTGAGCATAATTTGCAGATTTTACTTTAAAAAAAAAAACTCTTGAAGCTCAATTTTGTCAATATAAAACTGCCAGAAAATGTACCACATAATTAGCCTTTTTGGCTTCATAATTTAGATAACATTTAAACGTAATTTAGGTAAAATTGCTCAAGTAAATCTTTGCTGAGTAGCTCAGTGGATGTCAGTATGATGATGAAACTCATATTTCTGAGGGAACCATGCAACATTTCCCATATTTCACTGTTTCCCAACATCTAAATCATGTGTAAATATATATACTCACAAATAGGGATTCAAGTACAAAATGGCTGATCTTTGAGACGTCAGCACACAGTTTGAGCTGAAAATTAAATCCCCAACTCTCAATCAGAGTAGTCACCTGCCCTCAGTCAGGGTTATACAAAAAATGTGCAGTTTATGTAGTAAATTAAATAAATGTGCATTTATTTTGCATAATACTCTTTAGAGTGGTGGTGACTTCTCTGATTGAGAGTGAACTCTTTGAAATCACTATGTAGTGACAGTCACAGTTTCCATTGAAAAGGCATTTTTTGATTTGCCTATATGTTTTTACTCCATTAACAGAGTAAAGACTAATGATTCCTCTAAATTACACTTTGATGTTTTTGAGTAATGTGATTGGCTGGAGAATGCCTCTGGATAAAAAAACTTATACTACCTTGACACTTGTGATTTGGCACTGACATGCGAGTTTCACTCTGGAATTAAATACTGCACAGTAATGGGAGGTCACCCTCAAAGATAACAGAGCAGAGAGGTGTCTGAGGGTTACCCAGAAGCATGGAAAACTCAAGACCCATGTCAAGAAAAAAACACAGTAAACAGGGCGTGATCCATAAGTCAAGATGAGATCATCAACTGATATTTTAGGAATCAGATTTGACTTCCATTTTATGGTAGACTTGCAAAAACGGTATATGATTAGTGAGTTTCACACTGTTGGAAAATAAATAGCTCAGGCAGACATTATTGTGAGTGTTTGACCACAGAGCACAGGTGAGAGAAACCTGTTGATATGGACCAGGTTCTTGGGAACAGGGCCTAACTACTGCGAATGTCTACAGTAGGTTGACTGTGCTCAACGGGTGGCTGGCCATCCATGCCAGGTTGGGTTGAGGACCAGGTCCTGCTCCCAACCACCAGTGTGCACTGTGCACAGTGGGAGTTGGCTTCCCATGGTGGGTTGTGCACTGAGTTTGGCCGCAAGCTAAGCCCTGTTAGAAAACACCTATGAATGGCCGAAGGTTGTGTGAAGTGGTAGTTGGTTTGCCCGAGGTGGATTTAATCAATCAATCAATCAGGATTTATAAAGTGCAGCTAATCACTCGATAGAGTATCCAGGCATTTGCAGGTCCAGGAGGCTTATTCGAACAGCCAGGTTTAGAGGCTGTTCGGAAAGCCGGAACTGAAGTGATGGTCCAGAGGTGAGTGGGGAGGCTGTTCCAGGTGTTTGCTGTGATGTGGGAGAAGGAGCATCCTCCACTGCTGCTTCGGTTGAAGTGGGGTGTATGGGCAAGTGAATGGGAGGTGGAGCACAGTCTTCTTGATGGTTAATGTTTGTGGGTCCTTGGTTGTGTAGAGCTTTGTGAGTGTGGATCAGCAACTTGAATTGGCCTCTCTTCTATGCAAGAACCCAGTGGAGTTGCCTGAGAGGGGGTGTGATGTGGGTTTGACGGGGTAGGCTGAAGATGAGTCTGGCTGCAGCATTATGTATGGTCTGAACACTCTGTGGGAGGTGTGTGGCGATTCCTACGTAGAGGGTGTTGCAATAGTCCAGTCAGCTGGTGATGAGGACATGTGTCATGATGCGTCTCTTCTGTAGGGGTAGCCACTGGAAGATCGTATGTAGCATGTACAGAGTGAGAAAGCAGGCTGAAGAGACTGGGTTAATCTGTGATTTCATGGTGAGCTTGTTGTCAATGATGATTCCGAGGTTTCTGGTGTGGTTGGAGTGAGTCAGTGTGGGTCATAGGTCTGATGGCCACCAGGAGTCGTTCCATGTATTGCTGCTCTTGCCAAATATCAGTACTTCCATCTTTTCTGTGCTCAGCTGCAGGCAGTTGTTCTTCATTGAGCCAGCAACGTTTGTCATGCATCTGTGGAAGTTGGTTCCGGTGGTGGTGTGGTCATCGGTAAATGAGAGGATGAGTTGGGTGTCGTCTGTATAGGAAATTATGTTGCGACCTGTGGGATTTGACAATGTTGGCCAGGGGGGTAATATATGCGTTGTGGGGCTGAGAGATGAGTCCTGGGGAACACCGCAGGTGATCTATTTTGGTTCAGGGGCGAAAGGGAGGAGCTGGATCCTCTGGGTCCTTCCAGTGAGGAAGGATATAATCCCCTTGGATGCTGATGTGGTAGAGTCTTTCGATCAGCGTGTAGTGGGATATGGTGTCAAAGGCTGCCGAGAGTTCGAGGAGGATCAAAGTTGCTGTTTCTCCTCAGTTGAGGTTTCGGATGCTGTTGGTGGCTATGTGGTGGTTTTGGTACTGTGAATGCTACGGAAGCTGGATTGAGAGGAGGTCTAGTAGCTGGTTCAGCTCCAGGTGTGTCATAAGTTGATTGTTTATTATCTTTATACAGGAAATGGGAGCAGGGAGATTGGCTAGTAGTTTTGGGGTTTTCTAGGGTCAGAGGATTTTTTGAGTAGTGGTCTGAGTTTGGAGTGTTTTCAGGCATCGGGAAATGTTGCGGTGGTGATAGAGGTGTTGAGTAGGGTGCTGAGTTCCTAGCTGATTATTTGTTTTTTGAACTTGCACATATGGTACGGGCCTGGGTCTGTGGGAGTTCCCGAGTGGATGGATTTTATGGTGGAGGTGGTGTCCTGGGTGTAGAAGATGTTCCAGGTGGTTAGAGTGTGGTTTGTGTCAGGTACGGTGGTGGCGTATCTGTAGAGGAAGTCCGCAGTTTTAACTCTATCTTTTCAGTCAATAAATAGATAGTGTGAGAAATTGGTTTGTTGGTTGATTGGGGTGTGAGCTCTGGTCTAGCAACAGCCACAAACCTTTCAAGAGTGAACCACAAAACATCACTAAATTAACCCGTGCTTAACCCAGGGTAGCTTGACGCACAAGCAATCAGGCTTAACTTAAAGCAAGGTATAAAGTATTTATATAGCACACAAACAGTAATAAAGTAAAAATACAATGCAACAAAAATCCCAAACCAAGTTAGACAAATAGATATTTTAATAAATTATTTGACACCAAAACAGGAAAAATCCTATCAGTAAAAGCAGAGATATTGACTTTCAAACAATTAAGTCAAAATAGCAATAAAAGCACAAAGCACCAACAAGGCATATCTGGTTACACTGGACCAGGACAAAGTCAAAAGTTCAGGCCGACTGTGATAGAGCGAGGGCCGGCTACAAGGACCAGGCTTGGCCTGCTGAATAAAAGTCCTCTATGCCGGGTTGCGTCAGAGTTGAGAATCCTGTCAACGAGGAGAATGCGGGATGCAGCCTAACCAATGCGTCAATGTCAAAACGGTGTGTCAGTGTCAATCCTCAAGGTGGCAGCGATGCACTGGTCCTCATTTGCTCAGCATTGGGCATGCATCGGCACCCATGAGTGCAGGGGCTGCTATGCAGAGTTCTCAGCATCATCGTCAAGGCTGCTGTTGACAGAAATTTGAAGCCTTTTGGCTGGGAAGAGCGTTGCACAGTGGTAGTTCCGAAGACAATGTGTCTGGTCGAGCCATGCAGCAGAGGCGATGCGCTGGTTCTGGTCACACATGAGGGGTAGAATGCTGGTTCCGATCCATGCAACAGAACTGATGTACCAGTTTGAGAGAGGATGCATGGGGTTGGCTGCAGCAAGCACTTTGGGCCCACTTCCAAGGGTCCAGGACTGAGGTGGCACTATTTGGGAAGACAGACTTACAAATGTCAGAGTCAAGGTGCAGAAGCATGATAGCGAACTAGCCCTTGGAGTCACTTTGGGTTTCATGGGCTAAGAGATGCAGATCCAGTCCTTCCTACCCAGACCAGGAGGGCAGCACACATGAGGTCAGTACAGCAAGAAAGCAGTTCTTCCTGGGCAGCAGTCCAGCAGAGTGGCGGTCCTTCAGCAGCACAGCAGTCCTTTTTCCTGGCAGAGTATCCACAGGTCCAGAAGTGTACTGAAGTGTTAGGGTCTGAGGTCCAGTGCTTATACACTGTGAAGCCTCTGAAGTGGGGGAGACTTGCACAGATGTCCGCTTTTCCTGCCTTGGCTCCGGACTCACTACAGTGAGGTATGTAGCCCTTTGTGTGGTGACAGAACACAGCCCATTTAGATGTAAGTGTGAGACTGTGCCCAGCTCCTCCCTCTCATCCTCTAAGGATGGCTCATTAAGTCACAACTAAGCTCCCATTCTGTGTGGCTGTCTAGGGGAATACACAAAGTTTAGCTGTCACACCCCCCAGATGCGGATCAGCGACAGGCTGCAGGCACACATGGCCAAGAGCACAAAAGTGCCATCTTTCTAAAAGTGGCATTTTTAAAAATGCAATGCAAAATCAAACTTTGCCATTAGAGGGGATTTATCGTTACAATTTCATAGGTACCAAACGTGACAGATCCATGTTCTCTCAATTAGGAATTACAGATTATTAAATGTAATAAAGAATCACCAATGTCACCCTATAAGAGGGGTAGGCTTCACACTGGTAAAAAAATGAATTTGGAAGTTTTTCACAAGCAGGACATCTAAAACTTAAAAGTACAAGCCCTACATTTTCTACTTATACGGCACTCTGCCCTATGGGCTACCTAGGGCCTACCTTAAGGGTGACTTATATGTAATAAGAGGGGAGTTGAAGACTTGGCAAGGGTATTTAAATGACAGGTCGGTATGTCATTGGGACACTGCCTTCAAGCTGCAATTGCAAGCCTGGGACAAGTTTTAGAGTGCTGCTAAAGCGAGAGGCACAATAATAATAGTAGCATTTCATGTACAGGCCCTGGGTTTATGGTATACCACTGTGCAAGGTACTTATAAGTAAATTAAATATTCAAATTATGTGTATGCCAATCAAACCATGTTTAGGAGAGTGAGCACAAGCATATTAGCACTGGTTAGCAGTGGTGAATTGCACTGAGTCCTAAGGCCAATAAAAATGAAATCAGCGAAATTGGAGGCAAGCAGGCAAAAGGTTTACCAGAGTCCAAAACGTCTAATTAAAACTTGACCCTAAGTCACCAATGGCACAGGCTGTGTTTAAAACAACACTTACGAATCTGCATTACAGGACCAATTGTACTTCTTAGCCACTAACTGAATATCTTTTTGTTCAGAGGGGCATACTATAACCCATCAATAGCAGGTTGCTTGCGCCTCAGCTTCCCACTTTCCTGAAAAAGAATCCTCAATGAGATATTTTTATGTGGGAAGTCCACAGCACTTAACTAGCCACCTTTTGTGACCCAGGGCATACTGCTAACAGGACGTAAGTCATCCATTACTAAAGGTGGTTTTTTTGCGCATCAGGATCACATCCTAAAATTTATATTGGACCCATTTTCCTACACCTTGAACTAGATAATTCTCTTGTCACTGAGGTATTTTGCAGGACTCGGCAAGCTGTCTTCTTGGATCCTACAGTTTTGTACATATTTATTATGCCACCCTTGGCAAGAACTGCATACTTAAGATAGCTATCCATTGAGTTTATTACATATGAGATAACCCATCAAGAGACAAAGCATTTTTTGATTAGATCTTTATGTATTCACCTACACAGTTCATTTACCCGTCTCTTTACCCTTAGTTAAGAAACCTGTACTATATGGCCATCCATACATTCTTTTCCTGGGACTGGTCCATTACGTCTGAAGTTTGTTGACAGACTTCCTACGATACTATTAGCACAGACAAAGTGCATACAAATATACTATTATCATCTTATTTTCTGTAAGAGTAAATCTGTTTCTTCTGGCTTGAGACCTAATGATACATATCTGTCTCTCAGGACTTTTTTATCGATTCTCGGCACGGCGACGAGACCACATTTGTTGAGTCTCCAGTAATCTCAAACTACCTTCAGGATCTATTCCTTTACTTATTGAAGGTTAGATTTCCTTTTATCTTACAAGACCAGGCATGGTCTCAAACACGGATTATCATTGGTCGCCCCCTTCCCAATAGATTTCACGTTATGTTGTCACGTTTAACTTTATGGGTATCACTTATTTTCTGGTGTTTTCTGCTCTGCGTGTTGCCTTTCAAATATCGGTTTTCACTCTTGCCTCACCTGATATTACAATACCAAGGTCTTGAACTTTCTGACCTCTTCTACTTTCTTTATAAAGGTAATGCAATGTTTTTTTCTGCATCCACTTCATGATATCACGATTTATATACACTCTTTGACATCGCCCTGAGATATTTTCCTTTTCGGCCTTCTTCTTCACCTGTCAAATAATAGAACACTTGCTTTAAAGGAATTGGTACTGGGCTGATTATATGTACCTAACGGATGGTGAATAAGATACATATTTATTCATATTATTACTATTATTACAGCCTTGAAAAAGTTATGGCTGTAACGAAACACGTGTCGGCTGTTATGTTTCCCCATCACCAAGCTGTTTTGTTCCTCCATTGACAAAAATTGGACCATCACTAGCAAACTGAATAGCATCTTATTGTTTAATATTTTAACAAATGTATGAAGACGCTACTTTGAATGTATATCCCATGTATACATGGCACCATATCAAACACATTTTATTCGCAAAATACTGTGTATTGACTAAATAACACACTAACTATTACATTTGAGACAATCCCAGTACAACTTGACCATTGGTGTCTCCTGTGATTTGAGCTACCTGAAGAGTATGTAGAATTTGTGCTTTAAACTGAATTAAGAATGCAGAGGTAAATATTAGGAGTGCTGGGGTACAATTGTTGAGATAGATAGATAGATAGATAGATAGATAGATAGATAGATAGATAGATAGATAGATAGATAGATAGATAGATAGATAGATAGATAGATAGATAGATAGATAGATAGATAGATAGATAGATAGATAGATAGATAGATAGATAGATAGATAGATAGATAGATAGATAGATAGATAGATAGATAGATAGATAGATAGATAGATAGATAGATAGATAGATAGATAGATAGATAGATAGATAGATAGATAGATAGATAGATAGATAGATAGATAGATAGATAGATAGATAGATAGATAGATAGATAGATAGATAGATAGATAGATAGATAGATAGATAGACAATAAAGTACTGCCAGACCTTCAGTAGACCGATTCTAATATCTTTTTGGAACAAATGCCAAACTGCTTTAATGAGGTTTTTGATTTAGCGCTTCAAATTCCACTGTTATTATTCAGGTCCATAATCATCATGTGAAAGTGCAAGACACCAAGGGTTTAATCAGTGTGTGAGACAAGTTCATGTATTACCATGTATTACAAAAATACAACCTATCCTCCATTGGACATAATAAGTTGTAGACCTGTCAGACTTAGGGTGATCTTCCTCCCAACTTTTTGCCCTCCTTCCCTGTGTTTGCTAAACTTGTTTTTGCTGGCCTTACGACTATGAGCACTTTACTACTGTTAATCAGTGCTAAAGTGCATGTGCTCTCTCATCTAAACATAGTAATATTGGCTCACACCCAATCGGCAAATGTAATTTACTTATGAGCCTCTAGTACAGTGCACTACATGTGCCCCGGGCCTGTAAATAAAATGGTACTAGTGGGCCTGCAGGACTGATTGTGCCACCCACTCAAGTATCCCTTTAAACATGGATCAGGCCTGCCAATCCCAAGCCTGTGTGTGCAGTTTTGAACTGCGATTTCCACCTGGGAAAATAAACATTTTGCCAAGCCCAAACATTTCTTTTTAATACTATAAGCCACCCCCAAAGGTAGGCCCCGGACAGCCCGAAGGGCACGGTGCAATGTATTTAAAAAGCAGGACATGTACTTTTAAGTTTTACATGTCCTGGTAGCGAAAAACTCTTCAGTCTAGTTTTCGCTTCTGCAAGGCCCATCTCTCCCATAGGATAACATTGGAGTTGCCTTACTACATTTTATAAGTAATTTTCAAATTGGAAGAGATAAACCCTCCAAGTTTGGTATCACTGGATTCACAATTTAAAATCCTAACTTATGGTGTTGTTGCATATCAAATAGCAATTCTGAAAATGACACTTTTAGAATATTTGCAAGTTGTTATCCTGAACATCGGAGCCTCGAGCGAGTGCGAACAGGTCTACGGAGTAGCCTTGATGGAGGTTTGACTACAGGCGTCCCTCCTTTAACTCCTCGAAGGACTCATGGGGCCAAATGATGGTCACATTTGAAGTCTTTTTGATATTTAATACAGACCAATTAGGTGATCTATATTTATTTTGTATTTTTCATTATTATTGTGTTTATTGTGTGACACCTGAAGTGGCAACTTCATTTCTTCTTTCTAGGTCCTGACAAAATGCCTTGGGGAAGGGCATGAAACTAGTTGACCATAAAGGGATACAATAGGTATTCACGACTAGGGTTTTCCCACACGTCCCCAGATTTTAGCATACCATTTAAGAGGTAGGAAATAAAACTGTTTTGGACCGACTAATCTGGTATTTTTTAACTTTTCCTTTTCTTTGCCAAACCCACTCCCTTCTTAATTAACCTAGGTGGTTAGGTGTATAGGAACAACCCAGTATTTTATAATCAAGTACTCCCGCGTATCCGTTGGTAGTAGCACGCCCCTGTCCGTAGAGGGCAGGGATGGACCCAATGATGAAGCATGCCACCAAGGGGAAACCCGGGTGGGTGAGGGTTTTTTTAAAAGAAAAAATCTATTTCCTTTCACCGTGTTCCAGCAAGAAGAAGAAATCTCTTTTCCCTTCTTCCTAATGGAGGGGACCTTTCTTGATTATCTGTATGTTGTTGCCCTAGCCATTTGCTGCCTGCAGCTAGTCCCTGATCACATGCCTGGTTGTAGTTGGGCTTTGTATATTCCTCCCAGACAGCTACACACAATGGGAATTTTGGCGTAACTGAATGGGCCATCACTGGCAGAATGAGAGTGAGGAGCTCGACCTACCCTCACTTGCACCTGAATAGGCTGTTTCCTTTCTCTACAGAAAGGACTGCATACCCCCTGTAGTTAGTTTAGAACCAGGGCAAAGTAGGAAGGGCATCTGTGCACTTCAAAGGCAGGCCCTAGAAGCTTCTACCCAATTCAAAGGACCTCAGACACCATCACTTAAGTACACTTTTGGGTCTGTGGATACTCTGACAGGAAAAAAGACTGATGTGATGTTGAAGGACTGCCACTATGCTGGACTCCTGCTTTGCTGTGTGTCTATGTTGCCTGTGACCCCCATATGGGAAGGATTGGACCTGCATCGCTTGAAACCTGAGTAACTCCAAGGGCTAGTTGGCTGGTCTCCTTATCTGAAGCCTCAGGGACATAACAGGCTTCCAGCAACCTTGTACCTGCATCTGGACTCTGCTATCTTCAAGTCTACCCTACAAAGTGATGCCACCTCAGTCCTGGACCCTTGGAAGTGGGCCTAAGGTGCTTGCTATCGGAACTGATGCATCTTCGCTTCTGAGAAACGCATTTCCAGGCAGAACCAACACATCTTAGTTGAGCAGCACATTCCGTGCAGAACCAATGCATCACTGATGCTGTGTTGATTAGACCAGTCTCAGAAGGCCTGTATTACCCTTCCAGCCCTCAGAACTGACACATCACTGCCTGTGCAGTGCTTCTCCAGCCCAGGTCCTCACATCTGCAGTCGACGTCAGCTTCGAAGATGGACTCCGCATCACAGATCTCTGGGACCAACGCATCGCCAGCAGTGCACCACTTCCCAGTACTTCGTATCGCATGCTCCATTGACAGGATCCTTGATGTCAATGCAACATGATCATGCACAACAACTGTGTTGAACTTCAGAACTGTCATATCGCTTCAGCTACATGGGGCTTCTTAGCCCCCTAATCCATGCAACGCTTCACAGAAAGATTTAAGGCATTTTGTTCAGTGGGCTTAAGTGAGTCCCTGTAGTTGACTCACACTCCATCATGAACACAAGGAGATGATGGACATAGCGCTGAAACTTTTCATACACTCACCCCCAGTCACAGATCTGGGTTGAATCCATCGTCATTCTTTAGCTCACTTCGCCATCCCAGTTCAGACCCAACTTTATGCAAATCAGTCTTGACCCTGTGCCTCATGGGAACAGTCCAGCACGAACTGCCAAGCTAGGTCTTCCCTGGACCGGAAACATGAATCCTAGGACCATTTTGGGGTAACACCCCTCATCAGCCAGGCTAGCTTGAATCTTGTTGCAAAGTCAGCAAGGGACCCACACCTGGGCATGGACGACCAACTTAGGGCAAACAAAGCAAACACAAGGAGATGATGGACTTAGCGCTGAAACTTTTCAGACACTCACCCCCAGTCACAGATCTGGGTTGAATACATCATCATTCTTTAGCTCACTTCACCACCCCGCTTCAGACCCAGCTATATGCAAATCAGTCTTGACCCTGTGTCTCATGGGAACAGTCCAGCCCGAACTGCCAAGCCAGGTCTTCCCTAGACGGGAAACAGGCATCCTGGGACCGGTTTCGGGGTAACACCCCTCATCAGCCAGGCTAGCTTGAATCCAGTTGCAAAGTGAGCAAGGGACCCACGCCTGGGCATACCCTGCCAATTTAGGGCAAACAAAAACAAACACAAGGAGATGATGGACGTAGCGCAGAACATTTTCAGACACTCACCCCCAGTCACAGATCTGGGTTGAATCCATCATCGTTCTTTAGCTCACTTTGCCATCCCAGTTCAGACACGGCTATATGCAAATCAGTCTTGACCCTGTACCTCATGGGAACAGTCCAGCCCGAACTGCCAAGCCAGGTCTTCCCTGGACCAGAAACATGCTCCATCGTGGTCATACTGAACTTGTGACTTTGTCCCGGTCCGGCGCGACCTGATATCAATCAATCAACCAATCAATTCAGCTTTATTTCGGCTCAAAAGTACATAAATAAATATAAATAAATATGGGTATAATACAATAATTAAAAGACTGTTAGTTAGTGAGCGTACTATAATGAGAGATGTGAAAAAATAACAGTAGGGTCAAGTATTAGAATCCAAAGCTGATCTTGAAAGTGCAGTATATTACAATACTACATCAATCAGGAGTGGGTTTTCAGTTACTAGGTAGAACTTTGCCCTAACTTTCCAGATAGCCAGTAGATAACGAGTCATTGCAACAATTAATGGCTTACTGAGATCACTTCTTAGTATACTTAGGGCAACTTTGTATTCTCTAGTGCCTAGGGACAGACACAGCGGTGCTATCCAGGACAGAAATACAGGACATGATCTAGGGTCCCCTCATGGGCACCGCCTCACATCTGCACTGGGTATTTTAGCCTATTTGGCTGTGAAGGACGGGAGTCCCGTAGCAGAACTTTAGAAACAGGCACCTGGACATAGGGGGTTTCGATCTCATCCACGAAGTTTCCTCTGCTATAAACATCCTTAACTACAAGTAATGCATTGGTCAGAGAACCTCTGCTTATCTCTGTGTTTGCTGCAAAATCTAAGTGCTGCCAATAGGCTTTTTTGGGGCTGTTCATGGAGAACCCAGCTGACTCGTTTTGGGTACACCACATAGTTAAAAACCCAATTTCCTCCTGGATCAAGGACCTGCCATGCTCCTTTACTGCTTTGACCAATTTAGACTTGGTATCTCTGCAGGTTTTGTTGTACCAGGTCGTAGGTTGCTTGCTCTCGACAATACACCTGGTTTCAACAAAGAAAAAGGTCCTTAGTTTTCTACACAGCTCAATATGGGTCTCAGAAATGTCATCCAGTGACTCTTCCCAACCTTTCACAAGAAGTGGCAAAGACCCTCCATTCCTTCAGCCAGAATATGGAAACTCCAACTTATGGCATCTTGCGTGGTCTCCAAGCTATCCTCAATCTCCTGTCCAGTAGCTCTCCACAAGGTCCAGCCTGTTCAACTATGTTTAGATTCAGCATTAGGACTAGAGCATTGTGGTCACTATCCTGTTCAGGCACTTCTTGCATGTATTCAAGGTGAGGCCATAGTTGAAGGCCTAAAGAGTATAGTCAATCAAGCTGGTTGAGTAGCCCCAATTGGTTCTTTTTGTTTTTGGGCGCTATTTGTCACTGTAAACGTTCAAATTCAATATCTCTGGATATACTAATTGGATGTCTGTCATTATGGTCTTGTTTTATTTATACAATTGTACTCGATTTTTTATAAAACTGTTGTGGGTTCCTTTTATGGCTGAAGAGTTGCACAAATACTTTATAAATTGCCTCTAAGTTAAGTCTGACTAATCTGTGCCAAGGTACCAGAGGGAACAAGCACAAGTTAATTTGAGGTTTTCTTGTGTCTCATCATGACAGGGATTGTGGTTGTTGCTTGACCAGGGCTCATACCCCAGTCAATAAACAATCCAATTTCATACAATGAGGCTATTCCAAGTCACTGAGGAGGTCTGTCACTATATGGAGGAACAAGGCTGAACAATGAGTTCCTTTTTAAGGTTATGGAAGTCAGAGGTAGAGGGTATTGCATTCTTTGTAACACATGCTCTCACCATCACCGTTTACACAAACAAAAAGCACCATCCAATGGCTTGCATTTCATGCATTTCATGGCACACCGTCCAGAATATGGTAAACAATAAATCAACAAACAATGCCTAGTCTGAATGTGTCAGGCCTATAAACTTAGATCCTTTTCAGATAAACACCTTGTTTGTGTGACTCTCTTATTCTATTTTGTACTTCTCTATGTTGCTTATTGCTGCTTATTTAGTACAATACTCATAGGGTTTGAAAATTCTTTGAGGAGGCGAATATGTAAAATGATTACTGCTACTAAAACACAAAATAGATATTCACAGGTGTTGATAGTTTTACATTCATTTGTGGATGTGCTGATCAAGGGATTTACCTTCCTTTAGTTCTTCTTCTAGCTTCAGCAGTGCTTTGTGGCCGACCTCACCCGCTAACTCTTCAGCAGACAGGGTGGATATGAATTCAGCATTCTTGCAGCGCTCACACGTACACTCCGCAGGAACTGTAAAAGATAGTACGATTATCCAGCGTGTAAATTACAAAATCCACCTTTGACACCTTTGACACCACACTGACCATGTAAAATCTTTAAGATAATGGTAGAGACACATTTATTAAAGCATTGTTGATATTCTGCCACTAGCATTTTATTTAATGTATTTTAGGGCTGAGGGGAGACAGTTTTAGCTGTGTGACAAACATTTTAAATTAATATACATTAATAAAGCATAAACTGGTTTCAGGTCATCCACCTACAGCCATTGCTTTGCCAAAGTGTCATTCACATCAGCCCACAATTAGCACATAAAAAGTGGGCTATTGGGTCCACCCTAATTAGTCACTGCTTTGTTTGAAATGTGAAATCACTTCATGGTTCAACTCCCAGCACTGTCTTTCAGTATTTGGAGTGTCAGGAATAATGAGGCACACCACACTTCTACTTAACTTGGCTTCTTTGTGTGTATGCATTGAGAAGGGGTTTGGAAATGAGAAGAAAAGGAGCCCATCTGTAACCACCCCCACACTGCATTGCACACCGGACGCCCACCTAGTTGATACATGTGTAAACTAAGGTTAGGGACAGCCAGGAACAAGGATGTAAACAGTGTTATCATGGAGAGAAACATAATCTGTGGTGTTCTTCGCCAGAATTGTTTTATTTTTGTAAAGAGACTTTATTGAAGTGTTCAAACAGGCACAAAACATACAAAATACAGCAAAATACAGTTTGAATCAAGGGGGCCCATGCCTTTCCACAGTGTATAACCAGTAACAGAGTAATAGGCCCATGTCAAATAGGAGAGCACTCCATGTGTCACACACTCCCACCCGGCAGCAGTAGAGGGCAAGCATGGAATTCTGCACTACAAACTAGAACATCCCAAGCAACCTGAACCTTTTCCGCCTGAGCCCAGTGGCATTCTACCCTAATGCTTCCCGTCAACTGCTTTGCTAGGATGTGCAAAATGGGGCAGCAACCCTCACAACCAAGCTGAGTCTGCTTTACTGGGCACCACCAACTGTAACAAACTGCTGTGGTCACTGGCCAGCCTGGTGAGGACAAGATGTCCCCAAGCCCACCAACTCCTATGGCTTCACACAACAATCAGGCTGGGCTATAGAGAAAGTAGTCTGACTTAACAGCCCGTTATCATCCAACCCCGCTTTCAATGCCTCAGTTCACACCTTTCAGACTCGTGCAAAGTCCATTGGCCTCTTGCCCTGGTGTGTCTCACTAAGTAATGTGCCCCCTTCCCAGTCTGCCCGTCGAAGCAGATCAGCTCTACATTGCTCAATTCTGGGACCAACAGTGTCCTTCCACTGCATCATTTTCTGCTGCTTGGCAAGCACCAGGGCTAAGTCAATGAATCTGGATGCCACCCTGTGTTTAGCTGGCCAGGGATCGATCCCCAGTAGACACAGCTTGGGGTAGAGGTCCACTAAGCCATCTGTGACCTCGGCCAGCAATTTATACACCATGGAGCAATGAGGGGTCAGATGGGAGCAGCTCCATTCTATGAAGTAAACCACCACCCTCCAAATGGTACCAGGAACAAGCATGAATAGTGGATGGGAAGTAGGTGTTAAGCTTTTGGGTTGTAAGAAATGCCCAATGTTCGATTTAATAGTGAGTACGTTTGAGCCAGCTTTGTGGGACATCCTGGGGGCAAGCCTCTCAGAGTTTGGCCCAGTCTCCATCCGTCAAGGCTGACACCAATTCGGCCACCCACTTTTTCTGCAAATGAGTAAGAGATAACTGCATGTCCACCTGAAGCACCCCATAGAGCCCAGCCACCCGTCTCTAAGTGTTGGCAATATCGCAAATAAACTGGAAATTACGATGCGTCTGGGGCTCAGTATTCTGCTACCCCCAGAGTCTCTTCACAGCCACAGTTAGAGTACTATGGAGAAGATATAGCCCCACCAGGAGGTCAAACTCCACTCGCAGGTCATCAACGGAGTATAGCCCTCCATCTGCATAAATTGCCCCCTCAGTATCTATGGGGCTGGGCAGAACTTGTGAAGTTTCACTCAACGGAATTTCATTGAGTTACCTAAAAACTCTCAGAGATTTCATATAGCTCTGGGGGTGGATGGTGTTCAGCAAGTTGTGCTGTTCACACGGAGTTTTAGCTCGGGAGTGCGAAGGGATCCAGCATTCAGTGCTGCTTGGCAGACCTCCAAGCACTGAATGCAGGATGCCTTCGCACTACAATCGCTGGTATACAACTTAGTATAATAATTAACAAAGGTCTGATTATTCTCATCCTGATTGCAGAGCCATCCCCCGCTGCTGTGCAAACTCCAGAGTCTGAGCTCCATGTCTGGTGGGGTTGGTCAACCAGCCCAACAAGGACCCAGTTGTATCCCTTTCGTCATAGCATGAATTGTATATTTCCTATAGTCGAAACATCTTAGATGCTCTACATGCTCTGCTACCCTCTCCCTGGCCTCCAACAAGGCCTGCTGGAGATGTGACTGTTCAGGACAATGTCACTCTAGCTCCCAGAGCAATTGTTCAGGTGCAGCAGCCTCAGCAGGGTCCACTGGACTTCAACTGACTCCACTATCCGCTCGCCCCAAAAGACAACCGTTGTAAGTAGGCACAGACAAAGTGTAGGTTCTTTCAAAAGATTTATTTCACGCCTCCACTACTCCACATAACTGCAGCTGCCAGAGTGGGAGAACATTCTAAGAGTATGGGGGGGAGGGACATACTATTATGTATCAAGTTTACAACACATCTTCTCTCCAAATATTTTTAGGAAACCAAGGGTAGAACAATATACATACCCACATGCGAGAGGAGGAAGAAACAATAGAAGTGAAGAAGGAAAAACTGAGGCAAAGAGAGAGAGATAGAGAGTGAGAGAGAGAGAGAGAAAGCAAGAGAGAGAGAGAGAGAGGAAGAGAGGGAGAGAAAAAAAAGTAGGGGAATTAGGTAAATGTATCACTTAGGTGCAACTAAGGAGGATAGAGCATTTTTTATGATGCTACATCCTTGGGGTGTCACCCCCACTAGGACTGGAGTAGTCAAAACAAGAAGGCACATTTGTAGCATTGTGTTTCACCAGTTGGTCCATGCTCCAGCATTGTCCATTTTCCATTATGACAACATTCTTTTTGATAATAAAAATGGGCATAGGTGCAAAATACTTAGAATCCATTCCCCCTCTGTTAAGTGTTTCTTTGACTCGTACCCAATCACCAGCTTTCCAGGGCTACTGATTAGTACCATGTTTTACATCATAATAATTCTTACACTTGGTTTGACATAGAGAAATTGTTTCTTTACTCAGAGTAGAGATGTGTTCTGATCTGATACCTCCTCCCGACCAACAGGGAAATAGTTTGGTGCTTGGTTTCTGTTGCTTTAAAGCAGAAAAAGGTGAAATCTTACTGACAGAGTTGGGAGTAGTATGGTATGCCCATGACATGTCACAAATGGCATCCTCCCCTTTTCAGCCAGTGATACTAGCTAACTGAATGCTTTCCTTGTCCATGCAATTGACTCTCTCTACCAGGCGATTGGCATTGGGACAGAATAGAGCGGACCTAAGATGTATGCTGTTGAGATGTGAGAGGAATCCAGTTATGGCATGTGAAGTTAATTGCACCCCATTATCTGTCACCAGCGTAGCAGGTATACCTTCAGATGAAAAAACGTCCCTGAGGAAAGCAATTAGAGAATCAGTGGTCACCTGATGGACCATTCTGGTGACAACCCATTGACAATGGTAGTCAACTTAAATGAATGTAAAACCTTTTGTTACCCCACAGCGATTAGTGGGAAGAATGATATCTAGCGCTAGTTTTCCCACGTTTTTTATGGAACAACCAGAGGTGATAGCAGGATTCTGTGGACCATTTTGGACTTATCACTGTTGTAACAAATAATGCAGTCCTTGACCTTGGCTTCAGTCTGGGAATCCATGCTTTGGAACCAATAATATTCTCTCACACAAGCTTTAGAAAGACTTCTGCTGAGGTGGCCTTCATGAGCCAAGTCTATAACCTTGTCTATGAAGTTCATGGGAGGTATGATCATATCATTCCTGAGAACAAAGCCGTTCTCCTCATTAATTTCATTACGAAGCTCCCAAAAACCTTTGATGTCATCATCAACCTCACTTTTATTGGTAGGCCAACCAAGTAGAGCATAAGACTTAAGTTTGATCAAAGTCATGTCATTTGAGCTGGCCATCATCCAATCATCACTGGTAATAGAGGAGGAATTGACAACCAGGATAGGAAATTCAGCGGTATCAAATTCTTCCACTATGTCCAATGGGACTCTAGATAAATAGTCAGCCACCTTATTCTGGTTGCCTGTAATGTATTCAAGTTTGTAGCGAAAGCTTTCTAACCTTAGAACCCATTTAGCAATCCGGTGAGTACTGTTGCAAGAACCTTTAGATGAAAATACATAAGTCAGGGGTTTGTGGTCAGTGGGGATATCAAATTGAATACCCCACAGATAAAATATAAAATGCTTGACAGCCCAAAAACATGCGAGGGCCTCTCTTTCTACAACAGAGTAGTTGGCCTCTGATTTGTTCAGAACCCCGGAAGCGAACGCTACAATTATTTCCTTGCCATCGATGAATTGGGAGAGGGTGGAACCAAGACCTTTGTTATTGGCATCTGTGGTAAGTATAGTTTTCCTACTGTGATCAACGTTGCATAAATAAGAGGCTGATATAATGGCCTGTTTTTATTCATCAAAATATTTTTGATGGTCCACCAACCACTTAAAGTGAATGTGGCTCTTCATCAATTCTCTTAGGTTATAAGTAAGTTCAGCAAAGTATTTAACATACTTTGCCATGAACTCCGTTAAACCTAAAAAATACCTTAATTCATCCTTGTTACTTGGAGCACCCGCCTTTTTAACCGCCTTTAGTAGACACAATTTGGGTTTAAAGCCATCCTTGGAAATAGTTTGTCCCAGGTATTCAACCATATCTACACCTAACTGACACTTATCCTTCTTAAGCTTGAGTCCCGCTTCTCTGAGTTTGTTAAGGACATCTCTGAGAAGTTTAACATGTTCCTCTACAGTGGCTTCATATACAAGAATATCATCCTGGAAACACGGGGTTTTAGGGGTACTCTCTAAAAGGCGCGGCATGATTTTTTTTTAAAGATAGCAGCAGACGACGCCAACCCAAATGGCATCCCGCAGTACTAATTAGTGCCCATCGGAATAGTAAATGCTGTTAACCACCGGGATTCAGGATGTAACGCTACCTGGTGGTACGCATTAGAGAGGTCCAAGACAGAAAAGCATGTAGCCTCCTCCACAGTACTTAGCATCTCATGAATACAGGGGAAGTGGATGTCTTTCCACCCTGATGCACTTATTAAGATCTCGTAAGTCCACACATACTCTGATTTCATTGCTTTGGCTCTTCTTAGTGATATCAATGGGGCCAACCACTCTGAGCTTTCAATGGGCTGAATAATACCTAGAGCCTCCAACCTATTCAGTACTTTTTCTAAAGGACCTTTCATAAGGTGTGGAATGGGTCTGGTCTTCTGTACAGAAGGTGTAGACCATGGTTTTAATTATATCTGGTGTTGGAAATCACCCTAGCTTCTCGCTGAAGATTTCTGGGAATTCCTCCCCAAGCCACTCACCACTGAGAGGATGATTAACCACTAAAACTTGTTTGGGGCTGTTAGGATCCAACTTACTTCCAAGCTCTTTCTGGTGCTGCCAACCCAACAAATTCGATCCCTGTTTAACCACATACAGTTTACCCAATGTGGAACGGTTTTTGAAAGTTATGCAGGATCTGAGCATACCCTCAAGGAGAATGGGGTCTTTGTTGTAACCACTAGGGAAAAATTCAGGAATACCCTCAGCTTTGTATTTTGGATTACTAGACTGCTTAAATTTGTACACATCATTGTCCGTGGCCTTCTAGCCCATAGGAATGAATGGCAAGGTATTCCTTATTTGCGATTCTCAATTTGCGATTCGCAAATAAGGAATAGGTGGGATTCGCAAAATATTTTGCTAATCCTACCTACATTGCATTTTGCGATTCTCTAATTGCGATTCCCTAAAAATCGCAATTTGAGAACCGCAAAACACGTTTTCCCTACATATGGCCCAAAGTTACATAGATGTAATCAGTTATCTAAAGATGGGCGTTAGGTTTCCAACTCGGTCTTTGTATTGAATTGTAATAACTGTTTTAGATTTATTGGTTTGAACCAAAGTATGCTGGAATTATGAATAATCCAAGCCGCAACAAAAAAATTTAACATTAATATTGTGAACTGCATTTAATTTCTGATTAGATATAAAGACAAAATAGATGAATCAACTTACCAGGACAAGATTGCAGGCTTGTAGTCTCTGTTTTTGCATAGCGGGCAAAAGGAAAATGGCAATATAGATTATTAATTTACATACCAATACATCCTGTGCTCATATTGTTTGATAGAGTGTGAGCTCCATGCAGTATGTAAAGTAATGCTAAGTTAGCTTCAACAGAGACAGAGAATGGGAAGTAAGGCCTTCAGACACGTTGCCAAAAACAAAATCCTATTGGCACCTCGTGCCAACAGGATATCGTCAATTTTGGATTACATCCCCTGCAATAACCAATGATGTAAGCAAAGAATTATAGCAAGGTATGTGTTAAATAGTTGAGTCTATAGGAGCCATGAGGTCTTCCATGCATGATATGTGTGGCCAGCTTCGGAGTTGTGTTCAATATGTATGGCCAGTGAGCTCTGCTATAACATTTGGTTTCTCAGAATGAAATCACAGCAATGAAAGGGAATGCACATGATAAGAATAACTAGCTGCAGATGGTTTCATGGTGTGATTGTTATTTCCTGTTTCCTCTTCCTTGTGACACTCTTGAGAGTTTACATTTTTTCATTGCATCCCTCGTCTACAAACTGTTCTTTCTGCACCGTAGTATATCTTCCTCAGAACTATTTTCTCTGGGGTCAAATATGTACCTGTTTGAAAATGTATAAACTCGGGAAATTGACTTTCACACATTTTGGCCTATTGCCTTTTGGGACAAACTATGGATTAAAATCCGTAAAACTTCCCGATCAGCTAGTACGACACAAACGCTTTTCTTTGTTTATAATCGACTTCTGTTTACATCGGCGATCCTACATAAATTTAACTCCACTTCCCCTCCAAACTGTTGGTCTTGTAGTGCCACACATGCTGACTTATTTCATCTGCTCTTTTCTTGTCCTTTTACTCACCAGTTCTGGTTGAAGGTATGGTCTCAGATCAACATGATTTTTCACACTCACTTCCCCTTCTCACCTATTGACCTTTTTCTAGGCACACTATCTGATCATTGGCTTTCTCTTTCCTGTAACACTCACGTGGTTGATTTTTTGATTGCAATCACCTTCCAACAAATAACAAAAAGTTGGAAACAGTCTACACAACTATCCTTTCAAGCATGGTGGTACAGAGTTTGTTATAATCATCGCCTAGATTGTGCCTATGTTTCTCCTATGACTCTGCTTTTGAAACGGGAATATATTTGGTCCCCTGTAACTATTTTTCTTGATAACTCTGCACAAACGGCTACTCAACACCAACCCCCACTGGAGGAATTTCCCAAACCACCCTGATTTGGTTTACTGGTTTTGATATATATACAATTGCTTACTCTGTAAACCCCTTCGCTGCGGAGCGAATTCCGCCGCAGCGCTGGGGGGGTTTGCGGTGCCGCTGTGCTCATGACGGAACCACGCCGTCATGAGTCACGGGCGAGCTGTGCTCATGACGGAGTGGTTCCGTCATGACTCCACCCACTTGCGCTAATCGCCCGCACAGGCGGGGAATTAGCGCCGCGTGGGCGGAGCGGCCGCCAACGGCCGCAGCATGACGGAACCACTCCGTCATGAGCACACGGCGCCCGTGGCTCATGACGGAGTGGTTCCGTCATGAGCGGGGAACGGGTTAATGTCCTTCTTTCCCCCTTCCCCTAATATGGTAACTTTATTACAGCCAGTTCTTCTTTCTGCAATGTTGATATTTACTTATATATTGTATTACATGTATTTTATTTTCTTCTCTCTCTCTTCTTCTTTCTTTTTTTCTCTCTTGATTTTTTACATACTTCTCTTGTTTAATGAAATTACTTTAAAAGTGTATTTCTTTCTTCATTAGGTCTTGTTCTTTCAAAACTGTTGTTCATTAATATCTTGTTTTTTCTTGATTCTGTATGCCTAGTTGCATTTCTCTTTTTGAAATAAAGTATTCTATTTAAACTCAAAAATAAAATAATGATAAACTCTTTCATGAAACAGATGCCCTTCACTCGCCCTTCTTCTGTCCTTGCATGCTTACACTGGGCAGTGTCTGATGTGTGCAGTTAGAAACATTAAGATCAAACCCTTGGGTATTTTACCTTCTTCTTCTTCTTTTTCTACGTCTTCTTCGTGTTTTCCGCTGAACCAGTTCAAGATGTGTTCTGAAAGAAAAAGTATACAATCCCACCTAAACTGAGGACTCTGTCAAGCCAGATTTAAATGTTTCATGTTCAAGAGCCATTCTAGCAAAAGAGAACGTAGTATAATTCAAAGAACAACAAATAATGAAACTATTACACATTCAGGACAAGATAGAATTACTGACATATCATGGAATGCAGGAGCTTTAACCTCTTCAATGCCTATGACGAGCTGGTCTCGTCATGGGCCGCGGTTGCGCTGTGCCCATGACGAGACCAGCTCGTCATAAACCCCGCCCGCTAATGAAACGGCCGGCACAGGGCGGGGAAAGGGGCGGGCACTGAAGGGGTTAAGAACATTATCAATAGCCAAGAAGTGAAGACACCTGGTGCATAAATGAACGTAACATTTCAGGCTTGGACTGCTGTTTAGAAAGGCAGCCGCGAGCCAGCGAGGCATATCCAGCGGAGGGACAGCGGCCTTCATAACAGAACACTGAACAAACAAGCATTGGCATATCCAGCGGAGGGACAGCGGCCTTCATAACAGAACACTGAACAAACAAGCATTGGCATATCCAGCGGAGGGACAGCGGCCTTCATAACAGAACACTGAACAAACAAGCATTGGCATATCCAGCGGAGGGACAGCGGCCTTCATAACAGAACACTGAACAAACAAGCATTGGCATATCCAGCGGAGGGACAGCGGCCTTCATAACAGAACACTGAACAAACAAGCATTGGCATATCCAGCGGAGGGACAGCTGCCTTCATAACAGAACACTGGACAAACAAGCATTGGCATCTCCAGCGGAGGGACAGCGGCCTTCATAACAGAACACTGGACAAACAAGCATTGGCATCTCCAGCGGAGGGACAGCGGCCTTCATAACAGAACACTGAACAAACAAGCATTGGCATATCCAGCGGACGGACAGCGGCCTTCATAACAGAACACTGAACAAACAAGCATTGGCATATCCAGCGGACGGACAGCGGCCTTCATAACAGAACACTGAACAAACAAGCATTGGCATATCCAGCGGAGGGACAGCTGCCTTCATAACAGAACACTGGACAAACAAGCATTGGCATCTCCAGCGGAGGGACAGCGGCCTTCATAACAGAACACTGGACAAACAAGCATTGGCATCTCCAGCGGAGGGACAGCGGCCTTCATAACAGAACACTGAACAAACAAGCATTGGCATATCCAGCGGAGGGACAGCTGCCTTCATAACAGAACACTGAACAAACAAGCATTGGCATATCCAGCGGAGGGACAGCGGCCTTCATAACAGAACACTGAACAAACAAGCATTGGCATCTCCAGCGGAGGGACAGCGGCCTTCATAACAGAACACTGAACAAACAAGCATTGGCATCTCCAGCGGAGGGACAGCGGCCTTCATAACAGAACACTGAACAAACAAGCATTGGCATCTCCAGCGGAGGGACAGCTGCCTTCATAACAGAACACTGAACAAACAGGCATTGGCATCTCCAGCGGAGGGACAGCGGCCTTCATAACAGAACACTGGACAAACAAGCATTGGCATATCCAGCGGAGGGACAGCGGCCTTCATAACAGAACACTGAACAAACAAGCATTGGCATATCCAGCGGAGGGACAGCGGCCTTCATAACAGAACACTGAACAAACAAGCATTGGCATCTCCAGCGGAGGGACAGCGGCCTTCATAACAGAACACTGGACAAACAAGCATTGGCATATCCAGCGGAGGGACAGCGGCCTTCATAACAGAACACTGAACAAACAAGCATTGGCATATCCAGCGGAGGGACAGCGGCCTTCATAACAGAACACTGAACAAACAAGCATTGGCATCTCCAGCGGAGGGACAGCTGCCTTCATAACTAACAGAACACTGAACAAACAGGCATTGGCATCTCCAGCGGAGGGACAGCGCCCTTCATAACAGAACACTGGACAAACAAGCATTGGCATATCCAGCGGAGGGACAGCGGCCTTCATAACAGAACACTGAACAAACAAGCATTGGCATCTCCAGCGGAGGGACAGCTGCCTTCATAACAGAACACTGAACAAACAAGCATTGGCATCTCCAGCGGAGGGACTGCGGCCTTCATAACAGAACACTGGACAAACAAGCATTGGCATATCCAGCGGAGGGACAGCGGCCTTCATAACAGAACACTGAACAAACAAGCATTGGCATCTCCAGCGGAGGGACAGCTGCCTTCATAACAGAACACTGAACAAACAAGCATTGGCATATCCAGCGGAGGGACTGCTGCCTTCATAATAGAACACTGGACAAACAAGCATTGGCATATCCAGCGGAGGGACAGCTGCCTTCATAACAGAACACTGAACAAACAAGCATTGGCATCTCCAGCGGAGGGACAGCGGCCTTCATAACAGAACACTGAACAAACAAGCATTGGCATCTCCAGCGGAGGGACAGCGGCCTTCATAACAGAACACTGAACAAACAAGCATTGGGATATCCAGCGGAGGGACAGCGGCCTTCATAACAGAACACTGAACAAACAAGCATTGGCATATCCAGCGGAGGGACAGCTGCCTTCATAACAGAACACTGAACAAACAAGCATTGGCATCTCCAGCGGAGGGACAGAGGCCTTCATAACAGAACACTGAACAAACAAGCATTGGCATATCCAGCGGAGGGACAGCGGCCTTCATAACAGAACACTGAACAAACAAGCATTGGCATATCCAGCGGAGAGACAGCTGCCTTCATAACAGAACACTGAACAAACAAGCATTGACATATCCAGCGGAGGGACAGCGGCCTTCATAACAGAACACTGAACAAACAAGCATTGGCATATCCAGCGGAGGGACAGCTGCCTTCATAACAGAACACTGGACAAACAAGCATTGGCATCTCCAGCGGAGGGACAGCGGCCTTCATAACAGAACACTGGACAAACAAGCATTGGCATCTCCAGCGGAGGGACAGCGGCCTTCATAACAGAACACTGGACAAACAAGCATTGGCATATCCAGCGGAGGGACAGCTGCCTTCATAACAGAACACTGGACAAACAAGCGACTTCAAGAGACACCTCGTGGAAAGCCATTCTTCTTACTATAATTAAAATGTAGAGATGAATCACTGTAAGCACGGATTCCAAAGTTTAAATATTTATTTGTCTCCAGAATCCAAATATGCAAAATCTGAAGACGCATTGGCAGAACATCTTCCCAGGTACCGGTCACAGGATAGCTTCTTCCTAATCTGCGTGATGCATGAGATGCAGGTAAGTGCCCAATGCAACAGAAACAAAGGATGCGCGCATTATACCGTGCACAAGAGCAGCAGCTGACCAGTCGAAGCGCAGATGCAATTTTGGAAGACTTTGCCGTTAAGTGTAATGGGTCACGTGGCATTAACGAAAATGATAATCCTGCCGAGGTTGCTATATTATTTTTTGAATTTTCCAATATATGTCCCAGTGAAGGTGCTTCGGAACCTAGAAAGCCAGATGCGGGATTTGATATGGAACAAAGGGAGGCCTAGGGTGGCGCTTCGGAAACTATACGCCCCTACCAGCAGAGGCAGTTCCAAATATGGAGTTATATTATCTAGCATCTCAATTGCAGTGGGTGACAAAATGGCTAAGCGGTAAACACCTAGAAGATACCGCAACAACACTTCCTCCGTGGTCTCAGTCTCGGGTCTGCCATTTGTTTCACCCCGCAGCATCACTCCCCTGCCCTCCCCAAATGTACACTGAACTCACACATAGATGTTATCGCAGAAGTTTATACCTTTCCCGAGATACGACTCCTCATGCTCCATCATTACCACTGATGGGGACGCCCAGAGGCTGGGATAGAGTGCCAGATTCGGCCTTACTATGTTGGCGAGAGACGGGGCTGGAAACACTGGGGGACCTATATGCAGAGGGCACACTACTCACATTCGAAACTCTAGGGAATGACAATGGTGTCCCTGCGGGGCAATTCCTTCTATATAATGCAATAGTCAGATCTTTAACGGCTGCATGGGGGGTCATCACAGCGGAATTACCCATACATTTACTCATACAATACCTCCATGTTATGGGAGAAGGCTCCCATATAGTGCATTAGTTAGCAGAAGCCCTCCTCACCCATACACTGAAGCCAACAACGACGCTCCGTGTGCGATGGGCAGAGGATAGGGGGCAGCCATGGACAGACCAGGAATGGGACAGAATCATGGCCGGATCCACTCACATACCTCAAAGCTCTAGATTTAAATTAATTCAAACATACATAATACACAGAGCATACCTTTCCCCCGACAAAGTTATTCAGTACTTTAATATTACTACCTCCGCCTGCCCAAGATGCCAGCTTGCAGGCGCCGATTTTTTACACATGCTTTGGTCCTGCACCCAGCTCCAAACATACTGGTATGCGGTCGTGGAGACGCTAGAGAGATGCACTGAGTCGGCGCAAGCTGAGAGCACCACATTGCATAGTGAAGAAACTGCAGGCCTACGTAAGTATCCTATTGCACAGTCCTGGGATGCAATTCTACGTACCCTTGCACGCCCAGATGGTGAAGGGGAAGCCATATCCCCACAAGCGACCAGTGGTGATGAACCAGCTGCCACCTGATGGCCGACCAAGTGTGGCATCTGCCAACCTAGCCCAACATACTTGCTATAGCACGTCTCCTCTGCTGGTGGTTCACACAGAGTTTAGGTACAGCTATAGTGATAATTTTGCATTCACCTCCTTGGCAGCACACTTAGCAAACCGTTGAGCTGAGCGCACTCATAGTCATATGCACACTACAACCCAATCACAGTGTCTGTTAGATGGCAGTTTCCTCACTTTCTTTCCATTAGTAAAATTTTTTATTTTTTTTTATTTTCTTAGACATTTATTATTTTTTTGTTGTTATCAGTTCATGATCTAAGGATGTATAATTATTGGATTAAGAATCGTCAATAGTCCACTGTCATGCAAACAGTCCTACAACATCGATTTATAACACCTCAAGAGTCGCATTATCCTCTAGTCAACTATAGGAGTTAAGCGGTATTGCAACTGTTAGTCGCATGAATAAAATGTGAACACAATGTCAGTGACTAGGGGCAACAAGAAGTAAAATTAGGTACATGATATAGATCTGTTGCTTTACATTATTAACGCATATGATATAACCGTATCTGCCACACTGTCTCTTAATGTGTCGTACAAGTATCTCTACAAGATTGCAAATGACAGTGATTTTTAGGTCTCGCCTATGCAGCGCACATGCGCTGCATAGGAAAAAGACCTTTAGCCATTGAGTCGGTTTTGAGGCCAAAAACGTGCACGCATTGCATTGTTTTCAATGGCAACGCGTGCACGTTTGGCGATTCCCTTGCGGGAGTGAGCAGCTGGCACCATATGTTATCAATTATCGTGCCTTGATGCTCGCTCCCGTAAGGGAATCGCGCAGGCCCCTTCCTCTCTCCCCTCCCCCTGCTGCCGTGTGAGGCGCGCGCGCTTGTGCTTGTTTTGTCATTTGCGGTCTCGGTCGGTCTGTCTGCCCTCAAATGATATATCAATGCCTGTTTGTAGCTGTGTCTCTACTTGTCCTTGTCTGCCTCCAGTTATCTTTCTGCTTCCGGGTGTTTCTTGCCAGGTTCGATTAAATGGTTGCCCCTGCATCTGCGGGGATAAAAGCCACCTCTTGTCAGTCTGACCCCTCGTGCCTGGAAAGCAGCGTCGATAACTGTCACTCGTGTTCGTGTCATTAAGCTGTACACTAAATTGATAGGAGAAGCACAAGTCATTGATATTAGTAGCAAAAAAGATTGGAAGTAACTTTGCCCAGTGCTACTGTCCCCTTACACTCGGCTCTGTTGGCAAGCCCTTCCAGGCGGCACACTCGGAGCCTGCAGTGAGGGCTCGTTAAATCTACATTTTAGGTGTTTTGCGCTACGTTTGCTTTTGGTGCACCGGGGCATCGATTTGGCATACTTGTGGTTATAAAGAAGTGCGAGTATTTCAAGTATCAAAAAAGAGATTTCGCATATTGATGGGGAATAACCTAACCTTTGACCCAAGAATGACATAACTGGCATTGACAAGTCAGCCACAAACTTGCAACAAATGGTGTTAATGTATATTTTATAAGTACCTCCAGGTCACAAGAATGGGTATGTTACTGCCTCAACCATTTCTCACAGTCTTTCAGGAAAAATGTTGTCCGAGACTCCAGCCTTCGCTGAAACGAGAGGGAATGTCCGCTACCGGAGGAGATTGCCGTTCCATCGTTCTATACAACTCACTCAAACATCACTCCATGCTGCATGGTGGCTCGAGGTGATTTTATTTGTACTTGTACTGAAGAAGTACGTCATAGGAGACCGGCCCTCCTGGACCATTCCCCGTCCTGTATTCAGTCCATGTATGCTGCTTTTAAAACGGTTCCCGGTGCTTGGAGAAGTCAGATTTATGACTCACTGAAGAGGGAAGCAGAGGCGCTAGGCCCCGCTCACATGGTTAAATGTAAACCTCATTCCTAACGTAAACTATTCTCCTCTTTTCAGCTGTTGAGACTACTTAAAATGAAACCAGCTATAGCTGAAGTGCAATAAAACACATCATGCACGGCAGTGGAATCGAGACCGCGAGGCCTGTGTGCAGCAATGCTCTCTCCACAGTAATGGCTAGTGGCATACCCGCTTGCTTTACTGAGACTTGTCCTCCATTGGTGGGGTTTGATTGGGCCCTCCATCTTAATTCCCATAGTATTTCTAACTCCAGTGAGCCGCAGCAGAGCCTGCCACCCTGAGGCTCCCAGGCCCTGCCAAGCATCAGGAGGGGCCTCTCGGAAGGTCCCCTTGCGAGTGCACTCCTGGAGCCTTCGTACCCTTCACGGCCGAGTCCAACATAAGTTCATCCTGTTCCGTTTCCATCGCGCATAATATCCTAATTTCAGTGTACTCGATTTTTTAGTCAATCATAGTTGCATTATGTGACTTGTGGGATTTTACTGCTCCAAGTATCAAAATGAACTAAAAAATAAACCTACATAGTACAGTAGACTAATAGGCATTTGACGCCATTCATTGACGTCATGTAGGTATCGCGGGGGTGGGGGGGCACAGTTATCCCTTGCGACCCTGGGCCTCGGGTCACAAGAGCCAAGCCAAGAATACGGGCCATAAACCAGAGCTAATGAGGACCAGCTGCCTATGGGAAACAGAACAATAGGTTTCAGTTTCCTGAAATGCATTCAGCAGGGACTTTTAAATACTTTTTTTAGGTCTCGCCTGACCCAGCGCATGCGCTGGTCTGGCGAGACTTATTGAGAGGGCTCCAAAAAGTGCTACCAGGCCAGCCTAGAGCTACAGTGCAAGTGCGCGGGCGCGCGCGCCACTTTTACCGCGATTACTTTCACTTTAGCGGCCGCACGGCCGCTTGGCATAGCTAATAGGTCTCGCTTTTGGGACCTTATAAGTGTTTAGTTATGCAACTGTTGCATGGCTAAACACTTATAAGGTCCCAAAGGCGAGACCTATTGGCTATGCCAATGCTTGTTTTAAAGTTGCAAGCGTGCAACCAGAAACAATTTAACCAGCTCCACTGCCAATTCTCAATAAAAAGCTGCAGTTCAGTTCAAACCACAAGCCATAAATGATGTGTTTTCAGTATTCAATAGGAAGATAATACAATACACTGGCTTTTAACATAGACATAAAGTATTTATATTGTCTTTCTGTATTTTTCAGAGCGAAAAGCTTGCGCATTGTTTAACAACTTGGTGATGTTTTGGTATTGTGAATCCTGACATGTTGGAGCAAAATCTTCCTTGTGCCTCAAACTATTGATTGGATATTTGTGATACGAATACTTTCAGTCATTGTTCTTGTGTTAAAGTACATCCATGTCTGTGAACTCATTTTTTTAACAAAGCATAAGACTTAATGGTCCCCTGACATATGGTGGTAGCACCTGAGTTAAGCTACAGATGGTATCTAAAAATAGACCTATTTTCTCTGTCATTTACTGTTCTACACATTCATTTTTGAGTTATGAGTTAATTGTCAATTTGTCATCAGGGTCAAAGGTCATGTGATAATTTCCTGGAGAGATAGAAGGTCCAAGTGCAGAACATGTAATTTCATGTGATGAACTTGAGGTAAAGGCCATTCAGGGTCACGTCTGCTATCCCTGGCCTTTTGGTGAATCCACATTTATGCAGCTGTACTAATCTGCAGTTCAGCACTGTCCTTTTTAAGAAAAGCTTCAAATTGCTTCACCTCTGAACGTGACTTCCCAAGGCCCCCTTGGTCCACCATGGCTTCTCCCTGCCTTTCCACTGCAGCCAGGTCTATCCTCTTCTCCTTTCACCCAGATTCTCTCCTCATTTGGGGCCTCATGTAGGTAGCCAAATACCGGTCGGTAACGGCCGATTTTCGGTAATTATACCGTTACCGACCGGTATTTTGGCTATTGGTATGTAGGGGGTCAATTTCTGGAATCGGAATTTACCGATTCGGTAAAACTACCGAATCGATAAAATTACCGAATCGGTAACGTTACCGATGTGGTAATTTTACCGATTCGGTAATTTTACCGATTCGGTAAATTCCGATTCCAGAAATGATATGTAGGGGGAGTGTGTGGGTGTGTTTAGGAGTCGGTATTTACCACCAACTTATAGTTGGTGGTAAATAATTAATGTATGTGTGTATGCATTTTGAAGCGCGTAGCAGTGTGCAATGTGGCATACATACATGCCCTTAGGGCATGTATGTGTGCCACATGTGCACACATGGCCGAATCAGGGGTGCAACAGGGTGTCAATGTGACACCCTGCCACCCTTGCATGTTCTCCACCATTACCGAATCGGTATTTACCGATTCGGTAATGAGGCATACCTTCCCCTCAATGGGAAGGTATGCCTCATTACCGAATCGGTAAATACCGATTCGGTAATTACCGAATTGTAACGAATCGGTAAAAAATACCGACTCATTACCTACATATGAGTTACCACTTCTTAAATACCGATTCGGTAACGTTCGGTATTTTAGAAGTGGTAACTGGTATGCTACCTACATGAGGCCCTTGGTCTTTTGCTACCCAGCATCTTGTCTTTCGTCTAAACATTTCTTCGCTTGACTCCTTGTGGCCCTGAAGTAGTTTATCCACAAGCTATATTCAGGGACTGGTGTGAAAGAAAGCAGGCCGCCTCAAACATTTATAAAGACTTCATTGCAGCGTGGACTCACACCAGGTGTCTGACTGCTTGAGCAGCAGCCTTCCTAAGGCGCTGGCTGGGCTCATTAGCTGTGCTTTATTTTGGCGCATATAGGCCCAGTGACTGCCGGTGCATGGCAGGCCTGCAAGATAGTTGCTTATTGAGTGAGGTGATTATTGCTTGAGAGCTCAGCAAGGCCTAAATACATTGAGTCCCTGCCCCAGAGAGTCCCATTTATGCCAGAGGTGGGCTCTCAAGCTGAATGAGTCCAATTTATATTCAGATATTCATTTTCATAAAGTCTTTATTTCGATTATAAAACCATAAAAGACATTGCATCTATAAAAATGTAACAGTTAAAAAAGAATTCTTTAGTTAAAATGATTGAGTCATAGCAAAGTAGCATTAATGTAGCAGACACAATAATACAATTAAAATAAGTATTAAACCATAATTCATCTTAGTCTTATATTATAAACAATTGTTATAAAAAAGTTGTAGGATATAAAATAGGGTAAACCATACGACATCTACCCCTTTATACCAAGATGTTAGCCCGAATCACCCATACCCAACTCAAGAACTTTGCAATAGCGATAACAATAGATTCCTGGGTATTTGTCTGTAGAGTTCTCAAGGCCTCAATAGCAGCTCTTGTGCCAAGATTAGTACAGATCGGTTTGAGCCATTTCCTCATTTGTGATCGATAGGCCGGGCAAACAAATAGTATATGGGGGATGAATTCTGACTGGACCAAACACGAGGGACACAATTCTGTCGTGGGCTTGTGCCATCTACTGTTAAACGCTCTAATTGGCAGGGAACCTGCCCTGAACTGGTGATAGAGCTTCCTGTCCATTGGTTTTAAAATAAGATCCCAAAAGGGTTCAAACCCAAGCTCGTGCTTTATCAATAAAAAGTCCCTGGACAGGGTAGGTCCTGTGATGGAAGAAAAGCGCTTCATCTTCACCAGATCCATATAGACAACCTTAAGCTCTTTTTTTGAGAGGAAGGGGGTCGATTCGGGATTCTCCCACAAATTACCCATCCCCATTTGTGTTAAGGTTTCTTTTATATACTGGAGCCATCTGATCTTACTTAGGGTCCCTGCCCCCCTGAAATCCAGAAGGGCTTTAGCATATAATAAGAGCTCGGGGTGGCCCATAGCCTTCTCCAGAGGGCTATAGGCCTAAATAGAGCTAGATCCTCAATATGACATCCCAGATCCAAAAATAAGGGAACCAATGGAGAAGATTGCAGCAGACCTGTTAACGCCCTCATAAATTTATTTTTAGCGGGAACCATGGGTCTGATGTCCTCGTGGCCCCACAGTTCCGCGCCATATAAAATGGAGCTTACAACTTTGGTGTTATAAATTTTGATGGCAGGGGCTATAGGTCTGGAATGTGAAAGCCTGTGTTCTTTTAGAAGGGCCCCAGCCAACTGCGCGTGCTTCAGGGCAAGCATATCGATCTGTGGCTTCCAGTTCAACTTCCTGTTTAACGTTATCCCCAGGTAGGTGAACACTTCAGTCTGCTCTAAAGCAACACCATTCATATGAACTTTGCCCTTAGTAGCTTTAAATTTGTGGAGAACCATGAATTTTGTCTTGTCCACATTGACCGCCAACTCATGGTCGCGGCAGAACTCCTCAAAACGGGACAGAGCCACCTGTAGCCCGGATTGAGTCTTAGATAAAATCAATGTATCGTCCGCGAACATGAGTAGGGGGAATTTCAAGCCCCCTAGAGTTGGCGCATCAGTGGGACATGTAGAAGAGTATTGCACTACCCTGTCAATAAATAAAGAAAACTGGGTAGGAGCGAGAACGCAACCTTGGCGCATGCCCTTTAACACCGGAAATGTATCTGTTACCTCTCCGTGTGTACCCCATCGGACCTGAGCGTGATTAGAATCATGCAGCTTAACTAGCATGGCTAGCAGTTCCAGTGGCATCCCCACTTCTAAGAAGGCTCTCCACATTTTGTTTCGGGGAACCAAGTCGAAGGCGGACTTTAGATCAATAAAGGCTGCATATAATGTGCCCCCACCTACAATAACAACCTCCAATAAATCATCACAAACCTGAGCACCTGGTCGAATGTGCTGGTATGGGGGCGGAAACCTGCCTGCAGAGGTGATAGTATCTTAAAATCCTCTATCCACAATTGGATTCGGCTTAGAACTAACCTGGCAACTATTTTCTGAACAGAATCTATGAGGCTAATAGGCCTATAGTTGCCAGGTAGTTCTCGATCTCCCTTTTTATATATCGGGATAATGAGTGCATCGACCCACATGTCAGGGATGCTTTTACCGCTAGCAATGGAATTGGCAAGTAAGGTTATATAAACCACCCAGTTGTCCTTATCGTGGGTAAATAAATCTGCTGGCACACAATCGGGGCCCGGGGTCCTACCTCTCGGAATAAGGGAGAGTACTGTCTCAACCTCGGTGTTGGTAAATGATAGGGTAGGAATCGGGGTGGGTGTTTTAAATACATCCAGATTATTATCAGTGGTAGAGAACTGGGCCGTGAAGAACAGGGCCGACTCTTTCGGCGGAACATAATTAATTGGTTTGTGTGGTGTCCCGTCACTCCCCCATTTCACTAGCTGCCAGAATTTTGTCATACTCTTCTCGTTACTAGCTAGGAGAAGATCGTGCCAGCGGTTATCATCCCACTCCTTTTTAGGTCTCGCTGAGACAGCGAAAGCTGTCTCTTTGAGACATTTTGTAAGTGGGTTTTCAAAAGTGCTACCCACATGGTTTTGCTGGCCTCGAGCTTGCGTGCACGATGGCGTGCACGTGCACATCTGCTCCTCTGCTCCTTGCATTCCACCCTCCCTTCTCACCCAGCCCTTTGATGCTCTGCTCGCATCTCCCTTCTCCTCCTCTTTTTTCGTCACTTGCATTCAGGCTCCTCGCATTCCCCCTCCCTTCTCACCCAGCCCTTTGATGCTTTGCTCGCATCTCCCTCCTCCTCCTCTTCTTTCGTCACTTGTATTCAGGCTCCTCGCATTCCCCCCTCCCTTCTCACCCTGCCCTTTGATGCTCTGCTCGCATCTCCCTTCTCCTCCTCTTTTTTCGTCACTTGTATTCAGGCTCCTCGCATTCCCCCCTCCCTTCTCACCCAGCCCTTTGATGCTCTGCTCGCATCTCCCTTCTCCTCCTCTTTTTTCGTCACTTGTATTCAGGCTCCTCGCATTCCCCCCTCCCTTCTCACCCAGCCCTTTGATGCTCTGCTCGCATCTCCCTTCTCCTCCTCTTTTTTCGTCACTTGTATTCAGGCTCCTCGCATTCCCCCCTCCCTTCTCGCCCAGCCCTTTGATGCTCTGCTCGCATCTCCCTTCTCCTCCTCTTTTTTCGTCACTTGTATTCAGGCTCCTCGCATTCCCCCCTCCCTTCTCACCCTGCCCTTTGATGCTCTGCTCGCATCTCCCTTCTCCTCCTCTTTTTTCGTCACTTGTAGTCAGGCTCCTCGCATTCCCCCCTCCCTTCTCGCCCAGCCCTTTGATGCTCTGCTCGCATCTCCCTTCTCCTCCTCTTCTTTCGTCACTTGTATTCAGGCTCCTCGCATTCCCCCCTCCCTTCTCACCCTGCCCTTTGATGCTCTGCTCGCATCTCCCTTCTCCTCCTCTTTTTTCGTCACTTGTATTCAGGCTCCTCGCATTCCCCCCTCCCTTCTCACCCTGCCCTTTGATGCTCTGCTCGCATCTCCCTTCTCCTCCTCTTTTTTCGTCACTTGTAGTCAGGCTCCTCGCATTCCCCCCTCCCTTCTCGCCCAGCCCTTTGATGCTCTGCTCGCATCTCCCTTCTCCTCCTCTTTTTTCGTCACTTGTATTCAGGCTCCTCGCATTCCCCCCTCCCTTCTCACCCTGCCCTTTGATGCTCTGCTCGCATCTCCCTTCTCCTCCTCTTTTTTCGTCACTTGTATTCAGGTTCCTCGCATTCCCCCCCTCCCTTCTCACCCAGCCCTTTGATGCTCTGCTCGCATCCGCCTTCTCCTCCTCTTTTTTCGTCACTTGTATTCAGGCTCCTCGCATTCCCCCCTCCCTCTCGCCCAGCCCTTTGATGCTCTGCTCGCATCTCCCTTCTCCTCCTCTTTTTTCGTCACTTGTATTCAGGCTCCTCGCATTCCCCCCTCCCTTCTCACCCAGCCCTTTGATGCTCTGCTCGCATCTCCCTTCTCCTCCTCTTTTTTCGTCACTTGTATTCAGGCTCCTCGCATTCCCCCCTCCCTTCTCGCCCAGCCATTTGATGCTCTGCTCGCATCTCCCTTCTCCTCCTCTTTTTTCGTCACTTGTATTCAGGCTCCTCGCATTCCCCCCTCCCTTCTCACCCTGCCCTTTGATGCTCTGCTCGCATCTCCCTTCTCCTCCTCTTTTTTCGTCACTTGTATTCAGGTTCCTCGCATTCCCCCCCTCCCTTCTCACCCAGCCCTTTGATGCTCTGCTCGCATCCGCCTTCTCCTCCTCTTTTTTCGTCACTTGTATTCAGGCTCCTCGCATTCCCCCCTCCCTCTCGCCCAGCCCTTCGATGCTCTGCTCGCATCTCCCTTCTCCTCCTCTTTTTTCGTCACTTGTATTCAGGCTCCTCGCATTCCCCCCTCCCTTCTCACCCAGCCCTTTGATGCTCTGCTCGCATCTCCCTTCTCCTCCTCTTTTTTCGTCACTTGTATTCAGGCTCCTCGCATTCCCCCCTCCCTTCTCGCCCAGCCCTTTGATGCTCTGCTCGCATCTCCCTTCTCCTCCTCTTTTTTCGTCACTTGTATTCAGGCTCCTCGCATTCTCCCTCCCTTCTCGCCCAGCCCTTTGATGCTCTGCTCGCATCTCCCTTCTCCTCCTCTTTTTTGGTCACTTGTATTCAGGCTCCTCACATTCCCCCCTCCCTTCTCGCCCAGCCCTTCTTGTTTTTACTGCACTTCGACCTCTGGGTAAACATCACAAATCATTTAACGCGGTGTGTGAGGCGGCAGGAGTGGCTCGCTGCACCCACCAAGGTAACTCCTTCGCAGGTTTATAAAATCCCATGTATATGTTAACAAGGCTGAATTGTGGCTGTTAACTACAAGGCTTGCTTTTCCGCTGTGTTTCTCCATTGCCAATTATGTGCCTGCAAGGCACAAATTTATGTCAAATGCGCGAACAACCGTTATTTTAAATTTTAGTTTATTTGACAGTTTGAGCACTAGTACTGCTCACCCTATCTCCCCCTTTACAGTGCTATAAGCCGTGCGGTCTCTGCGTAAGCAAACGCAGCATTTCCATCACTTGGTGCGCCTAACAGAGACGGCAAAGAGTTAATAAGCAAATAGTCAGAACCCCTTTACAGTCCGGATTACTTCATACGCTCAGCAAGGAGGCAAAAAGTTTACTGTTTTAACATTAAACACGTGATGCTTATTAAGTGACAAACGTTTTCGCCAGTGACGATTGCGTGCCTTTAAGTACAATATTCGTTATTTAAAATGTTGGCAGCACTAATACTGCGCCCCCTCTCCCTATAAATGCTATATTTAGCCCGGTCTTAGCGTAAGCTAAGAGTCCTCATCTTTTGGTGCGCTCAGCACAAAGGCCAAAATGTTCATGAGCAAATATTTTGAACACCTACACTCCGCATCACTTGGTGCTCTCAGCAAAGAGGCCAAAGTGTTAGCGAGCAGGTACTCTAATAAGCTATATGGATATCCCACGGCGCCCCTCTTTACAGTGTCGCACTCAATCTGTTGTCAGTGTAAGCAAACAAAACAGTCTGCATCACTTGGTGCACTCAGCAGAGAGGCCAAAGAGTGAATGAGCAGGTATTGTAATAAGCTATATGGATATCCCACAGCGCCCCTCTTTACAGTGTCGTACTCAATCTGTTGTCAGTGTAAGCAAACAAAACAGTCTGCATCACTTGGTGCACTCAGCAGAGAGGCCAAAGAGTGAATGAGCAGGTATTGTAATAAGCTATATGGATATCCCACGGCGCCCCTCTTTACAGTGTCGTACTCAATCTGTTGTCAGTGTAAGCAAACAAAACAGTCTGCATCACTTGGTGCACTCAGCAGAGAGGCCAAAGAGTGAATGAGCAAACAGTAAGAGCCCATGTACAGTCCAGCTCATTGCATACATTGAGCAAAGATGCCAAGGAGTACATAAGCAGGTACTCTTAACACTGACAGCAACAACCTATAGGCACTGCTTCACCAATGCACCATAACAATGTACACACTTTATGCTGCTAAATTGTTTATAAAGTGTAAAATGTTTCACCATTGCCGTTTGTGTGTCTCCAAGGAACACATTTATGTCAAATGCGCTATCATCGGTTATTTAAAATTTTTAATTAATTGGACAGTTTGGTTATTAGTACTGCCTCCCCCCCAACCCTCTCCCACTATACACTGCTATATGCAGTATGGTCTCTGTGTGAGCAAACAGAGCATTTTGCATCACTTAGTGCGATCAGCAGAGAGGCCAAAGAGTGAATGAGCAGGTATTGTAACCAGCTATATGGACATGTGACTGCGCCCCCTTTTACAGTGTTATACTCAATTTGGTGTCAGCGCATTTCTTGGGGCGCTCAGCAGAGAGACAACAAAGTTAACGAGCAAATAGTTTGAACATCTTTACAGTCTGGATTACTTGGTACACTCAGCAAAAAGGCCAAACACTTAATGAGCACGTATTGTACACATGTATATCACCATCCAATAGGCACTACTTCACCCATGCAGCATAACAATGTACATACTTTATGCTGCTAACTTGTTTATAAAGTGGCAAACGTTTAAGCTTTAGTTAATTGTATGGCTACAAGGCTTACATTTATGACAAATGAACGTGTTCTTTGCCAAATGTATACACATATTAAAGTAGAGCCAGGCAAATCCCCTAAACTGCAGCTTCTAAACACTTTAATTTACAGCATGCTAAAACACGTTGGTTTTTTTTTGTGCTAAGTTAGTGCCTGCCTTAGCGTCCTTTTTAGGTCTCGCCTGAGACAGCGCTTTAGCGCTGCGCTGGCGAGACTTATAGTAAGCGAGTTTTGGCAGTGCAAACAGTGGCTTTTCAGGCCTCCAAATACAGTGCATGTGCGCCTCCGGGCGCGCGCACCATTTGGAGGCCTGAAAGCACTCGTTTGCTTTCACTTTCGCGGCCCCTTTGATGCCCCGCACCACTGTGCCCGCCCCCACTCCCCCCTCCCACTCCCTCCTCGTCAACTTCAGTGCGCGCTTGTTTATACAATGCAACCCTGCTCTCCGCTCCCCCGCCTGGAATGCGCTCCCCCCCGCCCGTTTCCTCTTCCCATATATTTGTTTCTGTCTGCCCACCCCTCACTCTTAATCTCTGCCTAACTCTTTTTCTCTTTCACACTCGTGTGCTTTGCATGGATGCGGGCAGAGAACAGTGGTGCCAGTTTAAAAAATAGCGTTGGGGTTGGGGCTGTTTTTTGTTGTTGTTGTCAACAGCCCTTGTAAATAACATAATTACACGCAGCGGCTTATTAAATTATTTACCTCGCCTCGTGCATCTTCCCCCAAAAATAAGCAGGCGACACCGAGACAGCCTCATCACAGCTAACTCCCCACCGCGGTGCATAATTCTTTATTGAGGCATATTCAAATGTTTGTGTGCCGTTTAAGCAAAAAAGGTCTCTCCCAGACGTTCTGAGCTAAACATGCAATTTAACGCTTCAGGTAGAAGCGTTCAGCGCCGTGCATCCTTTACCAACAACAAAACAAAGCGCACATGAGTTTTACAGATGTATTCTCCGAACTCTTCTCGTGTCACATTAATTTTGACAAAGTGTGCTGCTTCCTTTGGGCTCAGTGTAGCGCGCGGTGCGAGTGTCAGTCTCCCCCTCCTTGTATTTATAAACAAAGTTTTACTTACCTTGATCAAAAAATGGGGTTAGGTTTAAATGCCTTCTGTGGTGGAACAATGTGCGTCTCTTTCAGAGCAGCCTAAATGTTTTCGGAAATTGCTTTCGCCTAATTAAGGGGCTTATATAGACTGCTATAAGTTTCAGGACCGCGAATGAAGTAGCAGTACGAGAGAGGGGGGGTATACATTTATTAAGTACACTTTTATTGTGCGTTTAGCTCGGTGCCTCGCTGCAGACACAGCTCTGGAAATAAAGGTGTTTAATCTCCCCTGACTGACGGAAGAAAAAATAGCCTGTAACTGATCAAACAGTCAATGGCGTTGAACCAACAGTTTATGGATTGCTGTTTGTGCTACAAAATAAAAAATAAATCACTTACAAATACGCAGATTCGTCTGAGGCGCTGAAACTGATTTGAACCACAGACCAGTTCTGCAAATACAGTACCGAGCCCAGTGCTCACAGAATATGACCCGCATGGCAGGCTCTTCCATACCATTCGTCTTTTATTTTTTAATTTTTAGAGGGGGCACATGAACACCGCATGTACAGGAGCAGGGACTATGGCTAGCGCCTCCCAGAATCTCAGAGGTCGAAGGACTTGGATATTTCCTAATTTTTTTTTTTTAAATCATTCTGTCAGCGACACGGCTCCAGAATGGATCCCAGCAGCATTGCCTTGCAGTGCCAGAGGGGGGCTGCGCAGCCAGGGTGACCCCCCGACACCGGCCCCTGTGAGGAGTTGTGTTCACACTCTCCAATATTGGCAGCTGGGGTCATTGTACTTGCCAATGCATGCTACTGTAAAACCGTCATTAGTGCCCCCAACCCTCAGCGGGTCTTGTATTATTGATCACTGGCAAGGACAGGTCCACACTGGGATCAGTATTGACGAACTCGGAGTCATCATTTGCCCTGCAATAGGTTAAGCATTTATGCAAGTTTAAACTATTGCCATTGTAAATGACAATGCATTTTATTTATGTCTCAAAAACAAAAAATAAAGAAAAAGCATTGTCATTTACAATGCCAATAGCTCAAACTCACGTAAATGCGAGACCTGTTGCATTGCAAATGCTTGTTTAAAATATTATTACTGATTACATTTTTTTTTCTAACAAGATTTTTAGTTCAACGTTTGATGTTTATAAAATTTACAAGGAAACAGCCCCTGCTGATCGTATGCCTTCTAGACAGAAAAACACGTCTTTATTAGCAGCTGCTTACAGTATTTCCGTGTTTTTCGATATTACATTTTATTGTACTGTGGTGTTGTTTTATAGCCTAGCGTGTGAAGTTGATAAAGTACAAAGGTTTCAGCCTTTGATCATTATCTTCCTTCCAGGCACAGACACAGGTATTTTTTTTAGCTGGCGTGATTTTTATACAGTTCAAAGGTTACAACCCCTGCTGATCCTGTGCTTTTTAAGCACAAACATCCAGTTGTTCAATAGCAGCTGATTAGTGTTTGTCAATGTTTTTTAAGGTTAAATTTTAGCGTACTGAGTTGTTGTTTTTTAAGCCAAACAACTCATGTTAATAAAGTACAAAAGGTTTCAGCCTTTGATCATTTTGTGCTTCCTAGGTACATACATATATAGTTTTGAACTAGATTCCTAATTATTTTTCTACTGTGTAACTTTTGAGCCAAGCACAAAATGTAAGAAAAAGTACAAAACCTTTCGGCTTCTGCCCATTGTATGCTTCTCAGACACACAAAAACACGTTTTTTTCTAATTTGTTACTGCATAGCCTGCCAATCATATGCCTCTAAGGTCCATACATACATTTTTAGGTCTCGCCTGACCAGCGCTTTAGCGCTGCTCTGGCGAGACTTATAGTAAGCGCGTTTTGGAAGTGCAAACAGTGGCTTTGCAGGCCTCCAACTACAGTGCATGTGACCCGTCCGGGCGCGCGCACCATTTGGAGTCCTGCAACCACTTGTTTGCTTTCACTTTAGCCGTGATTCATCGCACCATTTGGCAGCCTGCGTGCCCGCCCCCACTCCCCCTCCCATCCGTCAGCTTCACACCCCTCCCACCTCCCAAACAGCATCGAGCAGCGATCGCGATCGCCGTGGCCCCCCTCCCACCTCCCAAACAGCAATAAGCAGCAATCGCCGTGGCACTCTATTTATTTATTTATTAGAACACCCGTCGTAATGCTTGCCTGAAAACAACACCCCTCCCACCTCCCAAACAGCATCGAGCAGCGATCGCGATCGCCGTGGCCCCCCTCCCACCTCCCAAACAGCAATAAGCAGCAATCGCCGTGGCACTCTATTTATTTATTTAATAGAACGCCCGTAATGCTTGCCTGAAAAGAACACCCCTCCCACCTCCCAAACAGCATCGAGCAGCGATCGCGATCGCCGTGGCCCCCCTTCCACCTCCCAAACAGCAATAAGCAGCAATCGCCGTGGCACTCTATTTATTTAAGCGAGGTTCCCCATTTTCCCAACCACCTCTGATTTCCTCATTCCAAACTCACTCTTCCCTCCATGAAAGAGCAGCCCTGATCACTGTACAGGAATGCAGTTTAACTCCTTGGACGGCAGACCTGGGCGTTTCCTCCGTGTAATCGTATAATTACCGTGTCAACATGTCCGCTAATGTTTTTATTCTTGTGAAAGACTGAACACAACATTTCTGTACATCAATGTTATAGTGAACCTTCTCAAAAATCACCACCACGCCCGGACCGCTCAGATACACTCACAGGTGACAGGATAGTTTTCAGGTAAGTAGTTGCTTACATATCAGCGCAATTCTAGGAACACAGTGAGAGGAGGTTGGTGCTTCAGAAAAGCCCCTGTTGCTTTAAACACATCAACATAGAAAGTGGCTTTGGAAAACAGACCAAATGCAATGAGCTTTGTTCTCTTGCACTTAATTCATTATCTTTCATGGGCGCCAGTGTTCAGGCGCATAGATTCGATGCTGCTCAGCAATCAAGGCACAAAGCACTGCATATTACTACGGTTTATTGGGATATTTTAGGACAACATTAATAGGTCACAGTCTTAGATAAAAATATGAAAACATGACACCGATACCTTCTTAGTGTAATCTGTGTGCATTATTAAAAATTCAAAACCTTGGTCAACTGCAAACCTATAGAACATAACTGCGAAAATCTGATACAGCTAAGAAAATATTGGTTAACAAAAAGGTAAAAAAAAGCAAAATCGCCTCTGGGTTGTTAGCAGAGCAATCAGCCTACAGGGTTCTGGAAAACACTCTAATCTCCAGCGCCTGCAGCTAAAAATAGCTAGCACCCCAAACCCCACGGACTGCCTTCCACCACTTCCTCCCTCCTCTCGCCCTTCTCTGCTTCCCCCTTCCTGTTCCCGGCTCTTGTTTTTCCCTCCCACTGCGAAAAAACATAGCTTCCTTTGCCTGGAGAAGTACGTTTCACTGTAAACCCTTCGTTTAAAGGCCTGAAAAACTAGAAGTATTAAACACCTGAAAATTGTCTTTCTAATTAGTAAAATTCTTATTTGAAACAAGCATTTGCAATGAAATAGGTCTCGTTTTAGCATGCCACTCGCATGCCAGACTTTGCTCCCCCTTTCTCACCCGCACCTCCAACTCCCTTACTGCACAGGAGACTAACGTGAGAGAACAGACAACAGGCGCCATTCGCAAGTGTTACAAATACAGTAAACACCGGCGCCAGCACAGAAACTATACCAGACATCCTTACGAATTCAAGTTGCAAAACCGGTTCTGGTTCTGCTTTTAAACACACATTAGAGTCGCAGATTGGATTGGAAGGTTTTAAAAACGAAATACATGCAGAGAACAATTTAGGGACTTAAAAACACGCACTAATAACTTTGTAGTAACTTTGTCTTGGGACACTCCAGACAGTCCTCGTGTTTTACGTTTACATGCTCCATCCTCCAGCTCTATTTATTTTATGCCGTTTTAGCAAGCATGAACACTACCTGGGGCTATTATTAGAGGGCTTTATATGAACAACACTTACTTTACACAAGAAGGAGCTTTGGGAACGTGCATCATGAAGTGAGACATTGTAATCGGGGCTGGAGATGCTAATTAGTAATCTGCTTTGAAGATTGTGTTTCAGTTATAGCATTAAACATAAAGGAGCACTGGCAACGCTGATAAAATGGATTTCATTGTGAATACTGACTACAAGTTTTAAAAAAACTGCAGTACTGAAACAAGCATTTGCAATGCAATAGTTCTCGCTTTTGCAAAATTTTAAGATAATGCCATTGCTCATGACAATGCCTTTTTAATATATTTTATAAAACAAACACATAGTCATGCCATTATCATTTACAATGCCAATAGATACTATTGCATTATTAATAGCAATGCCAACTGCTCACACTTTCCTAATGCGAGACCTATTGCATTGCAAATGCTTGTTTGTAGGAGCTGCTTCATTTAGGTCCGTGATGCATAAATATATATAATTTTTCAGCATGTCACTACATTTATAAATAAGTCTTGTTATTATTCGAATCCTTCTAAGTATAGCTTTCTGCTATTTTAAATTTTACCCCATCCAACAGTTTAAAAACACTACCCTTCCACCCCTTCCACCCCCCCCCCTTTTACAGTATTATACTCAGCCCGGCCTTGGTGGAAGCAGCCAGAATCAGTAAAACTGTCGGCTAACCATAAAAAATGCATCTTTCTTTTATTTTCGCCCTTACTCTAAATATCCTGCTTATAGGCTGCACACTTATACCACCACTTTGTTACTCAAGGGAAAGGCCAAGGGGGTAACGAACACGTACGCTCTGTTCTCGTAGCAAAAACGCCAAACAATTAACGTGCAAATTGTCTAAATACTTTAACAGTCTGCATCATGTGGTGCGCTCAGCAGAGACGCCGCACAGCTAATAAACAGGTATTTAAAACACCTATATAGACATGCAATGGCCACTGCCTCACCGATTTAGCACCGCAGTGTAAACAGTTTATACTGTTTAATTTTTAATAGGGGGACATAATATTATAAACAAATCAAACACTGTGGATGAGAAATTTGGAGGCAAAAAAGGGGGAAAAAACATACCACACAGCAGCGTTACAATGCAACAGCATACACACTTGTGCTCTCTTCGTCAGCTATGGTGCTTTCAGTCCAAAAAAACTTTAGGGAATAATTCCCCTAACTTTCACAAAGGTTAGGTGTTTGAAAGTGTCTGCTGTTTGCTAACTTCCAGCGAAAGCTGTAGTGTCTTCTGAGCGTCTAGTGAGTAAAGATAAAGGCCAAAACAACTGATTAATAGTAAACAAGCCACTGCATAGCTCCCCAGACAATATTAGTACGCATAGGTACGTCTTATTAACTTTAATGATGAAGACATTTGCTCTTATGTACTTGGGGTGGCATCTATGTTTGCATTATTGCTATAAATTGCACTTTTTTATTTCTGTGCTGTTTTAATAGGAAGCGTGATGTTATGTCTCATACACAGCTATTGTATATCTCTATAGTAGAAACGCTTACATTTTTTAGTTACTGCTTACTTTGGGTCTACATTAGCCAACTAAATGTAGTTTTGTAACATGTGCCTAGAAATCTGGAGCAGTGTTGGTCTGATTAGTATCCCTGCAAGTACAACATCCGCTACGTTTTATTTCTGGCCTATTGAACAATATTCACACCAGTACTGCTTCCTCTTACCCCCCCCTCCCCCCACCACCCCTTTTAAATTATATTACTCAGCCCCGTCTTAACACAAACAGCCGGAATCAGTAGCAGCCTTAAGGAACCATGATAAAGGCATCTTCCTTCCACCTCCACCATTACTCCAAATATCCTGCTTATTGGCTGCACACGCCTCCACTATCGCTCTGCATACCTAAAGCAAAGGCTAGAGATACAAGGAAAAGATAATATTACAAACACAGCCGATAAATTTAAAGGCACAATATGGGCTCAAGCATTTGCGGTGAGGCATACTACACAGCAGCGTCACTATGCACAAGCATATCCACGTATACTCTTTTTATAAGCTGTGGTGCTTTGGGTCAAGAATAAACTTCAAGGAATAATTTTGATAGCTTTCATTAAGTAAAGGTGTTTTAAAGTGTCTGCTGTTTAGTAACCTCAAACAAAAGCTGTAGTGTTGTGTAACAAGCATTGGCATAGCCAAGAGGTCTCGCCTTTGGGAGCTTATAAGTGTTTAGACATGCAACGGTTGTTATTGTTGCACCAAGGATATTGTGCTGCAGAACTAAATACTTATAAGGTCCCAAAAGCGAGACCTATTGGCTATGCCAATGCTTGTTAGCTTTGAATTGGGTTGCTTTGTAATTTGCCCTCGCATGTTTAACTTCTCCCATGTCTTGTGATCTAATAGCCCTTGACAGTGAGCGATACGCCTCTCTGCAGGTTTTGTTATACCAGGAGGCCTTTGATGCCCCTGCCTCTGGCTTCTTTTTACTGGTCTTAATGAAAAAGGTTTTATGGTTGGAAAACAGGTCTTGATGAACCAGAGGCGCTAGTAAATTAATATCCGCTTGGGAGGCACAGCTTTTAAGGCAGGATATTGAATGAGCAACCAGGGCCTTCATTGCACCTAAATCCCCTTCGTTCTCAACAAGCCTGGTCCATTTTACTCTCCTCATGTTGTTTGAAAGTGATACTGCGGGAGGGAATTCACCAGCCGCCTTTTTGGAGGGGTTCTGTGGAGGTAGGACCGCAATTGTCAAAATCAACGGGTCATGATCGCTTTCCATACGTTCCTGGACCTTCGTGTCAATTAGGGAATGCCATGATTCAACATTAAGAAGGATAAAATCAATACAGTTGCTCCTAATGCCATTATTTAAAGTATGCACACCCTTCCTATCCGATTGGGACCTCCCATTCACTGATCACACACCCCTTCCCAGGCATAACCCCTTCAGTTGCAGGGCAGCTTCTGTCCATTTTTTGATTGGGCACAAGTCTAGGGTCGGAATGTTCCACTGCAGATCCTCATCTGCACTTAAATTGCCATCCTCTAAATCCAACGGTAAATCGAAGGTGCAGTTAAAGTCCCCCATAATTAGCAAGTTGCACCCATCCCTCTGATTGTCTAGAAAACTGTCAAGGTGGTCGACAGTCTCAGAGCGTCTTCCACCCGGTTGCCCTCTGGCATAAACAATAATTAACAAGGTATCACGGCCATGGTTCATCCGAAGCCGTAGTGCCATGATATCTGAGCTGTCGATAGGGACCTCCACAACACTAAAACCAATTTGCTGTCTCACCCAACAAGTGAGGACACCAGACGGTCTACCCTCCCGCCCCCCTTGTGCGGGTTTCAAAAAGCTTAAAAACCCAGGGTAGTAGACCTGTTCAGTAGACCAGGTCTCCTGGAATGCCAAGAGATCAAACTGTTCAATAAACACTGCCCAGTCACCTGATGCAGTTTTAGGTAGAAGACCTGCGATATTCCAAGAACCTACTGTCATAACAGACTTGAGATGACCTTGAGGAATACTTCCTGGAGAAGGAGGGAGGGGGGCTATCTCCTCCATCAGCGTGTCAGGACCCTGACGGCAGTGCTGTATTATGGGTCCAATACGTTGGCCATGTCTTTCTGTGTCTCCCTTCTCTGTCTCGCTAGGATGGAATAGGCTCCCCCGAGGTGCTCAGGTTTGTTGCATGAAACACCCCCCTCTGTATGGGTCACTCTGGTCTTATTAGAGAGATCAGAAATAATTTGAGAGGGGGAGGCATTGCCACAAACCTCTGGGACCCCAAAAATACTATGCTCAGAAGAGACAATACAATCGGAGGCTATAAGTTAGACGATATCTTCAAGTGAGGCCAGGGCATTAAATCGATTATTAATGGGAAAAGGGTAGTTAAGTTGATCATGTATTTGAAAAGGCTGTCTCCTTCAAGCATATCTGGGAGTAATCATGGGGCGGTAAAAATACCCTAGGGGAAGGACAGATATGTCGTCTCTAGTGGCAAGATCCCCCGCCCTCTCCAAGATTTGCTGAACCAAACTGGAGGACCCAAAGCTTAAAACCACACAATCACCCCGGAAAGACTTGTGCGACTTCCCTAACCATGATACTCTACGTATCATTTTAAATTCATTAAATAATTGGTTTTTAATCCCCGTCCTTTGACTCAATAGGTGTAAAGCCTTATTTCTCAATTATAGGCCAATCCTCAGATGTCTGCGACAATAGCCCAACACTATGGTATAGGGGGTAGCTTCCGGGGGAAGATGTAAAAAAGTAGGACCATTCTGGGCGTCTACCGGGCCCGGTCAATTGGGAGAGCATGCCCGAGTTTCTCTCAAAACAGGATGCAAACCCAATGAGCTGGAACCCCCCCGTGGCATGGAGGTATGATGGCTAGCATCAGGGGCTAATTCAGTAGAGTTCGATACGTTAGAAACAACCCCTTTTACAACCTGGTCTCCACCGCCTCTCTATGGGGAGCAGCATCCACCGATCGTCTGAGCTCTAACACAGCTCGGGGAGGAATGCGATAAAACCTATTCTAGTTTGTTTAATCTGCCCTCTATCAAGCTCAGTTTATGGATCAGGGGATCAGGGGATCAAGGAGGTTAGAAATTCCCTGCAATATCCGAGTGTAGAGGGATTCCTCAATGGGTGTGGGGTGACTGGTAACTGCACCAGTAGCCATGGTAGGCTGGCTACATCCTTCGTGCCCCCCTTGAGCTACCTTCCATTTATCCCCAGCTATGGATTGTAATATAGCCCTGGATGGACCCCGACCTTTCCTTTTCTTTAGGGGGAGCTCTCCTTTACCAGACTGCATAGGTTTCTTACCCCTGGCTTAGGGCCATTAGGGAGGGGGTGGGAGGTGTATCTAGATGTATTAGCTCAGTGGGGGTAATCGTCCTACCAATTGGGGGTGGCAGCGAAGGTTCTAAGGATAACCTACGTTCAGTAAGTTGGATCTCATGAATCAGTGCAGATTCCGCCCTAGACAAAAAAGCATCAAGCGTTCCCACAACCCCTCCTCCCACCCCAGTCTTGCTCTTACAAGAGGGACCCTTCCCCACAGGAGGCATAACCACGGATCAGTTAAGACTGGTAGGAACCCTTACTACGAAAAGGAACACTCAAATAAGCAAAAAGTAGCCCAGCCCAGCCTCTACCAGTCTTGGACGGGCTCAGACGGGCCCGCCCTTGGTCCGGGCTTCGTCCGGGCTGCGTCCCGTGCCGCGGTGGGAGAGGCTGCGCTATAAGCGCGTTGGTCACGCCTCCCCCTTACTCGTGGCAGCTGGTCGAAGTGGTGGTGCACTCTGGGGTTTGTAGTCCCCCCCGGAGTGTGCGGATTGGTGCAAGATGCGCGGCGCTGCCCCTGGGACCCTCGTCCCACCAGGGGTTCCCTTGTCTGTACTGGTGCTGGCTCGAACAGGCGGCAGATAAGTGATAGGCAGAAAACAGTTCCCGTGCCGCGGGGGGAGAGGCTGCGCTATAAGCGCGTTGGCCACGCCTCCCCCTTACTCGTGGCAGCTGGTCGAAGTGGCGGTGCACTCTGGGGTTTGTAGTCCCCCCCGGAGTGTGCGGATTGGTGCAAGATGCGCGACGCTGCCCCTGGGACCCTCGTCCCACCGGGGGTTCCCTTGTCTGTACTGGTGCTGGCTCGATCAGGCGGCAGATAAGTGACAGGCAGAAAACAGTTCCCGTGCTGCGGGGGGAGAGGCTGCGCTATAAGCGCGTTGGCCACGCCTCCCCCTTACTCGTGGCAGCTGGTCGAAGTGGTGGTGCACTCTGGGGTTTGTAGTCCCCCCCGGAGTGTGCGGATTGGTGCAAGATGCGCGGCGCTGCCCCTGGGACCCTCGTCCCACCAGGGGTTCCCTTGTCTGTACTGGTGCTGGCTCGAACAGGAGGCAGATAAGTTACAGGCAGAAAACAGTTCCCGCACCGCGGGGGGAGAGGCTGCGCTATAAGCGCGTTGGCCACGCCTCCCCCTTACTCGTGGCAGCTGGTCGAAGTGGTGGTGCACTCTGGGGTTTGTAGTCCCCCCCGGAGTGTGCGGATTGGTGCAAGATGCGCGGCGCTGCCCCTGGGACCCTCGTCCCACCAGGCGTTCCCTTGTCTGTACTGGTGCTGGCTCGAACAGGAGGCAGATAAGTTACAGGCAGAAAACAGTTCCCGCTGCCGTGGGGGGAGAGGCTGCGCTATAAGCGCGTTGGCCACGCCTCCCCCTTACTCGTGGCAGCTGGTCGAAGTGGTGGTGCACTCTGGGGTTTGTAGTCCCCCCCGGAGTGTGCGGATTGGTGCAAGATGCGCGGCGCTGCCCCTGGGACCCTCGTCCCACCAGGGGTTCCCTTGTCTGTACTGGTGCTGGCTCGAACAGGCGGCAGATAAGTGACAGGCAGAAAACAGTTCCCGTGCCGCGGGGGGAGAGGCTGCGCTATAAGCGCGTTGGCCATGCCTCCCCCTTACTCGCGGCAGCTGGTCGAAGTGGCGGTGCACTCTGGGGTTTGTAGTCCCCCCCGGAGTGTGCGGATTGGTGCAAGATGCGCGGCGCTGCCCCTGGGACCCTCGTCCCACCTGGGGTTCCCTTGTCTGTACTGGTGCTGGCTCGAACAGGCGGCAGATAAGTGACAGGCAGAAAACAGTTCAATTTAACTGGCCCAAAGTCTTCTGTCGCAATCACCTCAGCTGAGCTACGGTCTAGGCCATTCTCCAACAGCTGCAGGTGAGCATAGGTTCGTGGAACACAATTTGTGATTGGATCTCAAAGGTGAGGCAGCAAAGGCCTGAAAAGCCATAATCTTGGCTTGTAAAATCTGTTTGGTTTGCTAAAAAGTAGTAGCCTACTGTTTAACTATGGTTGCCTAGTCTTAGATCTGTGGTGTTGAAGAAGCAGTGACTGTTGAACACCGGCTAAGACTTCTTTTAGCGTAAACCTGCTGTGTATGCACCCGCCCCTCTTAGCCGCAGAGGCGGTATTTGATGGAATGGTGCATATGCAACCTGTATGATGGTCTACATGCTTAGCTGAAATATTGAGGTCACCTTTGCTGTACTTACTGCTTGTCCCGGCCGCTGCTTCCTTGGAGGCAGGCTGAGGAAGTCTGACACTGAAGAGAGGGACCACCGCAACTCATACTTGTATATATTCTTGTGCACATGCACCACGGCCCTCAAACTCTGGCCATGTCCATGCTGACATGAATGCGGTTCGGTTGAGCAGAATCATTTGAATGCTCGTGTTGTGCTATTTGCTTAAGGGGTCTCGAATGCGGTTACATGTGGTGCTTCAGTCGCGTTATTATCTGTACTACTGCAGAAGAGCTATTGGAGCCAGCACTATAAAAACAAGCATTGGCATAGCCAATAGGTCTCGCCTTTGGGACCTTATAAGTGTTTAGCCATGCAACAGGTGATGTTATTGCACCAAGGATATTGTGCTGTATAACTAAACACTGATAAGGTCCCAAAAGTGAGACCTAATGCTTGCTCTTTTTGCAAATGGGACCAATGTACTGTTTCATGTGTGTATCAATAAAATTCAATAAAGATATAAAAAAATAAAAAAATAAGAGCAGTATCTGAGGGCACTGCTGCCGTTGTGCCGAGGGGCCAGCTACCAATCATAGGCACACGCAAAGCAACGGCAGCTGCGCCGCTCAAGGACATACGAACATCACGTAAAACAGGTGATGGTAAAAGCAAAGACATCAGATGCAAAAATTAGCACAAAAGGGGAAAAAACTGAGAAGGAAGGAAACCAACAAGTAACCAACACTATAAAACCAGAGCAAACGGTCACTGGGTAGAAATGAAATCTCATTAGGAAGTGTGATTAGAATGCATTTGGTTTGGGATGGGAGGTGGGAATATTTAACCCCCAGAGCCCATTCAGTACCATCCCCACCCCATCTGCCAGAATCACTCCCAGTGAACAGCATCACCCGACCTATGGATATCAGAGGACATTCCCTGGAACAGCAATGTCTGACAGCACTCGTCTGTGGAAACCTCCTCGGGGGGAAGCAACTGCCCAGGCCATCAATGCTGGGGGTAGTGCAGGAAGACGTGTTCCATGCCTGCACATGGACAGGACTGCGCTGGGCCTGCTGCGCCTCCCGCCTGACACACACCCCCGCGCTTTCAGCCCGTTTCAGAGGAGGCTGTGGAAGTTTTCTAGGCCATGATTGCCTTCAGGCAAAGATGAACGCCTGGTCTGCGAACCTGCGAGCAATGAATCCCCGTGGGCCTGTGGACCAATCCCGGCAGGCACACTTCCGGGGCTTTCCCGGGGACCCGTCAGTGGTGGCATTGGTCGAATGCAGTGGTGTCCCAGTAGGATGTCAGTGCGGGATCGTCCACACCATCTGTTAGAAGTCAGCGTCTTCCACTTTACGATGTGAGCAGGTGACGTGGGTCCTGGGGAATATGAGGTTAATGTTTAATTTGATTCGGGCTCAGGGACTCTCTGTGTAAATAACAGTATTGAATCGACTTTAAACGAGCGTTCCAGGAAACCCAGGGAGTAGATGGCAGTACAATGGACCAGACAAAGTACGCCAGTGGCCGGCACATGTCTGCCACCCCTCTGCTACCCCCCTACACACACACACACTCATGGAGGCCACCCAAGTCGCCCTTGCTTGGGTGAGCAATGCTCTATAGAAGAGGGCAATGGCACGAGGGCGGCAGAAGTGACGCCCACTGGCTGCAGCCCCGCCTGTTTCAGAGTTTCCGAATCTCCACATCCCCAGCATAGGCTTAACTGACGTCACCGCGTAATGCAGTCCGTAAAGGGCTTGGAAGGTTCTAACTCTCCCATTTGAACAGCAGTTTCCGGGAGCGGCCAAACGACATCGGCTCCAATCACGCAGCCCGGACCAGTCCCCCCGGTGGGGTAGGGGCAATAGGACATCTAAGGAGGATTCTTTAGCAAAGTGGGTACGTTGGAGGGCCCGGGCAAAAGGAAGGGTGACCAATGGCAGCCCCTATGGGTGACTGCGTCCCCCAGGTTACAGCAAGAGCAGGAGGGCAAACAGGGAGGCCAAGAAGGTGCAGAACTAGAAGGGGGTGCCAGTCCACCCCTGCACTGATCACTCCAGCTGCCAGATACTAGACCTCAAGATCCGGGACAGCCATCCCTCCTCCATCGCCAGGCAACCACAGCTTGGCCATACTGTGTCACTCTGCTCCCCAGAGGAGGTGCGTCACAGGCTGTCGCTTCACTGGGCAACCATTTGGGGAGACAGATAGGCAGAGCGGAGAAATAATATAAGAGCTGCGGGACGGAGGTCCTTTTAGAGACTGCTACCAATCCCATTATAAGTGAAACGACAACCAAAGCTGTGCAGGCTGGCACAAGGAAGATAACATTGCTCTCACAGTGCCTGCAGTAAAGCAGCCTCAACACCTTTAGGGATCTAATGAAACCGATTCCCAATGAAAGAGTAGCAACAGGTGCACCAGGTATGCATCTGGCTCCACTAGATTCCCTCGTTGACAAAATAAGGCACCAAAAGTGTCCAGCACCTCGCGTGCACACTCCACATCTGAGCACTCACTTTGTAAGTATTGTAACAAGTTGTCAGCACAGAGAGAAGCATTTACAGGGGGTGTCAACATGCAATATACTGGGATATAAGGCACCTCGTGCGCACCCTCCACATCTGAGCACTCACTTTGTAAGTATTGTAACAAGTTGTCAGCACAGAGAGAAGCATTTACAGGGGGTGTCAACATGCAATATACTGGGATATAAGGCACCTCGTGCGCACCCTCCACATCTGAGCACTCACTTTGTAAGTATTGTAACAAGTTGTCAGCACAGAGAGAAGCATTTACAGGGGGTGTCAACATGCAATATACTGGGATATAAGGCGCCTCGTGCGCACACTCCACATCTGAGCACTCACTTTGTAAGTTTTGTAACAAGTTGTCAGCACAGAGAGAAGCATTTACAGGGGGTGTCAACATGCAATATACTGGGATATAAGGCACCTCGTGCGCACCCTCCACATCTGAGCACTCACTTTGTAAGTTTTATAACAAGTTGTCAGCACAGAGAGAAGCATTTACAGGAGGTGTCAACATGCAATATACTGGGATATAAGGCACCTCCTGCGCACACTCCACATCTGAGCACTCACTTTGTAAGTATTGTAACAAGTTGTCAGCACAGAGAGAAGCATTTACAGGGGGTGTCAACATGCAATATACTGGGATATAAGGCACCTCGTGCGCACACTCCACATATGAGCACTCACTTTGTAAGTATTGTAACAAGTTGTCAGCACAGAGAGAAGCATTTACAGGGGGTGTCAACATGCAATATACTGGGATATAAGGCGCCTCCTGCGCACACTCCACATCTGAGCACTCACTTTGTAAGTATTGTAACAAGTTGTCAGCACAGAGAGAAGCATTTACAGGGGGTGTCAACATGCAATATACTGGGATATAAGGCGCCTCGTGCGCACACTCCACATCTGAGCACTCACTTTGTAAGTTTTGTAACAAGTTGTCAGCACAGAGAGAAGCATTTACAGGAGGTGTCAACATGCAATATACTGGGATATAAGGCACCTCGTGCGCACACTCCACATCTGAGCACTCACTTTGTAAGTTTTGTAACAAGTTGTCAGCACAGAGAGAAACATTTACAGGGGGTGTCAACATGCAATATACTGGGATATAAGGCACCTCGTGCGCACCCTCCACATCTGAGCACTCACTTTGTAAGTATTGTAACAAGTTGTAAGCACAGAGAGAAGCATTTACAGGAGGTGTCAACATGCAATATACTGGGATATAAGGCACCTCTTGCGCACATTCCACATCTGAGCACTCACTTTGTCAGTATTGTAACAAGTTGTCAGCACAGAGAGAAGCATTTACAGGGGGTGTCAACATGCAATATACTGGGATATAAGGCACCTCGTGCGCACACTCCACATCTGAGCACTCACTTTGTCAGTATTGTAACAAGTTGTCAGCACAGAGAGAAGCATTTACAGGGTGTGTCAACATGCAATATACTGGGATATAAGGCACCTCGTGCGCACCCTCCACATCTGAGCACTCACTTTGTAAGTTTTATAACAAGTTGTCAGCACAGAGAGAAGCATTTACAGGAGGTGTCAACATGCAATATACTGGGATATAAGGCACCTCGTGCGCACACTCCACATCTGAGCACTCACTTTGTCAGTATTGTAACAAGTTGTCAGCACAGAGAGAAGCATTTACAGGGGGTGTCAACATGCAATATACTGGGATATAAGGCACCTCGTGCGCACACTCCACATCTGAGCACTCACTTTGTCAGTATTGTAACAAGTTGTCAGCACAGAGAGAAGCATTTACAGGAGGTGTCAACATGCAATATACTGGGATATAAGGCACCTCGTGCGCACACTCCACATCTGAGCACTCACTTTGTCAGTATTGTAACAAGTTGTCAGCACAGAGAGAAGCATTTACAGGGGGTGTCAACATGCAATATACTGGGATATAAGGCACCTCGTGCGCACACTCCACATCTGAGCACTCACTTTGTCAGTATTGTAACAAGTTGTCAGCACAGAGAGAAGCATTTACAGGAGGTGTCAACATGCAATATACTGGGATATAAGGCACCTCGTGCGCACACTCCACATATGAGCACTCACTTTGTAAGTATTGTAACAAGTTGTCAGCACACAGAGAAGCATTTACAGGGTGTGTCAACATGCAATATACTGGGATATAAGGCACCTCGTGCGCACCCTCCACATCTCAGTACTCACTTTGTAAGTATTATAACAAGTTGTCAGCACAGAGAGAAGCATTTTCAGGGGGTGTCAACATGCAATATACTGGGATTGGTTGCTTAAAGAGGTATGCGGGCCAGGGGTTCTATTGCCACTGCAAACAGGACTGGGGACACTGAGCAATCCTGTCGGGTACCCCCCCCCCACCTCTTCTAGGGACATCTTAGAGAGGTTGGGGGCCCTGGGCCACACGTATTTTGGGGGCCCCTGTTTGGAACAGCTTTGCATTTAGCTTTCAGCTCGTTCATGTCTCTTTGGCCAGGTCGCTGACAGCGCACATGCACACCCATCCACATTGTAAATGTGACCCCATCTAAAATCCAGGGATTTTAAGATGTTCTCAATAGTGTAATACAGTCGCAAGTCCCCAAAAGTATTGCAAATAATCTCTGTGACACCACCCATTTCTCTTATGCGAGGTTCTGTTTCGAGCTAAAGGAAATTTTCCTCTGAATGTTGCATGGAGTTGAATAACATAAACACGACTCTTTTCTGCAGAATGTCTGTAATAAACTCCCGTGAATTACTTGTATCAAAAATACATTCGAGGAAAATTATATTTAGATCAATCTATGTTTAAGAATTGCTCAAGGTCATCAGGACAGGACTGTCTATAAAACAGAGCTGGCTGCTCAGGGGGCCTCCTGAAATGCTGGGGCTCTAGCATAGTGCCCACTCTGCCCTCTGCAATGCAAAGGGCTTGGAGATTACCAAACCAGTTTCAACACATGCTAGCGGGTCAGTCTATAGGAGATGTGTCTATTCAATAAAAACCCCCACCCATTCTCATTCTCAACAGCAATGTGTGGCGGAAATCCCAAAGCGAGGAGGTCCTGGGACTCTCACGCCCTACCCCAATATGCCGGGTTTGGAACTTTGGGGATTACGTCTGTAATCAGGAACCCCAGTGGCCCGATGCGCTATGCGGTGCCCTGTTTTTAAGTTTGCGGCTCTCCTCGGGGGTTAGAGGCAATAAAGATGTGGTGAAGTTGTCCCAATGATTATCCTGAAAATTCCCATTAGAAAAGGTGCATTGATGCCCTGGGTGGAACCTGGGGCTGTTGTAAGGTGGGGCCTGCCAGCACACTGCGCACAGTGGATCTCACAACAATGTGTGCTGGATGTGCTTGGAGTGTGAAATATGATATTTGACTTGTGTATTCATCTCCCATCTTGCTTTTGATAACTATGAAATGAATGTTTTCTTCATAAATGCTTGTCCTTCATGGACTTAGCTTGCAATCACTTTAAATGTTGCTATGAATAAAAAGGCTACACCGTGGAGACCACAAACTGGTTTTAAACTCTGTTCTTGAGCACTGCAGCAAGAGAATGTGGGGCGAGCTGCACGTGTGCGCGCATTATGAGGACTGTGGAGCATTGTTTATTAAGGATAGCCAGCCAGGCCAACAGACTGTCAGATTTGTTGTGCTCTTTGCAGGCTTTCGTGATGTAAGCCTTGTAGTCATTCATTGAGCGGCATTCCGAAGTGCAATGAGTCATTCTCCATCAGCGCTCAGCCGACCCTGGTGAGCAGGGGCACCCGTATGTGGCAGCTCTAGTCGAGATAGGAGCAATGACTCATTCTCTATCAGCCCTCAGCCGACCCTGGTGAGCAGGGGCACCCGTATGTGGCAGCTCTAGTCGAGATAGGAGCAATGAGTCATTCTCTATCAGCCCTCAGCCGACCTTGGTGAGCAGGGGCACCCGTATGTGGCAGCTCTAGTCGAGATAGGAGCAATGAGTCATTCTCTATCAGCCCTCATCCGATCCTGGTGAGCAGGGGCACCCGTATGTGGCTGCTCTAGTCGAGATACGAGCAATGAACCATTCTCTGACAGCCCTCAGCCGACCCTGGTGAGCAGGGGCACCCGTATGTGGCAGCTCTAGTTGAGATAGAAGCAATGAGTCATTCTCTATCAGCCCTCAGCCGAACCTGGTGAGCAGGGGCACCCGTATATGGCAGCTCTAGTCAAGATAGGAGCAATGAGTCCTTCTTTATCAGCCCTCAGCCGATCCTGGTGAGCAGGGGCACCCACATGTGGCAGTTCTAGTCAAGATAGGAGCAATGAGTCATTCTCTATCAGCCCTCAGCCGACCCTGGTGAGCAGGGGCAGCCGTATGTGGCAGCTCTAGTAAAGATAGGAGCAATGAGTCATTCTTATCAGCCCTCAGTCGACCCTGGTGAACAGGGGCACCCGTATGTGGCAGCTCTAGTCAAGATAGGAGCAATGAGTCCTTCTCTATCAGCCCTCAGCCGACCCTGGTGAGCAGGGGCACCCGTATGTGGCAGCTCTAGTAAAGATAGGAGCAATGAGTCATTCTTATCAGCCCTCAGTCGACCCTGGTGAACAGGGGCACCCGTATGTGGCAGCTCTAGTCAAGATAGGAGCAATGAGTCCTTCTCTATCAGCCCTCAGCCGACCCTGGTGAGTAGGAGCACCCATATGTGGCAGCTCTAGTCAAGATAGGAGCAATGAGTCCTTCTCTATCAGCTCTCAGCCGACCCTGGTGAGCAGGGGCACCCATATGTGGCAGCTCTAGTCGAGATAGGAGCAATGAGTCATTATTATCAGCCCTCAGTCGACCCTTGTGAGCAGGGTCACCCGTATGTGGCAGCTCTAGTCAAGATAGGAGCAATGAGTCCTTCTCTATCAGCCCTCAGCCGACCCTTGGTGAGTAGGAGCTCCCATATGTGGCAGCTCTAGTCAAGATAGGAGCAATGAGTCCTTCTCTATCAGCTCTCAGCCGACCCTGGTGAGCAGGGGCACCCATATGTGGCAGCTCTAGTCGAGATAGGAGCAATGAGTCATTCTTATCAGCCCTCAGTCGACCCTGGTGAGCAGGGTCACCCGTATGTGGCAGCTCTAATCAAGATAGGAGCAATGAGTCTTTCTCTATCAGCCCTCAGCCGACCCTGGTGAGCAGGGGCACCCGTATGTGGCAGCTCTAGTCGAGATAGGAGCAATGAGTCTTTCTTATCAGCCCTCAGTCGACCCTGGTGAGCAGGGTCACCCGTATGTGGCAGCTCTAATCAAGATAGGAGCAATGAGTCCTTCTCTATCAGCCCTCAGCCGACCCTGGTGAGCAGGGGCACCCGTATGTGGCAGCTCTAGTCGAGATAGGAGCAATGAGTCCTTCTCTATCAGCCCTCAGCCGACCCTGGTGAGCAGGGGCACGAGTATGTGGCATCTCTAGTCGAGATAGGAGCAATGAGTCATTCTCTATCAGCCCTCAGCCGATCCTGGTGAGCAGGGGCACCCGTATGTGGCAGCTCTAGTCGAGATAGGAGCAATGAGTCATTCTCTATCAGCGCTCAGCCGTACCTGGTGAGCAGGGGCACCCGTATGTGGCAGCTCTAGTCGAGATAGGAGCAATGAGTCATTCTCTATCAGCCCACAGCCGATCCTGGTGAGCAGGGGCACCCGTATGGGGCAGCTGTAGTCGAGATAGGAGTGTCCCCTGGTGTTTGATGATGGTATGCAATTGAACCCAAATCCCATCCATTTTAGCAATGCAATATCCGTGCACCACCAAAATGAATGTCTCCCTCTCAACAACGGGGAGGAGGCCGTGCCTTCATGTTTAGTGATATAGGCTTGTATCGTGCCTGCCAAGAACACTTTAAAGACAGGAGACATCAAGAGCTTCAGTGTTTAATTTTCAGGTAGGAATGCATGGTGTGGTAGCTTCCCACATGAGTGTCAGAGTGTATTTAGTGGGTTTTTGCTAAATATTCTGCCTGGGAGACCGGCTCATGTATTTGTATAGTGGAAATGATCATGTCAACTCGTACTGACAGATCATGCATGCTGAATAGAAGGAGTACATTTTGCTATCAGGGTGATGTGCCCCCCATGAGTAAACTGAACCACATTCTTCAATCCAGCGGTGGAAAAAAATAACACTTTTGCTAATTGGTGTGGTAGGAAGTCGGAGGTGAACAAGCTATGCAAACATCAGCAATGCAAGTGAAGCCTTCCCTTACAAGCATCGGTTAGTGCAGTGGCGAGGAGATGTGGCACCAGGGAGTAAGGAAAGATGCTTGATCAGTGATAGGAGCATAAAGGTTTGTAAGGGTGGTATCCCTGCCATCCAGTTTGCCCCTCAGAACAGTAGAACAATCCTCTGCCTCTCCATCTATTAGTTCAGTGTTTAGCAGAAATGGAGTACTTGGTAGTTCCCAGATGAGTACCGCCTGAGCAAATACTGAATAGGTGGTTGTATACACTTGACCCCCCCCCACTGCATTTGCAGTGCTATAACCCCTGTTTTGGCATGGTACTTTACTTGGATGAAAACGACCTAGTTCACCATCTTTTAAGGAAGGACTAGACTTTATATATTTTGCTTGAGGTGTTAAGGCTCCCTATATTCCATGTATGGGGAAAGTTGGCCATAGGCAATGTGGTATAGTCCAACAATTACAGATCCCCCCAACAGCCAGCACTCTGAGACCAGTCAGCCTCAACTCTAATAATGCACCCGCCAGTCACCTACAATATCCAACAGCACCCACCAAGGTGAGGCACCTATAACAACCACACCCCAACAATCCCCCCCATGGCAGTTGCACAAAGACTCATCGTTCAAACGTGCCTGAGACATAACATAGTCATACCTTAAGGAAGGTTGGAAATCTCCACTCCTCAAGGGTAAGGACGAGGGAGAAAGGGAACAGCAATCAGTATATATTATCCTCTGCATCCCAGAGCCCCCCATCAAAAACTATAGTGTACAAAGTATCAGTAGCTACATGTATTACAAAAACAATACAATCTTCCCAGAAGCTCATATTCTCCCCACATCAGCTAATGTCTACTGTTCTGAGCATTATCTTTGGAAGTTGAATGCTGGAATCTCGGCCCACAATACTTTTATTGCCCAACTCCGAGTCCACTCCAATGATGCTCCTCTCTCCACTCGACATTCAAAGGAGCCCAGTGAGGCAGCAGCGGCCAATGTCTGAGTCCTATGGGTACGGGCCAGTTGCTGTGTAGGGCAGACACCCCCTTTTTAGGTCTCGCCTGAGACAGCGCTTTAGCGCTGCTCTCGCGAGAGCTTTTGTAAAAGGGGGATCTGGAAGTGCAAACTAGTGCTTTTCAGGCCTCCAAATACAGTGCATGTGCGCCAGGCGCGCGCACCATTTGGCAGCCTGAAAGCACTAGTTTGCACTTTGAAATCCCTTGTTTACAAAAGCTCATTTCGCGGCCGCTTTGATGAGAACATCAAAGCGGCCGGAAAGTGCTCACCATTTGCCACCCCCTCCCTTATCCCACTTCCCTCACAATGGGGACAGCTTGTTAGAGTTTCGTTCCTATTTAAACCTGCAGACTACTAAAAGAAAATAATTCCTTTTTTTACTGTTGGATGAAGCCAGATTTACAAGAGCGATAGTTCATTGCTGTTTAACCAGGTAAGGAAAATTTTCGGTGAATGTACTTTATATGGCATTTGTATTATTATAAAAAATCCCACTTTGCATCACTATTTTCATATGTACTATCTCTCGTGATACTGCATAAACACGCAGCAATTATATGTACAAACTTTGCTTTTTCAATGCCTCTGCCTAACTTTCCTTATTGCTAGGACTTTCTAACTGATTTATTTGTGGCCGCAAGGTGTTTGCCGTTCCTACCTTCACAATTTTCAAACTAACAAACGCAATAAAGCTGTTAAAAATGTTACACTGTGGGATTTTTAAAAATTAAATGCTAGTAAGCACTGTTTAAAACTTGTTGGTGTAACCCACTGCTGCAGCGGCTCCCGCTTACTATGCTAATTGTTCTATGGAGCCTGTACTTGTCCCTGCCACTCGCCTGTATGTTATCCTTCTCCCTCACTGCCTCATAATTGTTGCTCCATACAAACACGTTTCTTGGCGGCCGCAACGTGTCTGCGTCCTCCCTGAGCACCTTACAAACACTTACCTGCAGTGGCTCATGCTTACTACAGTTATTGTCTGCTGAAGCCTCTATTCGTCCATGACGCTTGCCAGCATTTTATTATCCTCCTTAACCGTCTCACCACTGAGACAGCAGCGCTACATTCTAAGATATCACAACTAATGTGCAAGAACTAACACAGCAAGGCTTTCACTCGTGCTATCTTATATAAATGTACTGCTTAAATGGACAAAGTTTGTTATGCTGTCTTAGTCACAGCTTATACCTTTATTTTAGCCCGTTTTTAAAATTATATTTTATCGTGCTGTTGTTTTAAAGGCAATCGCGTTATATCAATAAATTATGTTAATATACTGCCATATGTTTTAGCCTTAATATACACACAGTTGTCTGCAAAGACACAGATAGCAGCGCTATCCCTCCAAATACCACAACTAATGTAAAAAAACTGAGACAGCAGCGCTATCTCTCAAACGTTACAGCCCCTGTTAATAGTATGCCTTCCAGACAGAAACACACTGTACCTCCTACTCACACATACACATAGTTGTAATCAACAGTACAATTTATTTTTGGCCATAGCTGGTGCCAGCATTTTATCCTTCTTCTTAACCGTCTCACCACTAAGACAGCAGCGCGATGTTTTCAGATACCACAACTAATGTGCAAAGACTAACACAGCAGAGCTATCACTCCTGATACTACAAAATACACATAAAATACTTTACAAGTATAAAGACAGCAGCACTATCCCTAAAAATAAAACACCTGATGTGCGATAACTAAAACAGCAGCGCTATCACTCGTGCTATTTTATATATACGTAGTGCTTACATGAATAATGTTTGTTTTTTTGTCGTAGCCCCAGCTTGGACTTTCTTTTTGGCTGTTTTTACAATTGTATTTGATTGTGCTGTGTTGTTTTAAGCCAATCACGTTATATTAATAAGTACTTACACAGCGCGGTGCGCACCACGCATTGTACATAAAATAAGATCTCTTATTTATAACACACACGTTTAATCTGCAGGCGCAGGGCTGCTATGCCCCCTCACCCTTAAGGTCAGGTTTACATCGCCACAATTTAAGATCTAATTTTAAAATCACGAGTGCCAGCTACTGCAAAGCACCTATGGGCCTCTCATTTCCCTAGGTATGCTGCTGCAGTCTACCACAAGCGCTGTGTTTAGGATTAATATAGCAGTGCTATCACTCAAAATACCATGCTATTCTCACACGCATAGTAATGTATAACTAAGCACAAAGATAGCAGCACTATCTTTTTAATGACAAGTAATGTACATGGACTGAAACAGCAGCGCTATTCATCCAAAGTTACAGCCCATGCTAATAGTACTCCTTCTTGGGAAAAACACACAGTGCCACAGTACTGTCTAGTAAACGTCATCTTAACACACGGGTCAGTGCGTCACTGTTTTACCAGGAAGGGCGCAGCTCGCTCTAAGACGCAGCTCTCTCTCTGCTCTCGGCACTCTGGCCCTGCGCGAAGAAGGGGGGTAGCGTTATTGCTTAAAAACCCCTCGTCTGTTCTCACAATTATGGTAACTTACTTTACACAGCGCGCAGCACACCACGCCTTGCAAATAAAATACCATCTCTTATACTTTATAACACAAGCACATTTAATCTACAGGCACAAGTTTGCTCTGTCTCGTCATCCTTAAGGTCGGGTTTACATCTGCACCATCTACTGCACAATCCACTGAGAGAGCAGCAGATGTTTTCAGATAACACAACTAATATGCAAGGATTAACACAGTAGGGCTAACACTCGTGCTACCTCAAAATACACATAAAGTACTTTAAAAGTATAAAGACAGCAGCAGTATCCCTCAAAGTAACACAACTAATGTGCGAAGCCTGAGAAAGCAGCGCTATCACTCGTGCTATCTTATATATACGTAGTACTCAAATAAACAATGTTTTGTTGTCTTAGCCACAGCTTGTACTTTCCTTTGGGCTGTTATTAAAATGGAACTTTTTCCTACTGTGTTGTTTTTAAGACAATCCATTATATTAATAATTAATTGCAAGATACTGCAAAATGTTTGAGCCTCAATACACGCACAGTGCTCTCCAAAGACACACACAGCAGTGGTATCCTTACAAATACCAAATTTGATATAGGAGCACTGAGACAGCGAATATCTCTCCAAGGTTACAGCCCGTGCTAATAGTATGCTTCCTAAGAACAAGCATTTGCAATGCAATAGGTCTCACAGTTACACGAGTTAAAGCTATTGGCATTGTAAATGACAATGCCAATAGGCATTGTTATTTGCAATGTCAATAGCTCAAACTCACGTAAATGCGAGACCTAATGCATTGCAAATGCTTGTTCTTATTATGTGGCCATGTGTGCCACCTGGATCCTGGTCAGGGAGATGGTCGCTTGGGGTAGGGGGAAGATTCACAGGTGTCCATCCAATACAAAAAACGTAGAATTTCTAGAGTTGTAACCAAAGTTTGGAGGAAAAGAAGAGGGCATAGGGGACAGAGATTGAGGTAAATAAAACCTTTACATTCCCTACTAAATAGAGGCCGGAAGTGCAGGCCTATCGCAGAGGATAATCCCAGTCTCTGAATTATAGCAAGTGGGCCACCACAGGCTTCATTGGGCGGCCAAGCACAGGAGGACTGTCCGACACCCGATGTGCCCTTTTGAAGGCAAACATCTTGGAAAGTCCCTCCAGGGCCACAACCTCCTGTGCCCAGTCCTTGCGGTGTTGTGCACCTCCCTCTACCTTCCTTGTCTGAGAGTCTGTGCTTCAATAACTTGGCCCACTCCAACACACCAGATAATTCCACCTCGTGTTCTTTTGTGACAGGGGCCAATTCCGACACCACCATTTCCAAAGTCTAAGTCCTGTCGAGCCTTTTTCTGTGATCATTCCTCAATAGGCCAGAGTCCACTACCAAAGAGTCAATTTTGTGTTCCAACAGCTTTCTGGTGGAGCCTACTGTCGTCAACACAGCGTCCAGCTTCTCACCTGAGGCTGATGTCCGGCAAGCATCTGCAGATGAGGCCAGAAGGTCGGGGCCACTCCCACCCCAGGAATGGGTGCAGGAGATTCTCACATGGCTTATGCATGCATCCAAATGTGAAGGCATAAATGGTGCAAGAGAGACAGAGTGTTGAGACAGCAGGCTGTGAAGAAGCACGAATGGCTGAGGAAGGGTAAAGTGGGCCAACATTCTCAGGCCACTATACCCAAAACCAACCCGCACAGGACAGGTGTAAGTCACGGTGATCGAGACTAGTCAGTTAGAAATGGTGGTGGGACTCTCCCTTGTTGGTGACCACAAAGGGAATACAGAAGCCAACCATGGACTATTAATGAGTCCCAGTTTCTAAGCTGTTGGAGCAGGTGAGGAGGTCTTAGGCACCAGAAACTCCTCTCAACAACACCCCCGGCACCCCCAGCAGGCCCTTCTGGCAGTGTTATGTCTCCCTGGAGTCTCCAACACATCAAGAAACAAGAAAGAGGGAGTTAAGGAGGGCTCCAGCAGCAGCCCTCAATCTCATTGCTGAGGAGAAAAACCCCCATTGCATGAAGCTTCCGAAGCGCAGGATATGAGAACAAGCGAAGCAGCAGTCAGGGGTCCAACCCTTCCCCCAGGATGGTGTAGTGTCCCATTGAGTCAGGATTGCCGTACCAGTGAGTGAGAAGGTAGGCAAAACCAGCAATTTGGGAGGACACCAGGTAGCAATGGAACCCCTGATGACTCACAAAAGCCTCCCAGGCTACCCGGCATGGTAGTCCTATTCAGCGTAGCAGTTACTGCAAAGTCAGGTGAGGATTGTGCCAGTAGTCCTGGGGGGAGTGTTGCAGCTGTGGCAACCCCCACCCTATACCACCAAAAACTCCACTCAGGGCTAACAAGACCACCTTACAGGCCGTACACAGTACTTTTCCAAGCAGAGGGTACCATCAAATCTGTCACTCTTGGCCACTGCAGCTTCTCCAATGATGTCTGAACAGTAGTCCTACGCAATGCAGCACCCAAAATGAAACCTGGGAGAGGAATGATCCTGATGTTCTGGGGGGACTTGTGGCAGCAGTTGCACTGCCACCACCACAATCGTCAAAAAATCCATTCAGGGCGACCAGGAGCAGCCCACGTGCTGGGCGAAGTCCTCCGCTAGACCTGGGAGCCATAATGGCCATCTCACTCTGTTGCTGCAGCATCTCTGAGTAGGCCCACAGCAGCAGGAAAAAAGTTTTGGAGAGGTACCAGGCCCCCAAGAAGTGTGGCCCCACTTGCCCAGAGTGTCCCCTCTAAGGGTGGGGTGGATCAAAGTGGCAGAACGAAGCGGCAGGCCCCGGAAGCATAGGACTCTGATATGAAGCTCCTCACTCCATGGAGGTTTCATCCGAACCCCCTGAGGATTAAATACCACAGTTGTTGCTAACACACTCTTGAGATCTTCTATGCCACCATTCTCTGAATTATTCCATTATTCAGTTGATAACTTAGCTCACAGTTCTATTAGGAAAACTGTACTTCAAATACAAGCAAAACAAGATACTCATTTTGTGTGGGAGAATATTCATGCAATTTTGTTTGGCTATTTAGCTCTGTAGACAACTAGCTAGACCACTGCCGACCCATAGAACAAAACAAATAAAAACAAAAAGTCAAGTTAGCTATTAGGAAAAGAGAGCTAGGCAATGCAATGAAGCTTACTTTAGAAAATCTAGTCACATGAGAGTGCAGATTCAAAGTTGAAGCATCATACCTGTAAAACATTGGGGTTATTAGTTGTGCAGGATGTGAGGCCTGCACAAGTAATAGGTCCACCATTCCCTCCATTCTGTGAACCAAATACCCAATAGTAGCATCTGATTGCCACAGGACTTCGAAGCAAAGCAATCCAAGGCCCACCCAGGGAAGGTGGTGTGGGCTTTTAATCGCCATCTGCAGGCATGCATTAACAGTCACTCAATAAATTATTGTCCAGTCAGTGATTAATTAAAAAAAGAATAAGGAAATGTATTATACACACACTAATAAATACAATGTATTAATTTACAAATATATATATCAGCCAATGGAAATACCTTTGGTGACACTCTGAAATTAAATTAAACCCATAGTGGGTACTGACCCCCAAAATCACAGTACCCCTCCAACTATACAAGATAGAACATCACACTATGGGGGATGCAATTTTAAACAAAACAGGCCTATTGTCTTTGTAAAAGAGTCATCACAACAATAATAGCATTCCTATTGGCTTTGTCAAAAGTCACCACATCATTATAAAAGACAAGCTCACAGGCTTTGTTTAGGGACACCACATCAATATATAATACAAGCCTATTGGGTTTGTCAAGGGGTCACCACACTTAAAGACCAATAGCCACATGTTGAAAATTCACTATTATTTCACTGAGCTCAATAAGTATATTTAAATGCCGTCTTCACTCGCCTTATTGGCTCAAAAATGTTGTAAGTGGAAAAGAGGAAAACACTATGCCTAGTTCTTGAATTAGCCTCTGCTTTCAATATAGTTGATAGATCTGTATTGTGGGAGATTATTGATAAATGCGGACTTCATAGGACATTACTTCTCATCCAATTGCCTACTGAACGATGAATCACACTGTTTTCTTGATGGGGGAAAGGCTTCAAAAGTGTACATCAGACGTGAGAACTTCCCTGGGTATGAAATCTGCGTTTTCACACTGCAAGCTTTTCCTGCCAAAGCCGATGCCTTCAGCGGTCTCTCATCCAATGGCTATTTTAATTCGAGGGGACTCCCTCGTACGCAGCCAGCATTCTTGCCCCACTGGAGGATTTCAAATTCCATTTCAGGGCTATAGGCCTGACTACGCGTTCCGTGGTCTTACGGCCATGGCGCAGTGTATTACCAGTGGCGGTGCTTCTGATGGCGGAGGAGTCGATGCAGGTGTACCTACTATAAATACTGTCCCATTGCTGCAGCCCAGACCATATGTACCCAGTCCAGTCAATCGTTAAGTAGTGCAAAACATACTTACCTGAATTTTGGCACCAACAGGGTCGTTTTTTTCGGGGTCAAAATGCTGTTGTGAATGGGGGCCCTGGATGAAAGGATCCACGTGGGAGACTGCCGCAAAAGCAAGGAAATGGGTGAACATGCACTCCAAGTCCTTCGATTCAGCCGATTCAAAGCAGTCGGTCTTCCCGCAATGGGCTGCTCGACAGAAAGCCAACGTGTAATTCCAACAGAGGTCAAATTGTCTATACTGGTCTCAGACAGCTGTTTCCCCCTACCATCATCGCGGTGGTCTGCGAATGGCTTGTGGCATCGGCAGTACTCCGGTGGGCTTTCCTTCAACAGACCAACAACATCGTTAGGTAATCCTTTAGTCGCTGCCCCTGTCTTTCCTTTTCTGGCACAGTTCTACCGGCATGTCATTATTGGCTCCTCATTGGGCCACTCATTTCCAGCATTCTCCTTTTCCCCTCCAGGGATCCTCGCAGGACCCTCCACTTCGTCACACCCATCGAGCGATTTTCACCCTTCATCTGGATTGATTCTCAACTACCGTGACAGGTAGTTCTTTCTCCTTTCAATCTTCTTTCATCTATCTTACAATTACTTGTATCCAGGGTCTCATTTCTCCTTTCTTCCTATATCCTGTACAACACTATACTGAAATCTGTAACCATTGTCCTGATGATGAAATGAAATCGAACAGGTCGAAACGCCGTCGACTACTCAGCGTAAACTTTGCCGTTACTGTGGTCTACTTAACCAGTCCAAAACCATAATACTTAATTTGTATATATTTTGTATATATCTTTCACTGTATCCTTGACCACGCACTTATTTTTGTATTTTGCCTTGCACCGCTCACGCTGTTTCTCACCACTGTGTCACTGTGCCGTTCACTGTCAATAGCACGCTCAGAGCACACCTATGTGTTTTTGGTTACTTATGTTTAAATTGTACTGTAGTGCTGATACAACTACTTACAAATAAGAATTTATATTCTATCAAATTATTTTGTGGTCTCCCCCTTTTTCTCCCCTCTCTGAGTGTTTTGTACTCTCTTTACATTTGTCCTCCTCAAAATGATTTCCGGTTGAGCCATTGTTCCAATAACAATATACAGATGACACTCGACTATACTTAAAGGTCTCTTCTCCCAGTGAAATCATACATCTTGCTAACATTTTAAATACTGTTCAAGACTGGATGACTTCACACCACCTAAAACTAAGCCCATCCAAATTGGAATTCCTCCTCATACCTTCATTGCAACCATCATCTTCAATATAATCCTGAATCGACACACTCAATATCTTAAATATTAAGCCCAGTATTGTTGACAGCACAACATCAATAGGAGTCATCTTAGATAAAAGACTAAGGGCCATATGTAGGGAGCATCACATTTACCGATTCATAAATACCGAATTTTACCGATTCGGTATTTATGAATCGGTAAATGTGATGTAGGTAATCATTCGGTAAATTTTACCGAATCGGAAACATTCGGTAATCATGAATCGGTATTTACCGATTCGTTAATGAGGCATACCTTCCCATTGATTCCTATGGGCCTGGAGGCCTGGAGGCCCATAGGAATCAATGGGAAGGTATGGGGGAGCATATGCAAGGGTGGCAGGGTGTCACATTGACACCCTGTTGCACCCTTGAATCTTGCATGTGTGCACATGTGGTGCACAGACATGCCCTAAGGGCATGTATGTCTGCCACATGGCACTCTTAAATCTGCAAAAAATTACTTTTTGCAAGGTATTCGTTATTTATCACCAACCTGTATTTGGTGGTAAATAACGAATTTCTAATACTAATTTTCACTCTTTAGAGTGCTCCCTACATCTGATTTCAGGATTCGGTATTTACCGAATCGGTATTTTACCGATTTCTTAATTTCCGAATCGGTAAATACCGAATCCAGAAATCTGCCCCCTACATCGCAAATGCCTAAATACCGGTCGGTAACGGGATATTTACCGAATTTCGGCCGTTACCGACCGGTATTTGGCTTCCTACATGAGGCCCCAAGGGCCTGATGTGATTGTCGGTGGATGGGCAACTCCAGCACAACGGTAATGGATATTCCATCTGCCAAAATACAAATCCGAAGGATATTTAGGGATTTATATTTTGGTCTACTGGATATCCGTCACCATTGTGATGAAGTAGCCCGTCCACTGAGATCTAAATCAGGCCCTTAACCTTCAATGGCAAATCAACACCAGGGTTAGAATTGTGTGATTTCAACTATGACTTCTTTGAGGAATCCGCTGCTATCTTCCAGAGTAATTGTTGAACATTCTTGTTAATTCCTTAGTGTTCTCAAGGATCAAATACTGTAACTATCTCTTGATTGGTCTCATTTCTCCCACTCTAAATTTATCCTACAGTTGGCAGCACGTTTTGTCTGTAAGACCAAAAGAAATTATTACATCTCACTGATGCTGCATATTGAAGATAATGCCATACACAAGACTGCTTGTATCATGCACAAGGCCCTACACACATCTACTCCATGATACCTGATGGACAAGCTAGAGCTCTCTAGGGGCACCAGATCATTGCTACCCCCAACTTTTATAAAGGCATGACTCATGGCACAATCCTTCTCAGGAAGCATGACCAGATTATGGAACTCTTACCTCCAAACCTATGCACCACCACTTTGATGGATGTTTTAACTATGACCCTTGCCATGGGACTGACAGCACTTCTCCCTCATCTTGATTTGGTCATCAAAAGGCAAGCTGCTACCTCCTTAATATACATACCTCTTGGGAATATTTGACTTTGTGCTTTTTCTAAATGACTTGTAATTTAAAGTATATACTGCCTCAGATAAATGTAGGTTTTTGTAATCTTGTATTTTTGTGATGAGCTTTGTTCATTTTAAATTGGTCCGGTACCTTCAGGGAATGACCATGCTAAATAAAAATGCATAAATAAATATTCAAGAGATCAACTGTTGGGCATTTGATGATGTGGTTGTACTTGTGTAATTGTAACTTGTATACTCAAGTTTATTGATTATATTAGTCTTCTAATATGTTTGCAGAGTGGCTCTCTCATTAACTATATATTTACAATTTGAGAGCCAGGTCACTAGTAATTATATTTTACTAGTTACAAGTAAATATATAAATTTGTGTAAGGATTTTAAATCATACAACACATTCATATGATATAATTACTCTCACAGGGGTAAACACTTAGGCAGTATGCTTCATAAAGCTTCAAAAACATTATTAGCATTAGGACATCCTTTAACAGTTTGATTTAACTTATGTTAACTGATATTTGACTGAGTGTTCATTTCATAATAATGTCCAAATTATACTGAGTAAATTTACTCATTCATCTATTCTTTTGCTCGACTATGTTTCAAATATATTGGAGTAGTTCATCATCTATTAAATGAGGTAACAGTCTATTCATGTTCACTTCAAATTGGTGTCTATTGATCTTTAGTATAGAATTCAGCAGATTGAAAACTAACCAATTAAATTTGGAAACTAGAAGATTTTGTAATAATAGAAATGAAAATCTTATAATCTTTTATATATAATATAACATCTGAAAGAGACTATTAGTTATAAATTCCTTACCTTGGAATTACCCCAGGCGTCAGACTGGATCGACAGAATTTTTTCCTCAGCAGTACCCCTGCACATCAGTGGGTGGCGTCGGTCGGCTCCGCGTCCATCATCTGCGTCGTGGTCACTGGGAAGACAGCGCGGTGCCTACTTAGATGCTGTCCCTGCGCACCAACATCAGTTCTTTCTTTTTCTGTGCTAACCTAGTGCAGATCCAGAGATAGCTTGCCCCTTAGTCACTTTTTTGCAGAACTTTTTTTGACTTTTGTTGACTTCTTTTTTCGAGGCTTCGACTCCTGGATCTCGAAGGATGTCCCATCGTTGGTCCGGTTTCAAGCCCTGCGAGGTCTGTCACAAACTAATGTTTGTGACGTACCCGCACCTCGTGTGCCTCTGGTGCCTGGAGAGCGATCATGACCCAAAGCCGTGCTCTGACTGCTGGGCTATGAATCCGAAGTCTTTGCGGAAGCATTCCTGAAAGCTTTTGGATGCCTGACAGTCGGCTCCACGTCGATCCCGGTCTTGCTCGAGGGACGAAGCCCTCCATCAAATCATTGGCCAGCCCAACTCCGCTGGTGTGCCTTAGTGCTCAGCAGAGTCGGTCGGGTGCCCTGGACCTTCAATGCCGGCAGCTCCAGCCCCGGCACCGGAAGGCTCCCGTGGATCCAAGCCCGGATCCGGATTGGCACTGGTCAACCTTATTTAACCTTCCCCAGCGCTGATCCCTGTGACGATGCCCCCGGCGTCGGCCATGCCCCTGGCTGACGCCATCCCCATCCTCACCCCGAGATGGACCCAGAGCCAGACCAACTTCAGATAAGATGCCGAAGGGTACTTCTGTTCCCTTGTTCATCCCAGGTGTTCCCTATCACTCTGATGGTGGTGATGAGATCTGGGAGAGGTCGCAGGACCCTTTGGAAACCAGTTGGAAGAACTGGACTGAAGAGAGGAATTGGGTGACACCAGGGGTCTGGACACTTCCCCAGACCTTGGCATGCTTTCACTCCCTACCATGGCTACAGAGGAGGGAGCGACCTATGCTGTGGTGGTGCATAGGACAGCTGAGGCCTTGGGCCTGGAGCTTCCTACAGTGATATAAGATAAAGATGGGCAGTGAGGTACATCCTGCGCAAACAAATAGTGATTAAAACAGTGAAAGAGAAAGCAAAAATATCACAAGGATTGCATCCAAGGGAACAAAACAGCCACCACCCAACGCTGTTGCCTACAATTGATAACAATTGTAAATGTACAGAAAAACGATTGTAGTTCCCTGAGCAAACTAAATATATAAGAAGCTTCAATTACAATTCATAGAAGTTATTTTCGAATCACAGATTAGTGTGTTTATGGATGAGGGCCTTATCCGATCTTCATCTTCCTTTATAGTCTCTAATTACGGCTTTGGCATTATCCTTAGGAGACTTGTTTAAACAGTAGGCGCCTTATTGTCCAGATCAAAAGTAATCCAAGTCCATTTATGACTTTTACAGAACAAACTGTTTATTTCATCAGGTCATAAAAGAACAGCCTTCATTTGATCATAAAAAGAGAAGCCAACACGTGTTTCGTCTAAGGATGATATTCCACAAGACTTCCCTTCTCTTTTTATGATACCTTCGGGCGGATCTTCGTCGCAGCAGCAGGGGATGGTTCTCCACCCGAACCTGTCCAGCCTCCTTGCGTGGAGATTGAGCGGCGACAGTTGACAGCATTTGACCTTCCACCCGAAGTTTGTAATGTCTTCTTGGCAGCCAGGCGTCCCTCCACTAAGATGGTATACGCCTGTCGATGGAACAAGTTTGTGGCATGGTGCACAGCAAGGGCTGTGGATCCCCCCCCTGCCCCTCTTTCTGAGGTTCTTTTGTTCCTTCTTTATTTGGCCCAGCAGGGTTTGGCTCTGAGCACTCCTAAAGGCTATGTGAAAGCCATTTCTGCTTTTCTTCGGGTACCAGATCAGCCCTTCTTTGTTCAAGTCCCCTATTGTCAGTAGGTTTTTAAAAAGGCATTATTCACCTCTTTCCTCCATCTCCTTGCATAATACCTCAGAGGGACTTGAACCTTGTTTGGGCCTTTTGTGCGCTCCCTTCAAGCCCCTTCACAACTGTCCTCTTAGGCTTCTCACTCTGAAGACTGCCTTTCTTGTTGCATTCACCTCAGCTAGCAGTAAGTGAGCTTCAGACTCTTTCTTCTAAGCACCCTTTCTTCTCGGTGGATCTGGTCAAAGTGGTGCTTCAAATGAGGCCCTCGTTCCTACCTAAAGTTGTCACTCCTTTTCACATCAGACAGACTAGCACTCTGCCCACCTTTTTTCCGCCTCCGCACCCTTCCAAGGAGGAAGAGAGACTCCACCGTCTGGACCCGAAACGTGCTCTGTCTTTCTACTCTGACCACACGAAGGATTTCCGGGTGGAAGATCAACTTTTTGTTGGCTATGTGGGTGCCAAGGAAGGTCAGGCTGTGCAAAAGTGTATCATCTCTTTATTGGGCTCAATAATTAACACTTATTCCAAGTTTTTGGGGGCTAGTACCTGGATTTTGGCGCTTAAAGCAACTATGCTGTATAATGTATCCCAGTTAAATTCCATTTAAGTTTGACCTGCTGAAATTTAAAGAAGGTGAGGTATTTAATCGACCGGGCAGTTTGGAATCAGCACCCCACATGGAATTCTGACACCTGCTTAACCAGTCAATTGCACCAGTGTCAGGGCTCTTCGAGCAAGTCCAAATCAGGGCCTTTGCTGCTTAAAGTTCATAACCCATTTTTTCTGACATTACTTGATATGAGAATATTTTACCTTATCAAATGTTAAAAATAGTTTAAATTACCTTTACAATAAATTAGTACAAAACGAATATAGTAATTGTAGCAGCATTCTGACACCTATGGCTAAAAATTGAATTTTTCTTTATGCTTCTTAGGTGAAACTTCTGAAATTAAGCCGTTGCTCGACTTCACTCAATTATTCACAATGGTAATGTTGTGTATTTCCCACTAATCTGTAGGACCTGCAGGTTTGTTTGGACAACATAAACTTTGGGCGATGTACCTAGACTGATTCCAGTAAACCCCACAGGATATGTAGGCCTAGAGACCAGCTAGCTCACAGTGCCACCATATGCCCCCCTAACCTTACCAGGGAGCAAATAGTTTCTGGCATCCACTGACCATGACAACCCTGCCGTCTCAGGGCTTGTACAAACAGATCAGAACCTTTCGCTCAGTCACTCATGCTTTCTTGTGCCCAGAGAAATATACAGAAAACACAGTTGGACGTTTTCAATATATTTATTGAACCAACGTTATTTTGGTATAGAATACATGTGCTGCAATAATCAGTAGATAGAAGCAGACAAAAGTGATTACAAGCACCAGAAGTGTAAATAGTAGCTATAGTTCTATCATGGTGCTAAAAAAGTGTATATGTGCAGTCGTAAAAAAGGCGTACCCCTACTATGCAAACCCTACTCTAATTATACCTCGAGTGTGTGTAGGTGTGAAGCCAAGAATCCCCCGAGGGGCAGTCCAACCCCATTACATGGTGGGAGAGAATATAGGTGCCCTTCTTGGTCACGAACTGGACAGCCCCTCATGGAGATGTCAGATCGCTGCGTGGTGAAGTCTCAGCATGCAGGGGCCCTTGGTGTCATCTGAAGGGCCTCCTTTTCTAATCTATTGGGATGCTGATTATTTATAATAGAAAGCAGCCTTGCGATGTTTTGGATATGTAGATAGCTCTGTCACCCCGTGAATGAAGATAGAACGACATTTGTATATAGTGCGTAAATAGGCTTTGTACATGATGTTTCTGGCATCGTGATAATGTTATGCAAGGCTTGATGTGTAAACAAAGTAGTTTCAGAGAGCCTAATCTAACATTGCTGTTCATGCAAATATGTGCAGAAGTTCACAGCAGTAATGTTATTGTGAAAAAGAGGACAATGTAAGAAATGAGCAGACAGATGCTACGTGGGCCTCACCCAGGAACATAATACCCACTCCTCATACTAAGGGTCAATATATAAAAGCTATATAAAGCAGGACAAAATGAGGCAGATTTAAACACTTTCAAAACTACTCTTAAAACATTTAAAAGCAAGCTTCCCCTCAAAATAGTAATATAAAAGCCTTAAAAAAGTTGTTATATGTATTTGAGATCCCAAGCACGAAAAAAGCCATGGTGCCTGAATAAAGAAAATGAAAAGCTGTTTTGATTCATTTTTAGGTTGAGCATTCGAGACATCTTGCATATACTTTAATATATACTTATATATTAGTATATACTTATATGTGTATGTGCTTTGTGGGCTCTGGAATTCAGCCCTTGGACTTGTGTGCTTCCACGTAGGGACTTTTTTTCTTTTTCAGCTGCCTCCATTTAACTGTCTTAATAAAAAAGGCCAGTAGTGGTCAGAATTTCTTTCTGCTGAGGGACTTTCTTTTTTGACATTTTTCTGACAACTGCCTCTATTTAACTTTCTTAATATAAAATAACGACCAGCAGAGGTCAGTAAAATACCAGAATCACTTTAGCATTCTCTGGGATTCCAGTCCATAGAAATTGTCTTCCATGAGTACCTGTAGACAATAATATTGTTGTTCAAATCTTGTATTTTCAGTGATATGACCACTGAAGGCCCTGATTTTATATTAAAAACAGAGCTTTGGACTATACCATTTCCGCTGAAAGGCAATATTTCTCTCCATGTGTTCCCATACCTGGCGTGTCACGCAGTTTGGTGCCTACTTTCCACCATGTTAAAGAACAGTAGCTGTTTCAGCACCCAGGCTAATGTGCTGCATAGCTAAATACATATAAGGTCCCATAGGCGAGAACTGACTGCATTGCAAATGCTTGTTTTTAAAGACAGCCCAAAATGTTCCAAACCACACAAAAAGCCAAATGTTTATGTGTTCCGAGAGGGAGACACAATATTGCTGTTGCCCACAACTGCAGACGACGGTCCCAGAAGCTCACCTCGAAGCTTGTTTATGAAGCAAAGGTGAGTCCATCCAGTTCCCACAGCAACTGCTGTGGGAAGAATTGTATCCAGTAGGGGTATAGTAGAGCCGGTGTCTATTTTACTAGGAGCCAAAGCATCCCAAGGTGGCTCCAAGAATGCATTAATTAGCAATTGAATACGCTTGGGTCAAAAATACCCATGAGCCTTTAAAGGGTCCATGAGAACTTCAATGTCCAGTGGCTCAACCAATTGTGATCCTAGGCATAGATCCAATACGCATTTGTTGCTGAAAAGCAGGAAGCGCAATACAGGTAGGACGCAATGAAGCCAAACAGGCCTGAAGGACAAGAACCAGTGCTCATTTAGTTCTCAAAGCCGAGGTATGACAAAGCAGTGTATCATGCTCTCACGGCATGCTTGTTTCCGGTCCAGGGAAGACATGGCTTGGCAGATCGGGCTGGACTGTTCCCATGAGGCACAGGGTCAGACTGATCTGCATATGGCCATGTCTAAACTGGGGTGGCGGAGTGAGCTAAAGAATGATGATGGTTTAAACCCAAATCAGTTGACTAGGGGGGAGTGCTTGCAATGTTCAACACTCCGTCCATCATCCCCTTTGGTTTTGCTTTGTTCGCCCTAAGTTGGCAGGGTATGCCCAGACGTGGGTCCCTTGCTCACTTTGCCACTGGATTCATGCTAGCCTGGCTGATGACGACTGATTAGCCAGAAACCGGTCTCAGGATGCTTGTTTCCGGTGGAGAGCACAGGACCCACGTCCATCAATTGTGTCTTTTGCTTTCTCGCACTAAGTGCGCCAGGTATGCCTAGACGTGGGTCCTGGGCTCACTGTGCCACTGGAATCAAGCTATCCTGGCTGAAGAGGGGTGAAACCCTGAAACCTGTCCTAGGATTCTTGTTTCCGGTCCTGGGAGGACCTGGATTGGCAGTTCGGGCTGGACTGTTCCCATGAGGCACAGGGTCAAGACTGATTTGCATATGGCCAGGTCTAAACTGGGGTGGTAGGTGAGCAAAAGAATGATGGATTTACCCCAGATCTCTTGACTGGGGGTGAATGTTTTGATTTGGTCTGCATTCCGTCCATCAATTGTGTCTTTTGCTTTCTCGCCATAAGTGCTCCAGGTATGTCCAGACGTGGGTCCTGGGCTCACTGTGCCACTGGAATCAAGCTATCCTGGCTGAAGAGGGGTGAAACCCCGAAACTGGTCCTAGGATGCTTGTTTCCGGTCCAGGGAGGACCTGGCTTGACATTTCGAGCTGGACTGTTCCCATGAGGCACAGGGTTAAGACTGATTTGCATATGGCCAGGTCTAAACTGGGGTGGTAGGTGAGCAAAAGAATGATGGATTTACCTCAGATCTCTTGACTGGGGGTGAATGATTTGATTTGGTCTGCATTCCGTCCATCAATTGTGTCTTTTGCTTTCTCGCCCTAAGTGCGCCATGTATGCCCATATGTGGGTCCTGGGCTCACTTTGCCACTGAAATCAAGCTATCCTGGCTGAAGAGGGGTGAAACCCCGTACCGGTCCTAGTATGCTTGTTTCCGGTCCTGGGAGGACCTGGCTTGGCAGTTCGGGCTGGACTGTTCCCATGAGGCACAGGGTCAAGACTGCTTTGCATATGGCCAGGTCTAAACTGGGGTGGCATGGTGAGCAAAATAATGATGGATTTAATGCAGATCTCTTGACTGGGGGTGAATGTTTTGATTTAGTCTGCATTCTGTCCATCAATTGTGTCTTTTGCTTTCTCGCCCTAAGTGCGCCAGGTATGCCCAGACGTGGGTCCTGGGCTCACTGTGCCACTGGAATCAAGCTATCCTGGCTGAAGAGGGGTGAAACGCCGAAACCGGTCCTAGGATGCTTGTTTCTGGTCCAGGGAGGACCTGGCTTGGCAGTTCGGACTGGACTGTTTCCATGAGGCATAGGGTCAAGACTGATTTGCATATGGCCAGGTCTAAACTAGGCTGGCATGGTGAGCAAAAGAATGATGGATTTACCCCAGATCTCTTGACTGGGGGTGAATGTTTTGATTTGGTCTGCATACCGTCCATCAATTGCGTCTTTTGCTTTCTCGCCCTAAGTGCGCCAGGTATGCTCAGACGTGGGTCCTGGGCTCACTGTGCCACTGGAATCAAGCTATCCTGGTTGAAGAGGGGTGAAACCCCGAAACCGGTCCTAGGATGCTTGTTTCCAGTCCAGGGAGGACCTGGCTTGGCAGTTCAGGCTGGACTGTTCCCATGAGGCACAGGGTCAAGACTGATTTGCATATGGCCAGGTCTAAACGGGGGTGGCATGGTGAGCAAAAGAATGATGGATTTAACCCAAATCTCTTGACTGGGGGTGAATGTTTTGATTTAGTCTGCATTCCGTCCATCAATTGTGTCTTTTATCTTTTGTCCCCAGACAGATTTTGTGTCTATGGTGTCTTTTAAAATTCGAAACCGTGTATAGGCAGTTGGAAAATAAAGGAAGCAGAGTATATCAGTTTGGTATTTGTTAGCTTATTTTTCTTTGCAGGTGTAGTTGCAAGCCTATACTAGTACCAGGATTGGTCTGATGTGTCAGAGCCGGAAAAATAAACAAACCTTTGTGCAAACGTTTTTGAACTACCTGTCGGCAGTGTTGGGCAGTGTTCCCATTCTGTGTAATTGTAAACAGTGTGTGGTATACTAGTTTTGTATAAGACATTTTGACCATAATCTTGATAACAGAACATGTCGCTGAAATTAGATGTACCATCATATAATTTATCATTAGAAAATGCAGCTGTTTGATCTAGATTTGCAAGCAAATTGTGCACAGTTTCAATGTCCAAATCATCGGCGAATGTACTGGAGGTGATGATTTAATTTAAAGAAATTTCAAACAAATATGGAATTTGTAAATGTTGGGTAGGACCATACACATCATATGTTGCCCTGTCCCACACTATTCCTTCAGAAACTGGAACTGCTGTAATGTTCACCAGGGACAGGTCCCTTAGTTCATGGTGCAATGATGCATATGGTTTCAAAACCTATTTCACACGTTGTAGTGCAGAGTCATCTGGGAGATAGTGTCCATTCACAAGTACGAAAAAGACAGTTACCAAACCAATCCAGAGGACCAGGAAAAGTGATCCAATTGTACTGCAGAGGTGTAGCCATTGAACAATAAAGTATGTCTTTTTCAGCCAAAGATAGAGAGCATAAACTCGTAGCTTGAAAGGGAGAGGCAATGGTGGCAGTTCGGGTTCACTTGAATCCGATGAGAAGTCATCATAACGTACAAATTAGCCAGAAACCATCCGGTCTATTTTTGGCAGCTCAGCAGGTTTTGTAGAACTGGGAGATGACTTGATCTGTGGCATATTCACGTAGATGTTGTAGATTTTTTTAATTGAGTTTTCTGTACTCATTGATTGTACAGTTGTAGTTGTTTTAACGGGGGGAAGTATCACTTCATTGTTGCTTACAACTTCTCATTAGAGAGGGGAATCTTCTGTAGTTATTAAAGCTTCCATCTGAACTTCCTGAACGGTGGTGAGAGGAGTACAGTGGCTACCCAGGAGCCCATGTGGCCTACTGTTGAGAATCTGCCACATAGCGTGGTTTGATCAGTTCAATAGAGACAAACCTTTTGTCACTGTGACTGGCAAGGGGTGGAAGAAGTACAGTTCTAGTACCTTCGACAGCAAGGACAGGTACAGATGGCCCAAATTCTTTCTTGTCCACAATTATTTCTCTGACCGGGTCCCCAATCTTCAGGACCCAGGCAGTTCTTTCAGGCATGACCTTCACTTCTCCAGTGGCAGTGTGTTTTACTTGGACGTTGCTTTGTGCACCCTGGAATTTGTTGAGTTTCTGTAAAACAGCTAAACGTTCATTCATGTCAAATAGTGGTTCCGCTGCCATTGTGCTGACATTATCGAGGTCTGATACCCAAATTCTCACTCCAAACAGGAGTTCATAAGGATTCGACCCCACCACGGATTTTCTTGGCATGTTATCGAGTGCCCTCTGGACCCCATATAGGTTATTGACTCAACTGCCACTTGAGCTTAAAACGTTTACTATTAAGGACTGCTTTAAAGCACATTTCTTTCCTCTCAACTACTGAGTTTCCCTCAGGATAGTAGGAGAAGGAGTACTGAAAGGCCACACGGAAACCCCCCTTGGCTTCTTTGTAATCCAGAGAGCTAAACGCCGGAGCCTGTTTGGAATGTAGCATGCCAATTGCACATGTCCCGATGAAGACTCGCAAATTCTTTATAACAGTTCAAGCATCAGCTGAGTGCTGTGGCCAAAGCCACAGGTGTCTGGAGCATGAATCCACTGCCACAAATATGCACTTGTAAGCCCCATCTGAGTGCAAGGGGTCAAATAAACACAAGCCAAAGGCTTGTCTGGGATCAATAGACGTGTCTGCGGTGGACATGCTATGGTTGAGCCTTTCATCTGTTGACAGATGTCACCTTTAAGGACAAAGTCCCTGGTCTGTTTTGTTAGACTCTGCCACCAATAGCACTGCTTAGTAACAAGACTGTAGCAGTAAACCCTGTGTGTGCTGAACCCAGACCCTCATGTGCGGCTAATATTAATCCCAATCTGAGATCAGTGTTTGGTGTTATTCTATCACCCACTTCTGGAATCTGAGCATACAGAATGTTCTGTGGATCTAACTTGTAGGAGTACTTGAGTGGAAAGCCTTTTGGCAGGTGGGTGTCGTTGCGGCCTGTTTTGACAGCCATCAAGATGTCTCTGTCTAATCTCGTCGTGAACGAGTGATTCCAGCAATGTCTAAATTATTTGTATTCAGATGGATCTAGAGACGTTTTTTCATTCGGCAGGGAATATTCTTGCTCGTACTGCAGGAATGCTTGTGTTTGTAAAGTAGAATTGAATCTGTAGTCTACATTTGTTGTAGTGAGAGAGTTAGCTCATTGTATCCATCTTTGATATAATGCGTTGGCATTTCGAATGCTTGTTTTAGTAGTGGCCTCTATGGTCGGTATCAGGATAATGACAATTATTCACTTACCCTGAACCAGTGCTCTCTCACTCTCACTCTCTCTCTCTCTCTCTTTCTCTTTTTCTGTGTTAGAGTACACATGTGATTTGTACTCAATAGTACCGTATCGCCTTCATTGAAAGTGATATATGTGTAACCAGTTGGCCCAGAGACTGTGCGGATCATTAGGGTAGTTGTGTTTATACGAGTATGTAAGTGTTTGGAAGCTATCATATCAGCTTCAACGAAATGTAACATGTTTGTATGTTCCTGTGTCCAATGGTTGCTTGAAAAATCAGGTCTAATTAAGTCATAGAACGTTTTTTCTCATTCTATGTGATCCAAAATGTAGGTTCTGCCAAACTTCAGGAACCCGAAAATGGATTGTAGTCTTTTCAGAGTCGTTGGAGGTTGGAGCAATGCGTATTTTTCAAAAAAATGTGCCGCCATGCTTTTGCCTTCACTTGATTGCTCGTATATCAGAAATAGGACATTGAGATGGGCAATTTTAGATTTTTTAAATAAAATGTATAACCTTTACACATTATCATTTTTTGTGCCGGGTGCAACCTTCAAAAGGTGCGCCAGGCGCAAACAATGATAATGTGGCCTTTTATGGTGAATCCGCTGTCCCCAAGGCAGCTGCAAACTCGCGCTGCCCTGGGGGTAGTGCATTCATGTGAAAACACGGAGCAGGTGCTCAGTGTTTTCACTGTGCAGGTGGCACCCAGGTGCAATTTCAAAGGGGATTAGAGATCCCATTGCAGGCGGGTGCAGTCAGTTATGTTATGTTATAAAGCACTTACAGAGCATAGCTTTCACTCCGAGGAGCATCATTGCGCTAAGCAGGCCTAAATAGAATAGACACACTCTAACTGAGAGACTAGATAAGTGATCTACATAGTGCATCAGGACCGGAAAAGAGCGAGGTTTTCAGACCTTTCCTAAAAATGGTCTCTGTTTGAATAGAACGTAGATGTTTGGGGAGCATGTTTCAGGCTCAGCACCCTAGCACTGCAATAGATTTTCCACCCTTTGCGATACATCTAAAACTAGGAGGCCTCAATAGCTTCGCAGAGGAGGATCTAATGGGTGTGGTTCGTTACATAGTGGGAAAGCCTGGCTTGAAGAAGTGGGGGTCTGAGGAGTTGAAAGCTCTATATGTGATTACTAGAATCTTAAAAAGGACTCTTTTGTGAATGGGCAGCCAGTGTAGCGCTTTGATGGCAGCTGGAGAGATCCTGGGCCATTTCAATACTAGCCGTGCTGCAGCATGTTGGACCATCTGTAATTCTCCACGGTAATTTGGAGCTGAAAAAAGGGTGACCAGCTGTTGTTTGGCAAAAAATTCAAAGCCATCTTCAACCACCTGATGAGCACAACATATCATATCCAGATCTTGACGGTTCAGAAATGTGCTTACAACATCAGCTCCTAATGTAAAGGAAACGCCATGGTCATTCTCACCCCAGCCTTACACATCCTCATCAGGATCAGACCATAGCAAGTCGCAAAGCAGGCCTGTGTCAGGCACATCTGTTGGTCCCATAATTCTACAAATCTGTTACATGGACTGCAGATCCGGCAACAACCCTCCATGACAACAAAATATGTTTTCTTCAACAATAGCTGCAATGGACAGGCAGGTGAAAAAGTATGTATATGTCTTCTAGAGCTTGATATTAAACTGTTATTTGCATTCATCATAGAAGCAATAAATACGATTGATACTGGCAGACTCATGGTTTCCTCTTAAAAGAAAGAAATTCTCTGGGTACTTCATTCTGTAGAAGAAGACAAATAGTTTCCAACGAGTGTTTGTCCCAGTTGACATAGTCAACCAGAAAGAGATAGTTTGCTTCTGGCAGGAAATCTCCATATTTAAACAATCAAAGCAAATCTGTGTATTGTCCGTGAATATCACCATACATTTTTAAAGGAGCTTTCAGTTCAAGGAGAATTGATTGGCTGAGAAAAATCTCGAGAGATTTTATACACAGACCACAAACTCCACTTCTGTCATCTGTATTATCTTTCCAGGGCGATATCCTCGCACCTCCAGCAGCCGGGTGATGAGGCTGTCCATGTTCAGTTCTCCATCTGCCATTTTGGGGCCCTGAACCCTGCCTCCAGGCCTCCATTCGTACCAAACGAAGAACAGCAGCTGCGCGCGATGAGGCCACAGCAACATAAAGGCTGTTACAGTAGTCGAGTCTAGAGGTGATTAAGGCAACTGCGACTGAATTTCTCGCCGTACAGGGAAGTAGATCAAAGAACTTTTTGAGGAACTTTATCAGTTGAAAACATGTCCCCACCACTACTAACAATTGCTGGCAAAAAGAGAGTAATGAGTCAAATTTCACCCCCAGATTCTTTGCTACCTTCACTGTGTTATGGTGGGGGAATGTCTATGGGTCACAATAGACTCAGGGTGAAGGTATTGAATTTCCCTAGAGGCATAATTTCTGTTTTTTCTGAGTTACATTTTAGGTAATTTTCCTTCATCCATCGAAACCCCGCTGTGAGACACCATTTTAGATTTTCTTCGGCCAATGTAGATTGTTCATCTAGTACCAGAATTAGCTGTGTATTGTCTGCGTAAGAAATTGTCTCAATGTGGTAAGACGATATCAGGCTAATGAGGGGGGCCATATAAGCGTTAAAGAACACTGGACTGAGAATGGAGCCCTATGGGACCCCAAAATGCAAGGGTTTTTCTGCTGATTGATACTGGCCGAGCGTAATAACCTGTCAACAATTTTGTAAGAAGGAATTTAGCCAGGCCAGGGACAGATGAGAGATGCTGTAAGATTTGAAACAGTCCAACAAGATGTTGTGTGAGACCCTGTCAAATGTGGCTGAATGAAATAATAAGATCAGCACAGCATTTTTTCCCTGTTCTAAGGCAGATTTACGGGCTTCTGCAGAATACAGTAATGCTGATTCCGTCGAATTCTTAGGCTTGAAACCAGATTGGTTGGGATGCAGAATGTTTGCTTCTTCATGTTAGAATATAAGTTGAGTGTTAACTAGATTCTCTGTGATTTTACTAAAGCATGGAAGCAGAGGGATAGGACGAATATTAGTGAAGGGAGTGGGATCTGCTAGATTTTTTTCTGGAGAGGTTTGACTGCTGCAATTTTCCATTTGTTAGGTACTACTGCTCATGAAAAGGAGGTGTTTATTATTTCGTCAATAACTGGGTTAATGATGTCTATCATAGCATGCATAGTCTGCGGCGGACAAGGGTCGAAAGGAGACCCTGCTTTACGTACAAGAATGGCCTGGCGAGATTATTCTAATAATGACTTGAAAACTTGAGGGGTTAAGCCATCCGAGATTTGGGGTGGGTCCTCTTTGGGCATAGTGGGTGACCCTATGAAATCTTTTTGTAGGGATAGGGCTTTGTTAAAAAAAGTTGGCAATGCAATCACAGAAAGACTGTGAAGGGAGGCTCTCTTGCTAAAGGATTATAGGATTAGTGAAAGAATTAACTATCTTAAAGATGTTTTTTTTGCTCTAAGTCAGCCAGTTTGATTAGATTAATAAAATAGGATTTCTTTTCCAGTTTGATCTGTTGGTGGTAATTTTTAATGACTCCTTTGAACACAGTTAAATCTTCCTGTTTGAAATTTGTCAGGCATCTGCGTTCTAGTTTCCTGCAGTGGCTGTGTAGTTCTCTCAGTTTTTGGGTGTACCAAGGGACAGAAGCGAGTGGTTGTTCAGTGGGGTAAGAGGGGCACAACAATACTAGTGAGGACATCCAGTGATTAAAAAGTTGGGTATCCAATGAAGGGTCACTAGATAGCCTGGGTTTACAGGCAGATGCATTGGTGCTGAGGTCTAGGGAGGCTGCCATATCCTTCCATCTGCAAATAGTTTGTGTACTGGCAACTGATTTCAAAAGGTATAGACCAGGTTAGGTTAAAAGGGGCTATGGGCGGAGGAGGATATCCGCTGATCAAGGCCTAGTGTTTCTACAATTTCTAAGAAATTGATACTCCTGGATCGTTTTGGGCATGCAAGTGGAGATTAAAGTCCCCCACTACAGCAACATTGGAGAATCTAAGAGTTAATATGCTAATAGTATCCCCTATGCTGTTCAAGAAGACCAAATGCTGGCCTGGAGGGAGGTATAACAGGGCTCCAGTGAAGGAGGAGTCTTCTAACTGCAGACAGAAGCCAATACTCTCTGCCCCTATTAGGCCTACTATTTAAAAAATAGAGCATTTCAGTGTGCTGGGATAGATAATCGCAATCCCTTCTCCATTTTGCTCTGGTCTGTCCTGTTTACGAATTCATTAGCCAGGGGGGAGGGCACAGACAATATCTGGGTTACACCATTCTTTGAGCCATGTTTCTGTTATAAAAAGACAGTCGAGGTTGCCGTCAAGAATGAGATCGAAAATATTTTGCTCATGCTTACATATTGATCTAGCATTGATAAACCCTCTTAGTAAAACGTTTAAGGGCGGTCTATTACTAATAGGAGCTTCCGGTACAGGTATAAAAGTGTTTGTACAGGCCGTACAGTAGATAGGGGCCTTCCATTTATCAACCTCTAACTGTTTTTTGTATTTACTGGGTGTGTTATTTAAAGCTTCATAAACATACCTGGAACAAATAGGGCAGTGTTTCGGGATCTGGCCGCAGTCTGGACGCGAAAGGGCGCAGACGACTTGCCTTTGGTGTGCCTTTGGCCCACCAGTAGAGCACCTGCTGCAAGCGTCCGTGTTGGCAGGCACATTAATAATGGGTGTGCCGCCAATGACTAGACCACTAAGGGCCATATGTAGGTAGCCTAATACCGGTCGGTAACGGCCGATTTTCGGTAAAAATCCCGTTACCGACCGGTATTCAGGCTTTTGGTATGTAGGGGGGACATTTCAGGATTCGGTAATTTACCGAATCGGTAAAATTACCGAATCGGTAATTTTACCGATTCGATAAATACCGAATCCTGAAATGAGATGTAGGGGGAGTGTGTGGGTGTTGTGTGGATTCGTTATTTACCACCAACTAAAAGTTGGTGGTAAATGGCGAATGGCTTAGAAAAAGCTTTTTTTGGCACTTAGAAGTGTGCAATGTGGCAGACATACATGCCCTTAGAGCATGTATGTGTGCCACATGTGCACACATGCAGGAATCAGGGGTGCAACAGGGTGTCACTGTGACACCCTGCCACCCTTGATTGTGCTCCCCCCATTACCGAATCGGTATTTACCGATTCGCTAATGGTAACAGGCTTCCCATTGATTCCTATGGGCCTCCTGGCCCATTGGAATGAATGGGAAGCCAGTTACCATTACCGAATCGGTAAATACCGATTCTAAATTACCGACCAATTCCGATTCGGTAATTTTTACCGACTGATTACCTACATAGCATTTACCACTTCATAAATACCGAATCGGTAAAATTCGGTATTTATGAAGTGGTAAATGTTAGGCTACCTACATAAGGCCCCAAATGTTGATTTTTATTTCTTCCGCAAAATGTTGTTCATTAGTGCTGCACTATTTGCATTTTGTACTGCAAATGTGCATGTGGAAGTTGTCCGATGTCTGTAGTCTAAGACTAGACAGCATGAATTGTCTGGTTTCATTACGGGATACAAGAGATTATTCATGGACGAGGTGCAATTTTCTATTACTTCCTGGTATTGAATTTGATAAAGGATTTACCTAAGTTGTTTTTTAGCTTCATGCTTTATTGTAAGCAAGGGCGGGTAACTATGCTCCACTAGCGTAGTGTATGTAGTTTTGCATACTCTACGCTCCATTGTAAAGCCAGAGTTTAGGCAAAACGACGACTCCGTGGCGGAGTGTAGTTAGCCGGCCCCTCCACCCTGCCACAGTAATTATAAAGTAAGAAAAAGGGCACTTACTTGCAGTGGCTGCCTCCTCCTTGCCATGGCCGCTCTCCTTCCTCGTCTTCGCTGTCCTTCTTCGCTGTTAACCCCTACGTTGTTCATCTTGCGAGTGCGCATTGTTAATATTCTGTGTTTGTCCTGCGATCCCGAATGGAGAAAACCTGCTCCAAGCTGACTAGTTTTCTGTGCTATCCAGAACAGGATTTCCTGGAATTTCCTCCCGACTCCTGGAAACCATTTCCATAATGGCATTTAGCGTTTGAGGGCTGATACCCGTAGCTGCCAATTATGGCTGTGCACCCTGGGCTGTCTGCGAAGAGTTAACTGTCAGCGTTCGCATGATGAATTGTGTGAAATTTCTGTCAATCTTTAATAGACCTTTGTATAGTATTGTTGTTCCTGCGTCATCTAAATTAGCGAGATTAGGATGCGGTTTATAAGCAGCTAGAACTGGCCAAGTCGCTCCTTCTTTACTGAATGGACCGAGTCTCACTTTTTCTATGGTATTAGAGAGGGCGCCTTTAAACTAATTTATGTGTTCTTGGTACGTTTTTTTTTTTTAACTGTGTTTATTGAGTTTCACAGTACAACAATCACAACATAAGGCATTGGATACAGATCATTGTAAATGAAAGTGATACAGGAGGCAGGCATAGCATTTACAGATGTACAGAGTAGCACAGATACAGCACGAACAGCTTCTTGTACAGGACAGCACATCCTATGATACAACCATGAAAGAAGGAGCTGGAAGTGTAGCTATCCCTCTGGTGTGTGGGCGCATAGGCCATACGCTTCGTGCCAGGGAGGCGGGTGACTGAATCATTAATGTTTTGCTTATCTGCCGCTCATTACAGATAGGCCTGTTCTCTGGGATGTTCAACCCTGTGTTTTGCAGCCTCGTCTAACCCACCTGTTCCTCCCCCTCATTCTGCTGTGGACGGGCCATGACAGAAATGGCTCCCAAATGTCCCTTGGCCTAGATGCAGGTGGCATTAGTTCCCAGAGCGTCTTTAATTGTGTATGACCAAATATGACATCTCAAATCCAATCCTTCATCCTGGGGACCTCCCTCCTGCCCCAGTGTATGGCTACCCTGCGTTTAGCAAAGAGCAATAGCATGGTGTGCAATTTTCTGTGTTCCATCGGCATGTCTTTCACATATCCGAGTGGGCCAATATGAGGCTCGGGTCCTGCTGGTGTATTGATAATATCATGAATTGTATTGAAGATCTTAGCCAAGAATTCAGTCAGGCCAGGGCAATACCATGCCATGCGACTGAATGTGGCCGGGCTAAATTCACACCTCCAACACCTTTCGTCTGTCTTGGTCCTCATTCTATGCAACTGAATAGGTGTTCTATAAAACCTGTGTAGGAATTTTAAAATGAATTAAACATAGTTTATAATTGGGTGATAAAGCAGTAAGCTGACCACAGCAGAATACCCACAGATCTTCGATTAAGGGGGGTTGTATGTCTGAGTTCCAACCCTTAGCTCTTTCGGTGTAGCGATAGGAGCTGAATTCTGCACATTACTGTACAGGCGTGTGATGAGCCTACGAGGAGATGCCGTCTTAATAATATTTTCAAGTGCCATCAATGTGAGCGGCGGACCTGGGAAGGTCCCATGTAGTTGCTTGCAGGTGGATCGTAGTCTGTAATAGAGAAAGAGCACCAGGAATAATCCAGATCTCCTGGTCGTGGTCGCCGGCGGGGCCCAGAAACTGTCATCAGGATATAAATATGTGAAGGTTTGTAGGCCCATATCACTAGCTATGGATCTGCTGGCTCCCTCCGTCATCACAGTGAGCATAGGGTTGTTTACTATGGGAATGGATTGGGCATATAATATTGACAGTTGGCCTCTATCTTGGAGCTTCTCCCACACCCACCTCAGGGTCTCGACCGTGTCAACACCTTCCCGTGGTCGTTTGTATGCCTGGTATACCGCCACTTGGAGGCGAACCGGTGTTGCCACGTCCATCTCCACTGCGGCGTGTGGCTGGAACGGGACGGGGTGCACCCAGAAATGTAGAAATTGTGCTTGTGCACAAAAGGCATATAGTTGAAAGTACGGGGCGCCCAGTCCTCCCTGTGTCAGTGGTAGCGTTAACAACTCCCATGAAATCCACGCCTGTCCACCGGCCCATACTAGGGCGATTAATAATGATCAGAGTTTGCTAAAGACGGTCTGTGTAAGTGGGATTGGGATATTAACGAATAAATATAAAAATGTTGTTAGGACCACCATCTTAGCCACTGCAATCGTCCCAGCCAGGGAGAGGGGTAGCCCAGCCCAGGCATTTACTGTTCCTTCCAGCCATGTAATGGCTCTCCCGAAGGTAATGGCCCAGATCTCTTGCACATCCCGGCTTAGCCATACATCCAAATACTTTATCAGACCGTTGGCCCATTGCACAGGATATTCAATAGGGAACGAGGTTGTGGCATCTGTAAGCGGGAAAATTATGGATTTTTTTCAGTTTATGGAGATGCCAGCCAAAATGTATAAGTTTGTTGACAAGGGGGGCAGTGTTCGCCTCGGGATTGTTTATGTATAACATGATATCATCTGCATATAGCGATATTAGTAGCCTCCTCATACTAAAACCCAGACCTCTTCCGCGTGGTGGTGCCTGATGCGCGCCGCCATTGGCTCCATGGCTATAGCAAAGAGGAGAGGGGAAAGAGGACAGCCCTGCCTCATACCCCGGGTGATGTGGATAGGACTCGATAGCATGCCGTTGAGCCGGATCCTAGTGGTAGGTGCTGTATATAGTAAATGTATAAGACCCACAAATAGAGGGCTGAAACCCATTCTCACAAGAATAGCGAATCAAACGCTTTAGTTGCATCTGAAAACACGGCAGCTGCATTCATGTCGGAGTGGAGATAGTATAGGACAGTAAAAAAAGTGCGGAGATTATGTGCCGTCGATCTGTCCGGTATGAATCCCGACTGATCAGGGCCTGCGATTAGTGGGAGTAGAGGTTGTAGCCTATTTGCAAGTAATTTCACTAAAATGTTTATGAGAGATAGTGGTCTGTATGAGTCCACTTCGTCACTGAGTTTCACAGGCTTAAGCAACATGATAATAATAGATTCCCTCATTGAGGGCGGGAGAATCCCGGTGGTCTGCGCTTCTTCAATCACTTCATTAAGGTGCAGGGCTAGCTCTTCGACATAGGTTTTATAAAATACTGTGGTCAGACCATCAGACCCGGGGCTTTGTCTTCCACAGTGAACGGATTATCCATATATTCCCTATGTCCCCTGCTCAGACACAGGAGCTCGAGAGATTCCAGGAAAGGTTGCAGGCCCTCTGGATGTGTTTGGTGCGTGGTTGAATATAAGTTAGAATAGAATTGAGTGAATCTGTCTAGGATTTTGGGTGGGTCCCTGAGCGGGCAATGATCGTCTCCCCTAATCTCCGTGACATATGCGGCATTACGCGGGGCTCGTAGCATGTTCGCAAGAGTCTTACCTGGCCTGTCCCATTCCCCGTATCGTCTGGCCTGTGCATGTTTGCCCATAAACTTCACCCCCCGATGTGCCTCCTCCTCAAACCCCAGCAGACGTTCTTTAAGTTGGACCAGTAAATCAGGGTTGTTTGTAGCGTAGAATTGTGTCTCAAGATTCCTAATGCGTGTTTCAAGGGATGCAAGTGCATTCCTGATAGCCTGCAAGACCCCTGCCTGGAACACAATACATTTTCTTCTAATAACTACTTTAAATGCTTCCCAGAGGGATGCCTGTGTCTCAACCATGCCAGTGTTTAACTGAAAATATTCACCAATGTCGCCTTTGATCACTTCTTTGAATGCCTCATCCAGTAAGGCATTTGGGGGGAGCCCCCAGGTGTACAGCCTGCTGGGCGCATCGGGCATGGACACACACAGTAGGCATGGAGCGTGGTCCGACAGGGTTTTGGGTAGATGGCAGACCTCTCGCACCCACATCACCGCGTCCCTGGATAGCAACCAGAAGTCCAACCTGGACCAGGCCTTGTGGTGGTCTGTTATACATGTGCCTTCCAGTGTGTTAGGACTAGATCTTCTCCAGACGTCCGTAAGTAGGCCATCTAATATAATAGCGCTAAGCGTGTTACTAGAGTTCGGGTGTAGCGAACGGGACAGTCCCCTCCTATCCTGGGCATCATCAAGCACAACATTGAAGTCCCCTCCCCAGAAAACAGTGTCAAAACCTGTGGGTTTAATTTTCGCCCACACATTCTGGAAAAACTCTGGTGTGTCTGTATTTGACCCATATATAGATGCTAAAGCTATCAGTTTCCCCCCCAGCAAACCCAGAAAAATAACATACCTCCCTTCAGGAACAATAAATGACTCACATATTTTCCAGTCAAGGCCCTGCCTAATCAGCACAGCCACTCCCCTCGCATAGTTAGAATACATTTCTGAGTATATGTGTCCCCATCGTTTATGTTGTAGCCTAGTGGATGGAGTGCAGTTCAGATGAGTCTCCTGTAGAAAGCAGACGTCTATTTGGTGTCTAAGTAAGTATGCATGTACCTGTATGGGTTTTCTATCATCGTTTATACGCCAGATGTTCCATGTTAATAGGTTCAGTGTTGACATGGCTTATCTGTTAGTAATGGTGCGAGGGTCCGACCCCCTCCACCCAATGCCAAATCTCTTTGGTTGCCTGTGCATTTCTGTCTGGTACCGACTTGTGTCCCCATTTTTCTCTTTGCTCTGCATGCATCTCTAGGTGGATATGTCTTGTCTTCTCCTTTGTCTGTGGGTATAACAGAAACTTTACCCGCCCACCTCCCACCCACGCCAACCTCCCAAACAGGTTGTGCGATACCATCCCATTCAACAGACAAAAGCAACATAGACCACCCCATATAGCTTCAGAAGCAGTCTTTGGGAGCTTTCACCGGGCGGCGATGGGTCATTGGCATACTACCCTGCCAAAGGCAGGGTGGCCGTGCTTATAATGAAGAGTCTTCACCACTAAACACAGCGAACCGCCAGTGGGCGCGTCCCAGCCTCTAACCTGAGCGCAGCATTACGTTACAAACATTAACATGAGGTAACCCACCCCCTGCCAGATCAACTTAACCACTGGTGTCATATAAAGGTACAAACCTGAGACAGCATTGAATAACAAGTGAAAGTAGAGGTTAGTCATTATCGCTGAGCCCAGCTTCAGAGTTATGGCCATCGAGTGACCTGCTTGCGTTTTTTCTTCCTCCCACATGTTTAGCATCTGTGAACATGTGAGCTGTTCCGTTGAATGACACCTTGAGGTTTGCAGGATATAGCAGGGGGGAAGTATTTGCTTCGCAGATAGGAACTCCCTGTGGGCTGCTGCACCACTGGTGTAAAGTCTGGGTGGAAGGAAATGGAGTTTCCCTTATAGTTGATCGTTCAGCGCTCTCGTGCTAATCTCAGTATTGAGTCACGGTCTTGATAATTTAACAATTTGGCTAAAATCGGCCTGGGCGTCGCTCTGGCGGGTGGCCTGGATCCCAGCGCCCGGTGCGCCCTATCAACCGCGAACACCGCAGATAAGCCAGATCCAAAGAGATCACTCAGGAGTTCCGTCACATAGGTCTCCAACTTGCCGATGGCGGTCGTCTCGGGAATTCCGGTGATATGGAGGTTGTTCCTCCGAGATCTGGCCTCCAAATCATCATTCTTTGCCCTTATGAGAGTGAGAACCTTGTCCATCTGCAGCAGTTGCTCTCTGGTTTCTACCTGAAACTTATGATTTTCAGAGCTCCGGTTCTTGAGCACATTTATCCTAGTCTCATGTGTGTCCACTTGTTTTTTGACCGCATCTAGCTGGGAGGTGAGGACATCCAGCTTAGTATCTAATGTTTTAGACTAGATAAGAAGCAACGTGCACAGGTCATCTCTGTGTTCCTCAGACTGTGGCATGATCGGCGTCTGCCTCCCCATCAGCTTCCGTCAGCCTTGTATGCCTTTTATTTTTGAAGGTGAGTTTGGGTTGTTTTGCATCTGTTTTACCCATAGCGCCAGATGGCGTGTAGAATCTTCACCTTAGTTTGACCTATGTGTTGTAGTTCTAAGATATTGCACGTCCCAAGCCCCAGCATTCGGGTCCCACCATGTCCAGAACAACTCGACTCTGCTCATGGCTGAGGTCCAAATGCACCGATCCACCACACGTCTGCCCAGCGGTCAAAAGGCCCAGCATGTGTGCCTGGTGTATTTATGGTGCAGCTATTGCTCAACAGCCTCAGGGCCCCTCCGGTCCAGTCGCGGTGCTGATGTGTGTGTTGCAGGATTGGGCCTCACCCCGATGGCGTCCACACCAGTGATGTCACCACAGCCCCCAGGCCTGCCACCCGCTGAGGGGTCACCATGGCAGGCAGGGAGCCCCAGACCCCGCGCACTACACCAGGGTCAGCACCACCAGGGCTACCCGACCCCGCACTCCAGGATCGTCTTGCCGACAGCTCTGGAGCCCGCTCAGGAGATGCGCCAGCAAATGGATAGGCCGCTCCTCAGGATATTGCCACCAGGTCCCAGGCCGCCACAGCGCCCTCGCGTGCACAGAGCCGGTCTTGCCTGACTTCAATAAGGCGGCACGGCTGCACACTCTGGTAACACCCCGCTGTCCGCACTGTAGCTTGCACAAAAGAGTCGCCGGCCAGATGGAGTTGCTGCACACCTGGATACTGCCTCTAGGTTCCAGGCCACCTCAATGCACCGCACATGCCCAGAGCTGATCACGCCTGACTTCAAGATGCCGACTCGGTCCCAGCACTGCCGGGAGGACTGGCCGCAGTTCACCAGAGGCAGCACACTCGCTGTGAGGGTCCACCCGCCTGGCAACACTGTCTCTCCAGCGCTCCAGCCCGAGGAGGGTCAGGTCCAGAACTAGTCCGGATATCTCTGTTGATCCCGGTGTGCTCCGAACACCAGATATAGGAACCGTGGCGCTGCTTGCCGGCCGCCACCTCTGGACACCGCAAAGTCAGTCGATCTGTCTATTCTAACTCCGGAGAGCAGGTCAGTTGAATTGCCGCTACGTCAGCTTTCCCCAAATCACCTCAATGTCTCTTCTGTTTAGAGGATTAGTAGAGGATAATAGCACGGCCGGCAGAGCTCGCTTAACAAGCGGCCATTTCGCAGCTCGGTTAGGCCGCTCCCCCCTGTGTTCTTGGTAAGTTAACAGAATTTCTATTTCCACATATGGAAATTATTCCTCTGGTGATTCATCTTCAATGTAAGTGTGAGACTATTTTGTGCAAGCATCCGTAAGCGCAAATGTAACCCAAGAGTAGAATACCTCTGTTCTAAATGCTCTGTGTGCCTCAACCACAAAGGTAACGCCTCCACCCATTAATGTAATAATTTCATAGTAACTGCAGGTCTGCTATTTTCTGTAATATTTAAAGTAACTTCTTGTTCTTTAATGTCCTCAGCTTGTTCAGTCATTGTTAAAGAAACATCCGTTTTATTAAAGATATTGATTTCATCGTCATCAAAGGAACAGTATCATTGTTTTGAAGATTGGGAGCAAGAGTCGCTACTTATTTGAAAACAGAGAAAGGACTATCCACCTAGGTGTGGCTCGCACCTAAATACAGAATGTAAGTACCCAGGAGTGTGGTTTGACCACACATATCTTTGTATCAACACATTACTTCAATAACAAAGAACACCAACATCCTACTGATGAGAATGAGAAGGGTTTACCCTCTATTGCAACTAAATCACACTAATCAAATTAATTGCGCCCTAGTATTGTCACGCCTCGACTCCCAGGACAGAGGCTATATGAGCAGTTCACAGGATGAAATTCAGGAGCTTCAGAAGAAGCCAATGGTGAGACTTTGTTCAAACTTTAAAAAAAACTGAATCTCATTATCACAGCCCAGAAAGAAATTCACTAGGTCCCAGTGGAACAAAGACTGCTACACCAGTCTACTCTACACCACTCCACTCTACTCGACTGCACAACACCTTACTTCACGTTAAGGTACTATACAACTCTCCACTCTACACCACTCCATTTTGCCACACTCTACTACACTCTATGCAACTCCACTGTACAAGAATCTTATATGTTCTGTGCCACTATACCACCGTATAATCAACCCTTTGTCCCTATGATACACTTTACAAACCTCTACTCCACTTAATGCTCCTATACTCCACTGTACAACACTATACAACATGCCACTCCACAGTACTTTACAACACGCCTTGACTCTTTGCTACACCTGTTCACTCTAATGCACTACATGCCACTGTACTATAGACTATGCCACAGCACTCTATGATGCTTTAGTCCACGATTCGCTATGTCACTGCGCTCTACTCCACTCCACTCTACACCACTTCACTCTACCCGACTCCACTTTACTCTATAACACTCCACTGTACGCTACTCAACTCTACACCACTTCTCTGTATCACTGTACACTCTTCTACTGTACACCACTCCACTGTACCACAATCCACTCTACTCCACTCGACTGTACCCCTCTCTACAACACTACACTCTACAACAGCTCACTCTAAACAAATCTCTTCCACTCTATGTAACCCACTCTGCTTAATGACACTCCACTCAACAACAGTAAACTATGTTTGGAAACTCATTTTTATGAAGGTTAAACCTTTGTTAAAGTTAGGAAAACTTTATTCATTCTTTCAATGCAAACCAAACTTAAACTACACAAACATTACAAATTCTACACTTATAGTTATACCTAATTTGTAATTTATGCACTGTTTATATTACTATAACGTATGTGTTCTTTATCTACAAACTAAACTTAAACTACACTGGACTCAGAGCCGAAGTACAAAATACCAAATACACGCGTGGCATGCCCATTCACCACTGGACCACAAAAAAAGGTGCCATACCCTAAGAGTTTCACAAATGACAAAAAATGAATTCAAAGCTACATTGTATTTTCACAGCAGTGCCCACGTGCATCGGGCAGATGCAGAGCGTTCACACATGTCTTAGCATTAAATGAAAGTAGCTTGTGAAAGCAGGCATTCTTACCTTTGATATAGGTTTTAATTTCATGCTCGTCGGCCAGTGCACTGCCCCACAAACCTAAAGTCAATCAGATAAGCAGAGGTATTTACATTAATCGATGAGGTGATCGCGGAAATAGACCAAGAAGAATCCATGCATTCCACCTTATTAAAAAAATAAGTTTGTTGAGTGACTGCTCAACTGACACATCTGCATTTTCAGAAAGCGTCGCAAAGAAAGATGTATCTTGTAATATGGAATCAAATCAGTTCTGAGATCTCCTGCGATATAGAGAGTCCAGCAGGTCTGCCTTTAAGACATGTTCCTTTGCGAAAAAGATTTAAATCCGATAGCAAATGGTCTACAAAGTAAAGATGATTAGCTAGAGGCTGATCTGGTTACTTAATAATTAGTACTGATTTGCAATTACTAATGCATGTATAGAGGTAATGTATTGCTTGGCCTATATGTTGTTTTTTACAGCTTTGATACTGAATCACATGAATGATGCACATTGGTTAGTATGCAAGATGCTGTCTTATGCAATAGATTATTTCAGTGACAGAACTAACAATTTACTAGTTATGTTTGTTTAGGCATTATATGTGTTGCACCTTTTAACATCACAACGATGGATCGCGGTATTGTTACAGTTTGTTCGAGTTTGGCTATCACAATAGGAGCTAACAAATTGGGAGCTTTGATATAACGTTTGTTCTTTATTTTATTTTATATCATGTCATAGTTAATTAAAACCATCCATGAATACGATAATTACATCACAATACTTTTTGTAAATGCACAAGTAAAAAGCTGCACTGTCATACAACCAGTACAAATTATAATCAATTAAGTGCTGTGTGAACTTAGTATAATCAAATTAGGAGAGCCAAACTATGGTAGTAATAGACTTTACGACAATTCATTTGAGACAACTTTTTACATAAAGTAGCGTCATCCATGGCAGCTTAAAATAATCATTAAAGGTTGAGAAGACCCCATTATAACAAGTTCATTAAAGAGTGCATTATTAGTGACTTGCTTACATGGTAGAACTAGAGAGTACTCGTAAACCAGCAGAATTGTAAAGTGCACACTGGGAAGTCAATGGCTGGATCTATATTGCGGTTGAGTCCTCCTTCATCTCTTTTTTCGAGAACCAGGAATTTGACAACCTGCACTGCCAAGGGTAGATGTGTGATATGTCAACATGCAGTCATCACTTGTCTGCAACAGCAGAGACTCCATTGGGTGTGCATCTCAAGGCATTAGCAAACTATATGGACAACAGTTTCCTTACAGTTATTGCAGAGTCTGCATAATTGTATCCTAGTGGTCTGTAACCCTATTGGACTGCATTCCAATAATGGTACTTTTACCCCTGGAAATGCTAACCTTTGGTAGCTTTTTGCTGTGGGACAATAAGGGAAATGTTTCTGAATTATGTTTCTGGAGGTAGGAGCTGATCGATGATACCCGATCACAAATAGGATTCTTTCACTTTTCTTTCTGCTGTTAGTGTGCCAAATAATTTCTGCACTGGGTAACTGCAAAGACTTCTCAATTTGATACTGTTTGCTATACAAATGTTGAGCACGCACTTGAAGTAGCTTAGCAGGTTTTTTAAATTGTAGGTTGATATGGTTTTCCATTGCTGGGAAACTGTTAGTGGAGGGCACCTGGGATTTCTTTCTTTCTTTTTTTTCCTCTTTAGCTCGCCTGTCTTTGTTGACCTTCCTTATCAGAGCAAGCTTCCCCTCAGCTGCTACGCTGAGGTGGCTGAGTCGCTGCTCCAAGCTTCCCCTCAGCTGCTACGCTGAGTCGCTGCTCCAAGCTTCCTCTCAGCTGCTACGCAGAGGTGGCTGAGTCGCTACTCCAACCTTCCCCTCAGCCGCAACGCGGAGGTGGCTGAGTCGCTGCTCCAAGCTTCCTCACAGCTGCACGCTGAGGTGGCTGAGTCGCTGCTCCAAGCTTCCCCCTCAGCTGCTACTCAGAGGTGGCTGAGTCGCTGCTCCAAGCTTCCTCTCAGCTGCTACGCTGAGGTGGCTGAGTCGCTGCTCCAAGCTTCCCCTCAGCCGCAACGCGGAGGTGGCTGAGTCGCTGCTCCAAGCTTCCCCTCAGCCGCAACGCGGAGGTGGCTGAGTCGCTGCTCCAAGCTTCCTCTCAGCTGCTACGCGGAGGTGGCTGAGTCGCTGCTCCAAGCTTCCTCTCAGCTGCACGCTGAGGTGGCTGAGTCGCTGCTCCAAGCTTCCTCTCAGCTGCTACGCTGAGGTGGCTGAGTGGCTGCTCCAAGCTTCCTCTCAGCTGCTACGCTGAGGTGCTTGAGTGGCTGCTCCAAGCTTCCCCTCAGCTGCACGCTGAGGTGGCTGAGTCGCTGCTCCAAGCTTCCCCTCAGCTGCTACTCAGAGGTGGCTGAGTCGCTGCTCCAAGCTTCCCCTCAGCTGCTACGCTGAGGTGGCTGAGTCGCTGCTCCAAGCTTCCCCTCAGCTGCTACGTGGAGGTGGCTGAGTCGCTGCTCCAAGCTTCCCCTCAGCTGCTACGCAGAGGTGGCTGAGTCGCTGCTCCAAGCTTCCTCTCAGCTGCACGCTGAGGTGGCTGAGTCGCTGCTCCAAGCTTCCCCTCAGCTGCTACTCAGAGGTGGCTGAGTCGCTGCTCCAAGCTTCCTCTCAGATGCTACGCTGAGGTGGCTGAGTGGCTGCTCCAAGCTTCCCCTCAGCTGCTACGCTGAGGTGGCTGAGTCGCTGCTCCAAGCTTCCCCTCAGCTGCTACGCTGAGGTGCTTGAGTGGCTGCTCCAAGCTTCCCCTCAGCTGCTACGCTGAGGTGGCTGAGTCGCTGTTCATTGGTGCTGCTGCCGCCTCTATATTTACACCTAAGCACCATATGACCCTGCATCTCAACTAACACATCAGATGCTATTCTAGCACTGGAAATGTACCCTTCAAAGCTGAGGAACATGTTTAGATTACATTTGCATTATCACTTAGCTCATTGGAGTTTGTCATAGGAAGGCGCGTCATCTGCTGTTTCAAGAAAGCCTGTCATGGAATTTGTATCAGGTCTTGGAGGAATGTAAATGACTCCAGCATAATTTGTGTCATTTCGAGAATTTACTGGTATGCTTGCACACCTGTCACATAATTTCACTCCTTTTCGCGGTGTGATCTGGAGTGAGAGCCTGGTGACAATGCGAACAACCAAACGAGAGCGAATATTGTTTGCGGCAGGTTTGTTTTTTGCACAGGTTCAGCTCAAACAGCAGTATTGCATCAACAATTGATATGAGAATGCATTTTGCACTAAAATATAGGACCAAATGTGGGATTTGCATTTTACATGAAAGCAAATTACACACATTTCAACACCCCCACCCCCATTTCTTGCATGGAGCTGGCGAATCTGAGAAATAGGAGCTAAAACCAGCAATTACTCGCATCCTAACGAGGGTTCATTTGTGATCCTATGGATGGAGCCACTGATCATCGCCTTTAAGAGGACTGTTTGCCCGAACTTGGAACAGGTTGCGAAACACTGAGGTGGACAGATGGAAGTCATATTATTATCGGAAGAAACCCAGTTGCAGCTCATGCATAAAGCAGCCACAGACTTTTTAACCACATACTCTGCGCTATGGTTATTAATATTGCAAAAGTTACAGTAGATGCATCTGTATGGCATGTCAGGTGTCCTCCTCAAAGTACTGTCAAATATATTTCAAATACTGTGCTTTAGATTTTCTGATCAACAAGTGTTACTAAAATGTCTATTAGTTATTACAACTGGTACATAATCATAGGTGTGTATTTGTAAATGTGCTGAACCTCGCAGGTAGCAGATGGTGGTCTCTGTCTCTTTATTTGCTATGTTTCCCTTCTTGAACTGGCTTCCAATGACCTCGGTGTTGACAAATGCTCCATAATCAGGGAATCCAGAATCGTGGGGGGTGAACTCGAACCAGGTCCCTGTGGAAAGAGGAACATGGAAAGTAAGAGACACATGTCAAGGCATTCAGCGCCTCAATGCATTCTGTAACTACCACAGCATCAATGTCTAAACTTTCGCAGCGCTTCAACTGAATATTATTTCTCACACGGGCTACTGAACACTAATTGACAAATACAAAGCAGTATTTGCAAATATCCTAACTCTAAGTCACAAAAATAGATTTGAAATCTAATTCATGTAATTTTTTTTATAACTAGTTATATTTACTGCAGAACATCAACAGAACATAATATTAAAGAGAAATAAGTTTATGTATCGACCTAGGATTGAGTGCGCCCAGGGAAAGGATCAGAGAGTGGCCCATTGGGATGGATATCCTCAATGTCACAACTTTGTAGATGTTCTGGAACATTGTCAATCTTTATTCTCTATTTGCGCACAACAGACAAAGGGCCAAGCACGGTTTCTGCACCATAGCAGGGTAACCCATGGAAGTAGTAACCACCTACAAGTACCTTGGCGTCTGATTGGACCACAGAGGGCGATTTGCTGTGCATATTACCGCACAGCAGGGGGCAGCAAATGCCCCGAGGGAGCATTCTGCAGAGTAAGAAAATCAATTGGAAACACCAGACTTGCCCCCCCCCCCTTCTCAAGGTAATATTAAAAAATGTCACCTACAGTGGCTTATGGGGCAATGGTCTCTAGAGATAAGTTGGCAGCCTGGCTAGATAGAGCACAGTCGTCCTGTTACCGCAGAGTGTTCTTGTTACCAAACTCCACATCGCACGCACAAATCTGCATGGAATTCAAGCTGGCATCACAGCAGTGGCTGCAAAACGCTAAGTTTGTAGCCTACTCCTTAAAAGCTAAGCAGGCCCAAGGGAATACTATATGAGCCTCATTTGGTCACTAATAAAAAAAAAAAACAGCAACAAAATGGAACAAATACCTAATGCATTGTGTTGAGATATTGGAGGCACAAGAGATCAGGGAAAGTTCTCTACCTACAGCTATTGCGGCAAAACCATTAAAAAAAACAAGCTAAATAATTGTGCACGGAACTTGACTTATTGGCAGTAAAAAACCTAAGTCATGGTAGCTCTGGATCAAAGCTCTACAACTGTGGGGCACTGCCGCATTATCTCTCGACGCCACTTAAGCCAACACTGAAGCGCCAACTAATGAGGTTACGGTTAGGCCTAGTTCCTCTGCGTGCATATAGTTATGGACAGAACTATCGGGAGCCGGAGGTTACACAATGCCGCCTCTGCGGAAACGGGGAAGAATCACTAATTCATGTTTTGTGCATCTGCAAGAAATTGACCGCTTCAAGGAAATTTTGGCTCACCCTATTAGGCGCATCATCAATGTTCGGTCCTGCCAAGATGCTTTAAGAGAGCGCATAAGAGGTGACTTGGTGCAAATGGCTGCACGTTTCATGAAAGTATGACAGCGGCAATGACCTTGATGAAATCCGAATATATCTCTTAATTTCAATGCTGCCTACACACAAATTTCAGGCACTTTTCTAAAATACTGAGATTTTAACTTATGTTTTTTATGATGAACTGGACTACAATGTGTCGGTAAGGCAATATCAGTTTTTTATTTATACAGTGTTTATTTAAATACAGTCTATTGAAATTATTTTAAGTATTTGTGCAATAAAATCTATCTTATTTTATCTTCTTAGACAAAATAAGCACATAAGCACCCATTTGTTGATGAGACTAACACTCACCTTCTAGATCTAAATCTAGATGACAAATGGTCCCATATAAAAGCAAGAATCTCATCAATGGAACAAAGGATTATAGATGTTCAAGATTAAACTAATAAAAATGCTATCTCTCAATGCCACTTGAGTCAAACTATCCTGGCTGATGAGGGGTGAAACCCTGAAAGCGGTCCTAGGATGCTTGTTTCCAGTCCAGGGAGGACCTAGCCTGGCAGTTTGGGCTGGACTGTTCCCATTGGGCATAGGGTCAACACTGATCGGCTTATGGGTGTGTTCAAACTGGAATGGCATGGTGAGCAACAAAAATGATGGATTTAGGCCCAGATCTCTGTGCAGGGGTGAATGTATGACATTGTTCTGCATTCTGTCCATCAATTGTTCTTTTTTCATTTGTCATCCTGAGTGGGATGGGTATGCCCAGACGTGGGTCCCGTGCTCTCCCTGCCACTGGAATCAAGCTATCCTGGGGTGAATGTATGACATTGTTCTGCATTCTGTCCATCAATTATTCTTTTTGCATCTTAGAGAAGGAGGTAGCACAGATAAAAATGGAAACAGAGTACTTAGAAAACAGAAATAGGTTAAATAAACTTTGTATTTATGGTCTTCCAGAAGGACTTAAAGGCGAGGATTCAATTTCCTTTTTTACATCTTTCCTACCCCTGCTAGTGGATTTACCTTCATCCACAGTACTAAATACTCATAGGGCTCATCAATTAACTTCCTCTTCTAACAAGACTAGAGAAATTATAATTTTCTTTCTCAAATTTACTGACTTACAGAAAATATTCGATGCCTCAAAGTCTAAAAAACAACTCTATTGGGCAGGTAAGTAGGTTTTCATATTGTACGATGTCACCAGAGAAACTGCTTTGAGGAGGAAAGAATTCCTTGATATTCATCCGCAACTCCATGCCTTAAGTGCTCATTTAGGATTGATTCATCCATGTTTCTTCAAAGTGACTTATTGTGATAAAACTACCACTAATGATAAGCCAGAAGATCTCAGAAATGTTTATCATGCACTTGACATGTACTGTCTCCTTTCCTTAGATATCCTTCCCTTCTCTTCCCTTGTCTTCCCTTCTCTTCCCTTCTCTTCCCTTCTCTTCCCTTCCCTTCCCTTCCCTTCTCTTATCATTATGTAGCACCTTCGCAAGACCTGCAGTGTGGGATGTGTGTGGGGTGCACCCGAGCAAAGCCCGGGCCAAGAGCGTGCCCATCCTGGAAGAGGGAGGGCAGGGCCACCAAACAGACTCATCTGGATCTCTATGTATGATATTTCTGACTGTTGGTGTGTTCAGAATCTGTGAATACAAGATGCTATAGAGCAACCAGGAGGGCTATAAGGTAACGAGGAAGTATCGGACTGTAACTAAGTTACCTCTTTTTGTGAGAAAGTTTGGTGTGTCCTTGTAATCTTTTATTTGGCAAGTAGGGGCAAGAGAAAGCCCTTGCAATCTTTTATTTGACAAGTATGATAAAGAGGTAGAATACAACTGTTATGAGGGGCGCTGGGTCTCTGGAAAAATTCCTGTCAGCTGCTGTGGGAGCATTAACTAAAGAGACATGTAGCGCAAATGCTAAGCTTGAGGCAACTATAAAATCGGTCTCAATGCTGGTTGATAGCCAATGTGAGATCCTTGATTCCTCAGTTATAAGAGTATAAACTGAGGGACTATTGAAAGAGTCTGAGCCAAGTGAGGGAATGGCAAGTAGCAGTGGTGTTGTTTCAATCTGTCCAGACCAAGCAACTCTGATCTCTCCCTAGCAGGTCCCACCTCCGAAGAAGAGATTTAAATGAAGGGTGGTACATGTACAAGCCTCCAAAACTACCACTTTTTGGGGGAATGCAAACTCCAGTGTTCAGTTTACACATAATCCTGATATTAGGCCTGGGCGGTAAATTCCGTTCCGCTCACGGGATTTGCGGAATTTGGGTAATTTCGCGTTCCGCGGGGAATGCAGAACTGCAAAAAATTCCGCGATCCACGGCTTCAAAGAATTTTTTGCTTGTTCGCGCTTTCAAAATGCGTGTTCGCAAGATATTTCTCCCCGAGCACGCAAACAGCGTTCGCGAACAGTAAAATAGCATTGTGAACGGGCGATACAAGCAATTCTGCGTTTGAGAGACTTATAGAGACCTGTCTTGGAACTCTGGGGGCAGTTAGTTAATGCACAGCCACCTACAAATCTCATTTTTCTCATTTGGCTACGGTGCAAGTTGAAGATGGTCCGTGGAGGGGAGGAGAATGGTGTAGATCATAACACCCCCGGCAGGAACCATGCATAATCCTCAGCAATAAGAGGATCAGATTATTTTTAACATTGATGTTTTACCCCTGGCTTCAGGCAGACGTGTGTACTAATTCGGCCCTGATCAACCTAGACTTTCCACCTGAGTCAGCCCCTTATGTTTGCGTGCTTAAGCGATTTGAATGAGTTGGACTGACTCTCCTTAAACAGTATGCAGCACGTAGCCGGATCCTCACAGGGAGCTCCTTTACAGCCGGACCCATCTACCCTTGCTTTAAGTAAATCTCCATTGGAGGTGTCAGAGAATCCACCTCCGAAAATGTCTAGATCCTCTAATTTGGCAATTGGTAATATTAACATCAGTATTTCGAATATAGTTGTCTTCTTATCATTGAACATAGCATGATTAACAAAAAAGCTGGTAATGGCTGATTGGAGGAAGTTCATCTCTAAATATCTTATTATGTGCCTTCAAGAAGCATGGGAGGCTCAGGAAAGATTCATTGGTAGTTAAATGGTGTATAGCACCCTGGCAGTGCCGTCAAGCGCACTGAGAGCAAAGGGTGGACTAGCAGCCTATATCGTCAACACTTTCCCTGAGAGGGTGGTCACGTTTAACAACAACTCTGCTTTTTTCCATTGACTTGTTTTTGATGTGCTTGAAGAACTGGACCTGCTCCAAGTTAATTTTTAGAACAAGTGCTTTGATGCTAGGAGGTCCCAGGTAGTGGCAGATCTGGACATTGCTATCCAGACAATTGTGAACATTTCAAACCTGTATGTGTGATTTGGGCAGGTGATTTTAACACTCATCACCGTACCTCGCGCGCAAAGTTAGTTTTGCAGATTGTGGAAATCAATGAGGAGCCCCTAACTTACTATATTCATCATGTTTATGGGAACAAACGTATTGGTTAAACCTAACTTTCGCAGATAATTGGAGTGTAACACAAGCAGATTTAACTGCCACTGACATGAGTAAAGTCTGTTCCTCAACTATTGATTTTATTTTGATCTCTGAGGCTTTGAGTAATTGTGTTACTGAGTTGGAGATTAAATGTACTGGGTACAGTGACCATGCCACCCTAACTCTGAGGGTGAGGTTATGGGGCATGATTAAAACCTGCACCAAAGTTAGCTATAACCCACCAGTCCAGGCTAGCAAAAATGGTTTCATTATCAAATGGGATAAGGTGGATAATATCAATTTTCTTTCTTACATTATCCAACATAAGCATGCAAGGCTGCAACATGCATAAGCATGCAAGGCTGCAACATGCATAAGCATGCAAGGCTGCAACATGCATAAGCATGCAAGGTTGCAACATGCATAAGCATGCAAGGCAGCAACATGCATAAGCATGCAAGGTTGCAACATGCATAAGCATGCAAGGCTGCAACATGCATAAGCATGCAAGGCTGCAACATGCATAAGCATGCAAGGCTGCAACATGCATAAGCATGCAAGGCTGCAACATGCATAAGCATGCAAGGCTGCAACATGCATAAGCATGCAAGGCAGCAACATGCATAAGCATGCAAGGCTGCAACATGCATAAGCATGCAAGGCTGCAACATGCATAAGCATGCAAGGCTGCAACATGCCTCGATACTCAAGCTGATGTCTCAGAGATTAGGTCGGACTTTTCTGATATCACTGCCACTGTTAGGCAGTCTCTAACATGTGATAGTCAACATTCCTCATGGAATTCATGTGGTTGGTTTGATAGAACTTGCACTAAAGCCTTTGTGGCCCTACATAATGCGCTACAGGTTAAGCCTCAAGTGGGGACGTTAATTAAGAACAGATGTGCACTATATGTCAGATCTGGCACCCAGCAAAAAGCAGACGAAGGAGGCTAGCCTTCGAAAAGATAGCGCAGTATTTTGGATGGTGATAAATGCTTGGTATTTCAGGGATACCTCAGACCCAAGTATTGAAGATCATCTTCAGGAATATAATTGGGTAGAATACTTCTCCAATATATATTCCAACCAGTACCCCGCGAAGTACCCAGTTGAAGAAGGGCAAAGCAGACCCCCAGAGGTGGCCAAGTCTTTGGTGTTTGATTCCGTAGAGGTTCGTTGGACCTTTCATGAAAGCAGAAGTGGTGAGGCCCCAAGGAGTCCCCTCAATGTATTTTCAGATCGCCAGGACCTGTGGGCCATCTTTTCTCCTATGTTTTTAATGTCATTGTGATGGTCGGCCCTCCTTTAGCATGGAACAATGATGTAATCATACAAATCTATGAAAAAGAAGATAAAATCTAGCCTCAAGATTGTAGGCCATATCACTCCTAGATTTCATAGTTAAGGTCATTGGGGCAAACCCTGTGGCACAGACTGGAGTACTGGACAGCCGCGAACAACATTTTAACAGATACTCAACATGGTTCAAAGAAAGGCCTGGGCACGGTGGACCAATATCTTAATCTGAGTTCAATCTCATGTAAATATACGACGGCCCCGGAAGGGTTCTATTCACCTTTCTTTTATGGACCTTAAAGGAGCATTTAACTGCGCGTCACATTCTAAACTGTGGTCCATTATGAAAGTATTTGGGATGGAAGGGCATTATTTATTTTATTAGACAATTATATCAGGATGCCAACGTGTGTGTTCACTTTGGCAAGCATGGGGAATCCCTTGAATATTTTAACATAAAAAGGGGTATAGGACAAAGTTGTGCCCTTGCCCCATTTTTATTTTCCTTATAGATTAACAGTGTGGGGAAAGTTTTAAGGCTGAAAGCAGAGTACATACCCTACCTTGGGACTCAACCTCTCCCCATTCTTCAATGCGGTCCTTGTGACCAGAACAGGGTGAGGACTCCAAGGATTGATTGATGATTTTATTTTTTTATGCAAGATTTAGACTTAAGGGTGAATGAAAGCAACATATTTCCTATGATATGTGGGGCCAGACCAGCAAAAAGACCCTCCCATTTTATTAACAATATCAAGGCCTCTTTTTCTTATTTAGCTATCCTATTTGATGTCAAACATACATGGAAATCTACATTATTTATTAGGAAAGCTTCATTCGAAACATCTATCTTTGATTTGCAGGGATTTTGAAAACAATTGATCTCCAAACCAGCAATAGAGGTACCAACAGTTTATGTCAGTAGAAGTGTGGTGCTTGCTACCTATGGGGAAGTATCTGGGGCATAGCAGATACACAAAGGAACCAACAGGTAACACATATCTTCATGAAAAACGTACTGGTGGCCCCAGGAAGCTGAACCAATGCCATCTGCCATGCAGAATTGGGCACCCCATATATTGACAGAATTCAATTAGCCCCCCTACTGCTCTGCCATTCCATTTGGATATGGGATGAAACGGCCCTAAATGAACTCGACCGTCTCTTATTGCATGCTGCCCATGTTATACCATGGTTTGCCTATGTGACGTCAATCTGTGAGGCGATGGGGCACCAGGACCTATTCGGTTCCCGAGACTCTTGTCTCCATATTCAAAAGTCTGGATTAAAGCAAATATTTCTTGTTCAGCTAATGATGAGGAGAATGGCGGTGGGCAGCCATAAACCACTGTTGATAACGTGCAACCGGGTACATATCCGCAGGGGCCTTCAATATTACCGATCTCTCATCCATAATAGACAACAGCGTTTTGTTGGCCTCTCAGACATCCTTACATATTTTGCCTTTTTGTTCCTTTTATCAGATGCCCGGAAGGAAGTGTACATTGCCACTTTTTAAAGAATGTACGTTTAGTCGGTGCAGACGTGCGACAGCTGCAAAGCCCTCGCGGATGCTGCTCTGCGGCCTCTTTTATTTGGCAGATTTTAAAAATAAGGAAATGTGCAGTAATGTAGGGCCACTATACTCAAGGGGCTATGTACTGTCGTAGGAGTAATCATGCTGGGTCAGTATGGATTAACTGCTGCTTTAGAGCAAATGTGTTATTAGTAATGTATTTTTATTGTGATTCCCTTTTTTATCAGTAGAAATGCTGAGCTGGTTAAATCATTGTTTTTACGTGTATGTGTTATTTGTAAAGTGTTTTTATTTGTTTTTCTGTGTTTTTATGCTACAGAAATGTAGCGAATAAAGATATTGACTGACTGACTGACTTGGCTTCTTCTTTTAAAGCAGGTGCTCTGACTCACTCAAGACAAACAACACTTGTTTCCTACCAAAACAGTCTTTAAAGGAAGCAAAATGAATCATCCCCACCAACTATCTGCACAGGAAGTAAAATCACTGGATTACCCAGCATCCATCTGCAAGGGAAGTGCCTGTACTTGATTTCCCAGCATGCATTTACACAGAAGTGGCATCCCTGGTTTCCTGCCAAGGTTTACCTGGAAGTGATGGAGAGTAAAAAAGGACGTCACACCGTCCTCTGTCTCCCCTGCTGCGTCAGTCATGGAAGCAAGCTTTCTGTTGACAATGGCAACAGGGGCTCATCATTGGAAAGCCAATGGTCTTCCCAACTCTCAATCCGGTGGCCAGACTCTCATGATGACATACAGGGCACTCCTCTGAAACAACCCATGTGCCTTGTCTCATAAGTTTATGATCCTTATAGACTCACTTGGTTTTAACAAGAGAACACAGGTAAATCTTGATATTCATTTTGGTGCTAGACTTTAAATAGACACCAATTAATCCAGAAATGATTAATACACAACTGTCCGGTTGTATCATTTTTAATTAATATGCTATGAATGTGCTGCCTTACATTTAAATGTATGATGTACAGAGATATTAAATGCCTTCCCAACAAATTCTGTATTGCAGGATTTCAGCATTTGCTCTCCATACACTTAAAATGACAGTCCTTCCTGTTCTGCTTCTAAATACAATTCAGTAGAATTCTAAGAGAACACTAGATTCATTGGCACCTTTGAGAAGGAATTAAGGGTACAATAAAACAAAGACTAATTCTTCTTCCCCAGCTGTTTGGCTGAATTTAAAATGTAGGGTTTAGAAACTAGAAGATTAGTGTAAAAAAAACTAGATTGACAAATGACCCAGCTAATTGTCTCATCATATACTGAGAAAGAAGCTCTTCACTTTTATAAGAACAATATGATCAGTTCATCGAGAAACTCTTCATGAGTTATTCGAAATTCATGAGTTGGCATCCCCATAAGCTGATTATAATTCTGATGAACTTCAAAGATTTTTCTGAGTTGCTGAGAGCCTATTTTTCATCACAAAATGAAATAAGTAAGTGAAAAGAATTGGTGAGGACTTGTTTACTCTGGCCAAAGTGATGGATAATGATCTGTCCTGTTGCCCTTGCTTTGTTCTCATCTTTTGAGTTGATTCCTTCCCCTGATCTTATAAGGATGGTGAGGCTGCGTCTTCCATTGGATCTCAGCCCAATATTTTACCGCCCAAGTATATAAAGAGAACATTGAGGGTTTTTTAGAAGGCTTATCAGTAATTGTAAATGCTACTCTTCAGAAAGCAATCTTTACTGATGTTCTGAAGCATGTTATAGTACTTCATCATTTATAGAAGGTGGATTTATACACAATTCTTGGTTCTAAATGGCAGAGGCCAAATTTTAGCATCATGTGTAGCGGTTTCTGGGGTTATACCATAGAACCAGCCAAAATCTTAGTTTCCATTGATCTTATCTTTTAAAGGTTCCAAAGCAGAATTGAAAAAGTACTGCTGAAGGCATTTATTACTTTTATTAGTATTTGGTGTCCAGGTATGCATTGTTCCCTCTGTTTCATCATGCTTGCATGCATTTTATAATGTTCAATATGTTTAACTTTTGAATGATTGTACGTAAATATAAATGTTGAGATGGGGACTAGAAACTCGTTTTTTTCCTACAATGTGTTGTGCTAAGGAAATACAGTCTAAAGTATACATTTTGGGCATGGCCTATTTTGATCCCTTTTGGCTGCGAAAACTTACGTTTATGAAATGTTTGTACTTTTTAAGGTGGTTTTAGACCTACAATTTCTTGGCGTGATTACCCTGATGTTTTGCCTCTGCCTCCTCTTTCTTTGATGCTGTGATGGATTTTGTTTGCCTGGCTTAGATGCTTTGGGCACTTTGCCACTGCTGATCAGTGTCAAAGTGCAAGTGCTCCCTTTATAAAGTGTAATGGTAATTGGTTGTCCATGATTGGCATGTTTGCTTTACTAGTAAAGTCCTTAGTAAAGTGCACTATGTGTGCCAGGGCTGGTAATGCAAGTGCTCCTAGTGGACCTGCAGCACTAATTGTGTCACCCACACAAGTAGCCTTAAAGAGGGTACTCTGGCCTGCCATTGCAGTGCCTGCGCGCTGTTTGTTAAACTGCCATGTTGTTCTGACAAGTGCACTGTTGGACTTGGCCCTTTTTGCAGGGTCATCCCTATACTTCTTGCCTCCCTCCTGTATTTTCTCTGACCTGTTTTTGTTGGTTTTATGACTCTGGGCACTTTGCCACTGCTGATCAGTGCTAAAGTGCATATGCTCTCCCTACTGTAAATTATTGTATGAATTAGTGAATCCATGATTGGCTCATGTGATTTCTTTTAGATTTTACTTTTACTGAAATGCCTTTTTATGATTAGTATTTTAAAATTTGAACCCAATATGGTGAGGGTAAGATTACTAATCTGACCACCTGCAAGCAGGACTTTACACTACTGCTGTTTTTATATCTACAAGAAGAAGAAAACTCTTAGCCACAAAAGGCGACTTTGCAGTCTAACACAACACGACTACTCAACTACACAAGAATGTGCTGTTGCTGGAGGGGTGTCTATCAATGAGTTTATCATTCTGCACTCTTTGCACACGCATGTTCGTTCCTACCAGAAGCGTTCTTGTTTTCAGTTATGATGTTACTCTTCTCCACTGCAGCATAAATGGGATACGGGTTTGCACCATTCTCACAAGCTTCCTTTTGTTTAGACAGGCTGTTTTCATTAATCTAGAAAGGAAAATGAAAAGATGCTTACCAAAAATATATTATAGGTAAAAGAACACAACACAAGAACATTGTAGCATGGGATCGTATTCTGAACACACCCGAGGCTCTGCTGACAGTTCAGTGTTTCACGGAATTGTTGAATTCCAATCAGTGTCTCTACTTTTCTGTTCCTCTGGTGCAGTAGAACAAACAGCATGGCAGGGCTCACTGCACAAAGGAGTGATGACACGGCCTGCTCTCTGCCACCCTGCAGCTATAGTGCCTGCGGGACACCTCTCTGGCAACAAGTAACAATGCTTACCATGTTTGAAATGTTGTGCAAACTAGGCATGACGTGACCTGCTGGCATCCATCCTTCTTCCATTTGTGTCTGGCTGAAAGGAATGTTAATGTTACGCAGCAGCTGTCAGAATCAGAGAGAGCATGAGGCTTAGCATCGCCCATGTACTGCCCCCCTAGCACCCGAGTAGGGAGACTTGGAGAATTCAGAAGGGAGTGACCCATGCCTACCAAAGATGCCCTTTATCCCATGATGTCAGGACCTTTCGCCGACCAACCAATAGCCACATTGTATTACTTGTCATTAGTTGCGCTGTATACAGCAGCGTGCATCTGTTGTGTAGTATGTTTCTATATATCCCAGTAAGAGGAAGCTGTTTCTTCAATGTGTGACACATTAGCATGAAACGAATGATGCCAGAGAGGTGTGAGTGTCCTACCCTCTATTCCCGATCATATTACGAGAAGCAGAGAGAGCCTGTTTTACACAGTTTGTACTTTGGGAGAGAGTCCACAGAAGGGACTGCAACGCTGCTAAAGGACAGAGAGAAGTATCTTTAAGGAGGGAGTTAGTTTACATCGACACATCGCCCATAAAACGCATAGAGCTCAAGAGGACCCATGGTTCGCTGATTTGTGGCTGGATTAAATGCGATTGTGCTTTTATTGTGTCATCTTTCTTTCTATATCCGAGTGAGACAAAGCGGCTTCTTCAATGTATAGCACTGGTATGAGGCTAATGATCCCAGATAGGTTTGTGGTGCCCAGCCCACATTCTAATGCTTGGTATGCAGATTTTACCTTTTGAGGGAGTCTCCAGAAGGGAATGCTATTTTGCTAAAGAGGAGAGAGGTTCAGATGTAACTAGAGAATTGTGATGCATTCGATGTTTTGAGCACTCCTGGTCTGCTCTGGAAGCAGCGTTTGCAGCCTAGCATGGGCCTGCTCCTCTGGCGTCAGACTTCTGATCATGGCAGACTTCTGGGAAGATTCCTTCAGGAGACAAGAATTATATGTAATCTTGGGGATACACATGTTGAATGCTTTTTACGTTTTGATGAAGACAGTTGTAGCCTCCTGTTGCAGACAGTCCTACTGTGTACAATAACGTCGATGTACTTAGAGTGAGTTTGTGCTCATGATTCATTGACTCTGCTCTCAATCTTTGGTTTCTCGTATTGATTTGATGGCCTTTCTCCCTAGTCCTGTGACTGACCTTCACAGTAGCATGTTGGTCACAGATTGTTTCGATTGCCCGAGTTTCATCCAGTGTCCGGTAACGATTTCCTTTTGCAAATGTTTAGATCATTTTACTTTTAGCAGTGGATATGAGTGCACTGCGTGGACATGTTTGCAAACGCTGGTGTAGGTTATTCTCAGCTAAATTATGTTTCTAGATTTAATTCACCTGTTTCCTGGCTGCTGCTTTTATCTGCTGGTGATGTTTTTTTTTCGTTTGTTTTTTAATTTTATTTCTGCTTCACCTTTATTTTGCTGGAATTCATGTTTTCCTAATTTCAGACTTCTGCTGACACTTCGGTCTGCTGCTGTTATGTTTAGGTCTGGCCTAGAAACAGCTTGAGGGGTCTCGCCAGACTTACGCTCTCTGAAAAATGAATCAATATAAATATGTATATGTACACATGCATAGTGAGACTTTGAATTAGTGATCCTTGCTCATTGGTCTGTTCGGATGTCATTAACACTTTGCTTCCGCCTGCTGGTGCATACTGCATGCGTCATGGCTCAGCCCACTTTAGCCATGTGTGAAGATGCACACATAAAGGAGCTTTGAATCAGCCGCCTTTGCTCATTTATTGTTTCAGATGTCCTTCAGGCTTCGCTTTCACCCACCTGCGCATACTGCATGCGTCATGGCTCAGCCCACATTAGCCATGTGTGAAGACGCACACATAAAGGAGCTTTGAATCAGCCGCCTTTGCTCATTTATTGTTTCAGATGTCCTTCTGGCTTCGCTTTCACCCACCAGCGCATACTGCATGGGGTAATGCTCAGCCCACTTTAGCCATGTGCGAAGATGCACACATAAAGGAGCTTTGAATCAGCCGTCTTTGCTCATTTATTGTTTCAGATGTCCTTCTGGCTTCGCTTTCACCCACCAGCGCATACTGCATGGGGTAATGCTCAGCCCACTTTAGCCATGTGCGAAAATGCACACATAAAGGAGCTTTGAATCAGCCGCCTTTGCTCATTTATTGTTTCAGATGTCCTTCAGGCTGTGCTTTCACCCACCAGCGCATACTGCATGCGTCATGGCTCAGCCCACATTAGCCATGTGTGAAGACGCACACATAAAGGAGCTTTGAATCAGCCGCCTTTGCTCATTTATTGTTTCAGATGTCCTACAGGCTTCGCTTTCACCCACCTGCGCATACTGCATGCGTCATGGCTCAGCCCACATTAGCCATGTGTGAAGACGCACACATAAAGGAGCTTTGAATCAGCCGCCTTTGCTCATTTATTGTTTCAGATGTCCTTCTGGCTTCGCTTTCACCCACCAGCGCATACTGCATGGGGTAATGCTCAGCCCACTTTAGCCATGTGCGAAGATGCACACATAAAGGAGCTTTGAATCAGCCGTCTTTGCTCATTTATTGTTTCAGATGTCCTTCTGGCTTCGCTTTCACCCACCAGCGCATACTGCATGGGGTAATGCTCAGCCCACTTTAGCCATGTGCGAAGATGCACACATAAAGGAGCTTTGAATCAGCCGTCTTTGCTCATTTATTGTTTCAGATGTCCTTCTGGCTTCGCTTTCACCCACCAGCGCATACTGCATGGGGTAATGCTCAGCCCACTTTAGCCATGTGTGAAGATGCACACGTAAAGGAGCTTTGAATCAGCCGCCTTTGCTCATTTATTGTTTCAGATGTCATTCAGGCTTCACTTTATACATATATGTCTCCATGCATGGTACACTTCGGGGCCATTGCTTCAAAACAAATGCCTCTTTTTCATTCATTTGGGTTTTATATTTACAACTTTTTGGCCTGAGCAATGTAATTTTAGTTTTTTTAGTGAAAGCCGCCTCTAAACCTTTTTATATAAATATTTATGTCACCCCTAAGTGTGACATAAAGGCATTGTGCCGGGCATTTAAAAGTAGTACACGTAAAAGTTTAAGGTTAATTATGCCTTTACAATGAAAATTCCCTCAAAGCTATGTTCACTCTAGCAGGTTTGCGATATTAAAAACGAATCCTATATCTCTGGCATTGAACTAGCTGGAAAATAAAGGTAAACACAAATTTCTAATAATGATTAAAACAATTCAATTGTGAATTCAGATTTCTTCTAAATATTACAGAAAGGTAAATGTAAAAAATGACCTTTGCCCCGCGCCTGGAAGCTAAATGTGCATGTTGATCTCCCACATCGGCCAGCCAGTAAGGAGCTTTCACATAGGTGTGAAAGAGGTGTGAACTTCTCATAGGAGTACAGCAATAGGGTGACCTGAATAGGTCGAGATAACCCCTCTGAAGCTGACAGAATATAGAGGGGGGGCAATGGAGGTTTGTTTCTGATATTAAAGTCCTGCTCAAATGTCACATACTGCTTGACAGGTCTGCTGTGTTGTTCCATAGGACCCTTGAGGCATGCTTCAAAGAGGCCTCCCCTGTTACAGGCAAATGTTAGCTGACACTTGAGCTTCTGAGTGACATCATTGACAAGTTGTGCTTCACTTACTTTGTCTAGTTGATGTCATCAGAATCCCTAGGTAAAATCTATAATTATATATGGTGTATTTGTTTTTCATAAGAAGCCTTTAGCAGTTATAATCAGAGCAGAATTTGGTTATTCACTCAAGTAACAGCAGAGCGATGGTGATGTAACTGATGGGAAACACTCACTTCTCCTTTGTTCCACTTCCTCGCTCAGGTCTCCAGAGACATAAGCGCGATGACAAAAATGTGGTTGGTGATCCCATCTGCCTTCTTCTGCCAGTCCTCAGACTCTATAGACCTGAGGGAGGTGGTGGAATGCAGGTGGCATTGTGCCAACCACCTTCCCCTCCAGGCTGACAAGCAGGCCTCACAGAGTTGCTGTCAACACAGTGTCATCTCTCCCCATTCTCCCTATGAGAGCGGAGCCTTGGACTGGGGACAGGTGGGAGTTCACAGAGGGTGGTGGGTACATGGCACGGGACCAGATATATATGTTTTGTTTTTACTTTGGGTGGGGGAATACAAAAAATACACTGGAATGTGTTAAGAGAGTATGAATAACTGTATCTAAAAAGGATGAGATGTCATCAAAGGTACTACAGTACCTCATTTCTATTTATAGTTCATAAAAACTTTCTATACCAAAAGATTGATCTCACACAGATGATCTCATGATAAAAGACATTCTCTCCTCTCAGGACTTGGATGAAATATGTAAGAGCCTGCTTTGAATACCTTTGTCACAAACTGCATAGGGTGTGGTTACAGAAAAAGGTTGGCATTCACACTTTGTGCGAAACTAGAATCTTATTTATTTATTTATTTATACATTGATAAAGCGCATGGTTACACCAGACGGTGTGTCCCCGCGCTAAAGAGATCACCAGAGGGGGTGGCGGAGCTGTCCGAAACTGCACGTTACATCATGAGTGGGCGTTATGTCTATCTTGGCTATGGTTGTACAAATAGCCAGGTTTTTAATAGCCTGAGAAATCTTCTTTCGCATGGCTCTCTTCTTAATTCTAACGGGAGATTATTCCAACACTTTGCCGCTCGGTACCTGAAAAAGCGCTCCCCCATTCTCGCTCTGACAACTCTAGGTACCGTCACTAGGTCCTTGTCTAGTGATCTTAGGCTACGTCCTGGTGTGTATCTCGTGATTAAAGGTAGGAGGTAGCTAGGCCCTTTTCTTCTTAGGATGCGGTGGCAGTGGCACATAGCTTTAAATCTGATTATTTTTCCACTGAGAGCCAGTGGCGAGCAATCAAGGTTTGTTTAGTGTTGGTTCTTCTTGGCAGGCCCAAGACTAAGCGTGCCGCTGCGTTTTGTACTTTCTGAAGTTTTTCTAGACCTCTTTTAGTAGTGCCCAGATATAATACATTGCCATAATCCAATTGGGAGGTTACTACTGCGTGAACGATGGTCTTCCTGGCGTTAGAGGGGAGGAGGTCTAGAACTTTTCGCAGAATTTTCAAAGCACAGTAGCATTTCCCAGCCATCTTACGGATTTGGCTCTCAAAAGTCAATTCGGAATCAATCCAGACCCCTAGATTTTTAACTTCTGTTTTGGGGGTAGGTATGTGGCCCAAACAGTCCGGCCACCATGCTGTTGACCAAATTGATGGAGCCTTTCCAACTATCAGCACCTCCGTTTTATTGCCGTTCAATTTGAGGCAATGATAGGACATCCACTGGGCTACCTCTTTTAGGCAATCGGAGAAGTGTGCCGCCGCAAGGTCCTTTTTATTTTGGGATAGCATCACAATAAGTTGGGTATCATCTGCGTAGGATACAATTGACACCTTGTGTTTCTGAACGCACTCCGCTAGCGGTCCCACATAGATATTGAATAAGGTGGGACTTAGAATTGACCCCTTGGTGTAAGGGGATGGTCTCCGAAGTGTAGCTTTCCTGTGTGACTTGGAAGCCTCGCGAGGAGAGAAACTATGTCAACCAGCCTAAAGCCAGATGTCTCACTCCACACATCTCTAGCCTATGAAGGAGGAGTTTGTGAGGTCTAGTAGAATCAGTGCCGCTGTCTGTCCGTCATCTGCGTGCATTCTCAGGTTTTCAGAGGCCATAAGCAATGCAGAATGGGCCCTTCTGAAACCCGATTGTGACGGATGGAGTAGTTCTTTCCTGTCTATATGTTCTACCAGTTGCTTATTTATAGCCTTCTCTGCAATTTTCGCCACGAATGGTAGTAGTGAGATGGGGCATCGGTTTTCTAATATGTCTAGGTCTAGTGATGCTATTTTTTTTAGAGGCTTAACAATGGCTTGTTTCCATCTGGTCAGGACCGTACCGCTTTGGAATGATCTGGAGATAAGCTCCGATATATATGGCACGATTTCTTTGGCGCCCTCCATTATTATATCTGGACGTGCCGAATCTCGAGGGGAGCCAGATTTGATACTTTTTGCTATGGCTGTAAGATGCTCCAATTCAGGGATCTTAATAGCCTCTAACATCATTCCCGTAAACATGGTATGGCTTTCAACGGCAAGCCCTATACCTTGATTTACATCTCCCGGGAATGTGTCATAAATTTTTATCACTTTTTCTGCAAAGAATTCGGCTACCCTGTTGCAGCTATCCGCAGATAGGGTAGAATCGTCCTTCTTTTCGCGTGTCCCAAGAGATTTTAGTATGGCAAACATTTCTTTTGATGAGTTCTTAGCCCCTTCAATTCTTTCTGTGTAGAAGGAACATCTGGTTTTTTTGATCAGTGTATGATATTGTTTTAATTCCTTTTTGTAGTCTTCTTTGGCTATGCTACCATAGTCCTTCCTCCATACTCTCTCAAGCCTTTTACAGATTTTTTTGGCTGACTTTAGCTCCACATTAAACCAAGGGGCAGTTTCCTTTTGTCTCCTTGGAGTCCTAGTGCTCCAGGGTGCTGTCATATCAAGTGCGTGAGTAATCCATGTTTCTAGTTGGCTATTAGCTAAGTTGATGTCTAAATCAAGCGTAGGTCTATTTTTTAATAGTTCACTGGTAAAGGAGGTAGAATTAAAATTATTCCATTTCCTGGTTGTGATTTTCTTGCTCTGTAGTTCTGATCTCTCCCTATGGGAGGGTATCGTGAACTGAATTAAGTGATGGTCCGACCATGGAATTGGCCATGGAGTTTCTACCTCTATTTCCGTGATATTTGAAAAAATAGGGTCTAAGGTATGTCCCCCTTGGTGCCTCGGTGTCTCTACTTTTAGTACTAGGTTATGTGTCCATAGGTCCCTACGTATCGCGTTAGCCTCTTGATTTAGTTCATTGTCGAAATGTATATTTAGGTCTCCTAGGACTAGGAGATTCTTATGACGAAGGGCTGGTTGTATTAGTTCCTCATCTAGACTTGTTATAAATTGTGCTAGTGGTCCTGGTGGCCGGTATATCAGAAAGCCTGCAGTGGTGTGATCTTCTGTAGCTGCTAAGGAGAAAAAAAGTGCCTCACAATTTTTAATGTCGGCCTTTTTAATGATACATTTCAATGTTGATTTGTAGATTATAGCGATGCCGCCACCTCTTTGACCAGCTCGGTCCTGCCGTGCTATCAGATACTCATTAGGGATGACGTGCAGAATATCCGGGTTAGAGCCTTCATGCAGCCATGTTTCAGTCAGGAGAAGAGTATCCAAATCTCGTTCTCTCAATAAATCATGGATTTCAAATTTGTGCTTGGCTAGCGACCTGCAATTCAATAGTGCTAGGTGTAGCTTTCCTATTGTATTTTTGTTTGGTTGGGGTGTTAGGATCAGTTGCCAGTGCCTGCATTTCAATTCACTACTGTCAGCGATTATGGTGTGTTTACATAGAGTATTGCAGGGCCTCTCTAGTTTACGTAGATCATCTGCTGTAAATATGATCTTGCAAATTGGACCAAGGGTTTTGGTGTCTGGGCTCGGTCGTGTGCGGACGGGCGCAGACGGGCTTGCCTTTAGCGCGCCTTCGGCGCGCAGGCGGCGTGCCCGCTGCGTGCGTCCGCTGCGCGTTCGTGTGCGCATCGGTCTAATGAGTAGTCCCGGGTAGGAAGTCCCGCCTCCTCAGACCGGAAGTGAATACTGTTGGGGTTAGCCCTGCCCTCCACACAACGGCACACAGCCGGGTTGGACCAGGGCGGGTGATTACGCAAAGCGCACCTTCAAATATCAACACAGGTCAGTGAAAACATTGAAAACATAGTGCACATATTTCTTTTTAAAATCCAACTACTTCTTATTTTAAATTCTACTTGATTCGCGCCTAAATACAACGTTCGTAATTGATTCACTCAGCGTTACCGCACACAAGCGCCTCCACAATCTTAATGGGTCTCTCGCTGCGCTGTGTGCACTTCGGTCTAATGAGGAGTCCCGGGTAGGAAGTCCCACCTCCTCAGACCGGAAGTGAATACTGTTGGGGTGAGCCCTGCCCTCCACACAACGGTCTTAGTTGATCCAAGACGTAGGAGTAGGTTTGTGCTCCAGTCTTTTGCTAAATGTAAATCGGGAATCAAAAATCCCTTCTGGATAAATTGAATGAGTCGTAGGATGGTTTGAATGGCTGCAAGCATTTTGAACTTGCTATGAAGGTTTAGGACACCAGTTGAGTGTTGGGCTGCGTAAATTCTGATGAGGAGTTCAACCCAAAACATGTACATATAATCTGTATAGCCCAAACTAACAATGATGTTTTGATTTCTACATATAGATGTAATGTTGAGTCGGAGGGTTCTTCTATGCTCCAGTGGGGACAATGGTATCCCAAATGCCACGTGTGCATCACCACTTGGTTTTTCTCCAAATAGAACAGGTTTGTCAGACCACTCAGGTGAATAATGTGTCTACCAAAGTATTACTAGCAGTGGGAGTGCAGTCACAACTGGGTAGTTATATATAGGATCATGTTTCCATGCTAAAAAAATCTTTTTTTAACCGTTTGACAAATCTTTACAAAAACTCCCGAAATAAAGTCTCATCCACCTCACTCAGCTCCTTTCTGGAACATTTTGAGGTGATCTGTCAAGCAGAGAGAGCCAAGAAAAAGGGGGGAGGTCCCAAAATGTGTTATTCCCATTCAGGAAAATTGAACACCGATACCACCAAATCTGCAGAACGGAATTACACCAAATTTAGCAGAAGGACAGATCTTGGTCCAGAAAGTGTAATTTTTATGATTTATTTTAAAATTGTATTCATTTGTTTTAAAAGTAGATGTGGCCTGTACAGCCACTAACAGTTAACCAGCATTCAAAACATAGAAGTGCCTCATCACAATATCTTGTACCATTATCATAATCCACCGCCTTACCGTACCCCATGCAATACCAACATTGACATTTAAGATACAGACGGGGAGAAGCCCATTAGTGCATGCATGTGTGATATGGAAAAACTATGTTCAGTGTGACATAGGCTGTTGACTTATTTTCGGAATGTGTTTTTAACAGAAAATCATCTATGGGAGACAATGGTAGTCATTACATGACCCACTACACCGCACCATCCTGGCACCTCCACAGCCACCTATGCGCCCTCCCAACACACAACAGTGCATTACTGTGTATCTCCAGGGCGAGGGGATAGGTAGGACCTCCAGCAACTCCAGATGTTTGAGCCAGGAGATAGCTTTGCAAGAGGTCCTATATGTGTCTGGCTCTAGAACTCGGGGGGAGCATTTCTGCATAGGTGGTCAACTAATCTTTACAATAGATTAAGTCATCAAGCCATTCCTTACATTTTGGTCCTCTCCCCCTCCTCCACCTATACATCTTCATTTTGCTTAAAAAAGGCTATATATTTCTCAAAGCAGGGCTCCACATCTGCTAAGTGTCCCAAGATTGCCATCAGCGGAGTAAGGTCAACCGTTTGGTCTATCATGACAGAAAGAGCGTTGGATATCTCCTGCCAGTGGGCCACATACCCATGCGAGGTGGAGGAAATCTGCTCCCTCCATGCTATAGCATGGACAGCGGTCATCCTGACAGATGTGATAGCGGTGTAATCTTACAGATGTGTAATACATTTTGAGTAAGAATGTATAATGTATAATTCGAAGTCTGCATCCAGCATTCCTGGCATTGCTCATTTGTGAGGGTTATACCAGTTCCTGGTCCCAACCAGCACGGGCATGTCCCGCAAGGATTGGCGCCTCGCATTGAGCAGTATGGTATAAAATGAAAAGAATATGTCTTGGGGTAGGGGACTTAAGTAACGTATGCAATGTGTCCAGTGTAGTTGGCTCATGTGGAAAGCCAGGGGCAGCAGCTTTTACATCATGGCATAACCGGATGTAGAGGAACCGATCCGGTGGGGCCATCAGTGGCCCTGCTTTTCTGAAGCATCTGTCTGCATGCTGTTTCATGCATAACCAGAATTGATGGATGATAATGTATAGAGATTAATGGGGAGTATAGCACTGGTTTAGCAAGCAGACAAGCTAGTTTGCTCCATGCCCTAGTGGTGCAGGCCACAGATGAGTCCTGGGGAGCTGCACGTGCCCCTAGACAGGAAGTGAGCGGTATTGGGTTCATGTATCCCTGTTCTATAGGTAGCGGTGATAAAGAGAGGTAGGTCAGTGCCAATGCATGGCATAGAGTGCCTGGGGACACAAGTGGTAGAGCTCCATATCTGGTGCTCCGAATGCTCCCCTATAAAAGGGCTGTGTGAGTGTGTCCCACTGCAAACATGGCCGCCCTCCTGCCCTGGCCAGTCGTATTAGTTGTGTTATGTACCGCCTAAAAGAAATGCCATCCTTGCTAATGAGGAATTTTGAGAAAAAGATATAGAAGCTTCAGGAGTGTAACCATTCTCATGAGGGAGACTCTTTCTGCCAAGGAGAGAGGCAGTCATTTCCAGCGACTGATGTCATCTGTGATGGTGGAGAGAACTGCGCCATGATTGGTTTGAATCACTGATCCCTATCTCTAGTCACCACTATCCCCAGGAATCGGAGCTCAGTTCCTTAGCACGCCAATGGGAAATCAGGGAGAAAGTGTTTTGTGGCCAGCGTGAGGAGGAACATATTGGATTTTTCCCAGCTAATTTGAATGCCTGATAAGCCCCCGAAATGTACAAATTCACATAGTACCCCAGTCAAACCGTCCAGAGGATCCCTCAAGTGTAATGTAATATCATCCGTACATAATGACACCAGCAAGTGTTTGGTGGGATATACGATCGTTCCATCGACAAAGTGAATAGCAGTGGTGTGAGGGTACATCCCTGTCAAGCATGATGTAAAATGGAGGGGATACTGCACTGTTTATCTGGTTTACCTGCACCCTAGCTATCAGCTCAGAATGGAGTGGAGCTATTCATGCCGAATAGGACACGTTACAACACATGCCTTTACAACGTGGTTTTAACATTGCAACATCCATTACAACGCATGATTTTACAACGCATGCCATCACAACGCATTTTTAGAAACTACACTTACAACTCATTTGATTAAAACGCATACCATTATAACACATACTATTACAACGCATAATACTTTTAGGGCAACAGTAGTGCTTACTACTTCCCACACCAGTGAGTGCAATAGTAGGCTAAGTATTGGATAGTGTAGAGGTAAAATTACTATTCCCACTCCAGTGAGTGCAACAGTAGGGTAAAATTACTGTTTCCTATTACTTACCTTGCAATGGGTTGTAACGGCATGCGTTGTAGTGGCATGCTTTGTAATGGCATGCATTGTAGTGACATGAGTTGTAATGGCTGCGTTGTAATTTCATGCTATTTAAAGGTAGTGCGTTGTAATGACTGCGTTTTTAATGGTTGTTTCCCATCCATGCCAGAAAGGCTGAAGGGAATCCCATGCACCGGAGGATGGCCATCAAATACTCCTACTCTAGTTAATCAAATTCCTTGGTGACGTCTACGAAAGTAGACACCGCCGCAATATCCAGATTTATATCTTGTAGGATCGTAAATAGCGTGTGCAAATTGTATGATGTAGACTTCCCAGGGATAAACCCCGGTTGGTCTGGTAGGACCAGAAACGTCATAAGTAAACTGAGTTGATTTGCTAATAATTTAGCAAGCATTTTGGCATTACAATTGATGAGCGATGGGGGTTGGTAGGACTCACAATTGTCAGGGATTTTCCCTAGTTAAGTAGGGCGATGATTTTTGCTTCTCTCATTGAGGGGGAAGTGCGCCACAGTTTTTCAACTCCACAAAAACAGACTGTATGATCAGTAAAAATGTGGCGATATACTGTTGAAAGACCATGTTCAACAAATCTGCTGGAAGACCGTCAGGTCCCGGGGCTTTACCAGATTGCAGTTGCATTACTACTTCCCTTATTTCATCTACTTTGATTTCTGCCGCTGAAAATTCTCTCTGGCTATCACTTAGTCAGCCCAGTGCCACAGTCTCTAGATAACTGTCATTGCCAGCTCCATGTGTCTGGCACGAAGTAAACAAGTTCTCATCGAAAGTAGAAAGACGTATAATTTCTAGAATGCCTCTGACAAGTGAGCCTTACTGATCTTGAATTTTGAGGATATGGTTTGTGAAGTGTGAGTTACGGGTCATGGTTGCCAGTGCGTGCCTGGGGTGCTCCTCCCCCCATATGCCCATGATATGGAATTCTTGCCACAATACAAACACTCACATTCAGCCGTGTCCTAATATTCCATCAGTGCTATTTAAATTTTTCTGGACACATCAGATTTGTCTGATGGGCCCAACTTGGCCTCCAGTGATTTAATTTCCCTTACAAATCTGCGCAAGAAATCTCTAATGGAGCACAGGACATCCCCACTTTTGGCAATACACACAGCATGCATAGTTACATTGAATGCTTCCAGACTATTCTCATTTCCGGGTCTAAGTCTTTGTTCCTGTTAAAAGTGAGTGACTCTCTGCATCCAGGTACAGAGTCCTTTGGAAATTAGCCAGTAATCCAGCCTAGACCAGCTATGGTGTACAGCAGAGAAGTGAGTTCCCTCCCTTTCCAAGGGGTATTGAGTTCCCCAGGCATCTAGCAGCGTGGATCATCCAATATACCACAGATATGACGCACAGCAGCGATACGGTATGTGGGCAGTGCGTGGGATCTTTCTAGGAACGCGTTCAATGCTACATTGAAATCTCCCCCCCCCACAGAATGTGGCCAGAGCCAGTATCTACTATCTTCCCCCATAATCTATCAAAAAAGAAGGCATTGTCAGTGTTTGGCCCATAGCAATTGGCTATGATGATTGATGTGTAGGCCAGTTTACCCCAAACAATCGTGTATTGTCCCTGGGGGGCATTTAGGAAACATTGCGGGGTTTACTGCATGTCTTTGCGAATTATAGTCACTGTGCCCCTCGAGTACGAAGAATATGCAGAGCATTGTGCATGTGAGGCCAACTGGACCACAAAGTGCGGGCTTGTGGAGTCAACCAGGTGACATGTTTGCAGGAGGGCAATATATAAATCATGCTTATCCAAGTATGGTAGTATATGCAATCCCTTGCGGGGGTCCCCCAGCCCCCTCACGTTCCATGTTAAGCAATTATGTTCGAGGCATATGAGCTGCAGATTATACACTGGGCATAGATCGCCATCTGGTGTTGGGCCCGGATGTTTGCAGTTTGTTTTTCCTCTTGGAAAGTCTTTGGGAGTCACGAGGTCGGTGACTCCTCCTCTGGTTAGTATTGCGCTTGGGCTTCGGCTCCATCCTCAGATTGTTTTTTTCCGCCATCGGGCTCGGATGTAAAACTTCGCGCTCAGGTTCCGAACTTCCCAGTTCACCGATCGACGCACAAATCCTCGCTCATCGAGCTTCTTCTAAGACATAAATCATCTTATTCATCTTCCCTTTGGCACTTCTTTGATTCCAGTGGTCGACGGCGGCCTTCGGGCCTATTCCGGCTCCGGTCTCGGCTGATGGAAAGAACTCCCTTCAAGAAGTGCCCTCGATGTGGGTCCAAGTTTCCCCACACCGATCTCCATGAGGTGTGCAACCTCTGCCTCTCCCCAGAACACGAGGCCCGAGACTGTCCCGCCTGCAAGTCTTTTCGCTCAAAAAAGACCATTCGAGATCGACGGGCTAGACGCAACATGGCGCACTCCTCGACCTCCGCTCCAGTCGACATCTTCAGGGACGACGTCGAAGCTCCGGGACAGCAGGACATCGAACAGGAGGATGACGACCTCGTCAGCGCTTCCGAGGCCGTCGACTCAGATGTGGAGGACATCACCCCGGCGCAGCGGGTCGTGAGTACAATTCCCCCTCCCCCGCCCACGCCGATCCCGAAAAAGGCTTCGGTCACACCTTCGCCTCCGGGCCTAGGCAGGACCAGGCAGGACCAAGGACACTGCTTCTCACACCCCACCTTCGGGCCCGGTAAAGAAGCCTTCTAAGCCTTCCGGCAGCTCGGCTCGAGCAAGTCGGCCACTGGTGCCGACAAACACCCTTCAGCACCGAAGAAAAAATCGGCCTCCACCTCCACATCGAACCCGGCACCGAAGTCTTCGGTGCCCAAACCTGCTCCGGTGCCGACCAAACATCACAAGACCCTCGGCACCGACACTCCCGTGCCGAGACCCCCTTCGGCACCGACCAAAAAACCGGAGGTTCCCAGGAAGCACGGCTTCGACAAACCTAAGAAGCCGTCGGCCCCGAAACAGTCGGCGCCGACCGATCAACCAGTGTCACAGGAGCTCTTCACACCGGATCCTTTGCAGAAAACCCTCACCAAGGATCCAAAGACCGGACACTTGACATTGTCTTCAAAAAAGAGACACTTGGACAAGCCGGCTCCACCTCCACCTCCAAAGAGAAAGGACATTGCTACCTCTCCTTTCAGGGTGCCTTCCCCACCTCCTTTACCTCCTCCACCCTCTCCACCTCCACCCCCTCCACCTCATCGTTCCCCCACCTTGTCCCCTGTCCCAGACTATTTGGGGGACCCTTACTATGATCCAGCAGATGTGCCACAAGGTCCCACCCCTACTGGATCCCCAGACCCATGGGATGATTATAACAATCCGGACATCCCAGATGTCCCACAGGATGACCTTTATCCATCTAGGCCATCCCCTCCTGAAGATTCCTTGGGTTTTCACCACTTGTTACAACGGGCGGCACACTACCACGGGGTGGAGTTACATACCGACCCAGTGGAGGAGGGCTTCCTCCTAGACACCTTCGATGATACACATAGGTCCACTGCCATTCTACCTATGTTAAAGGGCATAATTAAACATGCCCCTGAGGTTTTTAAAGACCCAGTCAGGGCCAGGGTCCTAAACCCTCGGATAGAAAAGAAGTACAAAGCCGCCCCTACAGACCCTTCTTACATTAAGGGCCCTGCACCATTAGATTCCCTAGTGGTATCTACAGCCAGGAAGCGCTCAAATTCTCAGGCGTCAGGCGAAGCGCCCCCACCTGACAAAGAGTCCAAGCTCCTAGATGCGTCAGGGAAGCGCACTGCGTCACAAGCGGCCAATATATGGCGTATTGCCAATACGCAAGCACTGTTGGCCCGATACGACAGGGCGCACTATGATGAGCTAGAGACCATCATGCACCATCTCCCTGAAAAGTACAAGACTAGGGCTAATGAACTTATTCAAGAGGGAAAAACAATAACCAATACCTCGATACGATGTGCCCTAGACGCGGCAGATACAGCCTCCAGGGCCATAAACAACAGTGTCCTTCTCCGTCGCCATGCCTGGCTCAGGGTTTCAGGGTTTAAACCAGAGGTTCAAGCCTCTATACTAAATCACCCATTCAACCAAGATCATCTATTTGGCCCTAAAGTAGATGAAGCCCTAGAAAAAAATGAAAAAAGATACAGACACTGCGAAATCTATGGGAGCCCTACAAACACAGACTCCCAGGCGCTCCTTTCGCCGTTCTTCCTTTCGGGGCACGGGCAGAGGCTACTCATCGGACAGTGCATCCACGTCCTATAAATCCCCTCCTCAGTCTACCTTCACAAAAGGTTATCAAAGAGGCGGATACAGAGGCAATAATAATAAGGGCAGAGGCAAAACAAATACCGCCCGCTCTGCCACACCTCCTGCCCAATGACTTTCCCCCGCTCCCTCCAGACCATTCCACTCCGGTCGGAGGCAGACTGCGACATTTCCTTCACGTCTGGGAGACAATCACCTCAGACAGATGGGTGACACAAATTATTCAGTCAGGGTATTGCCTAGAATTAATATCTACACCCCCCAACATTCCACCCAGGCACCGCCCTATGTCGCAAGAACATACTGCGCTACTGACACAAGAGGTGATCTCCCTCCTGCAAAAAGGAGCAATAGAGCAGGTACCCATAAATCAACGAAATTTAGGGGTCTACTCCCTGTACTTTCTAATTCCAAAGACAGACGAGACCCTACGACCTATCTTAGATCTCAGACCTCTAAACACTTACATTCATTCGGACCATTTTCACATGGTAACCCTCCAACAGGTTCTTCCACTTCGCTCCCAGAACGACTTTCTCACCACTCTGGACTTGAAAGACGCGTACTTTCACATCCCAGTACACCAATCTCACAGAAAGTACCTCAGGTTTGTGGTAGACGGACAACACTACCAGTTCAAGGTGCTCCCGTTCGGGGTAACAACAGCACCAAGGGTGTTCACCAAGTGCCTGGCAGTAGTGGCTGCACACCTCAGAAGACAGCACATTCACGTCTTCCCCTATCTGGACGATTGGCTGATAAGAGTGTGCACCATACCGCCGCTACAGTCCAACTACTTCACCAGCTAGGCTTCACGGTGAACCATCAAAAATCCCACCTGGTACCATAACACACAAAACAATATCTCGGTGCCACCATAGACACCTCAAAGGCCATAGCCTATCCCAACCCTGCCAGGATTGAAAAAATACAGGCGCTGCGTCAAAAATTCCTATCCCAACACTCCCTCCCAGCAAGAGTGTTTTTGCAGCTCATAGGGATGATGGCCTCTTGCATCTTTATAGTGCCACATGCAAGACTCCAAATGCGCCCACTCCAAGAGTGTTTTGCGCACCAGTGGAACCAGGCCCAGGGGCAACTGACAGATCTGGTGTTGGTAGGCGGTCGCACCCATCGCTCTCTGCAGTGGTGGAACACCACAAACCTTTCCAGAGGTCGACCGTTCCTGTACCCGGTCCCACAAATAATCCTAACGGCAGATGCATCGCTGTCCGGCTGGGGAGCCCATGTTACATCTCACAGGGCACATGGACGCCGCAACAGAAGTTACTCCACATCAACCATCTGGAGTTACTGGCGATCTTCCTCGCCCTAAAATCCTTCCAGGTGCAGATTTTAGGCAAAGCAGTCCTTATTCGCACAGACAACATGACTGCCATGTACTACATTCAAAAACAGGGGGGCACACACTCTCCACAGCTCTCTCAGTTAGCACAGAGCATATGGAGATGGGCAATTCCACAAAAGATTTTTCTCCTAGCCCAACACGTCCTAGGAGTACAAAACACCGTGGCAGATCTGCTGAGCAGACAGACACAGCAGATCCACAAGTGGGAACTTCACCCACAGGTTCTTCACCCGTTCTTTCAGAAGTGGCGGCATCCACACATAGACCTATTCGCCACCCACGAAAACAAAAAAATGCCCAAACTTCGCCGCCAGATATCCACACCCATTGTCCAAAGGCAATGCGATATGGATGAACTGGTCAAACAAATTTGCATACGCTTTTCCACCTCTCCCACTGATTCCATTAGTGGTGCGAAAGCTACAGCAGCATTCCCTGACTCTGATCCTAGTAGCTCCAACATGGGCCAGACAACCGTGGTACACCACGCTGCTGGAACTCTCAGTAGTACCACACCAAAAGCTACACCTCTCACCATGCCTCCTAACCCAGAACCATGGAGAGATCAGGCACCCGGACCCAGCTCAACTCAACCTTGCGATCTGGCTCCTGAGGTCCTAGAATTTGGATACCTTAACCTTCCCCCTGATTGCATGAACATTATCAGGGAAGCTAGACGCACTACTACTAGGGCGTGCTATGCAGCAAAGTGGAAAAGATTTGTTGTTTACTGCCACAACACCACAATAAATCCCTTTAATGTATCCATACAACACATTATATGTTATTTACTCCATTTACAAAGGTGTAACCTAGCATATACCTCCATTCGGTTACACCTTGCTGCAATTGCTGCCTATTTACAAAACAGGCAGCACCTCTCACTTTTCCAAGTGCCTGCCATCAAAGCCTTTATGGAAGGCCTCAAAAGAGTAATTCCACCCAGAGTAATCCAACCCAGAGTGCCACCCTCACCTGTTTGGAACTTAAATATAGTCCTTACACGGTTAATGGGACCCCCTTTCGAACCATTACATAAGTGCGAGCTGCAATTCCTCACATGGAAAACAGCTTTTCTAGTGGCCATCACTTCCCTCAGAAGAGTTAGTGAAATACAAGCACTCACGATACAGGAACCTTTTCTTCAGATGCATCACAACAAGGTTGTACTGCGCACCAATCCCAAGTTTCTACCCAAAGTCATTTCTCCATTCCATCTAAACCAGTCGGTAGAATTACCAGTCTTTTTCTCGCAACCCACAGTTGCGGAAAGAGCCTTACACACACTGGATGTTAAAAGGGCTTTACTTTACTACATCCAGAGAACACAACCTTTCAGGAAAACCAAACAGCTATTTGTTTCCTTCTCCCCACCACACAAAGGCAACCCTATTTTCTAAATCATGGATAGCTAGGTGGATTGTAAAATGCATACAGATTTGGTACCACAAAGCAAAACGAACGCTATCGGTTCCCCCTAAAGCCCACTCTACAAGGAAGATAGGGGCTTCTATGGCTTTCCTAGGGAACATACCACTAGATGACATCTGCAAAGCAGCGACATGGTCGACACCACACACCTTCACAAAACATTATTGTGTAGATGTGCAAACCAAGCAACAAGCTAGTGTGGGCCAAGCTGTACTAAAAACACTGTTTCAGACAACTGCAACGGATGCCGGTGGTCACCGCTAGGGTTGGGTACTGCTATATAATCTATGCACAGTGTATAATCTGCAGCTCATATGCCTCGAACGGAATATGCTACTTACCAGTATGCATCTGTTCTTGGCATGTAGAGCTGCAGATCTATACACGCCCACCCGCCTCCCCGGCTGCCTGTATCCGTTCCAGTCTTATCTTATTTAGATACAATACACATGGGTTTCTTTACTGTTACTACTACGCTCCATCTTTCCCTGCTGGCGAAAAACAATCTGAGGATGGAGCCGAAGCCCATGCGCAATACTAACCAGAGGAGGAGTCACCGACCTCGTGACTCCCAAAGACTTTCCAAGAGGAAAATCAAACTGCAGACATCCGGGCCCAACACCAGATGGCGATCTATGCACAGTGTATAGATCTGCAGCTCTAAATGCCAAGAACAGATGCATACTGGTAAGTAGCATATTCGTTTTAACACATGCTGTGCTGCACTGTGTCTGTTCAGTGTCTGTCATCATAGGGGACGGCGCAAGTATCCAATATGTTTACCTCTGCATCTTTGACTATGAACATAAGTGCAGACATTTGTGGCAATATCGCTATAAGCAGATGTGCACATTCCTTCAAATAGAACAACCTCCATCCTATCCTGTTCCCACACTGGTGAGGGGATGCGTCACCCACCCAGTTAACGAGAACCATGTATAGTAAATTGATATAAGCCATGGAGTTGAAACAGTAGAGGCAGCACCGAAGCACCAATAAATACAAGTGCCTAATGCAAGGAGGATGAAGTGAGGGCCAAATGAAGATGGGATTATAAGAAGAGGAAGAGAAAAAATTATAGTAAAGCTAGAGAAGGGGGATCAGTACACCAGAAAGTTGTAGCTTGGTAGATAGGAGGAGAGTAGATGAGAGATTAGAGGGTGAACCACTACAGTGGTAGATAGGACAGGGGATATCAAACAGACAAAGAAAGGAATATCTTGTAGGGGGTCAGCCAGAGAGCCAGGCAGGTCTACCTCGAGTGAACAAGGGTGTCCGGGGGGATGATCATGGCTCTAGGGGGGCACCCACTGTATAAGTGATAGGTGGTGTGGAAAGAAGGCCTAAAAGTCTACACAGAGATGTGAGTGAGCATCTTTCATTATGCCATGACGTTTGACCCTTTCACTGCAGTTTCTGCCACAATCAAAGTTTAGCTTTCACGCAGCAGGAGTCAGGTCTATGGTCCTACAACGAGCGGAAGGATAGTTATTTAGCATCTGCCAGTGGTGATGATGGTCTATACCTTGCCGAATGGTGCTCTGATGGGGAGGCACAAGCTGTGTTATAGCAGATGAATTTATTGGCCTGTTGTTGAGTAGTGAAAACATGATCCTCGCCCTGATACTTAACGAAAAGTCGAGCAGGATAACGCATTGCATATGGAATGTTTGTCTGTTGCAGTTTTTGTTTGACTGGTGCGAATTTCTTACGTGCCTCTTGAACCGCAATGGTAAAATCCGGGTATAGGGACAGTATTGCCTTTGAACTACAATGTGCACTTCTTCCATACTAGTCGGAGGGCCGTGTCTCTGTCACGGTAGTTCAACATTCTGGCTATGATGGTCCTTGGAGCAGCACCAGGGAGCGGCAGAGGAGCTAAAGCACAAGGAGCACGCTCTACAATGAGCAATTTAGAGAAAGGTTCTGTACCAAAGAATGTGGTAAGCAAGTGTTCTATAAAATCTTCCATCTTCTGGTACACCCATGATATGTAAGTTGTTTCGGCAAGTCCATCCTTCTAAAGATTTGTTCTTGGCAGATGAATTTGAGTACCTTCTCCACGTTGAGTAACTTTTCACCGTGCCTGGTTACTGCGTCCTCAAGTGTGGAGATGCTTTCTATCTCAGTTATGCAACCATCTTGCTTCTCCACATTAGTGTAGTGGAGTCCACCCAGGTGCACGTGGTGTTTATTTTCGATTCATTGGATTTGAGGGTCTACTTCATAGCAACTAGCAATGTTCTCATGTCTGCTGTTATGTTGGACTCTTCATGGGGTGGATCATCCATGCTTGTTTGATCCATGGTGCTTCCTGGTGAGGGAGCAAGGATTCAAAGAAAAGAAACTTGCTCGGATAAATCTCTTGTTAACATGTACTAACAAGTAGGAATAGAAATATAAAAGAAAATCAACATACATATGATATTCATACATGGGGAAAAGGTTTTCTGTTTGCTTAAATAACAAAGAATAATTTGCAGCGTAACCAAAGTCCCGCTTTGAACCGGAAAATTGCTTTGCTCAGGTGCAAACCCGTCCTGCGTCATTAAACATGTGATTAACCCATGTGAGAGGAAATTCTCACGCATGCGCAAAGAGTTGTTAACTGTAGGTCTCGAAATACCGCATGCCTGGCATATGCTTGCCCGAATCTTAAAAGAAGTTTTTCGCTGCTAACGCTTTGCTCAACAAATTAGAAATATCATGGGATAGAGTAGAAGGGGGAGGTAAACAGTGATAATCACATTTTGAGAAATTAACATTTGTTTATGATTCTTTCGTCAATACTGAATGTTTCGGGCCTGATATGCTAAGCTGAAAGAAAGATGGTGGGTGAGACGCAGTAAAAGTTGAGTCTGCGCATTGAAGACCCAGAATGACCCGCTGACCGGGACATTGATCGTCTGCCAAAACCCAAGGAGGGGTGCTTGAGAAAAGATCCTCAACTGGAGAAATTATATACAATTTGTATCTATCTATTGTGTGAGACGTATGAGAAAAGGAAGAGTCATGAGAAGTGAATAAATTAAGTGGGAAGGGTTTACTAAACAAAGAATTAGTTAAGAATTGTTGAATGACCACATAAGGTGATGACAACTCTCCTGCCCCAGCCCAATCATAGTTCAGGATTCACAGACATTTGCAACCTTTGAGGGTGGGACATGCAAAATTAAAGGGTATAATTTGAGTAACTTAAAGTTAAGAGCTGAGCTGCTGCTGCTAAGAAGAATCTGATGCTGAGTGAGGAGTAGGTGAGAACTGCTATTGAGAAGAACAGACTGGGAAGATTCAATACTGAAAGACAGCCTGATTAGATTGAAGATTTGCAAATGAATATCGAGGAGGGATAGAGTGTAAGAGAGGGATATGCTACGGTGCGTCGGGTATTAGGGAAGTATAGTAAATATAACTATCTTGCACCTGTCCTACAGTCTTTGTCTCCCGACTCTTTATCAGGTGACCTCCACCAATCCTTTGGCCAGGGGTTTGGGTCTCCCCATTTCACTATCTGGTAAATATGTTTCTGTTTTGAAATTGCAATATCTTTGCAAAAATATGAATTATTGTGCCTACTGTCTCTTCATGTATCACTCCTAATGCATTTTGAGTTGTTGAAAGAGTCTGTATTTTGAATGAAATTTGATAAATGAAGTTTTCTCTCCCATGAAAGTTGATGGAGTTTGCACTGTGTATCTGTACAAATGAGCCTTTATTTTGATTGAATTATTAGATACAATCTATTCAATCGTACCTGGAGTCTGTGATTATTTTACTGCAAAGTTATTAGATATATGAACACATTTGTTAATATAACCATCAACTTCTGGACTAATGGTTCATTGACCAAAGGAAGAGTGTTGATCTGTGAAGATTAGTTAGACTGTGACTAAATTCAGATCAAAGGAAATAAAACTTGACCCCCAGCAAAACAATCAGGAAATCTAAATGTGTATATGGGCCCACTGTAAGTGATAATTTGATGTGTGAAAAGTTTATCCTGGCCTTTCTCCGGATCCGTTTTTCTGGTAGCAGAGTGATGGTTATTATCGATTAGTTTTGTGATAACTGATTATTGATTATTGACTATTGGTATGACAAATTGACTATATGTTTAACATAAAGAGTTTGTGTCGCATTTTATGTCATCTGGAAGTACAGGTACAGAGATAAGGGTGGATCTGTGCAATTTAAACTTTACTTTTGTCTGCCAGCCGTCTGTGTTCCCCATAGTTAAGCACATGCTTCAGCAGGAAGAAATAACTTAACTTCTTGCAAGAAATAGCAGGAGGACCCTGAGTGTGCGGTTTGATGTCAGTGGTGCAGGTACACCGCCCCAGGTGCCAAGTCCCGCCTCACCTTCACTATGTTTTTGGAGGGGCTCAAGCAGACTCAAACACTCCAATGGACAGGCCGCAAGGTGTACACATCAAGGAAAGGTGTGGGCCTTGTCATTAAGTATATTACAATGCATTCTCTGATCAAACCTTAGACTGCACGAGTGGATTCACATCTCATCCAAAGCCCAGGCAGTCCCGAAATGTAGGGAGCTGTCTCGCCCTTTTGCACAGCTACGGAGTCACCCGGAGAATGCAAGAGACCCTGGGCCGCCAGATCACATATGCTGTGCGCACCAGCGAGACCCATTCTCCAGCTCACAAGCCAGTCCTGGCACCCATGGCAGCTCTGTTTGGCTGCACAGCCCAAATCTATCAGGTAGGCAAAGTTTCCAGGAGGTGTCGCACAAGGAGATCTGCCTCCACACACCTCAGGAAGCAGCTCGACCACCCACCTCTCCCCACTCCCAGTTGGGTTGATCCACAGTGCGGCAGGCCAAGATGTCATCAGGTCAAAAACTGCTGCAGTCCCACCATGCAGGTCATGCCCACGTAATTAGCACCACCCCTATTGTCGGGCCTCCTATGAAATGGTATAAAGGGTCTCTGATCAACTCCCCACACAATACCCTTCAGCAATGATCCGGCCTTGTTTCAGTTGCCGGCTGCTCTGGCGGCCTCCATTACTGCCATGCAGCTCCAGCCCAGGCGCGCCCACTTGTTGAGTATTTTGAGCACTTAAGAAGCGCTACTGCTTCTAAGATTTGCATGTGGTGGTTCTCAGTTTCTTTCAGCAGTCAGGTTGCATTTTTGTGGTATACAATTAAACCATTTAAAGCAGGAATGTTGGATTTAGGCGTCAGACCACAGGTGCCTTATGACAGTGCGGCAAGTGTGCTTGCTGGCTCTTGAGCACTCCTGCCTATAAATTTTGTGATTTGATGTAAATTTGTTTAGAAGGTTGAGATCAATGTAGGTCTCAATGTGCTCATAAAATAATCTAAAAATGGTGTAGCGGCAGGGTAAATGTATCCTCTTCCCCCTTACTGTTTAAAACACAGGGACTCCCCCATGTTTGAAACGCTAAAAGTAAGAGTTAGTTTCAGCAGTAAGGCAGAGCATCAGATCCATTGCAGTGTTCAACTGGGCCTCCTAAGACTTTGCTATGGTTCCAAAACACCATTGTTTAATACCACAAATACATTCACACAGACACTCACATACCCACATAGCCCCACACATGGATACACATTAACACATGACCCTACACACTCATACACCACACTTGCACACACACAGATGCACACAACGACAACCTCACTCACACACACACACACACACACAACCTTACACACAACTGCATGCTCACACACAATAAAACAACCCCACGCAAGCATACACATCCACACACCCAAACATGCCTACACACAAAACATATACCCAGACAAAAAACCCTACACACACACACACACACAACTCCACTCACACATGCACTCATACAACCCCACAGACACACCCACACAACCCCACACACCCACTGACAAACCCATGCATACACCGGCACACTCACAGACAACCCCACACACATACACATCCACCAACAACTCATTCCCCCACACCTACATTGAGTAACAGACAACACAATCCCCCACACACACACTGGCACATATACACACACAATCCTCTATATCACACTGTGCCAGATCCATGTTCTCCTACAGCAAACCATGCAGAATGAGGATGGAAACCATGCCGTGAATCAATAAATGAGCCCAAATAGTGCAGCAAGATAAGAGCCTGGATTGACAGAGTAAGGCTGGAACTCATAAATAGAGGTGGGCGAAGAATTCTGCTCCACCAGCAGAGTTTGCGGTGTTTTGCCTATTCCGAACTCTGTCCAGAGCGTGGTGTTTCACGAAACTCTGCAAAGTGACGCGGGGGGAGTTTTTTCACTTGAAGCTCGCCAATGGTAAGTTGGCGAGCACTCACAAGAGAAACATCACATGCTAGAACTCCTCTCTGCACGTTTTTTTCAACTTGGGCAGTTGTGGCAGGTCAAGACCTCTTGCGTTGAGAAATCTGCCTGTCGCTTGACCCTGAGTGCTGATTGCACTGATTTTACTGATTTTGCCACACACAGGACAAGCTCCCTGAGCTTACAATGACTGAGAGCAGTGCGACTTAACATACTCTGCTGCTGGTGGATCTCCACGGATCTCGGGGGAGTTTTTCTGTCACTTTGTAGAGTTCTGCGGAGTAGAACTGTGCAAACTCCACCCAGGCCTAGTCATAAACATGAGTCAGCTTGAGATCCAGAGAACAAACAGGCTATGGCACCATATAACACTTATTAACTTTATTACTGATGCCCTGGAACCCAACATAGGGATTGACTGCCACCTCTGCTTGCTGACAATGCAAGTAGTGCTAGAAATCTTTGCAACATGCATCACACCCCAGAAAATAGGTTTGGTGCATTGCATTTCAATGTCAACCTTTAGCAAAATATTCTGCTTAGTGATGGATGCTTTGCAGAGAGTGAGTGGGCATCATATACAATTCCCCTTGGACACCCACCCAGCCAAAACCAATAAAGCAAAGATCTGTGCTACAGCAGAATTTCCTGCTATCCTAGGGTCAATTGCTTGCACTCACGGACACACTATTTATGTGCAAATGCTCTGTGATGTGGATCTATATATACTGAACTGGTGTGCAGAACAATCCATCCTTCATCATCAAAATTACATTGTGTTATGATTGTTGCAGTCCAGCCTCAATACATGTCAGCAGGACCATTGGAGAGGTTTTAACCCTAAGACATATGCATGGATCAAAGTGAAATATATCGGCAGCTATCCACAATGACGATTGTTCTCAGCTGTTAACTTTTTAACAACCACAGTAATTCCATTACAACTCTTATGACTGTTAGCTTGAATGCCTGTAACCTCAAGATATCCTTTTACGTTTTATTCTCTAGACATATTGAGGATGGCCATAATTGCTGCTTCTCACACCTTGAGGTGAGCTGAATGGGAGAACTACCACATGGAAGGCTTTACAGCCTACCTAGTGTGTCCAGATTTAGAACCTGTTTTCAATGTTCTCAACATCATGTGGATATGTTTATTCAGTATTGAATTTGGACACTATCTCCTACAAGCAGATTTTTGTTTGTTTTGATGGCATCTTCAGCATGAGAGGGCACATTACACAGTCATTGTGTCTTACCACCCCTGTGGCCAAGACCTACAGCTCAGTATCCATAAACTTGAACCACCTTATCCTGTCTCGTTCCTTCATAGAAGAGTTTGGCTGTTTTCAACTGAGTGATGACTGAGTAAATCAGTGGATGGGAGTGGATTCTGTTTGTCATGTTTCAAGATGATTTGTCAACACAAAATGAATGTCTGTCCACTCCCACACATGAAGGAGTTGTTGGTCTACTTTCGAGGTGTCCTAAGATACTTTTGAATTGTTGCTCTGGCTGTTTCTGTTCTCTAGGGATTCATGTCCACACTCCAGGACCTCCAGTGTCAAAAATGTCCTTTTCCTGATGTTTTATGCATGTGCTATTCTTTCGGTGAGGTATTCAGCACAATCGCAAAATAACCCACATTCACTATTTAACACGTGCTGAATAATGATTCTGCTGTACACATTGTACACAGAAATATCTCATAATCAGTGATATTTAAAATGTGTTTTATGGAACCTCATGGTATCACTATTTACCCTATGAGCAACTTTGGTGGTATTAACTACTAAACTTATATTGAAGGCCTGTGATTGTGGTGTGGTCCTGGGCTTGTTTGAAGGGCTCTGTCCAATGTGGAAGGTGGGAGTTAAAGAGACTTTGGAAACTTATAAGGGGATTTCTGCTGTGGGAAACTGCCCTCTTCTTGTGCAGTACAACATATACTACATGTTAGTAAGTCAGGCCTCTTCTATGTATAGTTGTCCCCCAAAACACGGCTCAGTATGAAAGGGCCAATTCTCCACTAGACACATCTCGTATTACTAGGCCAATCCTCTTCTATATTCACCTTTCTCATTGAACAAAGCGCAGCCTGAAAGGTTAGTCTCCCACCACCCATATCAAGTGGTGATAGGCCAAGCCTTTTCTACATAGAGTTCAGCATCAAGAGGTCAGTCCCCTACCATAAAAAAACACATTTGTGTGCACGGAACCTCTTCTACATAGAGCTGGGTCCATAAATAAAGCTCTGAATCAAGTGGCCCGTCCCCACCACACACACACAATCACTTTTAGTAGGTGGAGCCTCTTCTACATACAGCTGCCCCTGTTAGAAATGGGTTCTCTAGTTGGCACAGGTATGCACCCTGTCCTAGTGGGGACCCCCACTCTATTCAGGATAAGCCCGATACACACACTCAATTAACCTGTGCTCACACTCTAGCAGCTTGGAACAGAGAAGTCAGGTTTAACTTAAGAGGCAATGTGTAAAGCATTTGTGCAACACAGCAAAACAGTAACACAGTGAAAACACCAAAACAAGACTCCATACCAGATTAGAAAACTACTGAATATTTATCAGATTACTAAAAGACCACAACATCAAAATTCCAATAAGTCAAACTCATGATATGATTTTTTAAAGATTAAATGCGAAAACAGTGATTAGAAGTCACAAGCAGTCAAAAGGTTACTTGAGGTCGCGAGTGAGCAATGCGAATCCAAAGTTCAGGCCGACCAAAATGGAGGACAGGCTAGCTGCAGGACCCAGAGAGATCCTGCTGAAAAAATACCTTGGACAGAACAAGTGTCAATGTCGAGAGCCTGCTGCGTCATCGTCAAGCTGCGCAGACGGCTTCCTGCAACGTTGTTGAGCTCAGTTGAACTGCATGCATTTGTCATTGAGTGGATTTGATGGCAGAATAGCTGTTGTCATCCAGCTGCATCATTGTTGGCGTTGGTGCCGATTGGTGCAAAGTCGCTGCTGCATTGACATCGAGGGTTAAAACAGCTGCAAAACCCACTGCTGAGACCCAGGACTGGAGGCGGCATCTCAGGAAAGGGTAGAACTCACAGATGGCAGAGTCAAGCAGCACCAGAAGAATTGCAAGATGTGTTTTGGCGAATCACCTTTACAACATGGTCACCGCGGTATGTTTACATCACTGTCATTACAACGCAAGTCGTTACAACGACTTGCACTGGATGGCGCTATACACTAAGGAATAGTATGATTTACTATTCCAACACCTTCCCTACTGTTACGTAGGCAGGAGTTGGAATCGTAAATCATACTATTCCTAAGTCCAGCGTCTAAAGACCTCGTTGTAACGTCACATATTTGTGTTTTGTGTCCCTGAGACTTCAGAAAATGGGAGGCAAGACAGCAAGCCCTTGGAGAATTGTGGGTTCCTGTGTAACGCAACCTAGTGATAGCCATGCAAATCTATCACCCCATCCTGGATTCCCTTATGTCTCTAGTTTTAAAAAACTATAAAGGTTTCTAGGTTTTCCTACGTGCCGGTTGAGCTAATTCCCAAAATCCATGGTTAGGCACATTGCAAAAAATGGCCAGTTTTCATTGGAAAAAATGTGACGTGTCCGTGGTGTGTTTTGGGCCCTTTCATTATTTCTAGGTCTAACTACACATGTGGGGTACCTTCTTTACTGGGAGACTTTGGGGAACACAGAATAGTATAACAAGTGTGATCACCAATTGTATTTCTCTGCCTTTGTGCGTTCCAAATGTAAGAATGTGTAGGAAAGAAGACATTTTGAGAAATGCCCTCTAATTCACATGCAAGTATGGGTGCCCACAAATTCAGAAATTTGCAAATAACTACTGCTTCTAAACTCCATGGGCCCGATTCACAGAACTAACTTAAGACAAAATCTTAAACTTACTACCATTTTGGTATTCACAGAAGGCGCTTACTCATTTCGGTATTCACAGAAGTTAGGACTCCTAACTTTAGTACTCCTAAATGCCTTCTGTGAATACCTAAAGTCTTAAAGTTAGGATTTTTCTCAGTTTAGGAGTAGTAAAGTTAGGACTCCTCACTTTAGGACTCCTAAATGCCTTCTGTGAATACCGAAAGACTTAAAGTTCGGATTTTTCTCAGTTTAGGAGTAGTAAAGTGAGGAGTCCTAACTTTACTACTCTTAAACTGAGAAAAATCCTAACTTTAAGTCTTTCTGTATTCACAGAAGGCATTTAGGAGTCCTGTAGTTAGGAGTCCTAACTTTACTACTCCTAAACTGAGAAAAATCCTAATTTTAAGACTTTCGGTATTCACAGAAGGCATTTAGGAGTCCTAAAGTTAGGAATACCGAAATGAGTAAGTGCCTTCTGTGAATACCAAAATGAGTAAGCGCCTTCTGTGAATACCAAAATGGTAGTAAGTTTAGGATTTTGTCTTAAGTTTGTTCTGGGAATCGGGCTCATTATCTTTTGCCTATTTCAGAAATACATAGGTTTCCGTGATACCAATTTTTCGCAATTTATATCTCACATATATATTGCTCAATCCCCGGTAAACAACGAAAAATCATTGCAAGGGTCAGCCCAGTTTTGTATCTGGGTACCTTGAGTTCTTGAAAAACCCACAAAACCTATATACCTCCACAACCAAAATGGTCTAGCAGATGTAATGGTATATTGCTGTTGTAAATCGAACTTCGGAATGAGAAGTTACAAATGAAAATGTTGTCCCAATGGCCATTTTTCCCCAGTAATTTTCATTTTTTTTAAAGTTCAACACTTAGTTTCTTGGGGAAAACGTTGAAAGATCTACCCAAATGACCCCATGCTGAATTTAGAATTTTATTTAATTCTCAGAAGTATATAGCTTTCCAGGATCCATTATGTTTTTTACCTGTTTCCACCACAAACTCGAAGGAGGTTAAAAACACAAGAATAGGAAAAATTGGTTATCTCAAAGTAAAATGCGAAAACTGTGTTAAAGAATGCGGTTTTCTGAATCAAGTCTGCCTGTTCCTGAAAGTTGGGAAGATGCTAATTGTAGCACCGGAAACCTTTTGTAGAATCTACAAATACTGGGTACCTTTAGATTATGCAGGGTGCTAGAGAGAAAACTACGCAAATTTGGCACAAATAGTGTATGTAGATCACAAATTATGAAGGCCTAAGCACAAGGCACCCCAAATAGCCAATAAAAGATTTATCACTGGGGGCGGGGGGTCTATCTGCGAAAGGGTTAATATCAATGTTAAACTCAGACATAAATGCCTATATGTGCTCCCCTTAGTCAATTATATGAAATATATAAACTATAAGTATTTGTGGTGTAGGGAGTCCATACTAGAAAGCAATCATCACCTCCTGGCAAACATACAACCAGAACAAAATTAAAAAAAACAGAAGTAAGGTCCCTATTATCAGTCAGCTGGTATCCATTGAATGAGCTGGGCAGCATGAAGGGATGTAGCAAGAGCAGTGACAGCCTCTTCCCTGGTTTCAGGAGGAAGATTCTTAATGCAGGAGCTATTGTCTAAACCCCAGAAGCTTGCACACAGGTTTTATCCATTATGAAACTAATGAAGCCAGTGAAGGCAGGAGGAGGTTAACATTTGACAATAGGACTGCATGGATAGCAGCATAGAAAAGGCTTTTGCAGTAAAAATACAGTTCTGTATTCTCAGTCTGAATGAACGACAAGGTTGGGCAGGTTAGTCTCGTGTCTAAAAAAGAAAGGCTGTCATGAGCTGCACATCAATATCTCCAACATCTGTATGTGAAGGGAGCTGAAACCCGCTCCAAGAAGGGGTACTTGTTTTAAATAAGAAAGCTCCTATCAACCTAACAGCGTATTGCTTACTGTTGATGAGTGTAGCTGGTCGCTAGAGCCCTCAGCAGAGTACACATGTAGCAATCAGTCACTAGAGCCTTCAGCAGAGTAAACATGTAGCAATCAGTCTCTAGAGCCCTCAGCAGAGTACACATGTAGCAATCAGTCACTGGAGCCTTCAGCAGAGTACACATGTAGCAATAAGTCGCTGGATCCCTCAGCAGAGTACACATGTAGCAATCAGTCACTGGAGCCCTCAGCAGAGTATACATGTAGCAATCAGTCACTGGAGCCCTCAGCAGAGTACACATGTAGCAATCAGTCTCTAGAGCCCTCAGCAGAGTACACATGTAGCAATCAGTCACTGGAGCCCTCAGCAGAGTACACATGTAGCAATCAGTCATTAGAGCCTTCAGCAGAGTACACATGTAGCACTCAGTCTCTAGAACCCACAGCAGAGTACACATCTAGCAATCAGTCACTGGAGCCCTCAGCAGAGTACACATGTAGCAATCAGTCACTGGAGCCCCCAGCAGAGTACACATGCAGCAATCAGTCACTGGATCCCTCAGCAGAGTACACATGTAGCAATCATTCACTGGAGCCTTCAGCAGAGTACACATGTAGCAACCAGTCACTGGAGCCCTCAGCAGTGTACACATGTAACAATCAGTCACTGGAGCCCTCAGCAGAGTACACATGTAGCAATCAGTCACTGGATCCCTCAGCAGAGTACACATGTAGCAATCATTCACTGTAGCCCTCAGCAGAGTACACATGTAGCAATCAGTCACTGGAGCCCTCAGCAGAGTACACATGTAGCACTCAGTCACTGGAGCCTTCAGCAGAGTACACATGTAGCAATCAGTCTCTAGAGCCCTCAGCAGAGTACACATGTAGCAATCAGTCGCTGGAGCCCTCAGCAGAGTACACATGTAGCAATCAGTCACTAGAGCCTTCAGCAGAGTACACATGTAGCAATCAGCCTCTAGAACCCTCAGCAGAGTACACATCTAGCAATCAGTCACTGGAGCCCTCAGCAGAGTACACATGTAGCAATCAGTTACTGGAGCCCTCAGCAGAGTACACATGTAGCAATCAGTCACTGGAGCCCTCAGCAGGGTGCACATGTAGCAATCATTCACTGGAGCCTTCAGCAGAGTACACATGTAGTAATCAGTCACTGGAGCCCTCAGCAGAGTACACATGTAGCAATCAGTCACTGGAGCCCTCAGCAGAGTACACATGTAGCAATCAGTCACTAGAGCCTTCAGCAGAGTACACATGTAGCAATTAGTCACTAGAGCCTTCAGCTGAGTACACATGTAGCAATCAGTCACTGAAGCCTTCAGCAGAGTACACATGTAGCAATCAGTCACTGGAGCCTTCAGCAGAGTACACATGTAGCAATCAGTCTCTAGAGCACTCAGCAGAGTACACATGTAGCAATCAGTCACTGGAGCCCTCAGCAGAGTACACATGTAGCAATCAGCCACTGGAACCCTCTGCAGAGTACACATGTAGCAATCAGTCTCTAGAGCCCTCAGCAGAGTACACATGTAGCAATCAGTCACTGGAGCCCTCAGCAGAGTACACATGTAGCAACCAGTCACTGGAGCCTTCAGCAGAGTACAGATGTAGCAATCAGTCTCTAGGGCTCTCATCAGAGTACACATGTAGCAATCAGTCACTAGAGCCTTCAGCAGAGTAAACATGTAGCAATCAGTCACTAGAGCCCTCAGCAGAGTACACATGTAGCAATCAGTCACTAGAGTCTTCAGCAGAGTACACATGTAGCAATCAGTCACTGGAGCCTTCAGCAGAGTACACATGCAGCAATCAGTCACTAGAGCCCTCAGCAGAGTACACATGTAGCAATCAGTCACTGTAGCCCTCAGCAGAATACACATGTAGCAATCAGTCTCTAGAGCCCTCAGCAGAGTACACATGTAGCAATGAGTCACTGGAGCCCTCAGCAGAGTACACATGTAGCAATCAGTCACTGGAGCCCTCAGCAGAGTGCACATGTAGCAATCATTCACTGGAGCCTTCAGCAGAGAACACATGTAGTAATCAGTCACTGAAGCCTTCAGCAGAGTACACATGTAGCAATCATTCACTGGCGCCCTCAGCAGAGTGCACATGTAGCAATCATTCACTAGAGCCTTCAGCAGAGTGCACATGTAGCAATCATTCACTGGCACCTTCAGTAGAGTAACATGTAGCAATAAGTCACTGGATCCCTCAGCAGAGTACACATGTAGCAATCATTCACTGGAGCCTTCAGCAGAGTACACATGTAGCAATCAGTCACTAGAGCCCTCAGCAGAGTACACATGCAGCAATCAGTCACTGGAGCTCTCAGCAGAGTACACATGTAGCAATCAGTCACTGGAGCCCTCAGCAGAGTATACATGTAGCAATCAGTCACTGGAGCCCTCAACAGAGTGCACATGTAGCAATCAGTCACTGGTGCCCTCAGACGAGTACACATGTAGCAATCATTCACTGGAGCCTTCAGCAGAGTGCATATGTAACAATCATTCACTGGAGCCTTCAGCAGAGTGCACATGTAGCAATCAGTCACTGGAGCCCTCAGCAGAGTACACATGTAGCAATCAGTCGCTAGAGCCCTCAGCAGAGTACACATGTAGCAATCAGTCACTGGAGCCTTCAGCAGAGTACACATGTAGCAATCAGTCTCTAGAGCCCTCAGCAGAGTACACATGTAGCAATCAGTCACTGGAGCCCTCAGCAGAGTACACATGTAGCAATCAGTCTCTAGAGCCCTCAGCTGAGTACACATGTAGCAATCAGTCACTGGAGCCCTCAGCAGAGTACACATGTAGCAATCAGTCACTAGAGCCTTCAGCAGAGTACACATGTAGCAATCAGTCTCTAGAGCCCTCAGCAGATTACACATGTAGCAATCAGTCACTGGAGCCCTCAGCAGAGTACACATGTAGCAATCAGTCACTGGAGCCCTCAGCAGAGTACACATGTAGCAATCAGTCACTGAAGCCTTCAGCAGAGTACACATGTAGCAATCAGTCACTGGAGCCTTCAGCAGAGTACACATGTAGCAATCAGTCTCTAGAGCCCTCAGCAGAGTACACATGTAGCAATCAGTCACTGGAGCCCTCAGCAGAGTACACATGTAGCAACCAGTCACTGGAGCCTTCAGCAGAGTACAGATGTAGCAATCAGTCTCTAGGGCCCTCATCAGAGTACACATGTAGCAATCAGTCACTAGAGCCTTCAGCAGAGTACACATGTAGCAATCAGTCACTAGAGCCCTCAGCAGAGTACACATGTAGCAATCAGTCACTAGAGCCTTCAGCAGAGTACACATGTAGCAATCAGTCACTGGAGCCTTCAGCAGAGTACACATGCAGCAATCAGTCACTAGAGCCCTCAGCAGAGTACACATGTAGCAATCAGTCACTGTAGCCCTCAGCAGAATACATATGTAGCAATCAGTCTCTAGAGCCCTCAGCAGAGTACTCATGTAGCAATGAGTCACTGGAGCCCTCAGCAGAGTACACATGTAGCAATCAGTCACTGGAGCCCCCAGCAGAGTGCACATGTAGCAATCATTCACTGGAGCCCTCAGCAGAGTACACATGCAGCAATCAGTCACTGGAGCTCTCAGCAGAGTACACATGTAGCAATCAGTCACTGGAGCCCTCAGCAGAGTACACATGTAGCAATCAGTCACTGGAGCCCTCAACAGAGTGCACATGTAGCAATCAGTCACTGGTGCCCTCAGCAGAGTACACATGTAGCAATCATTCACTGGAGCCTTCAGCAGAGTGCATATGTAGCAATCATTCACTGGAGCCTTCAGCAGAGTGCACATGTAGCAATCAGTCACTGGAGCCCTCAGCAGAGTACACATGTAGCAATCAGTCACTAGAGCCCTCAGCAGAGTACACATGTAGCAATCAGTCACTGGAGCCTTCAGCAGAGTACACATGTAGCAATCAGTCTCTAGAGCCCTCAGCAGAGTACACATGTAGCAATCAGTCACTGGAGCCCTCAGCAGAATACACATGTAGCAATCAGTCACTAGAGCCTTCAGCAGAGTACACATGTAGCAATCAGTCTCTAGAGCCCTCAGCAGATTACACATGTAGCAATGAGTCACTGGAGCCCTCAGCAGAGTACACATGTAGCAATCAGTCACTGGAGCCCCCAGCAGAGTGCACATGTAGCAATCATTCACTGGAGCCCTCAGCAGAGTACACATGCAGCAATCAGTCACTGGAGCTCTCAGCAGAGTACACATGTAGCAATCAGTCACTGGAGCCCTCAGCAGAGTACACATGTAGCAATCAGTCACTGGAGCCCTCAACAGAGTGCACATGTAGCAATCAGTCACTGGTGCCCTCAGCAGAGTACACATGTAGCAATCATTCACTGGAGCCTTCAGCAGAGTGCATATGTAGCAATCATTCACTGGAGCCTTCAGCAGAGTGCACATGTAGCAATCAGTCACTAGAGCCCTCAGCAGAGTACACATGTAGCAATCAGTCACTAGAGCCTTCAGCAGAGTACACATGTAGCAATCAGTCTCTAGAGCCCTCAGCAGAGTACACATGTAGCAATCAGTCACTGGAGCCCTCAGCAGAGTACACATGTAGCAATCAGTCACTGGAGCCCTCAGCAGAGTACACATGTAGCAATCAGTCTCTAGAGCCCTCAGCTGAGTACACATGTAGCAATCAGTCACTGGAGCCCTCAGCAGAGTACACATGTAGCAATCAGTCACTAGAGCCTTCAGCAGAGTACACATGTAGCAATCAGTCTCTAGAGCCCTCAGCAGAGTACACATGTAGCAATCATTCACTGGAGCCTTCAGCAGAGTACACATGTAGCAATCAGTCACTGGAGCCCTCAGCAGAGTACACAAGTAGCAATCAGTCACTAGAGCCCTCAGCAGAGTACACATGTAGCAATCAGTCACTGGAGCCTTCAGCAGAGTACACATGTAGCAATCAGTCTCTAGAGCCCTCAGCAGAGTACACATGTAGCAATCAGTCACTGGAGCCCTCAGCAGAGTACACATGTAGCAATCAGTCATTAGAGCCTTCAGCAGAGTACACATGTAGCACTCAGTCTCTAGAACCCACAGCAGAGTACACATCTAGCAATCAGTCACTGGAGCCCTCAGGAGAGTACACATGTAGCAATCAGTCACTGGAGCCCCCAGCAGAGTACACATGCAGCAATCAGTCACTGGATCCCTCAGCAGAGTACACATGTAGCAATCATTCACTGGAGCCTTCAGCAGAGTACACATGTAGCAACCAGTCACTGGAGCCCTCAGCAGTGTACACATGTAACAATCAGTCACTGGAGCCCTCAGCACAGTACACATGTAGCAATCAGTCACTGGATCCCTCAGCAGAGTACACATGTAGCAATCATTCACTGTAGCCCTCAGCAGAGTACACATGTAGCAATCAGTCACTGGAGCCCTCAGCAGAGTACACATGTAGCAATCAGTCACTGGAGCCTTCAGCAGAGTACACATGTAGCAATCAGTCGCTGGAGCCCTCAGCAGAGTACACATGTAGCAATCAGTCACTAGAGCCTTCAGCAGAGTACACATGTAGCAATCAGCCTCTAGAACCCTCAGCAGAGTACACATCTAGCAATCAGTCACTGGAGCCCTCAGCAGAGTACACATGTAGCAATCAGTCACTGGAGCCCTCAGCAGAGTACACATGTAGCAATCAGTCACTAGAGCCTTCAGCAGAGTACACATGTAGCAATCAGTCACTAGAGCCTTCAGCTGAGTACACATGTAGCAATCAGTCACTAGAGCCTCCAGCAAAGTACACATGTAGCAATCAGTCACTGTAGCCCTCAGCAGAGTACACATGTAGCAATCAGTCACTGGAGCCCTCAGCAGGGTGCACATGTAGCAATCATTCACTGGAGCCTTCAGCAGAGTACACATGTAGTAATCAGTCACTGGAGCCCTCAGCAGAGTACACATGTAGCAATCAGTCACTGGAGCCCTCAGCAGAGTACACATGTAGCAATCAGTCACTAGAGCCTTCAGCAGAGTACACATGTAGCAATCAGTCACTAGAGCCTTCAGCTGAGTACACATGTAGCAATCAGTCACTGAAGCCTTCAGCAGAGTACACATGTAGCAATCAGTCACTGGAGCCTTCAGCAGAGTACACATGTAGCAATCAGTCTCTAGAGCACTCAGCAGAGTACACATGTAGCAATCAGTCACTGGAGCCCTCAGCAGAGTACACATGTACCAATCAGCCACTGGAACCCTCTGCAGAGTACACATGTAGCAATCAGTCTCTAGAGCCCTCAGCAGAGTACACATGTAGCAATCAGTCACTGGAGCCCTCAGCAGAGTACACATGTAGCAACCAGTCACTGGAGCCTTCAGCAGAGTACAGATGTAGCAATCAGTCTCTAGGGCTCTCATCAGAGTACACGTGTAGCAATCAGTCACTAGAGCCTTCAGCAGAGTACACATGTAGCAATCAGTCACTAGAGCCTTCAGCAGAGTACACATGTAGCAATCAGTCACTGGAGCCTTCAGCAGAGTACACATGCAGCAATCAGTCACTAGAGCCCTCAGCAGAGTACACATGTAGCAATCAGTCACTATAGCCCTCAGCAGAATACACATGTAGCAATCAGTCTCTAGAGCCCTCAGCAGAGTACACATGTAGCAATGAGTCACTGGAGCCCTCAGCAGAGTACACATGTAGCAATCAGTCACTGGAGCCCTCAGCAGAGTGCACATGTAGCAATCATTCACTGGAGCCTTCAGCAGAGTACACATGTAGTAATAAGTCACTGAAGCCTTCAGCAGAGTACACATGTAGCAATCATTCACTGGCGCCCTCAGCAGAGTGCACATGTAGCAATCATTCACTAGAGCCTTCAGCAGAGTGCACATGTAGCAATCATTCACTGGCACCTTCAGTAGAGTAACATGTAGCAATAAGTCACTGGATCCCTCAGCAGAGTACACATGTAGCAATCATTCACTGGAGCCTTCAGCAGAGTACACATGTAGCAATCAGTCACTAGAGCCCTCAGCAGAGTACACATGCAGCAATCAGTCACTGGAGCTCTCAGCAGAGTACACATGTAGCAATCAGTCACTGGAGCCCTCAGCAGAGTATACATGTAGCAATCAGTCACTGGAGCCCTCAACAGAATGCACATGTAGCAATCAGTCACTGGTGCCCTCAGCAGAGTACACATGTAGCAATCATTCACTGGAGCCTTCAGCAGAGTGCATATGTAACAATCATTCACTGGAGCCTTCAGCAGAGTGCACATGTAGCAATCAGTCACTGGAGCCCTCAGCAGAGTACACATGTAGCAATCAGTCGCTAGAGCCCTCAGCAGAGTACACATGTAGCAATCAGTCACTGGAGCCTTCAGCAGAGTACACATGTAGCAATCAGTCTCTAGAGCCCTCAGCAGAGTACACATGTAGCAATCAGTCACTGGAGCCCTCAGCAGAGTACACATGTAGCAATCAGTCACTGGAGCCCTCAGCAGAGTACACATGTAGCAATCAGTCACTGAAGCCTTCAGCAGAGTACACATGTAGCAATCAGTCACTGGAGCCTTCAGCAGAGTACACATGTAGCAATCAGTCACTGGAGCCCTCAGCAGAGTACACATGTAGCAACCAGTCACTGGAGCCTTCAGCAGAGTACAGATGTAGCAATCAGTCTCTAGGGCCCTCATCAGAGTACACATTTAGCAATCAGTCACTAGAGCCTTCAGCAGAGTACACATGTAGCAATCAGTCACTAGAGCCCTCAGCAGAGTACACATGTAGCAATCAGTCACTAGAGCTTTCAGCAGAGTACACATGTAGCAATCAGTCACTGGAGCCTTCAGCAGAGTACACATGCAGCAATCAGTCACTAGAGCCCTCAGCAGAGTACACATGTAGCAATCAGTCACTGTAGCCCTCAGCAGAATACACATGTAGCAATCAGTCTCTAGAGCCCTCAGCAGAGTACTCATGTAGCAATGAGTCACTGGAGCCCTCAGCAGAGTACACATGTAGCAATCAGTCACTGGAGCCCCCAGCAGAGTGCACATGTAGCAATCATTCACTGGAGCCCTCAGCAGAGTACACATGTAGCAATCAGTCACTGGAGCCCTCAGCAGAGTACACATGTAGCAATCAGTCACTGGAGCCCTCAACAGAGTGCACATGTAGCAATCAGTCACTGGTGCCCTCAGCAGAGTACACATGTAGCAATCATTCACTGGAGCCTTCAGCAGAGTGCATATGTAGCAATCATTCACTGGAGCCTTCAGCAGAGTGCACATGTAGCAATCAGTCACTGGAGCCCTCAGCAGAGTACACATGTAGCAATCAGTCACTAGAGCCCTCAGCAGAGTACACATGTAGCAATCAGTCACTAGAGCCTTCAGCAGAGTACACATGTAGCAATCAGCCTCTAGAACCCTCAGCAGAGTACACATCTAGCAATCAGTCACTGGAGCCCTCAGCAGAGTACACATGTAGCAATCAGTCACTGGAGCCCTCAGCAGAGTACACATGTAGCAATCAGTCACTAGAGCCTTCAGCAGAGTACACATGTAGCAATCAGTCACTAGAGCCTTCAGCTGAGTACACATGTAGCAATCAGTCACTAGAGCCTCCAGCAAAGTACACATGTAGCAATCAGTCACTGTAGCCCTCAGCAGAGTACACATGTAGCAATCAGTCACTGGAGCCCTCAGCAGGGTGCACATGTAGCAATCATTCACTGGAGCCTTCAGCAGAGTACACATGTAGTAATCAGTCACTGGAGCCCTCAGCAGAGTACACATGTAGCAATCAGTCACTGGAGCCCTCAGCAGAGTACACATGTAGCAATCAGTCACTAGAGCCTTCAGCAGAGTACACATGTAGCAATCAGTCACTAGAGCCTTCAGCTGAGTACACATGTAGCAATCAGTCACTGAAGCCTTCAGCAGAGTACACATGTAGCAATCAGTAACTGGAGCCTTCAGCAGAGTACACATGTAGCAATCAGTCTCTAGAGCACTCAGCAGAGGACACATGTAGCAATCAGTCACTGGAGCCCTCAGCAGAGTACACATGTACCAATCAGCCACTGGAACCCTCTGCAGAGTACACATGTAGCAATCAGTCTCTAGAGCCCTCAGCAGAGTACACATGTAGCAATCAGTCACTGGAGCCCTCAGCAGAGTACACATGTAGCAACCAGTCACTGGAGCCTTCAGCAGAGTACAGATGTAGCAATCAGTCTCTAGGGCTCTCATCAGAGTACACGTGTAGCAATCAGTCACTAGAGCCTTCAGCAGAGTACACATGTAGCAATCAGTCACTAGAGCCCTCAGCAGAGTACACATGTAGCAATCAGTCACTAGAGCCTTCAGCAGAGTACACATGTAGCAATCAGTCACTGGAGCCTTCAGCAGAGTACACATGCAGCAATCAGTCACTAGAGCCCTCAGCAGAGTACACATGTAGCAATCAGTCACTGTAGCCCTCAGCAGAATACACATGTAGCAATCAGTCTCTAGAGCCCTCAGCAGAGTACACATGTAGCAATGAGTCACTGGAGCCCTCAGCAGAGTACACATGTAGCAATCAGTCACTGGAGCCCTCAGCAGAGTGCACATGTAGCAATCATTCACTGGAGCCTTCAGCAGAGTACACATGTAGTAATAAGTCACTGAAGCCTTCAGCAGAGTACACATGTAGCAATCATTCACTGGCGCCCTCAGCAGAGTGCACATGTAGCAATCATTCACTAGAGCCTTCAGCAGAGTGCACATGTAGCAATCATTCACTGGCACCTTCAGTAGAGTAACATGTAGCAATAAGTCACTGGATCCCTCAGCAGAGTACACATGTAGCAATCATTCACTGGAGCCTTCAGCAGAGTACACATGTAGCAATCAGTCACTAGAGCCCTCAGCAGAGTACACATGCAGCAATCAGTCACTGGAGCTCTCAGCAGAGTACACATGTAGCAATCAGTCACTGGAGCCCTCAGCAGAGTATACATGTAGCAATCAGTCACTGGAGCCCTCAACAGAGTGCACATGTAGCAATCAGTCACTGGTGCCCTCAGCAGAGTACACATGTAGCAATCATTCACTGGAGCCTTCAGCAGAGTGCATATGTAACAATCATTCACTGGAGCCTTCAGCAGAGTGCACATGTAGCAATCAGTCACTGGAGCCCTCAGCAGAGTACACATGTAGCAATCAGTCGCTAGAGCCCTCAGCAGAGTACACATGTAGCAATCAGTCACTGGAGCCTTCAGCAGAGTACACATGTAGCAATCAGTCTCTAGAGCCCTCAGCAGAGTACACATGTAGCAATCAGTCACTGGAGCCCTCAGCAGAGTACACATGTAGCAATCAGTCACTGGAGCCCTCAGCAGAGTACACATGTAGCAATCAGTCTCTAGAGCCCTCAGCAGAGTACACATGTAGCAATCAGTCACTGAAGCCTTCAGCAGAGTACACATGTAGCAATCAGTCACTGGAGCCTTCAGCAGAGTACACATGTAGCAATCAGTCTCTAGAGCCCTCAGCAGAGTACACATGTAGCAATCAGTCACTGGAGCCCTCAGCAGAGTACACATGTAGCAACCAGTCACTGGAGCCTTCAGCAGAGTACAGATGTAGCAATCAGTCTCTAGGGCCCTCATCAGAGTACACATTTAGCAATCAGTCACTAGAGCCTTCAGCAGAGTACACATGTAGCAATCAGTCACTAGAGCCCTCAGCAGAGTACACATGTAGCAATCAGTCACTAGAGCTTTCAGCAGAGTACACATGTAGCAATCAGTCACTGGAGCCTTCAGCAGAGTACACATGCAGCAATCAGTCACTAGAGCCCTCAGCAGAGTACACATGTAGCAATCAGTCACTGTAGCCCTCAGCAGAATACACATGTAGCAATCAGTCTCTAGAGCCCTCAGCAGAGTACTCATGTAGCAATGAGTCACTGGAGCCCTCAGCAGAGTACACATGTAGCAATCAGTCACTGGAGCCCCCAGCAGAGTGCACATGTAGCAATCATTCACTGGAGCCCTCAGCAGAGTACACATGCAGCAATCAGTCACTGGAGCTCTCAGCAGAGTACACATGTAGCAATCAGTCACTGGAGCCCTCAGCAGAGTACACATGTAGCAATCAGTCACTGGAGCCCTCAACAGAGTGCACATGTAGCAATCAGTCACTGGTGCCCTCAGCAGAGTACACATGTAGCAATCATTCACTGGAGCCTTCAGCAGAGTGCATATGTAGCAATCATTCACTGGAGCCTTCAGCAGAGTGCACATGTAGCAATCAGTCACTGGAGCCCTCAGCAGAGTACACATGTAGCAATCAGTCACTAGAGCCCTCAGCAGAGTACACATGTAGCAATCAGTCACTGGAGCCTTCAGCAGAGTACACATGTAGCAATCAGTCTCTAGAGCCCTCAGCAGAGTACACATGTAGCAATCAGTCACTGGAGCCCTCAGCAGAGTACACATGTAGCAATCAGTCTCTAGAGCCCTCAGCTGAGTACACATGTAGCAATCAGTCACTGGAGCCCTCAGCAGAATACACATGTGCAATCAGTCACTAGAGCCTTCAGCAGAGTACACATGTAGCAATCAGTCTCTAGAGCCCTCAGCCAATTACACATGTAGCAATCAGTCACTGGAGCCCTCAGCAGAGTACACATGTAGCAATCAGTCACTGGAGCCCTCAGCAGAGTACACATGTAGCAATCAGTCACTGGAGCCCTCAGCAGAGTGCACATGTAGCAATCAGTCGCTGGAGCCCTCAGCAGAGTACACATGTAGCAATCAGTCTCTAGGGCCCTCATCAGAGTACACGTGTAGCAATCAGTCACTAGAGCCTTCAGCAGAGTACACATGTAGCAATCAGTCACTAGAGCCCTCAGCAGAGTACACATGTAGCAATCAGTCACTAGAGCCTTCAGCAGAGTACACATGTAGCAATCAGTCACTGGACACTTCAGCAGAGTACACATGCAGCAATCAGTCACTAGAGCCCTCAGCAGAGTACACATGTAGCAATCAGTCACTGTAGCCCTCAGCAGAGTACACATGTAGCAATCAGTCACTGGAGCCCTCAGCAGAGTGCACATGTAGCAATCATTCACTGGAGCCTTCAGCAAAGTACACATGTAGTAATCAGTCACTGAAGCCTTCAGCAGAGTACACATGTAGCAATCATTCACTGGCGCCCTCAGCAGAGTGCACATGTAGCAATCATTCACTAGAGCCTTCAGCAGAGTGCACATGTAGTAATCATTCACTGGCACCTTCAGTCGAGTAACATGTAGCAATAAGTCACTGGATCCCTCAGCAGAGTACACATGTAGCAATCCTTCACTGGAGCCTTCAGCAGAGTACACATGTAGCAATCAGTCACTAGAGCCCTCAGCAGGGTACACATGCAGCAATCAGTCACTGGAGCTCTCAGCAGAGTACACATGTAGCAATCAGTCACTGGAGCCCTCAGCAGAGTACACATGTAGCAATCAGTCAATGGAGCCCTTAACAGAGTGCACATGTAGCAATCAGTCAGTGGTGCCCTCAGCAGAGTTCACATGTAGCAATCAGTCACTGGAGCCCTCAGCAGAGTACACATGTAGCAATCAGTCACTAGAGGCCTCAGCAGAGTACACATGTAGCAATCAGTCACTGGAGCCTTCAGCAGAGTACACATGTAGCAATCAGTCTCTAGAGCCCTCAGCAGAGTACATCTGTAGCAATCAGTCACTGGAGCCCTCAGCAGAGTACACATGTAGGAATCAGTCTCTGGAGCACTCAGCTGAGTACACATGTAGCAATCAGTCACTGGAGCCCTCAGCATAGTACACATGTAGCAATCAGTCACTAGAGCCTTCAGCAGAGTACACATGTAGCAATCAGTCTCTAGAGCCCTCAGCAGATTACACATGTAGCAATCAGTCACTGGAGCCCTCAGCAGAGTACACATGTAGCAATCAGTCACTGGAGCCCTCAGCAGAGTACACATGTAGCAATCAGTCACTGGAGCCCTCAGCAGAGTACACATGTAGCAATCAGTCACTAGAGCCTTCAGCAGAGTACACATGTAGCAATCAGTCACTAGAGCCTTCAGCTGAGTACACATGTAGCAATCAGTCACTGAAGCCTTCAGCAGAGTACACATGTAGCAATCAGTCACTGGAGCCTTCAGCAGAGTACACATGTAGCAATCAGTCTCTAGAGCACTCAGCAGAGTACACATGTAGCAATCAGTCACTGGAGCCCTCAGCAGAGTACACATGTAGCAATCAGCCACTGGAACCCTCTGCAGAGTACACATGTAGCAATCAGTCTCTAGAGCCCTCAGCAGAGTACACATGTAGCAATCAGTCACTGGAGCCCTCAGCAGAGTACACATGTAGCAACCAGTCACTGGAGCCTTCAGCAGAGTACAGGTGTAGCAATCAGTCTCTAGGGCTCTCATCAGAGTACACATGTAGCAATCAGTCACTAGAGCCTTCAGCAGAGTACACATGTAGCAATCAGTCACTAGAGCCCTCAGCAGAGTACACATGTAGCAATCAGTCACTAGAGCCTTCAGCAGAGTACACATGTAGCAATCAGTCACTGGAGCCTTCAGCAGAGTACACATGCAGCAATCAGTCACTAGAGCCCTCAGCAGACTACACATGTAGCAATCAGTCACTGTAGCCCTCAGCAGAATACACATGTAGCAATCAGTCTCTAGAGCCCTCAGCAGAGTACACATGTAGCAATGAGTCACTGGAGCCCTCAGCAGAGTACACATGTAGCAATCAGTCACTGGAGCCCTCAGCAGAGTGCACATGTAGCAATCATTCACTGGAGCCTTCAGCAGAGTACACATGTAGTAATAAGTCACTGAAGCCTTCAGCAGAGTACACATGTAGCAATCATTCACTGGCGCCCTCAGCAGAGTGCACATGTAGCAATCATTCACTAGAGCCTTCAGCAGAGTGCACATGTATCAATCACTCACTGGCACCTTCAGTAGAGTAACATGTAGCAATAAGTCACTGGATCCCTCAGCAGAGTACACATGTAGCAATCATTCACTGGAGCCTTCAGCAGAGTACACATGTAGCAATCAGTCACTAGAGCCCTCAGCAGAGTACACATGCAGCAATCAGTCACTGGAGCTCTCAGCAGAGTACACATGTAGCAATCAGTCACTGGAGCCCTCAGCAGAGTATACATGTAGCAATCAGTCACTGGAGCCCTCAACAGAGTGCACATGTAGCAATCAGTCACTGGTGCCCTCAGCAGAGTACACATGTAGCAATCATTCACTGGAGCCTTCAGCAGAGTGCATATGTAACAATCATTCACTGGAGCCTTCAGCAGAGTGCACATGTAGCAATCAGTCACTGGAGCCCTCAGCAGAGTACACATGTAGCAATCAGTCGCTAGAGCCCTCAGCAGAGTACACATGTAGCAATCAGTCTCTAGAGCCCTCAGCAGAGTACACATGTAGCAATCAGTCACTGGAGCCCTCAGCAGAGTACACATGTAGCAATCAGTCACTGGAGCCCTCAGCAGAGTACACATGTAGCAATCAGTCACTGAAGCCTTCAGCAGAGTACACATGTAGCAATCAGTCTCTAGAGCCCTCAGCAGAGTACACATGTAGCAATCAGTCACTGGAGCCCTCAGCAGAGTACACATGTAGCAATCAGTCTCTAGAGCCTTCAGCAGAGTACACATGTAGCAATCAGTCACTAGAGCCCTCAGCAGAGTACACATGTAGCAATCAGTCACTAGAGCCTTCAGCAGAGTACACATGTAGCAATCAGTCACTGGACACTTCAGCAGAGTACACATGCAGCAATCAGTCACTAGAGCCCTCAGCAGAGTACACATGTAGCAATCAGTCACTGGAGCCCCCAGCAGAGTGCACATGTAGCAATCATTCACTGGAGCCCTCAGCAGAGTACACATGCAGCAATCAGTCACTGGAGCTCTCAGCAGAGTACACATGTAGCAATCAGTCACTGGAGCCCTCAGCAGAGTACACATGTAGCAATCAGTCACTGGAGCCCTCAACAGAGTGCACATGTAGCAATCAGTCACTGGTGCCCTCAGCAGAGTACACATGTAGCAATCATTCACTGGAGCCTTCAGCAGAGTGCATATGTAGCAATCATTCACTGGAGCCTTCAGCAGAGTGCACATGTAGCAATCAGTCACTGGAGCCGTCAGCAGAGTACACATGTAGCAATCAGTCACTAGAGCCCTCAGCAGAGTACACATGTAGCAATCAGTCACTGGAGCCTTCAGCAGAGTACACATGTAGCAATCAGTCTCTAGAGCCCTCAGCAGAGTACACATGTAGCAATCAGTCACTGGAGCCCTCAGCAGAGTACACATGTAGCAATCAGTCTCTAGAGCCCTCAGCTGAGTACACATGTAGCAATCAGTCACTGGAGCCCTCAGCAGAATACACATGTGCAATCAGTCACTAGAGCCTTCAGCAGAGTACACATGTAGCAATCAGTCTCTAGAGCCCTCAGCCAATTACGCATGTAGCAATCAGTCACTGGAGCCCTCAGCAGAGTACACATGTAGCAATCAGTCACTGGAGCCCTCAGCAGAGTACACATGTAGCAATCAGTCACTGGAGCCCTCAGCAGAGTACACATGTAGCAATCAGTCGCTGGAGCCCTCAGCAGAGTACACATGTAGCAATCAGTCTCTAGGGTCCTCATCAGAGTACACGTGTAGCAATCAGTCACTAGAGCCTTCAGCAGAGTACACATGTAGCAATCAGTCACTAGAGCCCTCAGCAGAGTACACATGTAGCAATCAGTCACTAGAGCCTTCAGCAGAGTACACATGTAGCAATCAGTCACTGGACACTTCAGCAGAGTACACATGCAGCAATCAGTCACTAGAGCCCTCAGCAGAGTACACATGTAGCAATCAGTCACTGTAGCCCTGAGCAGAGTACACATGTAGCAATCAGTCACTGGAGCCCTCAGCAGAGTGCACATGTAGCAATCATTCACTGGAGCCTTCAGCAAAGTACACATGTAGTAATCAGTCACTGAAGCCTTCAGCAGAGTACACATGTAGCAATCATTCACTGGCGCCCTCAGCAGAGTGCACATGTAGCAATTATTCACTAGAGCCTTCAGCAGAGTGCACATGTAGTAATCATTCACTGGCACCTTCAGTCGAGTAACATGTAGCAATAAGTCACTGGATCCCTCAGCAGAGTACACATGTAGCAATCCTTCACTGGAGCCTTCAGCAGAGTACACATGTAGCAATCAGTCACTAGAGCCCTCAGCAGGGTACACATGCAGCAATCAGTCACTGGAGCTCTCAGCAGAGTACACATGTAGCAATCAGTCACTGGAGCCCTCAGCAGAGTACACATGTAGCAATCAGTCAATGGAGCCCTTAACAGAGTGCACATGTAGCAATCAGTCAGTGGTGCCCTCAGCAGAGTACACATGTAGCAATCATTCACTGGAGCCTTCAGCAGAGTGCATATGTAGCAATCATTCACTGGAGCCTTCAGCAGAGTTCACATGTAGCAATCAGTCACTGGAGCCCTCAGCAGAGTACACATGTAGCAATCAGTCACTAGAGGCCTCAGCAGAGTACACATGTAGCAATCAGTCACTGGAGTCTTCAGCAGAGTACACATGTAGCAATCAGTCTCTAGAGCCCTCAGCAGAGTACACATGTAGCAATCAGTCACTGGAGCCCTCAGCAGAGTACACATGTAGCAATCAGTCTCTGGAGCACTCAGCTGAGTACACATGTAGCAATCAGTCACTGGAGCCCTCAGCATAGTACACATGTAGCAATCAGTCACTAGAGCCTTCAGCAGAGTACACATGTAGCAATCAGTCTCTAGAGCCCTCAGCAGATTACACATGTAGCAATCAGTCACTGGAGCCCTCAGCAGAGTACACATGTAGCAATCAGTCACTGGAGCCCTCAGCAGAGTACACATGTAGCAATCAGTCACTGGAGCCCTCAGCAGAGTACACATGTAGCAATCAGTCACTAGAGCCTTCAGCAGAGTACACATGTAGCAATCAGTCACTAGAGCCTTCAGCTGAGTACACATGTAGCAATCAGTCACTGAAGCCTTCAGCAGAGTACACATGTAGCAATCAGTCACTGGAGCCTTCAGCAGAGTACACATGTAGCAATCAGTCTCTAGAGCACTCAGCAGAGTACACATGTAGCAATCAGTCACTGGAGCCCTCAGCAGAGTACACATGTAGCAATCAGCCACTGGAACCCTCTGCAGAGTACACATGTAGCAATCAGTCTCTAGAGCCCTCAGCAGAGTACACATGTAGCAATCAGTCACTGGAGCCCTCAGCAGAGTACACATGTAGCAACCAGTCACTGGAGCCTTCAGCAGAGTACAGATGTAGCAATCAGTCTCTAGGGCTCTCATCAGAGTACACATGTAGCAATCAGTCACTAGAGCCTTCAGCAGAGTACACATGTAGCAATCAGTCACTAGAGCCCTCAGCAGAGTACACATGTAGCAATCAGTCACTAGAGCCTTCAGCAGAGTACACATGTAGCAATCAGTCACTGGAGCCTTCAGCAGAGTACACATGCAGCAATCAGTCACTAGAGCCCTCAGCAGACTACACATGTAGCAATCAGTCACTGTAGCCCTCAGCAGAATACACATGTAGCAATCAGTCTCTAGAGCCCTCAGCAGAGTACACATGTAGCAATGAGTCACTGGAGCCCTCAGCAGAGTACACATGTAGCAATCAGTCACTGGAGCCCTCAGCAGAGTGCACATGTAGCAATCATTCACTGGAGCCTTCAGCAGAGTACACATGTAGTAATAAGTCACTGAAGCCTTCAGCAGAGTACACATGTAGCAATCATTCACTGGCGCCCTCAGCAGAGTGCACATGTAGCAATCATTCACTAGAGCCTTCAGCAGAGTGCACATGTATCAATCACTCACTGGCACCTTCAGTAGAGTAACATGTAGCAATAAGTCACTGGATCCCTCAGCAGAGTACACATGTAGCAATCATTCACTGGAGCCTTCAGCAGAGTACACATGTAGCAATCAGTCACTAGAGCCCTCAGCAGAGTACACATGCAGCAATCAGTCACTGGAGCTCTCAGCAGAGTACACATGTAGCAATCAGTCACTGGAGCCCTCAGCAGAGTATACATGTAGCAATCAGTCACTGGAGCCCTCAACAGAGTGCACATGTAGCAATCAGTCACTGGTGCCCTCAGCAGAGTACACATGTAGCAATCATTCACTGGAGCCTTCAGCAGAGTGCATATGTAACAATCATTCACTGGAGCCTTCAGCAGAGTGCACATGTAGCAATCAGTCACTGGAGCCCTCAGCAGAGTACACATGTAGCAATCAGTCGCTAGAGCCCTCAGCAGAGTACACATGTAGCAATCAGTCTCTAGAGCCCTCAGCAGAGTACACATGTAGCAATCAGTCACTGGAGCCCTCAGCAGAGTACACATGTAGCAATCAGTCACTGGAGCCCTCAGCAGAGTACACATGTAGCAATCAGTCACTGAAGCCTTCAGCAGAGTACACATGTAGCAATCAGTCTCTAGAGCCCTCAGCAGAGTACACATGTAGCAATCAGTCACTGGAGCCCTCAGCAGAGTACACATGTAGCAATCAGTCTCTAGAGCCTTCAGCAGAGTACACATGTAGCAATCAGTCTCTAGAGCCCTCAGCAGAGTACACATGTAGCAATCAGTCACTGGAGCCCTCAGCAGAGTACACATGTAGCAATCAGTCACTGGAGCCCTCAGCAGAGTACACATGTAGCAATCAGTCACTGAAGCCTTCAGCAGAGTACACATGTAGCAATCAGTCACTGGAGCCTTCAGCAGAGTACACATGTAGCAATCAGTCTCTAGAGCCCTCAGCAGAGTACACATGTAGCAATCAGTCACTGGAGCCCTCAGCAGAGTACACATGTAGCAACCAGTCACTGGAGCCTTCAGCAGAGTACAGATGTAGCAATCAGTCTCTAGGGCTCTCATCAGAGTACACATGTAGCAATCAGTCACTAGAGCCTTCAGCAGAGTACACATGTAGCAATCAGTCACTAGAGCCCTCAGCAGAGTACACATGTAGCAATCAGTCACTAGAGCCTTCAGCAGAGTACACATGTAGCAATCAGTCACTGGAGCCTTCAGCAGAGTACACATGCAGCAATCAGTCACTAGAGCCCTCAGCAGACTACACATGTAGCAATCAGTCACTGTAGCCCTCAGCAGAATACACATGTAGCAATCAGTCTCTAGAGCCCTCAGCAGAGTACACATGTAGCAATGAGTCACTGGAGCCCTCAGCAGAGTACACATGTAGCAATCAGTCACTGGAGCCCTCAGCAGAGTGCACATGTAGCAATCATTCACTGGAGCCTTCAGCAGAGTACACATGTAGTAATAAGTCACTGAAGCCTTCAGCAGAGTACACATGTAGCAATCATTCACTGGCGCCCTCAGCAGAGTGCACATGTAGCAATCATTCACTAGAGCCTTCAGCAGAGTGCACATGTATCAATCACTCACTGGCACCTTCAGTAGAGTAACATGTAGCAATAAGTCACTGGATCCCTCAGCAGAGTACACATGTAGCAATCATTCACTGGAGCCTTCAGCAGAGTACACATGTAGCAATCAGTCACTAGAGCCCTCAGCAGAGTACACATGCAGCAATCAGTCACTGGAGCTCTCAGCAGAGTACACATGTAGCAATCAGTCACTGGAGCCCTCAGCAGAGTATACATGTAGCAATCAGTCACTGGAGCCCTCAACAGAGTGCACATGTAGCAATCAGTCACTGGTGCCCTCAGCAGAGTACACATGTAGCAATCATTCACTGGAGCCTTCAGCAGAGTGCATATGTAACAATCATTCACTGGAGCCTTCAGCAGAGTGCACATGTAGCAATCAGTCACTGGAGCCCTCAGCAGAGTACACATGTAGCAATCAGTCGCTAGAGCCCTCAGCAGAGTACACATGTAGCAATCAGTCTCTAGAGCCCTCAGCAGAGTACACATGTAGCAATCAGTCACTGGAGCCCTCAGCAGAGTACACATGTAGCAATCAGTCACTGGAGCCCTCAGCAGAGTACACATGTAGCAATCAGTCACTGAAGCCTTCAGCAGAGTACACATGTAGCAATCAGTCTCTAGAGCCCTCAGCAGAGTACACATGTAGCAATCAGTCACTGGAGCCCTCAGCAGAGTACACATGTAGCAATCAGTCTCTAGAGCCTTCAGCAGAGTACACATGTAGCAATCAGTCTCTAGAGCCCTCAGCAGAGTACACATGTAGCAATCAGTCACTGGAGCCCTCAGCAGAGTACACATGTAGCAATCAGTCACTGGAGCCCTCAGCAGAGTACACATGTAGCAATCAGTCACTGAAGCCTTCAGCAGAGTACACATGTAGCAATCAGTCACTGGAGCCTTCAGCAGAGTACACATGTAGCAATCAGTCTCTAGAGCCCTCAGCAGAGTGCACATGTAGCAATCAGTCACTGGAGCCCTCAGCAGAGTACACATGTAGCAACCAGTCACTGGAGCCTTCAGCAGAGTACAGATGTAGCAATCAGTCTCTAGGGCCCTCATCAGAGTACACATGTAGCAATCAGTCACTAGAGCCCTCAGCAGAGTACACATGTAGCAATCAGTCACTAGAGCTTTCAGCAGAGTACACATGTAGCAATCAGTCACTGGAGCCTTCAGCAGAGTACACATGCAGCAATCAGTCACTAGAGCCCTCAGCAGAGTACACATGTAGCAATCAGTCACTGTAGCCCTCAGCAGAATACACATGTAGCAATCAGTCTCTAGAGCCCTCAGCAGAGTACTCATGTAGCAATGAGTCACTGGAGCCCTCAGCAGAGTACACATGTAGCAATCAGTCACTGGAGCCCCCAGCAGAGTGCACATGTAGCAATCATTCACTGGAGCCCTCAGCAGAGTACACATGCAGCAATCAGTCACTGGAGCTCTCAGCAGAGTACACATGTAGCAATCAGTCACTGGAGCCCTCAGCAGAGTACACATGTAGCAATCAGTCACTGGAGCCCTCAACAGAGTGCACATGTAGCAATCAGTCACTGGTGCCCTCAGCAGAGTACACATGTAGCAATCAGTCACTGGAGCCCTCAACAGAGTGCACATGTAGCAATCAGTCACTGGTGCCCTCAGCAGAGTACACATGTAGCAATCATTCACTGGAGCCTTCAGCAGAGTGCATATGTAGCAATCATTCACTGGAGCCCTCAGCAGAGTACACATGTAGCAATCAGTCACTGGAGCCCTCAGCAGAGTACACATGTAGCAATCAGTCGCTGGAGCCCTCAGCAGAGTACACATGTAGCAATCAGTCTCTAGGGCCCTCATCAGAGTACACGTGTAGCAATCAGTCACTAGAGCCCTCAGCAGAGTACACATGTAGCAATCAGTCACTAGAGCCTTCAGCAGAGTACACATGTAGCAATCAGTCACTGGACACTTCAGCAGAGTACACATGCAGCAATCAGTCACTAGAGCCCTCAGCAGAGTACACATGTAGCAATCAGTCACTGTAGCCCTCAGCAGAGTACACATGTAGCAATCAGTCACTGGAGCCCTCAGCAGAGTGCACATGTAGCAATCATTCACTGGAGCCTTCAGCAAAGTACACATGTAGTAATCAGTCACTGAAGCCTTCAGCAGAGTACACATGTAGCAATCATTCACTGGCGCCCTCAGCAAAGTGCACATGTAGCAATCATTCACTAGAGCCTTCAGCAGAGTGCACATGTAGTAATCATTCACTGGCACCTTCAGTCGAGTAACATGTAGCAATAAGTCACTGGATCCCTCAGCAGAGTACACATGTAGCAATCAGTCACTAGAGCCTTCAGCAGAGTACACATGTAGCAATCAGTCACTTGAGCCTTCAGCTGAGTACACATGTAGCAATCAGTCACTGGAGCCTTCAGCAGAGTACACATGTAGCAATCAGTCACTAGAGCCCTCAGCAGGGTACACATGCAGCAATCAGTCACTGGAGCTCTCAGCAGAGTACACATGTAGCAATCAGTCACTGGAGCCCTCAGCAGAGTACACATGTAGCAATCAGTCAATGGAGCCCTTAACAGAGTGCACATGTAGCAATCAGTCAGTGGTGCCCTCAGCAGAGTACACATGTAGCAATCATTCACTGGAGCCTTCAGCAGAGTGCATATGTAGCAATCATTCACTGGAGCCTTCAGCAGAGTTCACATGTAGCAATCAGTCACTGGAGCCCTCAGCAGAGTACACATGTAGCAATCAGTCACTAGAGCCCTCATCAGAGTACACATGTAGCAATCAGTCACTGGAGCCTTCAGCAGAGTACACATGTAGCAATCAGTCTCTAGAGCCCTCAGCAGAGTACACATGTAGCAATCAGTCACTGGAGCCCTCAGCAGAGTACACATGTAGCAATCAGTCTCTGGAGCACTCAGCTGAGTACACATGTAGCAATCAGTCACTGGAGCCCTCAGCATAGTACACATGTAGCAATCAGTCACTAGAGCCTTCAGCAGAGTACACATGTAGCAATCAGTCTCTAGAGCCCTCAGCAGATTACACATGTAGCAATCAGTCACTGGAGCCCTCAGCAGAGTACACATGTAGCAATCAGTCACTGGAGCCCTCAGCAGAGTACACATGTAGCAATCAGTCACTGAAGCCTTCAGCAGAGTAACATGTAGCAAGGAAGTCTTTACTTAGCTGTACTTTACCCTCGCTTCGAGGTGGCTGGGGAATCCCTAATTTTCGTTTATACTATATGGCGATATCACTTAGAATAATGAGCAGTTTAATTTTTGAGGAGATAATCTTGGATGATTTCTTATATCCCTCAATTTATACAATGATTCTTGGTAGTCAAGCACAAAGATGTCTGGTCCGTTTTCTAGAACCAAGTTACTATAAGAAAACAAGGTTCAAGGTAATGGTTACAGTCTTCCAATTATGGAAAATGTGCAAACGTAGACTTCATCTAGATAGTAACTTTAATTTTTACACACCTTTATTTGATAATCCATCGTTGCCACCAATTTTCTCTGATTGTGTTATGCAGCGTTGGAAAAATTGTAATATTCGTCAAATTGGGGATTTTTTTCCTAATGAACAATTTGCAACATTTTCTCATCTTCAACATTTGTATAATTTACCCAAATCAGATTTTTTCAAATACCTTCAAATACGTAGTTTCCTAAACTCAAAGAATTTAGTGAACTCTAATAAAATTAAGAAACATGAGGTATTAGAATGTTGTTTGAAACAAAAGAAAATTGGGGTGATATATAAAGCAATGATTAAAGGCTTAGAAGATAATCTTGTATCTTATAATACAAAATGGCAAAAAGAGATGGATATTGAAAATATAGACGTATTGGATACCTTGGTACTGTCCAATCAAGTATTAATTAATGGATCGCTAAAGAGCCAGAGCTTTATGAGCACCTTTGACTTATATTATACTCCTGCCAAGTTACTAAAATGGAAAGGGAATACTGGAGATAAATGTAATCGCTGTGGATGTATAGGTGCAAACTCTATTCACATGTTTTTTTTATGTCCTAAACTATCCCAATTTAAATCTGAAGTTCAATTGTTTTTAAACAAAATAATGAATATTCCCCTAGTATTATCTGCTGATCTTGTAATACTTGGCATTCAATTTAATACAGCTCGGCCTTTCACACGTGCTGAAGAGGGATTCCTGTTCATATCAATGTCTATTTTTAGATACTGTGTCACTTCGCACTGGCTCGATGCAGATCCCCCTTCATTTTCTCAATGGCAAATTAAATTGCTAAACATGTATCAACTGGAGAATGCTGTTTATCGTTTAAAGGGGACAAAAAAGAGGAACTTTGGCTCTAAACTCTGGGCTCCTATTTATGATTGGTTACAATGCTAAAGTATAATTTGTACTTAAATTGATTTTCCTGTTATGTTGTATTTATGTTTTCGTATAACTAAAGGGACAATAATGTGTCTGATCAACTTTTACTTGCTGCTGTGAAAATCAATAAAAAAAAAAAAAAAAAAAAAAAAAAGAAGCCTTCAGCAGAGTACACATGTAGCAATCAGTCACTGGAGCCTTCAGCAGAGTACACATGTAGCAATCAGTCACTAGAGCCCTCAGCAGAGTACACATGTAGCAATCAGTCACTGGAGCCCTCAGCAGAGTACACATGTAGCAATCAGCCACTGGAACCCTCTGCAGAGTACACATGTAGCAATCAGTCTCTAGAGCCCTCAGCAGAGTACACATGTAGCAATCAGTTACTGGAGCCCTCAGCAGAGTACACATGTAGCAATCCTTCACTGGAGCCTTCAGCAGAGTACACATGTAGCAATCAGTCACTAGAGCCCTCAGCAGGGTACACATGCAGCAATCAGTCACTGGAGCTCTCAGCAGAGTACACATGTAGCAATCAGTCACTGGAGCCCTCAGCAGAGTACACATGTAGCAATCAGTCAATGGAGCCCTTAACAGAGTGCACATGTAGCAATCAGTCAGTGGTGCCCTCAGCAGAGTACACATGTAGCAATCATTCACTGGAGCCTTCAGCAGAGTGCATATGTAGCAATCATTCACTGGAGCCTTCAGCAGAGTTCACATGTAGCAATCAGTCACTGGAGCCCTCAGCAGAGTACACATGTAGCAATCAGTCTCTGGAGCACTCAGCTGAGTACACATGTAGCAATCAGTCTCTAGAGCCCTCAGCAGAGTACACATGTAGCAATCAGTCACTGGAGCCCTCAGCAGAGTACACATGTAGCAATCAGTCACTGGAGCCCTCAGCAGAGTACACATGTAGCAATCAGTCACTGAAGCCTTCAGCAGAGTACACATGTAGCAATCAGTCACTGGAGCCTTCAGCAGAGTACACATGTAGCAATCAGTCTCTAGAGCCCTCAGCAGAGTACACATGTAGCAATCAGTCACTGGAGCCCTCAGCAGAGTACACATGTAGCAACCAGTCACTGGAGCCTTCAGCAGAGTACAGATGTAGCAATCAGTCTCTAGGGCCCTCATCAGAGTACACATGTAGCAATCAGTCACTAGAGCCTTCAGCAGAGTACACATGTAGCAATCAGTCACTAGAGCCCTCAGCAGAGTACACATGTAGCAATCAGTCACTAGAGCTTTCAGCAGAGTACACATGTAGCAATCAGTCACTGGAGCCTTCAGCAGAGTACACATGCAGCAATCAGTCACTAGAGCCCTCAGCAGAGTACACATGTAGCAATCAGTCACTGTAGCCCTCAGCAGAGTACTCATGTAGCAATCAGTCACTGGAGCCCCCAGCAGAGTGCACATGTAGCAATCATTCACTGGAGCCCTCAGCAGAGTACACATGCAGCAATCAGTCACTGGAGCCCTCAGCAGAGTACACATGTAGCAATCAGTCACTGGAGCCCTCAACAGAGTGCACATGTAGCAATCAGTCACTGGTGCCCTCAGCAGAGTACACATGTAGCAATCAGTCACTGGAGCCCTCAACAGAGTGCACATGTAGCAATCAGTCACTGGTGCCCTCAGCAGAGTACACATGTAGCAATCATTCACTGGAGCCTTCAGCAGAGTGCATATGTAGCAATCATTCACTGGAGCCCTCAGCAGAGTACACATGTAGCAATCAGTCACTGGAGCCCTCAGCAGAGTACACATGTAGCAATCAGTCGCTGGAGCCCTCAGCAGAGTACACATGTAGCAATCAGTCTCTAGGGCCCTCATCAGAGTACACGTGTAGCAATCAGTCACTAGAGCCCTCAGCAGAGTACACATGTAGCAATCAGTCACTAGAGCCTTCAGCAGAGTACACATGTAGCAATCAGTCACTGGAGCCTTCAGCAGAGTACACATGCAGCAATCAGTCACTAGAGCCCTCAGCAGAGTACACATGTAGCAATCAGTCACTGTAGCCCTCAGCAGAGTACTCATGTAGCAATCAGTCACTGGAGCCCCCAGCAGAGTGCACATGTAGCAATCATTCACTGGAGCCCTCAGCAGAGTACACATGCAGCAATCAGTCACTGGAGCCCTCAGCAGAGTACACATGTAGCAATCAGTCACTGGAGCCCTCAACAGAGTGCACATGTAGCAATCAGTCACTGGTGCCCTCAGCAGAGTACACATGTAGCAATCAGTCACTGGAGCCCTCAACAGAGTGCACATGTAGCAATCAGTCACTGGTGCCCTCAGCAGAGTACACATGTAGCAATCATTCACTGGAGCCTTCAGCAGAGTGCATATGTAGCAATCATTCACTGGAGCCCTCAGCAGAGTACACATGTAGCAATCAGTCACTGGAGCCCTCAGCAGAGTACACATGTAGCAATCAGTCGCTGGAGCCCTCAGCAGAGTACACATGTAGCAATCAGTCTCTAGGGCCCTCATCAGAGTACACGTGTAGCAATCAGTCACTAGAGCCCTCAGCAGAGTACACATGTAGCAATCAGTCACTAGAGCCTTCAGCAGAGTACACATGTAGCAATCAGTCACTGGACACTTCAGCAGAGTACACATGCAGCAATCAGTCACTAGAGCCCTCAGCAGAGTACACATGTAGCAATCAGTCACTGTAGCCCTCAGCAGAGTACACATGTAGCAATCAGTCACTGGAGCCCTCAGCAGAGTGCACATGTAGCAATCATTCACTGGAGCCTTCAGCAAAGTACACATGTAGTAATCAGTCACTGAAGCCTTCAGCAGAGTACACATGTAGCAATCATTCACTGGCGCCCTCAGCAAAGTGCACATGTAGCAATCATTCACTAGAGCCTTCAGCAGAGTGCACATGTAGTAATCATTCACTGGCACCTTCAGTTGAGTAACATGTAGCAATAAGTCACTGGATCCCTCAGCAGAGTACACATGTAGCAATCAGTCACTAGAGCCTTCAGCAGAGTACACATGTAGCAATCAGTCACTTGAGCCTTCAGCTGAGTACACATGTAGCAATCAGTCACTGGAGCCTTCAGCAGAGTACACATGTAGCAATCAGTCACTAGAGCCCTCAGCAGGGTACACATGCAGCAATCAGTCACTGGAGCTCTCAGCAGAGTACACATGTAGCAATCAGTCACTGGAGCCCTCAGCAGAGTACACATGTAGCAATCAGTCAATGGAGCCCTTAACAGAGTGCACATGTAGCAATCAGTCAGTGGTGCCCTCAGCAGAGTACACATGTAGCAATCATTCACTGGAGCCTTCAGCAGAGTGCATATGTAGCAATCATTCACTGGAGCCTTCAGCAGAGTTCACATGTAGCAATCAGTCACTGGAGCCCTCAGCAGAGTACACATGTAGCAATCAGTCACTAGAGCCCTCAGCAGAGTACACATGTAGCAATCAGTCACTGGAGCCTTCAGCAGAGTACACATGTAGCAATCAGTCTCTAGAGCCCTCAGCAGAGTACACATGTAGCAATCAGTCACTGGAGCCCTCAGCAGAGTACACATGTAGCAATCAGTCTCTGGAGCACTCAGCTGAGTACACATGTAGCAATCAGTCACTGGAGCCCTCAGCATAGTACACATGTAGCAATCAGTCACTAGAGCCTTCAGCAGAGTACACATGTAGCAATCAGTCTCTAGAGCCCTCAGCAGATTACACATGTAGCAATCAGTCACTGGAGCCCTCAGCAGAGTACACATGTAGCAATCAGTCACTGGAGCCCTCAGCAGAGTACACATGTAGCAATCAGTCACTGAAGCCTTCAGCAGAGTAACATGTAGCAAGGAAGTCTTTACTTAGCTGTACTTTACCCTCGCTTCGAGGTGGCTGGGGAATCCCTAATTTTCGTTTATACTATATGGCGATATCACTTAGAATAATGAGCAGTTTAATTTTTGAGGAGATAATCTTGGATGATTTCTTATATCCCTCAATTTATACAATGATTCTTGGTAGTCAAGCACAAAGATGTCTGGTCCGTTTTCTAGAACCAAGTTACTATAAGAAAACAAGGTTCAAGGTAATGGTTACAGTCTTCCAATTATGGAAAATGTGCAAACGTAGACTTCATCTAGATAGTAACTTTAATTTTTACACACCTTTATTTGATAATCCATCGTTGCCACCAATTTTCTCTGATTGTGTTATGCAGCGTTGGAAAAATTGTAATATTCGTCAAATTGGGGATTTTTTTCCTAATGAACAATTTGCAACATTTTCTCATCTTCAACATTTGTATAATTTACCCAAATCAGATTTTTTCAAATACCTTCAAATACGTAGTTTCCTAAACTCAAAGAATTTAGTGAACTCTAATAAAATTAAGAAACATGAGGTATTAGAATGTTGTTTGAAACAAAAGAAAATTGGGGTGATATATAAAGCAATGATTAAAGGCTTAGAAGATAATCTTGTATCTTATAATACAAAATGGCAAAAAGAGATGGATATTGAAAATATAGACGTATTGGATACCTTGGTACTGTCCAATCAAGTATTAATTAATGGATCGCTAAAGAGCCAGAGCTTTATGAGCACCTTTGACTTATATTATACTCCTGCCAAGTTACTAAAATGGAAAGGGAATACTGGAGATAAATGTAATCGCTGTGGATGTATAGGTGCAAACTCTATTCACATGTTTTTTTTATGTCCTAAACTATCCCAATTTAAATCTGAAGTTCAATTGTTTTTAAACAAAATAATGAATATTCCCCTAGTATTATCTGCTGATCTTGTAATACTTGGCATTCAATTTAATACAGCTCGGCCTTTCACACGTGCTGAAGAGGGATTCCTGTTCATATCAATGTCTATTTTTAGATACTGTGTCACTTCGCACTGGCTCGATGCAGATCCCCCTTCATTTTCTCAATGGCAAATTAAATTGCTAAACATGTATCAACTGGAGAATGCTGTTTATCGTTTAAAGGGGACAAAAAAGAGGAACTTTGGCTCTAAACTCTGGGCTCCTATTTATGATTGGTTACAATGCTAAAGTATAATTTGTACTTAAATTGATTTTCCTGTTATGTTGTATTTATGTTTTCGTATAACTAAAGGGACAATAATGTGTCTGATCAACTTTTACTTGCTGCTGTGAAAATCAATAAAAAAAAATTAAAAAAAAAAAAAAAGAAGCCTTCAGCAGAGTACACATGTAGCAATCAGTCACTGGAGCCTTCAGCAGAGTACACATGTAGCAATCAGTCACTAGAGCCCTCAGCAGAGTACACATGTAGCAATCAGTCACTGGAGCCCTCAGCAGAGTACACATGTAGCAATCAGCCACTGGAACCCTCTGCAGAGTACACATGTAGCAATCAGTCTCTAGAGCCCTCAGCAGAGTACACATGTAGCAATCAGTTACTGGAGCCCTCAGCAGAGTACACATGTAGCAATCCTTCACTGGAGCCTTCAGCAGAGTACACATGTAGCAATCAGTCACTAGAGCCCTCAGCAGGGTACACATGCAGCAATCAGTCACTGGAGCTCTCAGCAGAGTACACATGTAGCAATCAGTCACTGGAGCCCTCAGCAGAGTACACATGTAGCAATCAGTCAATGGAGCCCTTAACAGAGTGCACATGTAGCAATCAGTCAGTGGTGCCCTCAGCAGAGTACACATGTAGCAATCATTCACTGGAGCCTTCAGCAGAGTGCATATGTAGCAATCATTCACTGGAGCCTTCAGCAGAGTTCACATGTAGCAATCAGTCACTGGAGCCCTCAGCAGAGTACACATGTAGCAATCAGTCACTAGAGCCCTCAGCAGAGTACACATGTAGCAATCAGTCACTGGAGCCTTCAGCAGAGTACACATGTAGCAATCAGTCTCTAGAGCCCTCAGCAGAGTACACATGTAGCAATCAGTCACTGGAGCCCTCAGCAGAGTACACATGTAGCAATCAGTCTCTGGAGCACTCAGCTGAGTACACATGTAGCAATCAGTCACTGGAGCCCTCAGCATAGTACACATGTAGCAATCAGTCACTAGAGCCTTCAGCAGAGTACACATGTAGCAATCAGTCTCTAGAGCCCTCAGCAGATTACACATGTAGCAATCAGTCACTGGAGCCCTCAGCAGAGTACACATGTAGCAATCAGTCACTGGAGCCCTCAGCAGAGTACACATGTAGCAATCAGTCACTGAAGCCTTCAGCAGAGTACACATGTAGCAATCAGTCACTGGAGCCTTCAGCAGAGTACACATGTAGCAATCAGTCTCTAGAGCCCTCAGCAGAGTACACATGTAGCAATCAGTCACTGGAGCCCTCAGCAGAGTACACATGTAGCAATCAGCCACTGGAACCCTCTGCAGAGTACACATGTAGCAATCAGTCTCTAGAGCCCTCAGCAGAGTACACATGTAGCAATCAGTTACTGGAGCCCTCAGCAGAGTACACATGTAGCAATCAGTCACTGGAGCCTTCAGCAGAGTACAGATGTAGCAATCAGTCTCTAGGGCCCTCATCAGAGTATACATGTAGCAACCAGTCACTAGAGCCTTCAGCAGAGTACACATGTAGCAGTCAGTCACTAGAGCCCTCAGCAGAGTACACAAGTAGCAATCAGTCACTAGAGCCTTCAGCAGAGTACACATGTAGCAATCAGTCACTGGAGCCTTCAGCAGAGTACACAAGCAGCAATCAGTCACTAGAGCCCTCAGCAGAGTACACATGTAGCAATCAGTCACTGTAGCCCTCAGCAGAATACACATGTAGCAATCAGTCTCTAGAGCCCTCAGCAGAGTACACATGTAGCAATGAGTCACTGGAGCCCTCAGCAGAGTACACATGTAGCAATGAGTCACTGGAGCCCTCAGCAGAGTACACATGTAGCAATCAGTCTCTAGAGCCCTCAGCAGATTACACATGTAGCAATCAGTCTCTAGAGCCCTCAGCAGAGTACACATGTAGCAATCAGTCTCTAGAGCCCTCAGCAGAGTACACATGTAGCAATCAGTCACTGTAGCCCTCAGCAGAATACACATGTAGCAATCAGTCTCTAGAGCCTTCAGCAGAGTACACATGTAGCAATGAGTCACTGGAGCCCTCAGCAGAGTACACATGTAGCAATCAGTCAATGGAGCCCTTAACAGAGTGCACATGTAGCAATCAGTCAGTGGTGCCCTCAGCAGAGTACACATGTAGCAATCATTCACTGGAGCCTTCAGCAGAGTGCACATCTAGCAATCAGTCACTAGAGCCCTCAGCAGAGTTCACATGTAGCAATCAGTCACTGGAGCCTTCAGCAGAGGACACATGTAGCAATGAGTCACTGGAGCCCTCAGCAGAGTACATGACCTACACAGGCTGCTTGAAATGCGTTGAAGGTATCTATGTCTGTTATTGTAGCAGAACAGAATGATACATTAAACAAAATCCCAGAACTAGAAGTTAAATAATTATAGAGTCCAGGGATGACTTACTTCTTTTATCATATATTTGCCGATGATATAACTCCAAAGGATTGTCAGGGAGCACACTCCCTCGTCCAGCGCGTTTTCGATCTTCTCCCAGACACTCAGCCGATTTCGCGTAGGCTTTTTGATGTAATCGATCAGCTTGCTTTCACATTTCTTTACATCTTTGGACCAATTCTTGTCTTCATAAACTGAAGACATGCACCTGGGAAGATAAAAGAAGAAGCGATTCTTTTGGTCATCTCCTCAACTCAACTTGCAAGAGTGTTCTGGCCAAGCACATGAAGGGGAGTGTGTGGGCAGCAGATGAATGCAGAATGAAACCAACAATCCAAGTAAAAAAGAAAGTATATTTTGTAATGTTAGTGAACACACTGGGGACGGAATGCATCAGTCTTCAAGACCACCAAGACTGTTTACAAACACACATAAATCACATTCTTTGATAAAAGATAAAGGTCCCATAATTCCTCCCTCTGATCGTAGCTTGATGGCCATACTGGTATATGGCTAGGATTGACATGCTGGATCCATAGAGATTGGCTACTTTCAGTTTTACATGAACTAGGGGGTACTCAGCCCACCCAGAACCAAAAGCAGGACTCCTGGAGCAGCACACAATGCTCCTGGAGTTGTATATATGCATTGCTTCCACTATTGGTTCATCAGACCACGAAATACTAAAATAATTCATGATATTCTATCCAGAGCTGCTTGTAAAGCCCCAGACTCTGAAGTAATAGGTTTGGCAAATATACTCTGACCCTATTTTGAGAAGACACATTATTTGTGGTCCAATCTCCCTTCTGTGTCCCCTTTGAGTGGCACAGGATTCTTCCCTACACTTGCTCAGGGTAGCCGGGTGCTGGTATTAAACATGTATGAGTGTTATTTTGCGCATTCTGGAAGACGCTCACCTTTGAAGCCGTACTCAAAGTCCAGAGAAGCTAGGAATGTTAATTTCTTCCGTCTATATTAGAGTATGAGTACGAGAGAGATTAACCAAGAGAACCAGAGACTTAACCTAAAATGTGTTTGAAAAAAGATGAATGTGCGCGTGCTGAAGGTGAAGGGGGAGTCTATGAACAGGTATTGATAGTTTAATCTGAAAGGGGCAAGAAGAGGTTCATGAGTGGTATGTGAGTGGGTCTCCTCATCAGTTCACACTTCAGAGGAGGAACCGGAGAACTCTTTGCTGTTCAAGGGTGTTAGACCTGTCAGCACTAGGGTGGTCTTCCCCTGTGTTTTTGCCCTTGCCTCAATTTTTCCACCCTCCTTTTTGCGTTGGACTTAGGTCTCCGGGCGCCTTTTCTTTGCCAACCAGTGTTAAGGTGCAGGTGCTCCCTTCCCCTAAGATGGCTGCCACATGCCCCTGCTGCTGCGGAGTGGCCTTTCTAGTAGCACCCTAGTTGCCAGGAGATGGCTGGGACCCTACAACAATGTTGCAACACCAGCCCGCCTTTTTTGTCTTATACTTAGAGTGGGGAAGCTCCTGGCATGTGCTGGAACCTTCTAGAAGAAAGGTGGGATTTTACTTTTGCCGCCTTAGAGACTGGTCACCTGACCTAGGGCTACTTAAGAGAGGGAGGGAACTTTTTCTAGTCAGTTGGGGCGACGCAGACCTGGGGGAACCTACGCAGGAGTTTTAGGCGGTAGGGCCTAGTCAGGGACCTATGCCTCTGAAAGTGACAGCGCTTAGGTGCTGCCTTTTAAGTGAGTGAGGGACCCTGTACTAGCCCACTGATCTGGCGCAGCGGGAGGGGAACCCAGGGGCAACCTGCCAAGCCTGACTAGGAGCGAACTAGTCACCAACTCAACCTGCCCCCCCCCAAGGAACAGAACCCCCAAGGGCGCTAGTCACCAACTCAACCTGCCCCCCCCCCAAGGAACAGAACCCCCAAGGGCGCCAGAGCCAACGGCGCCAATAAGACTTACTGATGAAACTTACTGCTGAAGCTTACTGCTGAAGCTTACTGATGAAACTTACTGTTAGAAATGAGGGGGCTCTGGTTGACGCAGGTGTGAACCCACAACAAGCAGGGACCCTTTACTTCTTGTCAGGGCGAAGGATGACTCCCCAGAATAACCCCTGCTCACCCTCTAGGTGCGTGGCGCGAGCAGTCTAGGCTAAGTCTCAGGCGTACACGGTTAAGCAAATGCAATTACACATACAGTAAACCCCTTGCATGCACCACAAATGGACACCAATCAGGTAGTGTATAAAAATAAGCTTTTTATGTAGTTTCAGCAGAGTCAAATACAAGGCCCAGTAACGTTGAACTGATGGGGCCACAATTCGTAGGAATACGGTAAAGTTCTCTTGGTTACGGAAAGTTCTTTAGGCGGGCACAAGGTGACTGTAGGCCTCAGCGTACTCCGTGCTGAAGCGGCGACCGGGAAGCACACGGCAGATGACAGGGAAATCCGGGTCACGGCTCAGGGAGGGACTGGGCACGAGGGTCACAGCTCCGGCGAGGGAAAGGACACCACCGTCCAGCAGCAGGCGAGTGAAGATCAGGTAGAGCCCAATGGTCCTGGGGCTCTGTTCAGGGGGCAAGCTCAGTTCCAAGCCCTTGGAGATCGTTTTGGAAAAGCACAAGTCTTGAAAGTAAAAGTAAAGTAAAGTCTTCAGCAACAGGTTCTCTTCTCCCCTTTGGCAGCAAGGTCACCACTGCAGGCCAATCCCCCAGGATAGGGACAGTCTTCCTCCTACAGCTTTCCCGGTGCCTCCTCCTCAGGCAGAGATTCTTCTTGGTCAAAAGCGGATCTAGTTTCTCAGGAGCAGGGCTCCTCCATTTATACCACAAATCTTTTGTTCTCCCAGGCCAGGGGGGCCCTTGCCTAGTTCAGTCCGGTTTCTGAGCACTTTGTTTACGCGATGCAGGCTTCTTCTTTCAGAGTGCAGGGCAGAGTTCTCAGACGCTCCACAGGGGGCGGAGCCGGCATTGAGGGGTCAGAGCACTGTCCTATTCAGAGCCTAGGAGCACTCCTCCCACCCATCTACCTGTCGATCGTCCTATTCACCACCAGGCTACCTAGCCCTGCCCATCTGGGTTCCCCCAGCCCTGTCACTCATACCAGCCAGACATCAGATACACATCACGCAGAGGCGGCTGAAATGTTTAGGCCAGCAAAGGCCAGCTTTCTAAAAGCGACATTTGCAAACCCGGAATATTAAAATAAACCTTGCGAAAAGATGTACCTTATTATTCCGAGTTCAGGCATACTAAACTCGATCTTCTACCATGTTCCCTGGGTCGGTTAGGATCATAGGGTGTAACAATCCAAGCCGCCCATGCTGGCCTATGAGAACAGGGTAGCCTTGCAGTAGTGAACAACAAAATGGCGGTCATTCACTACCAGGACATGCCACGCATCCAGGCTTGTCCTACCTTAGGCTCACAACGCACCCTGCCCGTGGGCCTACCAGAGGGGTGACTAACATGCAGCTAAGGGAAGGTTTCAGGGACCGGCAAGTGTGGGCACTTGTCAGTCAGCGTGTCAGTACCAGACTGCACGCAGGTCCTGCGATGGCAGACCTTAGACATATTTTACCGGCCGCTTCTGTGGGTGGCACAACCAGTGCTGCAAGCCCACCAGCGGTGTTTGCATTTACATGCCCTGGCGCTCCTGGCGCACTTTACTGGGGTCTGGTAGTAAATCAAACAATCCAATCAGGGAATCCAACCAACATATACAATTTACAAGGGAGCACTCGCACCGCGACACTGCTTGGCAGTGGCACAGCGCGCTGAGCGGCCAACACCATAAAATCACATGAGGCACAGCGACAAAAAGAGGAAGGGAGACTCACGCCAAGGTGCCAGGTCTAACACGTGTCCCCTCCAGCTGAAAAGTGGGGAGAACTACCCTACCCCAGGGAGTTCCTCATCACTAAGGCGGAAAAATCTGGACAGACCGTCAGCATTGGCGTGATCCGTACCAGGGCGATGTTCCACCGTGAAATCCATCCCCTGTAGGGAAATGGACCACCTCAACAGCTTTGGATTCTCACCCCTCATATGCATCAACCATCTGAGGGGCCTGTGGTCCGTCTGAACCCGGAAGTGAGACCCAAACAAGTAGGGTCTTAGCTTCTTCAGCGCCCAGACCACAGCAAATGCCTCACGCTCAATAGCACTCCACCTCTGTTCCCGTGGAAGTAACCTCCTGCTAAGAAAGGCTACGGGTTGATCTAGGCCCTCCTCATTAATCTGTGAAAGAACAGCCCCCACACCATGCTCTGAAGCGTCTGTCTGAACGATAAACTCTTTGGAGAAGTTGGGAGCCAAGAGCACGGGCGCCGTGCACATAGCAGTTTTCAAAGCCTCGAAAGCTTTCTGACAGGTGTCAGTCCAGATCACCTTCCTGGGCTGCTTCTTCGAAGTCAGCGCTGTCAAGGGGGCAACCATGTTGCCATACCCCTTGACAAACCTCCTGTAGTACCCGGTGAGACCTAGGAAGGCTCTCACCTCTGTCTGGGTTTTGGGCGCCTCCCAATTCAGGATGGTTTCTATCTTGGGCTGAAGGGGTGCCACCTGGCCACTCCCAACTTGGTGTCCCAAGTACACCACGGAACCCTGCCCGATCTGGCACTTACTCGCCTTGATCGTGAGGCCTGCCTTACGCAGCGCCATCAACACTTCCCAGAGGTGACGCAAGTGTTCCTCCCACGTGGAGCTGAACACGGCGATGTCATCCAGGTAGGCTGCACTGAACGAATCCAGCCCAGCCAACACCTGGTTGACCAATCTCTGGAAGGTGGCAGGGGCATTCTTCATCCCAAATGGCATAACCCGGAACTGGTAGTGCCCATCTGGGGTGGAAAATGCTGACCTCTCTTTGGCCCCCTCGGTCAAGGCGAGCTGCCAATACCCAGACGTTAGATCAAACGTGCTGAGGTAGTTGGCAGCCCCTAGCCGATCGATGAGCTCATCAGCTCTGGGGATGGGGTGTGCGTCAGTCCTAGTGACTGAATTGAGTCCTCTGTAGTCCACACAGAACCGGAGTTCGGGTGGGGCTCCTGGCGCTGCAGCCTTTGGGACCAAGACCACGGGGCTGGCCCAAGGACTGCTAGAAGACTCAATGACCCCGAGTGCAAACATCTTGGAGACCTCCTCCTTGATGCATGTCCTCACCCTGTCAGTCACCCTGTAGGCCTTGTGCCGCACAGGTGGGCTATCCCCAGTGTCCACATCATGGACGCACCAATCAGTGACACCAGGGACCAGGGAAAACAGATCAGAAAATTGTCCCAGCAACTGGCGACAATCATTCTGTTGCTCAGGGGTCAGGGTGGAAGAGAGGATGACACCATCCACTGACCCATCTTGCTCCTTGGCTGACAGGAGGTCAGGAAGAGGTTCTGTCTCCTCTTCCATCCCCGCATCTGTTGCCAAGAGCATGCCCACTTGGGACCTCTCCAAGTGGGGCTTGAGGCGGTTGACATGTAGGACCCGTAAGGGGTTCCTAGGAGACTTCAGGTCCACCACGTAGGTAACAGGACTCTTGCGCTCCACCACCTCAAAGGGACCTGTCCACTTATCCTGGAGCGCACATGGCTCCACGGGGGCCAAGACCCATACTTTCTGCCCAGGCTGAAGCTCTACCAGAGTGGCATTCTGGTCGTACCACCGCTTCATCTCCTCCTGGCTGGCTTCCAGATTTGCCTCAGCAAGTTGCCTGAAACGCCTAGTCTGATTCCTGAAGGCCAGCATGTAGCTATATACATTCTGGGGAGGTTTCCTGGGAGATTGCTCCCAGCCTTCCTTGACCAGACTTAGAGGTCCTCTGACTGGGTGACCATACAGAAGCTCAAAGGGACTGAACCCCAGAGACTTCTGTGGCACCTCACGGTAAGCGAAGAGAAGGCATGGTAAGAGGACGTCCCACTTGCGCCTCATGGGTCCTTCTAGGCCCATTATCATGCCTTTGAGGGTTCGGTTGAATCTCTCAACCAACCCGTTTCCTTGGGGGTGGTAAGGTGTGGTGAACTTGTAGGTTACACCACACTCTTGCCAAAGAGATTTCATGTACTTGGACATGAAATTGGTACCTCGGTCAGACACCACCTCTAGAGGGAATCCCACTCGGGAGAAAATTCCCATCAGTGCACGTCCCACCACGGGGGCCGTCACTGTCCTCAGAGGAATGGCTTCCGGGTACCGGGTGGCATGGTCCACCAGGACCAGGATGAACCTATTGCCCATCGCTGTCCTGGGGTCCAGTGGCCCTACAATGTCAATCCCCACTCGCTGGAATGGAGTACCGACCACAGGGAATGGCTGGAGTGGAGCCTTCTGCTTCCTCCCACTCTTTCCACTTGCCTGGCAAGTCTGGCATGTCCTGCAGTGAGTATCCGAACTCCTGCGCATTTGAGGCCAATAAAAGTGGGTGACAAGCCTTTCAAAGGTCTTGTCCTGCCCCAAATGCCCTGCCAATGGCACATCGTGAGCCAGCCCCAGTAGGAAGGCTCTGAAGTCCTGGGGTACCACCAGCGCACGGGCTGACCCAGGCTCAGCAACCTTAGGCTCTGTATATAGGAGGTCGTTCTCCCAGTAAACGAAATGTGATCCTGACTGATCACCTGCGGCCTGGTCTGCAGCCTGCTGCCGCATACCCACGAGAGAAGGGCACTCCTTCTGTGCCTTACAAAAGTCCTCCCTGGTGGGACCCCCTTCCTGCTGCCAATGGGTCAGCTCCGGCAGGTCTCCCAGTTCAGCTATTTGTTCCCCTGTAGGCTCCAGGGCATCCCCCTCAAGGTCTGCTTCCTCCTGGACCGTGGGAACTTCAGGGGCCGGCTTCCCGCGCCCCTTGCTCCTTCTCTCTGAGGCCGGTTCCTGGGCCTCCCTCTCAGGCTCCAGGACCTCTTGAGTACCTCTACTGGCTGCCATGGACCGTGTGGTGACACACGCCCAATCTGGCATACCCAACATCTCCAGGTGAGCACTCCGCTCCACCTTAGCCCAAGGTGAGTTCTCCAAATCGTTCCCTAACAAACAGTCTACAGGCATGGCGGGCCTCACAGCTACCTGAAGAGTACCAGAGACCCCCCCCCCCACTCGAAGGGAACCTGAGCCACCTTGCAGTGCCTCTCTGTGTTGTCAGCGGCAACAACGGGATAGAATGCATTGGGGACCACCTGCTCCTGAGACACCAGGTGACACCTGACAGCTGTCACACTGGCTCCTGTATCTCTAAGAGCTTCCACCCTATGGCCATTTATGGTCACCCACTGCCTGTACTTCTTAGTGTTCTCAGGCAGCTGGGTTGGAGGGACCACTTCACGGTCTCCTAGCGAGACCAGGGACATCTCTGCGGGACCCCACCCACCTGGGACATCCCTCTCCTCCCCCAAGGCTACACTAGTCACCTGCCGGGGTGGAGCACCAGTGGGTGCTGGCTTACCAAACAACGGACACTTTACATCAGAGGCAAAATGCCCCAAATTGTTACACCTGTAACATCTTACGGGCCCCTTCTGAACAGGAGGACCTGTCGGGGCCCCGGTCGGTTTCTGGGGTGGGGGAGGCTGAGAACCCTTCCCTTGGTTCCCTTGGGGACTATTTTGGGGCCCTTTTTGGAACTGCTTCTGTTTACCCCTGTCCCCCCCACTCTTCTGCTGGGGACCCTGCCCACCTTTGGCGGAATCTCCCACGGTACCCTTGTGGACCCTGGTACTGACCCAGCGGTCCGCCTCCTCAGCAAGCTTCCTCGGGTTAGTCAGCCTACTATCTATCAGGTGCTGGCGTAGCTCAGGAAAACAATTACTGGACAAGTGCTCCCATGCCATTAGATCAAGAAGCCCTTGATAATCATTCACCTTACTACCCTTTACCCAACCATCCAGCGCTCTGCAAAAGAAAGTCACATACTCCACATACGTACTATTGGGAATCTTAGTGCAACCCCTGAACCTCTGTCTATACAACTCAGGGGTCAACCCATACCTAGCCATCAATGCTTCCTTCATATGGGCATAAGAATTATGAACATCAGCAGGTAAATCTAACAGTGTGTCCCGTCCTTCACTCAGGAACCGTCCCCACAACCCCGCTCCCCAATCTTTCTCAGGGACCCGGTGGGAAGACATGGCTACCTCGTAGGCTCTGAACCACTGCCCGATGTCATCATTCTTGAAGAACTCCTTCACTACATCCTTGGGAATATAAACTTGGTTCCGCCGGTACTGGCGGTGTGCTGCCACCAGAGGGATTAAGCTCCAAACTCTTTGCTTTCAGCTCCAGCTCCCTCAGCTTCATGTCATGCTCTAATTGTAGTTTCTTTTCTTCCATGGCTAATCTTTGTTTTTCCATATCCATCTGCCCATGAAGTTTTGCCATCTCCACCTCGTGTGCCCGGGTTGCTGCCCTGTCCGCCAACTCTTCTGGCGACAGGCATCTGCCAAACTCATGGACACTTTCTGGTGGAACCACTTCCACCTGATTCTCTGGAGCCTTTGACTCATACCAGGCCCTCAGCGCCTTCACAAATTGTTCCTTCTTTTTCAATCCAGTTTGGGCAATCCTGAACTTGGAGCAAAGACCTTTCAATTCTTCATTGGTACGATTCAGAAGTGCGTCTTCTTCCCAATCTACGTCGTCAAATCCAGAGATTATAGAAGCTGCCCTTCCGGTCGAAAGTGAACCAGGCATGGCTCTAACAACGGAGATTCTTGGCAAAACAAAAACAAATGCTAGCCTTGTGGCTGCGTTACTGGTCTGCTCTCACTACGTGGTGATCAGTGATTCACTATACGCAAACCACAAATGCAAATCCGTAAATCCTCACCGCTGCCACCAATGTTAGAAATGAGGGGGCTCTGGTTGACGCAGGTGTGAACCCACAACAAGCAGGGACCCTTTACTTCTTGTCAGGGCGAAGGATGACTCCCCAGAATAACCCCTGCTCACCCTCTAGGTGCGTGGCGCGAGCAGTCTAGGCTAAGTCTCAGGCGTACACGGTTAAGCAAATGCAATTACACATACAGTAAACCCCTTGCATGCACCACAAATGGACACCAATCAGGTAGTGTATAAAAATAAGCTTTTTATGTAGTTTCAGCAGAGTCAAATACAAGGCCCAGTAACGTTGAACTGATGGGGCCACAATTCGTAGGAATACGGTAAAGTTCTCTTGGTTACGGAAAGTTCTTTAGGTGGGCACAAGGTGACTGTAGGCCTCAGCGTACTCCGTGCTGAAGCGGCGACCGGGAAGCACACGGCAGATGACAGGGAAATCAGAACGTTGCGGACCCTGGATCCGATGCGAGCTCGCAGTCGAGTTCGTAAGTACAGTACCTTGTTTCTTGACGCGAAGGCGGGTGCGGGATTTCAGCGGCCCTTCGACAGAAGAGCGAGGCGGCGTCCGGGGCTCCCACACTTCACGATGGGTGTCTGATCTTCAGGCTCACGACAAGAGCGGGGTGTTGCAGGTGGCGGGTGAACAAAGCGGGGCAGCCGGGCATGCAGATGCGTCCGGGCCGTCCGAGGCTTGGAGATGCTCACAACGCCGATTCCGGCGGGAGGGTGAAGGTGCACAGTGAGCCTCCAGCAAGCGAGGTGACAGGGGCAGCCCAGCACAGCGTAGGGGGAGCGGCTCCAATCGAGCGAGGCTCTTCCCAAGGCGGGGGCGGCTAAGCAGTCCGGGTCACGGCTCAGGGAGGGACTGGGCACGAGGGTCACAGCTCCGGCGAGGGAAAGGACACCACCGTCCAGCAGCAGGCGAGTGAAGATCAGGTAGAGGCCAATGGTCCTGGGGCTCTGTTCAGGGGGCAAGCTCAGTTCCAAGCCCTTGGAGATCGTTTTGGAAAAGCACAAGTCTTGAAAGTAAAAGTAAAGTAAAGTCTTCAGCAACAGGTTCTCTTCTCCCCTTTGGCAGCAAGGTCACCACTGCAGGCCAATCCCCCAGGATAGGGACAGTCTTCCTCCTACAGCTTTCCCGGTGCCTCCTCCTCAGGCAGAGATTCTTCTTGGTCAAAAGCGGATCTAGTTTCTCAGGAGCAGGGCTCCTCCATTTATACCACAAATCTTTTGTTCTCCCAGGCCAGGGGGGCCCTTGCCTAGTTCAGTGCGGTTTCTGAGCACTTTGTTTACGCGATGCAGGCTTCTTCTTTCAGAGTGCAGGGCAGAGTTCTCAGACGCTCCACAGGGGGCGGAGCCGGCATTGAGGGGTCAGAGCACTGTCCTATTCAGAGCCTAGGAGCACTCCTCCCACCCATCTACCTGTCGATCGTCCTATTCACCACCAGGCTACCTAGCCCTGCCCATCTGGGTTCCCCCAGCCCTGTCACTCATACCAGCCAGACATCAGATACACATCAAGCAGAGGCGGCTGAAATGTTTAGGCCAGCAAAGGCCATCTTTCTAAAAGCGACATTTGCAAACCCGGAATATTAAAATAAACCTTGCGAAAAGATGTACCTTATTATTCCGAGTTCAGGCATACTAAACTCGATCTTCTACCATGTTCCCTGGGTCGGTTAGGATCATAGGGTGTAACAATCCAAGCCGCCCATGCTGGCCTATGAGAACAGGGTAGCCTTGCAGTAGTGAACAACAAAATGGCGGTCATTCACTACCAGGACATGCCACGCATCCAGGCTTGTCCTACCTTAGGCTCACAACGCACCCTGCCCGTGGGCCTACCAGAGGGGTGACTAACATGCAGCTAAGGGAAGGTTTCAGGGACCGGCAAGTGCGGGCACTTGTCAGTCAGCGTGTCAGTACCAGACTGCACGCAGGTCCTGCGATGGCAGACCTTAGACATATTTTACCGGCCGCTTCTGTGGGTGGCACAACCAGTGCTGCAAGCCCACCAGCGGTGTTTGCATTTACATGCCCTGGCGCTCCTGGCGCACTTTACTGGGGTCTGATAGTAAATCAAACAATCCAATCAGGGAATCCAACCAACATATACAATTTACAAGGGAGCACTCGCACCGCGACACTGGTTGGCAGTGGCACAGCGCGCTGAGCGGCCAACACCATAAAATCACATGAGGCACAGCGACAAAAAGAGGAAGGGAGACTCACACCAAGGTGCCAGGTCTAACACTTACTGAGGAAGCTTACTGCTGAAACTTACTGCTGGACTGCTGGGGGATCAACCAGGTACTAGCGCTGTGACCCCTGCGCTCCCAGACCGTACCGGGATTCCCCCCTAGCCAGTCCTGCCACGCTGCGGCCCAGGGCCAAGGAGCCTGCCTCCGTCGTCACCGGGGTCCGCGGAGAAGCCCGGGGACCCGCCGCTGCCGTCGCAGCCTGCCGCCTGCAGCCGGAGTCCGGGTAAGGCCTTGGGAGGCCGTGAAGCCGCCCTCCACCCTCACGTGACGGGGGCGGACTGCGCGACGGCGCCCCCGCCACTTAGCAACTCGTCCCCTGGGCCGCGCCCCCTGGGCCGCACTGCCATTGGCGGCTGCGGGCGCGGGCCCCTGAATCAAGGAAGGAATTCCCCGGAGCAGCGTCGTTCACGCGGAGCTCCCCGGCCACGTCTGGCCCGACCGGGAGCCCAGCGCCCTCTGCCATTGACCCAGACATCGCCGGGAGCGCCGGAGGGCCTGCCACCCGAGGGACTAGAAAACCAGGTAACCCCCCTGGGGAGGCGGGCGGACGGCCGTGCAGAGGCCTTGGACGTGCCCTTCCCCCCCGGGGGAGGCCCGCGTGAGAGCCGAGTGGGCCCCCACTGATGCCGATGAGGCGCGAAACGCTGGCTCGTGTCCCTTGCCCCTGCAGGGCCCACTAACTTTCCAATTGGCCCATGAGGTGTGAAACACTGGCCCAGAACCCTTGCCCCAGCACCTCTCGCCCTCTGAAGGGCTCCCGGAAAGTACTTTGGGCCCTCTTGAGTGGCTAGTCGCTAGGCTGAAGCGCCAGTCCTGAAGCGCTCGTGATATACGGAAACACCACTCTGCTGGAGGGCCTATTTGAGGCGCTACGCTCCCTGAAAGCCCCGTTGAATGTGCCAATGTCGCTAGGCCATGTTTTAACGCGCTAGAAATTGGCTATGTGCAGCGCTATGGTCCTAGGTCTGATTTAATGCATTATTCCATTGCTATGTGCAGCGTTATGTTCCTAGGCCTGAGTTAAAGCGCCATTCAAATGCTATGTGCAGTGCTATGTTCCTATGCCTGATTTTAAACGCTGTTTAGTTGCTACACGCAGCGCTATGTTTAACCACGGTGTTTGACGCTCCCCAGGATCACCAGGTGTCGCTTCTTGGTCCCGTGCCAGGGTTAATGTATTCAGGTATTGCCCGTTGAAACATAATGAAATGCTTTTGAACCTGACGTTTAATGTATTCAGGTATTGCCCAATGAGTCATAATCAGCTGCTTTTGAATCTAACGTGATTTAGATAAACCTGATTAATTTTCATTGAACCTACTGTGTGGTGTATTGCGTACGTTTCCTGCTTCAGGGGATGTGTGTGTTGTATGGTCGCTTTACACTTAAGCCTTCGGGTGCCTACCTGCTCAAGTCACGTTACCCCCTTAGGGCCTGGTGACTCCCGGTCCTACAAAGGGTTTTCTAGAGGTGCACTTTGGCTCTCATGGAACATTCTGTTTGGATGTTTAGCTTTTTTACATCAATAACTTGGCTATACAGACTCATTTGAGCAAGGAATGGCCATTTTGCATCTTAAGAACAGGGTCCCCACAACCTGCCTGTGAAAAACAAGAAGTAAATCAATTGACTTATGTATAGGACTATGCCAATAGGAGACAACAGAGGGCTAATAGTGGTCGTTTTTCTGACACGGACGCCTCATCTTCTGATGACACTCAAAACAGAAGACCACCACGTAGACAGGATCAACCTAAACCCAGGGATACAACTAGATCCTCACGTGACCCACCAGAATCGGAAATGGCAGGACCATCAACATCACACACCGATGAACAGCCTTTTTTAGATCCAGGCCAAAGACCACCAGACGAAGCAGGAGGAAAAACCGTGCCACCAAAACCAGTAGCGAAAGGAACACGCAGCCAGAAAGTCTCGTAATTAATATCTCCAAACACGAATTAACGGATTTCCAAATCAATACTTTACAAAAAGGATTAGCTTTTGTACCTACACATCATTCTAATCCACTTAACATCGAAATAAGCTTCTTTAAATTTATGCGATCTTTACGGTTAAAGCATTTTTTCAACAACATCGTTGAACCAACAGAAAGATTGCAAGACAACACTCTCCTAGGATTACGCAATAAAAGTACATTTACGGCTCCTATCAGCCATAAAGTATTGGATGCATTCAAAACAATTACCTTAAAAGAACTAAAGAAAATCTCAAGTTCCCACAAATCCAAAACTACCAACATCACTAAAAAAGAACAACAGGCCTTAAGACAAATCGCAGCGATCAACGAAATCACCATCCGTCAGGCGGATAAAGGGGGAGCAATGGTTATCATGGACTCTGACTTTTACGAAAAAAATGTTCAAGATCACATCAATGACACTAATACCTACATGATGATACCATTTGACCCGACCCATGATTTTGTGAAAATCTTACAAAACATCTTGCATAAAGCTACAGATGAAGGAATCATCGGCACAGAAGAAGAGAAATACCTACTTAAAATCAATCCAGCTGTACCGTACATCTATATGATCCCTAAAATTCATAAGGATGCCACTAACCCTCCATTCAGACCAATAGTTTCGACCATCAACTCCATACACGAACCCATAGGAAAATATCTTGACAAACATCTGCAACCATTGGTTCAATCCATGAGTACATACATAAAAGACACCACAGACTTTTTAAATATTTTGGAAACAACCACAGGCAAAACCAACTCCGATACTGTTCTATGTACCATAGATGTAAAATCTTTATACACATCTATACCACATAAGAAAGGCATGGAGGCAGTAGAGTCTTTCCTGATTAACAGTGACAAATCCACCGACTTAAAATTTTTTCTCATGGAACTCATTCATTTTACATTGTACCACAGCTATTTTCAATGGGGAAACAGATTTTATTTACAGTGTTCCGGAACATCCATGGGCAATTGTGCCGCACCCACGTACGCGAACCTTTTTATGCACAGATTTGAGTTGGACCACATTCTTAGGGATGTATGTCGTTACAACGCACACTTTTACAACGCATGCACTTACAACGCATTTTTTACAACGCAACATCCACTACAACGCATTCCATTACAACGCAGGACACTACAACGCATTTTTAAAAACTACCTTTACAACGCATTCCATTACAACGCATACTACCTTTACAACGCATACCATTACAACGCATAATATTACATTGGATTTAAGGTAAGTATTGGATAGTATAGGGGTAAAAATTACTATTCTTACTCCAGGGGGTGCAACAGTAGGGTAAGTGTTGGATAGTATAGGGGTAAAAATTACTATTCTAACTCCAGGGGGTGCAACAGTAGGGCAAGTGTTGGATAGTATAGGGGTAAAAATTACTATTCTAACTCCAGGGGGTGCAACAGTAGGGTAAGTGTTGGATAGTATAGGGGTAAAAATTACTATTCTAACTCCAGGGGGTGCAACAGTAGGGTAAGTGTTGGATAGTATAGGGGTAAAAATTACTATTCTAACTCCAGGGGGTGCAGCAGTAGGGCAAGTGTTGGATAGTATAGGGGTAAAAATTACTATTCTAACTCCAGGGGGTGCAGCAGTAGGGCAAGTGTTGGATAGTATAGGGGTAAAAATTACTATTCTAACTCCAGGGGGTGCAACAGTAGGGCAAGTGGTGGATAGTATAGGGGTAAAAATTACTATTCTAACTCCAGGGGGTGCAACAGTAGGGCAAGTGTTGGATAGTATAGGGGTAAAAATTACTATTCTAACTCCAGGGGGTGCAACAGTAGGGCAAGTGTTGGATAGTATAGGGGTAAAAATTACTATTCTAACTCCAGGGGGTGCAACAGTAGGGCAAGTGTTGGATAGTATAGGGGTAAAAATTACTATTCTAACTCCAGGGGGTGCAACAGTAGGGCAAGTGTTGGATAGTATAGGGGTAAAAATTACTATTCTAACTCCAGGGGGTGCAACAGTAGGGCAAGTGTTGGATAGTATAGGGGTAAAAATTACCATTCTAACTCCAGGGGGTGCAACAGTAGGGCAAGTGTTGGATAGTATAGGGGTAAAAATTACTATTCTAACTCCAGGGGGTGCAACAGTAGGGTAAGTGTTGGATAGTGTAGGGGTTTTAATGTAATATTATGGGTTGTAATGGTATGCGTTGTAAAGGTAGTATGCGTTGTAATGGAATGCGTTGTAAAGGTAGTTTTTAAATATGCGTTGTAGTGTCCTGCGTTGTAATGGAATGCGTTGTAGTGGATGTTGCGTTGTAAAAAATGCGTTGTAAGTGTAGTGCGTTGTAAAAGTTGCGTTGTAAAGGTTGTATACCCATTCTTAGCAATAACACATGGCTGCCAAACCTGTTATTATACAAGAGATACATTGATGACATTTTCATACTCTGGCAAGGATCTTTAACAACATTACAGAATTGTATAGATGACCTGAATCAAGTGGACGATCACATCCAATTCACATCGACCATCAACAAACAATGCATCTCTTTTCTGGATGTCACAATCCACAACACCAACGGTACCTTAATGACTAAGGTTCATGTTAAAACCACTGACCGCAACAACTTACTTCATTACCACAGTTTCCATCAACCCTCTTTGAAGAAACATTTACCGTATTCACAACTACTACGGTTGAAAAGAATATCTAGCACAGAAATATCTTACACAGAAAGTAAAGAAACATGCATAGATAAATTCAGAAGAAGGCAATACCCTGAGCAAATCCTCAACAATGCTAAGGAAAAAGCAGACAAAATTACCAGGTCGACACTGTTAACCGTTAAACCCAAACAAACTACACAAGACAGGAGTGTTTTTGTATCAAAATATTCTGTACAAAGTTACACCTTCAAGAAAACCATCCTAAGATATTGGCCCATGTTGTCAACTGAAGCAGACTTCAAACACATATTTGACACTCCTCCGATATTTGCATACCAAAGATCAAGGAACCTCAAAGAAATATTAACTTCCACAAAAAGTCAAACTGAATTTCAACATAAAGGAACAACCCCATGTCTAAATTGTGGAAATTGTAATTCCATTATCAAGGGCAATACAATTCAACACCCACATCAAGGATTCACCATCAAATTAAAGGTATCAGCTACCTGCAATAGCTCCAACGTCATCTACATGTTAAAATGTCCTTGTGGATAGGTATATATTGGAAAAACTGAACGAAAAATACGGATTAGACTTAACGAACATAAAAGCAACATCCGAACAAGAAACGCTAAATCATCTATCGCTCAACATTTTGAAAATCAGAAACACAACATTAGCCAACTACGTTTCCTTATTTTAGAGCAAGTACCTATCCTAAAAGGGCGGAATAACACTCAACATCTACTACAACGAGAGATATACTGGATATATAGAATGGACTCTATCAGCCCCAAAGGCCTGAATGAACGATGGGACCTTAGTTGCTTTTTATAAAGTACACCCTTGGTATCAATATTTGCACTGCAGTTTTAAGCTTGATGTCACCCCAATGATGTTTTTTTACCCCATTCAAAGGATTTACATGTGATCTTTATTGCCATGACGTTTTGTTTTACCCCTTAACTTGGTACCCCCGTGCACCATACACTTGAGCGTTACCTACAGTAGCAAGGCACCACTACTTCTTATGATTTTTTGTAGACCGACTGGTCAGTACATACTCTCATCTTGCCATATACACTCACCCACTTTAGCTTTCTGTCCTTATTTTTATATATCCGTACACACTCCACACCGGTCTTTACATTTGTCAGATTATACGCTTTCGTTTTTTTTTGTACTTTACGTGTGATCAATTTTCCCATTTGACACACAGCTCGTTCATCAAATGATGGAATTACACCCCTCACACCATCATTTTATTCTTTAGTCTTTTTTCTCCCGCGACCATTGCACATGATTTTGATAGCATACCTTAGTAGCGGAAGACAGTGTATTATACGGGTTTGTTTTCTCTTGAAAATGCTCCGTTTTTGTATTGAAAAAGCATCGTCTTTGAATTGTAAAAACATCGTTTCAGTCATAACAAGTATCAGACTACGAGTCTGTCTTCTTTGTAGTTCTAAGAGTTTTCAGCCTATTAAGTCGCGGCCTTTATAGCCAATGATATTTCAGCTTCTTAGCACATCGAGTTTCCACTTGATTTACCTTCCGGGTAGGAATATCCGAACGCGCACGCTATTGTCGGGAATTATCTTTGGACCCACGTTGACCATCCATTATAGTAAGTACTCGTACATTGCCGCTTTGAAGTTTTGAATAACTTTTTCGGGAACCACCCAGTTCCGTATTCTTATGACGCGTTACCATGTCTTTCAGGAGGAACTTTGAGTCCTTGCTAAATTATCTTCCCACAGCGACGTTTTTTGTAAGAGAAACCTCCAAAACTTTATTTTATGTGCACGTGGGCTACTTCGGTACAACTATGCACCTTCACTAACCTTTGTTTCATCATACCCGCAACACCTACATAACACGTTTTTGGCATGATCACTCATAACAGTGTTTGCACGTTTCCCAGCTAGGGGCAGTAATGAGCTCTAGACACACTCGAGTATTCACGTTAAACTCTCTCATGTGTTACACTTGGTGACTGTTTATGAACGTCATTGTTACATATCATGAACACTATTGTATATATGTGCTGATACCCCGTTTTTTCTTTACGTACAGCTTGCTAGCCCCTGATGAAGGGCCCAGTGGCCCGAAATGCATTGGGCAATATGTAAGAACATTATGAAATTTGAATAATGTGAACTTTGTGAACGACTATACATTGAATTAAACCAATGAAAAATATGAAGAATCAGAGGATTTATGATTGATTTCTATCCATGACCTGAATAAAGGATTAAAGTTATTGAAAGCATTTACACAGTTACGATGTTTTCTTTCTGAGTGCAAAAGGGAGACATTCTTTAAGCCTTAAGGAGTGCTATTACTAGGAGTGGAAATCCCCATCCTCTTCAAAATAGTACAATGTGATACCATGTCTGGAAGGCCTTATTGAGCAAGTCTATTACAGAATCATGGCGCAAAAAAGTGTTGTTACTATGTAAACTTTCAAACTGAAAAGCACTTTTAGTTTCGAGTACTGGATTCAGTATGAATGAATGACAGTAATAATACAATATCGATTGAAATAATAAGGCACAGATAATAGGTTATATAAACAATTAAATAATCACTGAATTTTGCATTCAGTACCTCAAAATAAGTGCACAATATAATGGCAGCATCATCCTTTGAAAGAGAATTCTCTTGGGAGGCTTGGCTAGTGGGCCACTGTGGCTATGTCATGCCCAATTTACTGGCCTTCTGTCTGCAAGGCATCCTTAAAATGAGCTAGGGCATTCTATTTCGAATATCACTCTGGATGTTGTAGAATCCTGGAGAATTCACGGTCACATTCTCCTCTGTGGGCCGACAGTGACAACCATATTTAGATGCCTTCTGTGGAAGTGAAAAGAGTCAGATGTGGTGCGGTCCTCAGAGGAGCTGGCGGATGAGCAAGTAACCATGGAAGAGTGATGCGGCCATAGTCCTCGAAAGAATTATATCAGATATTCATACCCAGTTTTAGTTTTACATTTTGTTTTAAGGGTTGCATGATGAGCTCTTACCTCGACAAGTGTTTCAAGAATGATTCAAAGGACCACATTATGAGAGGTAAGAGAAATGTGGCAAGATCTTCTACACTCCAGATGTTCCAGATACTTCAGGTACCAGTAAATCAGAGGTGGGGAAAATCAGACCCATTAAGAGTTGGACCCTGAGGGTCCACTAAGAAATGAGCAAAGTCTGTGACACTTAGTGATTCCAGATCTAAGTCCATTTTGGTTAACACCTACACCCAGGATATTTTACTGCTTTTAGCAGACAAAACCTCTAGGAGAATGTAAAAAAATATTATAATGATGGGCTGGCAACAGTTATTACAGACTCACTAGAATTAGGAGATGATTCATAGTGAGGGCCAAGGAGTGAAATATACCATGTATTCCAATGCTCAGTTAGCACATCTTTGGTGGCAGTCATTGTGCACTGAGTCAGCTTGGCTGTGTTACTTTGTTAATTGGATCAAAGAGTGGCATTTGTTGTAATAAATGTAAATACACAATCATTGTTCATCAACCTTAGGTATGGTTGTATGACAATGTAGCGGTCAAAAATCTTGAAATGCAAAATTATCAGGAATATATATATTGAGGGCAAAATATCGAGTTTCCCTACTTTTTATGTAAAGGGCAAATTATCATCTACAAAAATAGAGAAGACCTAAATACTTTTGCAAAATAGCAACATGCATCAAATTATTAATATTAAGAAGTATATTAACTTCAAAAAATATATTTACTTAAAAAAATCATTTTAAAAAGTGTATGTAAAAAACCAAAATATATTTCTGACATGTCTTTCTCTTATTTTTTTAAATTAGAATTTCTTCTCATTTTATTATATAAAGTTAAAAACATTTTTGTACATCCAAATGTTGATCATTAATTGAATATACACTATAATGTATCAAATGTGTGTCTTGTTTAAACAAAATTAAACGGATTGGGAACTGCACAATCATTTGGAGACATCGTCTGATACATATCTTAATATTTACCCCAAACACCCTTGACCACTCTCTCCTAACACAAAGCAGAACACTTTCACATTCACATCTCACACGTATCCTTCCCAACCACAATTACATACATTGATGGTAACAGAGAGAAAACTTCAAAAATGGCAGTTGTTGTGTTGTAAATTGGGATTTGTTTTGGTGGGATTTATAATTTTAATCCACCTTCATCAGGGCCACCCATTTACATATTTTGAAGTCTGTGGATATTTAGGGAGGTGTATCTAATAGCTCCAAGTTTTTTCAAAATTTGGGGCTAATCCGCCCAGTCAAAAGCAATTCAGAGCTCAAACAGTAATCCTTCTTTCTGGAGACACACGCGTCCTGAGACGCAGCAAACACAGGTGGAGATTATGATGAAGATAGGTTACTGAAATAAAGTGGTTCCACGCAGTTTAAAACTCTCCATTCTGTGGACATGGTGTCTCGGCTAGAAACCTGTCTGATCGAACGAACGCCGGTGGCATGATTTAAGCTTTTCTCTTCAAAACCCTGCACTCATGCCTTGGATTACTGTTGAACTATGATTTGCTTGTGGCTGGGCGAATTAGCCTCAAAACTTTAAAAAAACTTTGAGCTACTAGAGATACCCCCCTAAATATCCACAGACCTCAAAATATGTAAATGGATGGTCCTGATGAAGGTGGATCAAAATTATAAATCCCACCGAAACATGTGTTGACCCGTTGGTTTGTAATCCTAATTTACAACACAACAACAGCCATTTTTGAAGTTTTCTCTCCTTTGTTATCATTTTTGTATGTAAATGTTTGTGGGAAGGTTACGTTTGAGAAAGTGTACTACTGTGTGTTAGGAGAGAGTGGTTTTGTGGGGTTGGTTGTTGGAGGTAAACATTAAGATGTCTATCAGACAATGCCTCCAAATGATTGTACAGCTACTATTTTTTTTATTTTTTTTAAATAAATGCATTTGCTGCATTATAACGTGTAAAAATTGTGTATTTTGAATTAATGATCAACAATTGGGTGCACAAAATATTTTAACTTTCTATAATAAAGTGAGAAGAAATTCTAATCAAAATAAAGAAAAAAGAGACCAGTATGTTCATGTCTTTGATTCACATGTAATAAGTTCAGTTGTGGTTAGCCTCATAGTGCTTTTATAAGCCTAGAAAGAAGTTATACAAGTCTAGCGGGAGCTATCCTTGTATTCAGACTTTAGAGCAAAGCCAAATGGCTTGAATAGCTGACCGATCCATGGCAAGGCACTTTCACAATATTTTTGATAATTATTTAGTTCACATAAACAGGCCAACCCTACTGCTCAACTGTATTAGAACATCATGAATTGTACTAAAAAGAGGAGTGTAATTCATACCACACTCTAAGGAAATATTACAGTTTGGGTCAAAGGGCAGTAAAAGATTCTCTTATCTGCCTTTATAGAAGATCCATACAATGATCAAGGACCTATCAACTACACTATATGTGAGTGAAAGTCATCCTTTTTGTCCCGATCACCTCCAATTTATTTACTTTTGTTGGCAGTTATTGACTCTGAATGTGCCCTCGGTTCTGCTAATCAAGCCCAAGGCCAGTTCTCTGTTTAAAAGGTCTATGGTAATGAGGTGTAATTACAATTGATACGATAACCTACCTTTAGGCCCTTTGTATGTGGAAGGCATGTAGGTTTGGAGGCACAGAATATTTAATGCACTTAAGTGGGCACTGCTGTGTGGCTTGCTGGTATTGTAAAAGTTAACCCTGCTATGAAGGCTGCTTATCAAGTACAATTACATGCAAATTTGACTTTGGAATTAAAGGTAATTCCAAAGTCTTAAATAACCTTTTTATACATGCAAGTCGTCCCTACGGCCTCCACTAGGTGCCCCTAGAGTGCCTTGTAGCTACAAGCAGGGACAATATAAAAGATGTTTTATATGCCCTGGTGAGAGAACAACTGTCAATTTTGTTTCCCCCTTTGTAGAACATTATCTCCATAGGCTAACACAGGCAGGCTTTATTAAACTTTAATACACCTAAATATCGAAAGGAGTGAGTTAAAATGATACTTTAAAGTGTCTAAATAATACCGAGAATAAATCCAGAACATGCCAAGGTTAGATTTATTATAAATATGACAGAAAAGAAGTGGTACTACTTGCTTTTCTGATGTGCCTAAATCGTGTTCTAGAGAAGCCTCTCCTTATTGACCAGCCTTTGACAGGCTCAGCCCAGCTGCTCTGATGAGGTGTGAAGTGGTCTGAAAGGAAGCAAAGAGACATCTGATGAGAGGAGATCTGCAAGCTGCAGAGCAAATAGATGGAAGAGGGCTGGGTAGCTTAACTGGTCTTCAAGGAGGGAAGGTCATCTAGGACAGAACCGAGACCCACCCCCACTTCATGCCCCCCAGCTAGATGGGAACACCTGTAAGTGAATTAGCAGAGGGGATGGAAGGGGAATGTTTGGAAAGTTAGTCACACCAGTAGGTTAGGTTTTCCAGAGCCTAAGCTCCAGGAGACATTTTCTCCAATTTGGATTTTGACAAATAGTGCTTTCTGGGACAAATATATGCCACCCTTTGGAGAAAGTTGTCATACCTGAGGGTGGCACTCTGTACCCCATTGGTCAGTGGTACCCCCATGCGTGTCACCCCAGAAGCATAGATAAATATGGAAGAGCTACACAGCAACTCAGATCCCTGCCTAAAGAAACAAAAAGAAGAAAGACTGTCCTGCTGGAACAACTGGCCTGCACCAAGAGGACTGAACTCTGAATGACTGCACCTGCTGCACACTTTGGAACTACAGCAAAGGAAGGACTTTGCCTTGCGCCAAAAGGAGAGAACTAAATATTAAGGAGTAGACTCTATGAAAGCAGCAGCTTAAAAGAGCTCCACCTGTAGCATCTCCTCCAAGAAGGAACCAGCTGACCACCTTCAGCTGGACTTTAAAGGAATTGACCAGGTGCATTGTGGAAACTGTAGTCCCAACTCTCCAAGGAGGAACTCAGAGCTTCTGGAATCTTGGCTGGTGTTGTGAACCCATCAAGAACCCAAATGGACCTTCTGGAGGCATCTCCAGAGGGTTGAGATCATTGGGAGCTTTTTGACCAAAAAGCTCCATAAATTGACTAACCCAACGTCGAGAGTCAAGCTGGAGATGTCGAACTATGACTCTGCCTGAAATTCAGGTTTGCCCCACTGAAAATCCAGAGTTCTTCTTTGTTGATGAAACTTCCAGGAATTGGCCGAGGCATCCTGCTGAAGCAAGCCGCTGTCTTCGGCCTCAAACCCGGCCAGCTGAGGAGTCGCACTCGACGTTGAGAGAAAAAGCTCCAAAAACTACCTAAGGGCCTGATTTAGATCTCGGCGGATGTGTTACTCCATCACAACAAAGACAGATATACCATTCGTCAAAACATAAATCCCATTGGAAATAATGGGATTTATATTTCGTCAGACAGGATATCAGTCACCATTGTGGTGGAGTAATTCGTATACCGAGATCTAAATCAGGCCCTAAGTCATAAGGTAAAAACTAGACCGAGCATTACCCCAGACTGCATCTGACCTGTGCTCCATTATGGTCAGCCTGAAACTTTGACTTTGTCCAGGTCAAGCGCGACCAATGTCCCAAGTTGGCACTTTTGCCTTTAAGCACTAGAAAGTGTTTTTAAAATTCATATGCCTACATTGTATTTTTGTTGTTTCCTATCTTTATAAATTGGTGTTGGATTTTAATTGGTTGTTGTGTCTTACTTAATTTATTGGGGTCTCCCATGTTTAGCCTGCCTGCTCGCAGCCAGGTACTAAGTGTTGAGCAAGGGAATAATTTATTGAGACCTTGACGGGACCTTATATTGTGATTGTCGCCTTATCACTTGTGGTAGGTAGCTACCTACACCTACTAATAAACCACCTTGCAACATTTGACGTTTGACGTTCAGTGGTGAGGATAGTATCTGTGTTTAAACCACACCATACAATATTTACGTAAAGGTCTTTAAAAATCAAGTAAACTGACTTAGAACAAAAATTGATTTTGAAATCTTGAAATTTGCACTAAACTGTTTTTTAATTAATTTTGTATTTGTCTAATTTGTAATACCCCTGGTTTGCAAATGTTTATGTGACCCAAAGCTAAGGATACCATGGAGCTTGATCTGGATAACCTGGCTAATCTCACAGTTGCTGGGCTTAGGGTATAGGGAATGGCCAAGGGCTACCTGCTGCTAATAGGATCAGAAAATCAGAAATTATTAGGGTGCTTAAGGCCTGGGCAAAGTCAGTTTTAGGGAATGAAGGGGAGGGGAAAGATGACCCCTCTAACAATCTCCAAGAGGAGGATGATGACAACTTTTCTACTGCTTGTTTCATGAGGTCTAATGGTAGGAGGGGAGGGTCTCCACAGCGGTGGCAGTAGTGTCCCTCAGAGAAAGAGAGATGGCCACTCAGTTGGCTTTCATAGCTTTAGAAGAGAAGAAGTTGGATCGAGATAGAGAGAAGTGTGCAGAGGCAAAAGCAGGGAAGAATGGTGGCAGCAAAGAAGAGCAAGATGAAGAGATGTCTTGTGGTGGTGGGTTTGGCCCCAGACTTCCCTATGGGATAGTTTCCAAGTACCAGGAGGGGGATGATACTGAAAAGTGGCTGAAAGTATTTGAAAGGAACCTTAAAATGAGAAGGGTCCACTCCAAATACTCTGGTTCACTCCTCTGGGAGTTGATCCTAGTAGCTGGAAGGGATAGACACCTGTCACTAGAGGGAGCGGAGGCAGAATCTTTCTTGCACATGAGAAAATGTCAGGTCAGAAGGTTTGGTCTCCCCCCAGAGCAGTACAGGATGAAGTTCAGAGACACCCAGAATTTAAACATACAGTCCTGGGTGGACTTTGTAGACAAGACACCTCAGTGAAGGCACTAGAGGGCTGGATTCAGGAGATCCAGGTGAGTACTTATGAAGGGATGAACAATGTATTCCTTAAAATGCACATCCTGACTCATTGTGTACAAGCAACGTTACAATAATATCTATTGGACTCAAAACTGTCTGGTCCACAAACTGGGGGAGACAGCTGATGAGTGGGTGAGAACTAGGGTTTCCAATCAACACCAGAGGGGTGATCAGAAGAAAGGAAGACAAAGCCTTTGGACAAACAAGATACAAAACAAAAAGAGTCCTCTCAAGACCCACAAAAACCTGCACACGGGGGGGCTGAGCCACTCCAACCTCAAGGGTAAGGGTATCCGGGAAAGTCTCTTGACCCTGCAAAGACAAGAACATTCTTTAAACCTTTAAAGATGCCGAGGTGTTATGACCATAATCCGTCAGGACACAAAAGAAGAGATCCTGTCTGTACAAAGAAGCCCACTACTTGTGGCTAGTCACAGGGGATTGTCAGTGTAGGTGTGGGGGTGGATATTGTCCTAGAGACGGGGAGGGGGTTTACGGAGGCAACCTTTCTTTCCCTGGGTGGGGTAGAAATTGCAGCCCTGGCCGCATAGCCTCCCAACATGGAGAGGTACAGGCAGATGCCTAAAATCAATATACTGAGGTTGAGGGTCTGCGATATACAGGAGCCAGTGTGACCATGGTCACAAAAAAACTGGTTTCTCCAGAGCAGATCATATCTGGTGTGTATCACCAGGTGACCTATGGAGACAGCAGAGCCAAACTCCATTTCAAGGCCATAGTGAGTTTGGAATGGGGAGGTGTGACAGGCCCTAAGTAGGTAGTTGTGTCTCCTGCCCCCTCAGTAGAGTGTCTACTGGGAAATGCTCTTGAAGCTTCTGACTTGTCAGGGGTGGAGAGTATTGTCCATGCAAAGATGCTGGACCTCCCTGAGTGGGTATGTTCTGTGACCAGATCACAGACTGCCCAGAAGGAAAATGCTGGACATTTGGACCCTGGAACAATGGGTTTAGCCTCAAATGACAAGAGAAAGGGCACATAGTCTGGTGAGCCAGCCCAAACAACTCCAGAGGTACAGGAGGAGTCTGACCTAGGGGAGCAGGATCTGACCTCTGAGATGGGGATTACACCCCTGCAAAATCTGTCCAACTTGGCAGAATTTCAATGAACTGGTGGATTCTCCAGAAAGTAGCTGTGTCAGGGACAAAGAGACTGTCCCACTCTCGAGGGCCTGGGGCAGACTGTCACAAGTCAAGAGAAAGGGGAAGTCAGTGGATTCCGCAAAGTCTACTGGGATGAGGAAGTCCTGTATACTGAGGCCACTGACCTCAAAGAAGGAGCCACCAGGAGGTTGGTGGCCCACCTAAAGTATGGAGAATACCTCCTCGCATTGAGCCATGACGTCCCCATGCCAGGTCATTTGGGTCAGAGTAAAATTTGGAACCAGTAGGTCAACCATTTACATTAGCCCAACATGACTGCGAAAGTAGGGGGGGGTTGCAGCTCCCGTGCAACTTGACAGGCCGGTGGCAAGACAGGGAACAAGCCAAAGGATCCCTTGATACATCTGCCAGTGGTTGGGATTCCCTATGAAAGGGTGGGAGTGGACATTGTTGGTTTCTTAGACCCACCAACTTCCTTACGAAACAGATTTATCTTGGTGGTAGTGGACCATGCCACAAGATATGCCCTCAGGACAGTCACTGCACCTTCAGTGGCTAGAACCCAACTTGGTGTGTTTACCAGAGTGGATTTCCCAAAGTAGGTGGTCTCAGATAGAGAGAATGTGGTGTTACCTCCAAGTTCACCACTCCATCGCATCACCAGGCTAATGCCCTGGTGTAAAGGTTCAATAATACCCTAATGGCATGATCATGGGTTTGTCTGACAAACTCAGAAGTTGATGTGACATTCTCCTCCCATGCCTATTGTTTGCATTCAGGGAGGTGACACAAAAAGGGGTTGGCTTTGTTGCTTGGGCACCCTGTAAGACAGCCAATGTGTCGTGTGAGAGAGTCCTGGGAAAAGCCTCTCAAGGAAGCCAAGGACAATGTCCTGGACTATGCACTAGGCCTGCGATCTCATATGGCAGTTCTGGAGGCCAGAAAAGAGCTCCTGAATCTCTGGTATGACTGAAAGGCTACTATGTCTGAGTACACTCCAAGACAATTGGCGTGGTTGTTGGAGCCGGTAGCTCCCAGGGCCCTCCCGGACAAGTGGACAGGGTCCTGTTCAATCCTTGAGAAGAAGATTTAGCATCCCCAAGAATCCCAACAGAGTCCTGCATGTCAATAGGCTGACACCCCACCAAGACAGGGCAGACATGACCATGCTGATGGTCACTGATGAAGGAGTCTGAGCCACTGCCACACCTTCTCTCTCACAATATGCAAGATGGGTCGGTGGAGGGAGATATACTCTGCCCAAAATTGACAGACCAGTAGCACAAAGACTACAAGCAGGTATTGGAGCAGTTTGTTGGTCTGTTCTCTTCGACCCAAGGCATCACCAACTGGTATATACACGATGTTGACAATTGTGGCAGCCTACCTGTCACAAATAAGATGTACAGGTTGTCTATCCATGTCAGAGCCAGCGTCAAGGCTGAAGTAGCTAAGATGGAGGAGTTGGATTTGAGCCCTCTGATTGTCCATGGGCCAGCCCAGTGGTGCTGGCACCCAAAACTAATCTCCAAGGGATGAAGAAGGATTTAAGGTTCTGTGTAGACTATGGAGGATCGAATGCAGTCCCTAAAACTGATGTTCACCTTATATCTAGAGTTGATGTGCTCATTGATATGTTACGGGCTGGAAAGTACCTGACTACATTTATTTGGGCTCAGGCTACTGGTAGGTTGCCCTTTGGTTTAAAGAATGCCCCTCCCACCTTCCAAAGGTTGGTCAACAGGGTCCTGTCTGGACTGGGACAGCACAGTGCAGCTTATCTGGATGCTATAGCAGTGTACAGTTCCACCTGGGAGGATCACCTGGACCACCTGAAGGGAGTGTGTCAGGCCCTGCAACAGGCAGGCCTGACCAGCAAGGCCAGTAAGTGCCAGTTAGGGCAGAGTTCAGTGGTGTACTTGGGCATCTTGCAGGTGGAGGACATGCACAGCCTCTCCAACCCAAAATACTAACTATTGTGGATTGGGTAGCTCCTACAACACAGACACAGGTCAGGGCATTCCTTGGTCTGACTGGAGACTACAGAAGATGTGCTCAAAACTATGGGACCATTTTGACTCTACTGACATACCTCACTTCTAAAAAGCAGCCCAAAAAAGTAATTTGTACCCAAGAGTGTCAGAAGGCCTCTTACTCTCTGTAGGAGGCAATGTGTTCAGCACCAGTGTTACTGGTCCCTGATTGCACAAAGCAATTTGTGGTTCAGACAGATGCTTCAGAACAGGGGATGAGGGCAGTGTTGGCACAATTAAATGAGGAGGGCCTAGATCAGCCAGATGCCTTCATTAGTAAGGGGCTACTCCACAGAGGGCAAAGATGGAGTGCCACCGAGGGAAACCTTCACTGCGGTTTGTCCCTGAAGAGGCAGAGGCCATACCTGTTTGATAGTCACTTTCATATTCAAACTGTCCACAGACCTCTCAGATGGCTCATGCATATGGGGGAGGGAGGATTCCCAAACTGTTGAGTTGGTCAATTTGCCTACTGGGGATGGACTTCAAAGTGGAACACAGACTGATGAGGCCAGTGTAGATGGGCTTTCCAGAGTTTTACAATTAGCTGATGAGGACTACCGGGGTGTAGGTTAGTTACTCATCGCCTTTCGTCTGTAGGGGGGCAGTGTAAGAAAGACATCCTTCCTGCCCTGATCTCTCCCATTTTTTGACTGATACTGGTGCTTACTGACTCCTATTTTGCCCTGGGCTCTGTTGACCAGGCCCACGGCTGGTGCTTTATTTAAAAGGTTCATGATAATTAGGTGTAATTATAATTATTATGACAAACTACCTGTAAGCCCCTAGTATACGGAAGGGCATATAGCTTTGGAGACCAAGCAGATTTAATGCACTTAAGTGTGCACTGCTGTGTGGTCTGCTGTCGTTTTAAAAGTCAGCCCTGCTTTGCAAGCTGATTTCAATTCAAAATTATATGCAAATTAAACATTGGATTTAAAGGTACTTCCAAAGTCTTTACATACCTTATTTTTATATATAAGTCACACCTAAGTTCTCCCCTATGTGCCCTGGTGATAGGGTGCCTTGTACCTATAAGCAGTGACATTATAAAATATGTTTTATATCCCCTGATAAGGGAAAAACTGCCAATTTCATTTTCCCCATTGTAGTCCATTAGATTAATAGCCGAACATGGGAAGGCTTTATTAAACTTTAATAAAGCCGAAATATTGACAGAAGTGAGCTAATGTGAGAAACCAGGATTTTTTTTGCAGTGTCCCCCCAATTTGTGCCCCCATTTTGACTAGTAGATGCTGGTTTTCTTAATCTAAACAGACCCAGGGCATTGGCTCTGATTAAAAGCATTTGGTAATTAAGTATAATTACAACTGGTACTAAAAACCCATCTGTACGTCTTTAGTGTATGGCAGGGCATGTAGGTCTAGGGGTCCAGCAGATGTAATGCACTTAAGTGTGCACTGCAGTGTGGCTTCCTGTCATTTTAAAAGTTAACCCTGCTTTGCGGGCTCCTTTAAAATAAAAATGATATGCCCAACAACTCAGATCCTTCCTTGAAGAAACAAGAAGAAGAAAGACTGTCCTGCTGGAACCCCTGGTCTGCACTAGGAGGACTGCACCTGCTGTACACTTTGGAACTACAGCAAGAGAACTAAATATTACAGAGTGGACTCCATGAAAGCAACAGGTTAAAAGAGTTCTATCTGCATCATCTCCATCAAGAAGGAACCAACTGACTAACTTCAGCTGGACTTTAAGGATTTGGCCAGGTGTATTGGGGGAACTCTCCATGGAGCAACTCCTGGGCTAGTGTTGTAGAGCCATCAAGAACCCAAAAGGAACTTCTGGAGGCATCGCCAGATTTTGACCAAAAAGCTCTATAAGTTGACCATCCTGTCATTGAGTGTCATGCTGGCGACATCGAACCACAACCCGGCCTGAAATTCAGGTTTCCCCGCTGAAGTTCCAGGGCTTTTCTTTGTCGACAAGATTTCCGGGAATCGCCTTCTCACTGAAGCAAGCCACTGTCGTCGAACCCAAATCCAGTCTGCAGAGGAGACCTCCTCGAGGTCAAGAGAAAAAACTCCAAAAACGTGACTGAGTCAGAAGGTAAGAACTTGACCAGGCCCTACTCCTAACTGTATCAGACCCATGCTTCATCGTGGTTGGCCTGAAACTTTGACTTTGTCCTGATCAAGGATGACCTGATGTTCCAAGTTGGTGTTTTTAGCTTTTAAACACTAGAAAGTGTATGCTCTTACAAATGTCATATTTCTAATCTCTGACATTGGATTTTGGCATTTCGATGAATTTTAATCATAAAAATATTTCCTATCTTTATAAATTGGTATTGCATTTGTATTGTGTGTTGTGTCTTACTTATTTCATGTATTGGTGTTTTTAAATTCTGTACACACCTCTCGCCTAAGTTAAACATGCCTGCTCGCAGCCAGGTGCCAGGGGTTGAGCAAGGGAATCATTTATTGAGACCTTGACTGGATTTATATTGTGATTGTTGCCTTCTTACTAATGGTAGATAGCTACCTACACCTACTAATAAGCCACCTTCCAACAATATGTGAGTGTGCTATACAATCGCTCAGGCCAACTCATGTTGCAAATGATTGAAGGCTGGTAAAATACAAGAGGAGCAGGAAAGACCATCTTAAACTGTGCTCAATTAGCAATAAAAATATGTTGTTAGTGTGGATCATGAACAGGGATCATTTGAAAATAGAAATGGTGTCACTAAGCAAAACTGCACCTAGCAGCAATGCTAACATCGATTTGAACATTGCTGACATAGTTGGGATCTTTAAAACCCTGTGCAAACTAAACAACTTGGTGACGGGGACTGAGAAGAAGCTGAATACATTGGAAGACCTTCATTCATCATAGACTGGGCAAATGTCAATGGTGAAGAAAGTCTCTGCGATGGAGTCCAGTCTAATAGCAGCAAAACAGAGAAGCTTGGAAAGAGAACTTTGAAATGTTGATGTTCCAAAGTTCCTGCCAAAGGTTATGTAGAGTTTTTAAAGCATGAATCTTAAATGTGGTGAAGATAGAAATCAAGAAGGAATTTAAAATAAAAAGGGCAGTTCTTGGATTCAGCTAACATTGATAAATAAAATATCGATGTACTCCATGATATAGTTACGCACAATAACAAACTTGTATCTCTGTTGTTGAATTCACCTGATATGACCTCTTTGTAAACCCCAAGTCAGAAATACGTGGTCAAGCAGGCCCTGCGACCTAAGCCTGATGCAACGGATTTAATGAACATAGGTGGGGGACACCTAACCCTTAGACAAAAACGCTAACAGGAAAAGCTAAATTAATCCCACAGATAGGCAGCAACACCAAAATGGTCTCAGGAGACTGGCCTCAATAAAACACCTTTGGCTGGAGGGGCACACATTTCCAAAAACACCATAAAGTCAGATGTTACACTAAGTTAGTAACACACAGCCATTCAGAACACATCACTCATTCTCCTAGACCTCTCCGCCGCCTTCGACACCGTCTGCCACCGCACACTACGCGGAAGCCTCCACGCCGCAGGGATCCGAGACAAGGCTCTGGAATGGACCACCTCCTTGCTCTCCGGCAGAACCCAGAGCGTCCGCCTCCCCCCATTCCGTTCCAAAGCCTCCAAGGTCATCTGCGGCGTACCCCAGAGATCCTCCCTCAGCCCGGCACTGTTCAACATTTACATGGCCCTGCTCGCACACATCGCCCGACAGCACGACCTCAACATAATCTCCTACGCAGACGACACTCAACTGATCCTCTCCCTCACCAAGGACCCCATCACCGCCAAAGCCAACCTCCACGAATGAATGAAGGCCATCACCGACTGGATGAAGATCAGCCGCCTGAGGCTGAACTCGGACAAGACGGAGGTCCTCATCCTCGGCTCCAACCCCTCAGCCTGGGATGACTCCTGGTGGCCGACGGCACTGGGGGCAGCCCCGACACCCACCGACCTCGCACGCAACCTGGGAATCATCCTCGACTCAACGCTCTCAATGACCAAGCAAGTCAATGCCATCTCCTCCTCCTGCTTCAACACCATCTGCATGCTCCGCAAAATCTACAGATGGATCCCGAAAGTTACAAGAAAAACAGTCACCCAGGCCCTCGTCAGCAGCAGACTCGACTACGGAAATGCCCTCTACGCGGGAGCCCCGACCGATACTACCTCCTTTGGAAAACCTACTCTGGAGAACACACTCAAGAGAGCTCTTGCCACTACAGGTGCTGTAGTGGTCCTTAGGGGAATTGCTTCTGGATACATGGTGGCACGATCCACTACCACCAGTATAAATCTGTGCTCAGATGCTGTTTGGGGATCCATGGGACCAACAATGTCAATCCCTACCTTTTCAAAGGGCACCCCCACCACAGGTAGTGGTATCAGGGGGGCCTTTGTAATGCCACCTGCTTTGCCACTGGCTTGGCAGGTTACACGGGAGCGACAAAACTCCTTTGTGTCTTCAGACATGTGTGGCCAGTGAAAGTGAGGAACAATTCTGTCCCAAGTCTTGTTCTGGCCTAAGTGTCCTGCTAGGGGAATATCATGGGCTACTGTCAATAGGAAACCCCTAAACTTCAGAGGTATAACCAACCTCCTGGATGCACCAGGCTTGGGGTCTCTACTCTCTGAGTAAAGGAGTCCATCATCCAAATAAACTTTATGGGTGCCACTAGCATTCCCAGCAGTCTCATCTGCAGCTTGCTGTCTGAGGGTTTCAAGAGAGGGGCAGGTTTTCTGCTCCTTGCTCAGATCAGACCTGGAAGGGCCCCCTGTTCCCAAGAACTCAACCTGGTCAGGTTCAAGCTCCTCTGGGACAGTTCCTTCTTCAGGCTCAAGATCATTTCCCTGAGGAGACTGATCAGTATCCTGAGACAGGTGAGAAGGCTCTGCCTTAACCCTACTGCTCCTCTTGTGAGGCACCTGGTCCATTATTCCAGAATCCAGGGCCTGTCCAGCTTTTGACATTTTTGCCTGTGACCTGGTCACAGAAAAGACATATGCATGGATCCCTAACATTTCTGCATGTGTCCTGAGCTCCACTTCAGCCCAAGCTGAAGTCTCTAGATCATTGCCAAGCAAGCACTGTACTGGTAGGTCTGCACTTACCACAACCTTCGTAAGGCCAGTTACCCCTCCCCAGGAGAAGTTAACAACTGCCAGAGAATGGTCTGTTCTGACATTGCTAGCATTGGTCACCTGGTACATTTCAACAAGTATAATCTGCCCAGGATCCACAAGATCTTTTGTCACCATTGTAACACTTGCTCCTGTGTCCCTGAATGCCCAAGCTTCTACTCTATTAATTAAAGGCTGCTGTCTGTATTTGCCCAAGTTACTGGGACTCACAAAGGGGGACATATCCATGCCCCACCACTGACAAGCACAGCCTGAGTTGGTACTCTGACTAGGGCAGAGTCCATCTCAGAACCCAGGGTCAACCCTACTACACCCTTATTCTGTGTATTCCCACCACCAATTGTGACTGCACTAGGGGGAGCAGGTGCCTTAGGGGCATTGGTGGGGGCTGGAGTATTTTCTTTGGCCTTGGTGCAGTCACTAGTCCAGTGAGTTTTCTGTTTACAGATTTTGAACCAAGGTTTCTTTTGGCCTTTACCCTTTCCTGACTGTGAATCCCCACCTGAAGAAGATTTTTGGGGCCCTTGAGAAGACTTCTGGTCTTTACCCTTGTCCCCACCCTTGTCAGAGTTTTTTAATCTTGCTTCTTTGGGTCAGCACCTTGGTTCTGTACCTTCTGCCTCACCCTGGTTCTGACCCATTTGTCTCCCTTCTTTCCCAATTCTTGGGGAGAGGTCAGATCCGAGTCTACCAGGTACTGGTGCAACAGCTGATTTTGACATTATTAAGAATCTTCTCCCTCATTATCAGATTATACAATCCTTTGAAGTTACACACTTTACTGCCCAATAACCAACCTTCCAGAGCCTTAGCAGCATAGTCAACAAAGTCAAACCAGTCCTGATTCTGTGCCTTTTGGGTGTCTCTGAACTTTAACCTGTATTGTTCAGTGGTTAGGCCATCTATCAGTGCACTTTTCAAGACTTTTTAGTCATCAGCATCCTCTTCTCTTACAGTGAGGAGCTTGTCTCTACCTTTGTCTGCAAAGGAGAGCCATAGGATTGCTGCCCACTGACCTTGAGGGACCTTCTGTACTTTACAGGCCCTCTCCAAGGCAGTTATCCATTTGTGGATTTCATCCCCACTCTGGTAGGGAGGGACAATCTTACTTAGGTTTCTATGGTCATAAGACCTCTCCCTATCTCTAGGGAAATTGCTGCCACAAGGGACTCTAGTACCTCATTTTTACTAGCTCTGTAGAGCTCTGTAGCTTCCCTATCTAAGGCCATCTGCTGCTTTCTGAGGTTGAACTTTTCTTGCTCATACTTCTGCAGTCTCTCTCTCCTCTCCTGGGAGGTTTCCCTCCCTCTGTGAGAAGAGACAGAGGTCCCTATAGAGGAGTTAGACTGGACAGATCCCCTTGACAGAGATCTATCCCTTCTAGCCCTGTTGTCAGGTCTACCTGGAGGAATAAAGGAAGGAGCATTATTGTCATCCTCCTCATCCAGGAGATCTGGGTTCACCTGAGTCTGGTCATTGTCACCAGTCTGGTCAGCATCAGAGGTAGGGTCAGGGGAGTTTCCACCCCTAGGCCCACCCTCAGGTGCTGCCCCACCAACACTGTCTATCCCATCAGGCCTGCTAGGCCCTGTGATATCATCCAGTTTAAGTATCTTTATGAGATGCTGGGTGGATGGACTTTTGCCTGTCTTCAGCTTCCTAATGGAACATAAGGCCCTAAGCTGAGCAAAGGAGAGATCCTCATATTTATAGGAAAGGAGCTCACTGGTTCCTGGTAGGGATCCACTGGTTCCTGGCTGGTTAGACATTACTAATGTGGTGTGGTGTATTGCACTACCTACACTAGTGTGGCCTACTAAACTCTTTTGAGTTGTAGAAAGGGTGTGCTATCCCTTAACACACAACTCTAAGTTCAGTAGAACTTACTGTAGCTAAACTTGATATTATATGCACCTCAGGTACCTTTAGTGGTTATCAGTTGATCAATTCAATTGAGATTATCTGGTAAAACAATAGCAAGCTGGAATCCCACACACTGCACACCAATGTGAGAAGGTGGCCTGATATATGCTGTCCACTAGTTCTAGTGGACACCTTGTATCAGTCCAAACAACCCCTTATGGTGATAGGTTAAAGACAACCTTTGTTGAAAGCTATCCTAGTGGTAGCTATGGAGAGCAGCCTTCAGGCTAAGTCTTGAAGGAATGTAAAGCAGATTGTTTTACCAGTCTATAATCTCTTGAATGATCAAATGAAAGGACAACCACACTAGGTATATATTTAAAATATATGTATTTAGGTTAACACACACCCCTCTAGTCTCTTTATGAGGCCGGAGTTCGAAGTACTTAAGTTACAAGAGAGCAATCATCAGTTATAGCACAAATACACGTTTGGGCCCTAGGGGCGTACCAAACCATAAACCAAAAAAGTGGTATAAGTACCACGACTGAACTAGACACAAGGCCTAGAGCCTGTAGAATCGCTGGGTTCCCAAGGAACCACCCAAGGTAGTGACACAGGGGGCCCACGGGGACTGTATGCAGTGTGTAAACACAACCGCAGGTTCCTGTTATCTTCTATGGGCAATGTGGCGGTTGGAAATTTAAAGATTAGGGACACTTCTAATCGAGTCAGGACCAAACCCTTTTGGACTTAAGAAGTTACCGGAGTACTCGAGTTACCTCACCCAGGGAAGACGGGTGCATAGCTGTCTTTTGGTGTTGGGTTGTGTCGTCGATTGCAATGGAAGCCTGCAAAGAACTGCTGCTGTCGTGTAGAGGAGAAGTGTCCGAAGAGATCCAAGGCTGGATCTAGGATGGAAGGAACCTGAAAGCAGAGGGGACAGAGTCTGGGTCACTAGCCAGTGACCAAGGGCAGGATGGACCAATGCCCACAGATGTCGGGTGCTTCAGGTGAGTTTATGGGTGTCTTGACTCTTCAGCCACGAGGTGCAGGAGGCGTCAACGAAGTCCATGAGCCGGATTCGAGCTGTCCCACAAAGTTTGTCGAGTGCTGCAGTGTCGGCAACCAGAATGGACCCAACAAGCCTTGGCAACGGCAAGTCACTGGAATTTAGAGAAAGGACTGCGGTGCAGACCAGCAAGGTCTGAGGCACTCACCCAGCGAGGGTAAGTCAGGGCATGTCTGGAGCAACCAGGTAAGCCCAAGCAGAAAAGGAGTTGTCTTTGTGGGGACCTGCTAGCCAATGGGCTAGTGATCGCGAAGGAACCTCGAGGGGTCGCACTTGAAGCTGGCCCACGGGTCACTCGTGGAGTGGAGGCCAACTATCTTTGGTGCAGGTGGTGCTCAAGGCTGGGGCTACTCGGAGCCCAAAGCACAACTTTGAGGAGGTCCAGGAAGATAGTGTTGCTGCAAAAGATCATGGTGTCCAGGGGTCACGGTTCCATGTCACCCACGATAGCCACGGTACTCAGCTTTGCTGTGGACTCAGGGTAGCCTTGGGGAAGTCAGAAAATCCACATCTGGTGATGCAAAGACTTCGGTGTCCGGCGGGAGCTTCAGCGATGCAGACCGGTCAGTTGCTTCTTTGGTGCTTGCCAAGCAGGAGAGTCACTCCTTGACCCCAAGGGAGATTTCTTCAGTCTTCTAGTCAGGATAGAACATCAAAGGTCCAGGATATATGTTGCAGAGTTTCGTCCAGGGTAATCTAAAATCCTAGGGATTGGATTCCTATACTTATAGTAAGTTTAGGGGATGGACTAACTCTAAGGCCCCACCTATGGGTGGGCTTGGAAAGAGGGGTGGTTACACCCATTTCCTTTGTCCAGTTTCGCGCCAGAGCAGGGGCAGGTAGCCCCTGCAACCGGTTTGAACTGGACTATGCACAGGGACACCAAGTGTGCCCCCAGTGCAGGACTTCAAAGCACCAAGGAGTGCTCCCGCCCAGCCCCAATACACATCTGCCTGTCTGGGGAGGTGGTTACACCTCCCCTTGACAGGAAACCTATTGTCCAGGCCTCCCCTGCCGGAGTTTCGGTCAGCAGCAGGAGGCCAGACCCGTGTTTGTGGCAGAGGCATCCATTTTGTGATGCCAGGGCTCAGGAAAGTCCTACCGGGTTTAGCCAGTGTGACCATGTCTCACCCTTTAGAAGGGTGGAATGCTACCCCCGCCGCCAGAATTGGCAGGGGGGTAGTATTCCAAAGAGTTTGATACCAAACACGACATGTTTTGATGCAGCCATTCCAAAGTTAGCATTTACCGCGAGGTTATAATGCACTTAAGAGTATATGGTATGGCTGTATCACAGAACAATAGAAAAAAGGAGAGGGACCCCTAAAGACTCAAGGGAAATAAGGTACTTATAACCAGAGGAAAGGAAGAATTCCCTTGATTCTACAATTTCAAAGCATAAAATACTAGGTCCAAAATCTATATAAAAATGATTTTATTTAGAAAAATATTTTTCTCATTATTTCAAAACAAGTAAAATCACAAATCATATCATAATCCTTCAAGTAAAATTATTTAAAAACAGCATACAGTACATATCAATCAAATATAATTATCGTTATACAACAAAACACAATTATGACCAGCATAATATGGAGACAGACACAGATGTAAGACACAGCTACTATTCTTTACAAGTGCACATCACATTGGACTCAAAATCCCAGCTCCTTATACATTCATGAATCAGTATTTGATTTGTCTGTATTGGTCCTTTGATTGTGCTTTCCACAGCGTCGACGCGTTTCGATGGCTTTGAACTGATAGTGCCATCTTTATCAAGACAACATAATTCTGTCTCCCACCTTAATTAGTCTTATTCCTAAATAAAATAAATATATATAATTATTCATCCAAATAATACATGTAGTTGATAATTACAACAATTTCTTTGCTAATATTCTCTCCAATTGGTGGTGGTTACCCCGTTCCATTTATCCAGTGGTCCACCCAAACAGATCTACCCCCAACCCAACGGGGGTAAAAGCAATTGTATTATGACTCCCCATTTAAAGTTAGGTTGTACGGCCCCTCACACAATTCCTGTATAGCGAAGCCTACTGTTTGAGTCATAAAAACATGTAATTGATTATTACTCTGATCTGCCACCTTATTCCAACTTTTAAATGCTCTAATATTGGCTCTTGCATTTATTCACTTTCGTTTGCTGGGGCAGTTTAAAACACGCAAACTGAGTATACATGATAGAACGACCTATATATACAAAAATAAATTTTTTTTCAAGATATTATCTTTTTTTAATTATTTATTGGTCTTTACTAGTCTATGTAAGCCGGAGACCCACCTGTTAGTTCCCTGATTTAAAGGATTGCTCACCTTAGGATAGGGTGAAATTTATGCGTGCTCCTAACTTTGTTTTTCGACTGATTGCACAGCAAAGTTATGTAAACCTCACGTCCTTCTACCTTTGTTATTTTATTAGTGAATTCTCCACCTCTTCACAATCTAAATAGAGGGAGAGGGAGTGTACACAATTGCGTTAACTACAGAGTATTACCCCCTGTTTTTCTTATTTCTAAACGTAAAGGAAAAGGAATCGTATACGACTAATATCAGTCCTCTATTTACCTCTTATTCGTATTAGAAGACCTGCTCTCTCTATTTCTCGTTCTTCAACTTAATTAGTGAAGAGTACCCACACCACGAGGCTTGAATTCCTCTTCTTAGTTCAGGCGGGTCTGGCAACAAAAATGTATAGGTATCTTTTAGGTGAAGGACAGGCAATCCTAAACTAATGTCATATTAAAAGCCTCTTTTCCCTTACCTCTGTTTTACAATCTGTCCTCCGCAATACAGGTGTTCGGATCCGAGAAGTATCGCTATCGTCTTGCCGAACTTCCTATTTAGCTAATGTCTCTTACTTCCTAATTGGTTCACCCTCAGCACGTGGTGCGGGCCTCGTTGTCATTTCTCTATACTGATTGTGGATTGGTTACTAAAGTCACATGGTCCGGCATCATTCCTTCACTTCTTTTCCTATCTCTAACTTTATTGATTCTACCGAACCTTGTAATTGTTTATCAAGAATTACTAAGTTAAATACATGTCTCATTTATTTCTTCTGTATTCACTACATTTCACGTACGCATTGTTGATGTCTTTTCGAATCCAAGTCATCATTTCTTATATTTCCAACCGAATAATTGGGAAGGGACTATCACAGACTCTTATATATGCTTTTTATCAAATCATTCTCGCATATATATTGATACTACTATATCTGGTAATTGCTTCACCACATTACTGTCTATACCTTTCTCACCAGCAGCCTATATACTCGCTATTTTCCTCTTAAAACCCATCCATAATATTAGGAAATATCCATATTCCCTTGATATATATATGAAACGGAGCACTCATGAAGGAATTTTCTAGAGTTACTCCCCTAAATCATTTGTCTCGTCCCTATGGGGATCTCTGTTGACTCTACCATGTTCTATCTCTTTTTTCAAACTTAATATTAACACGCCAAAGGGAATACTGCATTGTATCTTTTAATTGAAGTAGATGCTATTACTTTTCTCCTTATTATGGCAATATTAACTTCATCCAGTCTTCTCTAGAATGTAAACCTCTTTCCACTGTATTTAAGTAACATATATACCATTGTTCTCTTTTCTTTCTTATTTGATCAGGATTTCCTCCTCTTCTATTTATCACAATTTTTTCTAATATAAACCACTTAAAGTCACTGCAATCATGATTCATATTCTGAAAGTGGTCCGCCAAAGGGGCATTTTCCTTTCTGGTTCTAATTGCAGACTTATGTTCTAAAAGGCGTATGCGGAGTTCTCTGCTTGTTTCCCCTACATAGCCCAACCCACATGGGCAGATCAAAAGATAAACAATGTTTTTGCTGCGACAATTATTTAATGTTGTTGCAGTCAAGTTTTTCCCAGCAAAGATAATACTTTTTCCTTCCAAGCATTGCATGCAAATCGAGCAGGTCCCGCATTTGTATCACAGAACAGCCATAAGGAAGTATTTCCAAAGGCTGCAGAGGGGCTCAGCTCATGCTTGGGCACCCTCTCACATAACACCAAGCACTCTGCCTTCAGGATTGTTAAGGCCTGCCATAGGAGTGGCTTATAGGTTTATATGTGTCTGTATATATGTGGATATAGGTAGCCTATACCACAATAAGGGGTGCAAGCACACCCTTACCCAGGCTGCAGTAGCAGACCCGTGGTGCCATTTTGTAGTGCTTCCCAAGGGTGGCATAATACATGCTGCAGCCCCTGGTAGGCCTCTGAGGTACCTATGCCCTAGGTACATAGTATACCAAATACTAGGGGCTTATAAGGCACTCTAGAATCCAATTAGATATGTACCTAATGTACATGGAAACCATTTTAGAGAGGAAGGAGCTAGGCTGTGGTGCTGATTAGCAGCGCCACAGCCAGACTAAGGTAAAAAAACAGTGAAACACCAGCAAAAAGTGGGGGTACCCATGTGAAGCAGATCCTACTCTCATTCACTATGTACTAAGTTCGTTTGATGCATTTTTGTCCTTAGCTGAGCTCATAGTAAAAGTAGTTATTGCTGGCAAAATTACTTGTACATATTCTCTCCATGATAAGAGTAGAATTAAGGATTATCTAAAAGCCTTTAGAAGTTAGAAGTGCATCAGCTCCTTAAAAGGATCCCAACCCATCATGGAGTCTCCTTTAATCTACATGCAAACTAGGTTCCCCACGCAGGCTAAAAAGCTAGATAAATTTGGCCATGAATGACTCATGCGTTCCTCTGGCTGGAGGGGGGTACCTTCTACACTGACATCATAGAACACGAAAACATACATTCGGACCAAGTATGTAGGACAGAAGATGGCTAGAAGAGAGACATTGTTAGAACTATAGGCCATCATCAAGTAGGCCCCTATCTACAGTCCTGTTTCAGAACACGAAAGCAATGCGTCCACACCTCACCCACCATACACAGGTACCGAGGTGCTCTCTCTAAGGCCTGCCATCCCTGCAGTTGCTGCACTACATTACACCAATCTGCCGGTCGAGCTGGACAAAGGGCCCCCAACTGGGCAGCGAACCACGAGATCTAGGGCAGGAAGGTTGCCGGATCCCAGACATCCCAGTTTGGTGCCAGGATTCCCTAAAGTTCGATACCCATTCATTGCATGCAGTCCATCAAGCCCCGGTGGCGCAGTGGTGACTATTCACGTTTGAGCAAAAACTATACATTTGTTTCCTGATATATGGTTCAAATCAACAAGCTGCACCTGCTCATTCTGGAAGGTCATAGAGAGCGTACTAACAAGTGCTTTGTCCCAAAGGTTTAAGAAGCTCCTAGACAGCCATGTGCCACCAGCGGCGCCTCCTCTGCTAAGGAAAAGTAAAATGATAATAACCCCATATTATTATCATTTTATTTATTCACACTGTGTTTAGGTGTGGGTGGGGTGGGACTGGGCTGCCCATAGAGCAGGGGGAGGAGTAGTGGGCACTTTCAAAGTGCACATGACCGCTTGGTTGTCCATCTAGGGCCGGCCAAGCAGTCATGCGTGCTTAGCATGTTCTCTACCTGGCTGTACTGCACAGCCTGGGTGGAGTACATGCACAGGCTCCCAGTCCCTGTCTGAGCACAGAACCACGGTACTCAGAACAATCACGATACTGCTCCTCATGACAGCAGTGTCATAATTGCCTAAGGGGAGTCTGGGAGCCTGTGTGCTTCCTGTTTCCTGCGTCGGACAGAGGAGAGGCTTGCTGGCAGGTAGCAGATTTTTCTTCTTTTTTTTAAAAACCCCATCCCACCACTACTGCCCCGCAGCAGCAGCTACTGTGTGCCCCACGTGATCTAGCTACATCCATTGAAACTTTGAGAGGGTATATAAACCCACTCAAACCCGAGTCAGGTCCTAGCCTCTCTCCCAGCAGAACAAGCTTCACCCTTCCCACTCACCTGATAACCATACAAATCTCTCAAAGTGGTAGCTGTAGAGAGCAGCCTTCAGACTTACCCTGAAGGAGTGTTAAGCAGCTTGTTTTATCAGCCCTAATCATGTAGTGTAAGTTACATGAAAGAGAACCACACAGTGTATATATAAAAATATGTCTATTTATTACATAACACTCATTAACACATTGGTATAACTCCTACCCAGAGATATAAACACAAATACACAATAAAACTTTAATTGCAGTAGGTAATAAGCACAAAATACAGTGGTCTCCAGGGGGAGACAAAACCATATAAAAGAAAGTGGAATGCGAACTGCGACTGAAGTTAGGACTTGGACCAGGAGACTCATAGGAGCTCGGCTCACAAGGAACCACCCAAGGTACGTACCCAGGAATCCCACGAAAGCTGTGTGCAGAGTGGAAACACAGCAGTGTGTCCAATAGAAGTCAACGGGGAAGTCAAAGTTGAAGTTTTGAAGAAGGACTCCTTCCAGTGGACCCTGAAGAAGCCCAGTGGAAGACAAAAGGTTGGAGAGTCCCCCCACCCGTGGATACCCCAGGAACCAGGATACCTACACCAGGGAGGCTGGGTGCATAGGTGCAAAATGACGTTGGAAACCACCGTAGACCACAATGGAGGACTTCAGGAAAGATGGCACTGGAGAAGACTGTGCAAGAGTCTGGGGGAATCCAAGGGTGGATTCTTGAAGTGAGGAACCTTTAAACAGAGGGGACAGTATTTATGCCACTCGGAGGTGACCAGGAGGCACGAAAGAGCAATGCCCACCGATGATGGGCAGTTCAGGAGAGTTGACAGTGACCTTGTCGCTGTGAGGCCCAGATGATGCTGAGGAAGTCCAGGACCAGGCCATGCATGAGCTGTTCCATGATGGAAGTCAAGAACCAGGGGGTCCGTGTCCAGCAGAGAGCACCAACAAGCCTTGGCCCCTGCAACAGTGGGGAAAAATAAGATGGACCAGCATTGGGACCAGCAAGGTCCAAGGGACTCACCACAAGCAGGAGAGTCAGAGCAGACTACAAGAGAGCATGGGAGCCAACTGATGCAGATGAAGACCCTCAAGAGGACCCAGAGGCTGAAGGCACAGTAGTCTCATGAGGACCTCAAGCAGCTCACCAAGCAGGAAGGACCATGGTGCAGAGGATGCAGTGAAGATGCTGTATTTGGCAGGAAGAGATGTTCAAAGCTAGAGCTTCTTGTAGCCCAATGATCTCTAGAGTACAGAGCCAACACGCCTTGACAATGGCAAGTCAACACAGTGCACAGGGGTTCGGTCCCAGTGGTTCCAGCGCGGGATACAGGCGGGATACAGGCCTCAAAATTGCAGAGAGGACAGGTCAGGCATCGACGGAGTTGCAGTACCACCAACTGTGTTGCTGAGCCTTTCGAAGTCAATGGGACATTCAGAGCAGCAGACTAGTCGGCTTTGTTACGGTGCCTGCAAATGCAGGAGTGTGACTTCTTCACTCCAAGGGAGATTACTTTGTGTGGCATTGATGCCCACAGGTCTGTTGAAGATCCTGGATGAAGCACAGACACAGACAATAAAGAAGACTTGCAGGGCAGCAAGACCAGGAGCAGCAGGAGTCTTCTGTGATGCAGTCTGAGTTCCAGGTGAAGTCAAGCGAAGTCCAAGTGTCCAGACAGTCGAAGAGTGATGTAGTTTCAGGCTGGAGTCTTGTCCCACAATGGATCTGAGGACCCACCCACAGGTAAACCCTTAAATACCCTAGGGAAAGGATCCCAGAGGAGGGCTGGACAGAAGGGAGGATACTCCCATGTGCTTTGTCCATTTTTGCACCAAAGTGGGAGTCAAGGGCTCCCTGAACCAGTTCCAACTGGAGTATGCAAGGAGGGCACCAAATGTTCCCTTCAAAGCAGTTTGGTGGTGCTGGCAAGCAACCCCACCCCAGCTCAAATCAGTACGCCTCCCTGTGACAGGAAATCTATTGATCTACCTTCCCCTGCTCAACTCAGCAGCAGGAGAGCAGAATTGTGTCTGGGGTCGGCAGCAGCACTAGCTTACTGGCAGACCCTGAAAGGCTGTTACCGGGAGTACCTGAGGCTTCCCAGAGGAGGTCCCCAGTGCATGATACCAAACATGAACCACATTTCATAAACAAAGGGAAAAAGAAGGCTTGAATAGTTATGATCCCACTAAGCTTCCAAGTGAGTAGTAACCAAAAATCAGAGTTGGGAGTGGGACCGTTTCAGCTAGAAGGATCTCAATATGAAAACGTTCTGTAGGACCCTCAACAGCTATTTTCCAATATATGGTATATGCTTTGCCATCGACGTAGTAGGTAGTGTCATCATTGGATCTTACTTTCTCCTCCAGGAGGTAATCCCTCTGGTCGAGAGACTATTTGAGATCCAGATATGGAATTGTGACTTAAAATTACCTCTTATCTAGAAAAAGTGTTTTAATGAAAAATGTAGATAAGGGTAAGGTTAAAAAGGAGGTAGATGTGATATGGGATGTACAATGTGTCCCTCACATCACGTAGTGAAAACTAAGCATCTTAAAAAATGGTCTACATGTTTCAGCCCACCTGCACCCTCTTGGGGTCTTTGGCTTTCGTCAGGGCCAATAGTGTGTGGGATCTCTTTTCTTAGGCTATCCCAGATCAGGTGGAACAATAGTCCCCGATATTTCTATATGTTACGGATTTGATTCTTTTCGGTTTTGGTGAGAACACTTTTCTCTCCTTAAAGGAAAAGACAAAATTGTTCAGGCTGATAATCTTTTCATTTCCCTACTGTTGGCCAGCCATAGAAAATGTGTTTTCTCCAAGGTTGGGCCTAGATATAGGCTTGCCAATGAAGACGGTTGTCAAGAAGCCAATGAAAGTCGCCGACGGGGTGAATGAGGTGAAAGTGAGTATAAGATGTCCCTGCCCTGTCAATTCCAAAGGCAGGGAAAATGGCAACTGGTTGGCAGTACCTTGCCCCTGCCACTGACTTGGATTTGGTTGGGAGGCCTTGGGGGAGGGAGAAACCAGCATGTCCTAAATTCCGCTATTGAATTTTAAACAACTGTGTTCTCTGTGCTGAAACAAAACTTCTACTGACAACACCCGATAGATTTGTTACGCTTCACTTTGCCCTTGGACAACGTCTTCATTTGCAATAATACGTTTGGGAGATTTTGGAAGAAACATTAACAAAGGAGTTTATAATTGTAATGACTGGAGCTTTCGTTGGCTTATGGTTATCTTCTATTGTCATGTGTTGACAAATCACACATAACACATGCACAACATATAAAGCTAGGCGCATTTATAAAAAGACACAGAGCATGTTAAAGAAGATCTAACAGGCTACAAGGCAAGACAAATCAGTGACTGACTGTTGATGGAAAAATACAGTGTTCGTGAAAAAAGTAACACGATTTAACTATCTAGGAAGAATTCCAGGGTCAATCAATGTGAGATAGTACGTGCATTGCAAAAAGAGCTGAATTTTTCCTTGAGAAAATCAAAATTAATAAGGGAGAAGTACACAAGAGCAACTACAATTCGTACACAGTAGTAGATTAAACTCAATTTAACTGGGTCTTTTTCATGCTCTTGTTGCAAAAGATGCACAGATTAGACGAAAACTCCCATTATATTTTATAAAAACTCACCATGTAGAGCCAGAAACTCCGCACAGGTACATGATGGAGTCCAGGAGGTCTTCACTGCCAAGTTCAGAGAGTGTTCCCATGAGGGCGATCATTGCCCGAATGCCTCCACCAGATCCTAAAAGAGCTACACAGGGCACTTTATCCTGGAAACAATGAGCGGAATTATTACTACAGGATTCATGCTGTTTTATATATATTTTATTCGATCAAGAATACGCTCATTTACATCGTAAAAAAAAAATCATAAGCATAAAAACAGTTAAAATATTACATTACATCATAAAAGATTATGTTTTAAAAACAAGCTATAACAGCATCTAGCAATATCAAAATTGCATTGAATCCACCTTTTGCAGGGAAATTTGAAGAGAACTTGTTTCCATGTTACTGAGCAACGATGTTAATAAAATTCATGGTTCTATCCCCTGACATCAAATTGGTGTACATTTTCATATCAAATTTATGTTTAATAATTTTTTACCTCTTCCACCAGGCAAAGAGCAGAAATCTCGAAATTGCAAATACTAGCCACCTTGTGCTATCTGACTTAAAAATACGTAAAGCTTCACTAGGGCGTGTAAAGGATAATAAACGGCAGGCAGGAATTATCCAGGTTTTCCGGAGGTCAACGTAAGAGGGGCAAAAGAAAAGAAGGTGATCACGGGTCTCGGGAGAGGAATGACAGGTGGGGCACAGGTGGGGCACAGTGGTGTTACAGATACATTTTCCCAGGTACTTCTTCTGGAATTTAAAGGGAGAACTCCGTATCTAAATTGAATATACAGAGCTCTTGCCTGAGGGGGTTGGATGGCATCCATAAACATTTCGAAACCAAACTATCCTTTAATATTTATAAAACTAGAGGTTAAAGTGCCATGTGCATTACCTTCAGTACTTTGTGAGTCCATATACTCCCAAAACCTTTTTTTTGAGGAGGGGAACCTTTGTTTTTGTTATGGTCCCCGGCTCCTCCCAGATACACCCCAGCCCTATTTTTAAAAGCCAATACTTGATCTTGTCAAACCACCTAATACGGCCCGTTTGTTTTTGCAGAGTCAATAGCTCTTCCAGTGCCTCCTTCACCGGGACCTGTTTGTTACTAGTCGGTAGGTTTAAGACCAAGATCAAGTCTAAGCGGCAGGAGGGGGGTGTTCACGGGTAGGTTCAGGATCACCCTAATGAATTTATTTTCAACAAGGGCTAGATCCTGGAGGTTTTCCAGCCCCCATAGCTCAGACCCATATCGGGCTACTCCTAAACCTTTGGCCCTATGGTGTTCCAGAATAGGCGAAAGCGGTCGATATGGGGACGCCCTATCCCTCCGGACTATTGCACAATCGGCATGCTGGAGGGTCAGAGTACTCTTTTCAATTTGTGGTGTCCAGACCAGCCTGTCACTAATTCGTACTCCCGAGTATTCAAATGCCTTGACCTGCTCCAAGGTTTCCATGCCCAGCATTAGTTTACCCTCGTGGGATTTATAGGGGTTAAATGTCATGTATTTTGTCTTAGAACAATTTATTTCTAACCCCCTTTCCTTAAAGGCTTTATCAAATTTATTCAAAATATTCTGAATCCCCTTGGGTGTCCTGGCAATAAGTAGCGTATCATCTGCGAAAAGCAGACAGGGCACTGAACTGCCTGCTAGTTTTGGGTGGTCACCACCACAATTATACAGCTCTCCTATTAACCCATTTATGTAGCGGGTGAATAATATTGGGGCAAGGAAACAGCCTTGGCGTACACCTTTGTGAACAGGAACATCATTTGAAAGACTACCATCAGAATTCCACCTGACCTTTGCGGAAGTGTCATGGTGCAGGCGGATCAACATTTTAAGTAGATATGATGGGAGTCCTAGTTCTCTTAGAGCTAGCCAAAGTTGGGTACGTTCTATAGAATCAAACGCCGTTTTTAAATCCACAAACACGACATACAAGTGACCTCCTCTAATGGTCACTTCCTTCCATATTAACAGAAGAAATCTAAAAACGTGGTCTGTGGTGCTTGTGGAGGCCCTAAATCCTGCCTGCAGGTTTGATAAAACATTATTTTCCTCAATCCAGTTTTGGATCTTGGTTAAAATGATTTTACAGAAGATTATTTGGGAGACATCTATGAGGCAGATAAGCCTGTAGTTTGCGGGAGAGCCTTTGTCTCCCTTTTTGTAGATAGGGATGATTTCAGCGCCCCTCCAGGTCACCGGAATTTCACCTCCACACAAAATAGCGTTAAAACCACTTGGAGCAGAGGTTCTCATATAGGCTCAGCTTTATACATATCTCCCAGAAGCTTACCTAAACCCGGGGCTTTACCATTCTGTAAAGATTTTATGGCTGTGGTAGTGTCTTCTAGGGTGATAGCAATCTCCTCAATTAGTGCAAAATCTGGAGATCTCATTTGTGGGCCTGGATCACGGGCAGCCCATCGGCCTGCATATAAATGCTTAAAATACTCCTCCCACACATGGGGCTGTATATAGAAGTCTGTTTCTGTTTTAAATTTAGGTGATCCTTTTGACAGGTGATGCCTAAACAATTGGCTATTCTTCTGCTTCGATGCATCTACAAGTGAGCACCAGTTTCCTGACTCCCAGTCCCTTTTTGCCTTGTCTGGTGCTAATGTATACAGCTTCATGCAGTTTTTTTTTATCTATAGGAGATTTTGACTTTACCACCACAATTAGATCACCCTTGGCTTTTTTGCAAGCCTTATTGAATCACGGGGCGGTTCTCTGTATAAATAGATCTTTATTGGTCTGTTTGTTAAAGAATGGTCTTATTGTGGTGGCCAGTTGCTGGAATATGGCCATGATGTCGTCTATACTGGTTGTAGTGTTACTCAAGTCGGGGAGAATCTGCTCTACCTCAGAATATATTTTAGGGAGAACAGTTGGATCAGCCAGTATTAGTGGCCATTTAACTCTTTAATTGTTGTTACTGGTGATTACAGGGGCGCTCTTGAGCCAAGACTGTCCATATAATAGTACCGGGCCAGACAACGTAAGTGCCGGGCGTTATGGTCGCTATCTTCCCGGATTAATACGACCATATCTTTAACACTTGACCAGAGTTCAAGATCGACCAAAATATAGTCAATCCTGGTCTTAGTCCCCCCCCCCCCCCTCGTGAACGTATAGCATGCTTCTCTATCAGAACGTTTCTGACCATTACAGGCTCGGACCCCATGAGTAGTGGTGAATGATAAAACCTGTTGCCCCACCCTGGTACATTTCTTGATGGGTGGAGTCTGGAGCGTCTCAACCCCTCTGGCTTTATCTCCATCTAATATTAGCTCCTGTATATAATCAACAGGTTCAAAGGTTATATTGAAGTCACCTGCAACTATAAGTTGGGGTTTCCCCTTGGCTGTATCAAGATAATTTGTTAACGTGGTTATTGTGTCAGATAACTTGTGGGGGCTAATATAATTATTATAGATGTTGAATAACCTAACTTGGATATTCCCTTTCAAAGACGACAGTTCCAGCCCAAGTATTTTCTCTGAACCAAGTTCTAAAACCTTAATTTTACTGCCTAGCTTCAATACTGTAAGTAGTAAACCCCACCCTGTGAACCCAGAATCACTGACAGAATATCAAAGGTCAGAAAATCGGCCTACAGAAATATCGACGCAAGTGTATCGAAGTCAAGAATATCGATATCCTATTATGGTAAGTACAAAAATATCGGAAAAAAATATCGATCTCAAAAATATCGTTGTTAAAAATATAGTTTTTTTATTTAAGTTAAAAAAATAATGTAAAATAAAGTAAATAATACATATAATTAAAATAAACATAGTTAAAAATATTGTAAAATGTTTAAAAATGATAAATAATATATATATATAATGTAAAAATAATTTAAACATACATATAATATATATACTTACTTACTAATAATTTTCAGTAATTATTTTAGTAACTTATAAAAATGTAAAAATATCATATAAATTATAAATACATCTATACACATAAAACAATAATATAAATAAAAATTAAACAAATATATATAACAAATGAAAACATTTTTTTTAAATCTATTTAGTATTAATTAAATACTACATTAATTAAAATAATACAACATATATAGCGGAGGTAATAAAATTACTATTCCAACTCCAAACAGTGCAACAGTAGGGAAAATGTTGGATAGCGTAGGGGTAAAAATTACTATTCCCACCCCAATGAGTGCAACAGTAGGGAAAGTGTTGGATAGTGTAGGGGTTAAAATTACTATTCCTACTCCATTGAGTGCAACAGTAGGGAAAGTGTTGGATAGCGTAGGGGTAAAAACTGACTATTCCCACTCCAGTGAGTGCAACAGAAGGTAAAGTGTTGGATAGCGAAGGGGTTAAATTACTATTCCCACTCCAGAGAGTGCAACATTAGGGAAAGTGTTGGATGGCATGGGGTAAAGATTACTATTCCCACTCCAGTGAGTGCAACAGTGGGGAAAGTGTTGGATAGCGTAGGGGTTAAAATTACTATTCCGACTCCAGGGAGTGCAACAGTAGGGAAAGTGTTGGATAGCGTAGGGGTAAAAATTATTATTCCCACTCCAGTGAGTGCAACAGTAGGGAAAGTATTGGATAGTGTAGGGGTTAAAATTACTATTCCAACTCCAGGGAGTGCAACAGTAGGGAAAGTGTTGGATAGCGTAGGGGTTCAAATTACTATTCCCACTCCAGGGAGTACAACAGTAGGGAAAGTGTTGGATAGCGTAGGGCTAAAGATTACTATTCCCACTCCAGGGAGTGCAACAGTAGGGAAAGTGTTGGATAGCGTAGGGGTAAAAATTACTATTCCCACTCCAGTGAGTGCAACAGTAGAGAAAATGTAGGATAGCTTAGGGGTCAAAGTTAATATTCCAACTCCAGTGAATGTAACAGTGTTGAAAATGTAGGATAGCGTAGGGGTTAAATTAACATACTTATTAATTAAAAACAAAAGTAAAATAAGCAACATATTAAAAATTAATTAACTGAAAAAAGTATAATAAATACCAATAAAATTAAATTAATATTTACCTAAATAACATTAAATTACTTCCCACCCTATTCCCCCATAAACACACAACCCGCTACACATAAACAAGAACACAATTAATTTAATTGTCAATTAATCAATTAAGAAAAATGTTATACCAATTAACAATAAATGAATTAACAATAAAAACAAATAAAAATAATAATAAATTAATTATAATTATAAATTAATACTAATGAATTAACAATTAACAATTAATTAACAATACATTAATTATCAATAACAATAAATAAAGACATAATAATTAATTTATGAGAATTAAATTACTTCCCACCCTATTCCTCTATAAACCCACAACCTTCTATTGATAAAAATTAACATAATTAATGTAATTAATAATTAATAAAAACTAATTACCAATTAATAATTAATTAACAATAAATTAATCAACAATGACAATAAATAAAAACATATGAAATAGTTAATTACTTCCCACCCTATTCCCCTATAAACCCACAACCCGTGCTGATACTAAAACACTAAATTTACTGAAAAAAATTAATAATTTCTAAACATTTAATATATATATTTAAAAATAATAAAAATATATTACAAAAATGTTAAACATACATATAAAATACATACTAAAATACATAACACTAATATAAATATCGATATTATTAATAACAATATTTTTGCTAACAACATTACTTACTTCGATATTACTAACTTCGATATTACTTGCTTGGATATAAAAAAAAACGATATTACTTACCTTAAGGTCGATATTCTGGTCACCGATATTCTTGACATCGATATTCTGTCCCTACGATATTAAAAACACGATATTACTGTAGGTCAATATAAAAAAATCGATATTTTGACTGCTCACCGCGAACCCGCCCTACCGCCCAGGTTCCTGTAGTAGGCATAGGTGGAAATCATCCACTAGCTTACACCAATAAGGATCGATTAGCTTGGACTTTATGCCTGCAATGTTCCAGGATAAAGTTTTCAAGTCCTGGGGTTCTAACAGAGGTTCCTGGGTGCATCCTCGGGTGTTTATTGCTCGCTCAGGCTCTAGTTGTGGGAGTAATGGCAATTCTTAGTTATTGAGCCACAGTGAACAATATAATTATTAATGTAGATCTCCGGGGATTCTTCCGATTGCATGGCAGGTGGTTCCTCAGAGGTCATCAGTGGGGTAGTAGCTACAGTAGGTAGTCCGTCTTGGGAATCTAGGACAGTCAGTGGTTGAGATCTATTTCTCAGTTCCAGGAGGGAGCCTTCCTGTCTCATAAGGGGCTTCTTTATATGTGGCTTAGTGACCAAAGTGTTCCGCCCTCTGGATTCAAGATGCCAATAAAAGAACCCGAGCGGTACGATGTCAATCCCTAGACCTGTCCTCTTGTTTATTGAATATGACCTCCAGCCAAGCAAATGGCTTGCTAGCATTGGGGATCCACAGTTTATGATAAGCAATCTCCAGCAATGGACTTACGTAACGGGCCAACCCAGCTTACCCGTCTTAGAAACAAAATATCTTTAAAGTCGGTATTTGAATAATTTGTATTCTGTAATCACCAGCGGCAGACTTTGTTCCTCAGCTGGTTCTGTGATTCTTTTTGATTTTCCTGCAGCGAGGGGACATTAGTAAGAATTGTCACGTAGGGGCAACACTCGGGGGAAGATGAAGAATCGCCTTATCATCTTGTTCAATCAGTCCATTTTGATGCAACGTTTCAGGGGGTGCTTGTCGGTTGCAACCTGCCATGTTCCCAGAAGAAGTTGCATAAGGAGAACTAGGCCTGGTTTTGCTAGGGGCGAGCTTACACTCCCCAGATGTGTAGTGCACGAGGGCCCTAACTGCCTTTGTGATACTATACTAGTAGCATTTCTATGGGGACCATTGTTAGCAATACAGGTCAATGGATCGACGTCTATTGCAGAAGACCCCTCAGCAGAGTTTGTGCCCCCTCTGTGGTCTTCCCCCCCATCCAACAATTTCCTTTTTGCCCCTGCCCCATACGGTATATCAGCAACCAAGTTATGAATTGATTCCATATTTGACTCCAGTTTATCAAGTTTAGCTAGGATAGATAGAAAGTTTTTGGCAATGGTTTCTTCTATACACGATGTTAGTGCCACAATGATTTGCGGAGATAGTTCCTTGGGGTGGGGAAGCAAAATTGTATTAGATCCATTTATAGGGGGTGATCTTTGTAGTGTCAACGGGGGCTTCTGGGGTTAGCTCCTGGATCTTTTTCCTGGATCTAGTCTGTGTGCACCGTGGAGGCTCCAGATGTTTTACCTTTCTTTTCCTTCTGGCTGCGGTTTCGCGCACTGGTGATGCTATCGGTGGTAAGCAATGATGCTGGGCGGGACGAGAAACAGATGGACTTCTGGTAGATACATGCTCATTCTGACCAGTGTCACCTGATTGGGCAGTTTGTGCATCAACCACAACAACTGGGTCAGTTATAGGACCGACCGGACCCCCTCCCACCGACAAACGACATTCCGCAACCTGGATCTCTTTATCAATGGCTTTTGCGGCCCGATGGAGAAACAATCAAATGTGGAGCTTGACAAGGCTTTCGGTGTAACCGCCTCCCCCCATGGATTTCAATGTTGCCGCCATCCCAAGAGAAATGATTTACATGTATAGAGCGGGCTTACTTGAGCAGGACGAGCTTGTTCTTGTCGCCCCGTGTTGCACGACCAGTAGTGCAGTCGTGCAGGTTGGCGAAGCCAAGAACCAAGAGACCAGGCCCCGCCCCCTCCTGCCGCTGACGGACGGAGATGGGCCCGCCCTTGGCCTGGGCTTCGCCAGGGCGTGGTGCGGGTACGCCCGCGTGCGTCCCTTGCTGCGGGGGCCCAAGATAGATTTTATGCGCCTCCGGCGCAGCGTTGGTGACATGGCTGGCAGGCGCCTGCTCGCGTGGGTGTCACTCGTGGATGGAGTCCCCCCAACAAGACGGGGAGGTGCTGGTGCTGCTGCTCGCTCGGGCGTCGTGCTACATTGTAATATCACCTCATCCGCCACTCTACAAGGATGCAAACTATAAACCATGATTTAGACTCCGAGTTACAGGGTTTACGAGGCCCTCGGCTCTTTCTGCGGGGTCGTTCTCTGAGCAGAGGACACCGGAGGAAGGTTGCGAGGTTGGCGGGGCTCCGGTTTCGATGCGCCGCGGCCCTCGCATGGCTTAGGGTCGCGGTGGTGCTTTGCAAGGCCAGAGATCGCGGCGTGGGTGTACTTCGCTGTGGGGCTGTGATAGGCTGCGGGCGCCTTACGAGCCCAGAGTTCAAGTGCGATGCTATGAAGTCCCAGGAGCCTCTCCCCGGCCCAGCCTCATGTTGTGTTTACCACAATGTGTCTAACATTTGGATAAATAAACATGATTATGGCACAAGAGAGTTCTAGCCTTAGGCTTGAATATGAACATGTACACTTGTCAGAAGGATTATTGAAAAACCTGTTCCCGATCCCATCTGATCTTCCGCTTTTGTTTGCAAAAGAGATTAGTTCTTGTCTAGCCTCTGGTGTACAAGTCACTACTCTGTTAATGGCCCGCCATCTGTAGGTTGCTGAGTTACAGCCTCTCCGCAAAGGTATTTTTGCAGTCTTCATAAATCTGACCCTTGAAGTAGCCCTATAAGGTTGGACAGAGCATAGAAAATACTCTTTGAACAGTATTCGTCTGAGATTTATCTAGACTGAGGTGATGGCGTACATTTTTTTTAATAGTTTATAGAGCCTCCCTGGCCCAAGGATATTAGAGCACTTTACATGTGAATTTGACTTTACACATTTTTAGCTACATGTAGCTTAAGTTGTTTGTGTACAATCACAGGATGCTGATCCGAGGCAAGGATTCAATGCTGGCTCCTTAATCCTTAATTCCAAAGTCAGCACCTCTAGCCGTTAGGCCACATTTCCTCCCACACATGCCTTTGTGAGTGAGTCTTTGCTACCATGGACAGTGCTGTATTTTATTTCACTCTGCTTTTAAATTCATCATTTATGACTCATATTTCTGGTCGGGGTGCATCATTCCACAAGATGGTGTCTTCAATGTATTGCTGATTTATGAGGGGGGAGAAAGTGCCTGTAATTCTGTGCTTCCCCTAATTACCAATACTTTGGCCACCAGTAACCTCAAAGGACGAAATTGATGCACATTAAACGTTATGGGGGAACAGCAAGTCAGAATCGATGCTTCCGCACTTATTTAAGCACCAAATTTGGAACGGATTTCACCAGGCGAAAAATACCACACCCATCATAATGGGACCAGTAATTCCAATTACCAGTTAAATATGCTTTATCAGAGCACTCGATCAGGGAACTCATTTTAAGATCTTGTGACAGAGGTTAATTTATGTTATCAAATGAATGTGCTTATAGAACAAGTTGCTTACCTTCAGTAACGCATTATCTGGTAGAGACAGTATCTAACTGCAGATTCCTTTCCTTTGAATTCCCCAGGCTTCAGGCTGGATCAGGAAACTTTAGTGTGAGCAGTGCTTTATGTGTGCGCCATCGGGTAGCTCCATTCGGGATTACGTGCCGTCATCAGTTATGACATTGCGGTCACCTATATAGATGCCACGCAGGGGCGCTGATGTCAATACTTTTCACTTTCCCACGCCAGCAGTGCAGAGCAATGAAGTGACTGACTTAGGGGCTGATTCCGATCCGGGTCGGAAGGGCACAGAACGCGATCCGGCCGGAAAAACTACGAGCCGTACGCATGTTTCCCGGTCGACTCGTACAGCAGTACAAGCGAGCAAGTACGATGCGAGCTACGTGAGATTCACCGACCGAGTCGTTTCCGGGTCCGAACCGCTCCGTACGTCTCAGTCGGAAGCTAACCGTGGCGTGCAATGATGCGATTTACAACCGAGCCAGTAAGATGCACGTGTCGGACAGCCTGTACGAGCCGGACTGTCTGGCTCACAAAACGTCTGGGTGGTTGCCTTTGGGGGTCCGCGTCGGACCCCCTGACACCCACAGCCCTACGACTCGGACACAGGGGGAGACCTATGGGTCTCCCCAAAACAGGCATGTACGGTGCGGATGGCACCGACGCGTACCCACTGTAGGGAGCGCACTTGTCCGCGACGTACCCATTCAGTCAATGGGAACCCATGTACGCGTCGTACGACCGGCTCCCATTGACTTCTATGGGAGTCTGACCGAACCGAGTCCGGCAGCATACGGCCGCATCGTACTCGCTGGGTCGGACTGCAGGCCTCCTGCCCGGTCGGAAAACACTCCGGATCCGGCTCGGTCGGAGTGCTTTCCGACCCGGATCGGAATCGGCCCCTTAATTGTGTATCATAACTAGCGCCCTGAAAAAGAGAACATCCCTAGCCCTCACCAATAAGTCAGCAGAGCGGAGAATCATGGGTGTGTCTGCAGCTAGATTTTGTCTCTACTAGATAATTTGTTTCCGAACATAAGTAACTTGTTCATCTGGTAGAGACTTGTAGCTGCCAATTCCTTACCTTTGAATAGATACCCAAGCCACACCATCCTGGCGGTGGGCTGTGGACATATTGTCTATGCTAAGAAGTCCTGCCAGACCGAATGGCCTGAAATGCCCATCGCTGCGGGCCTGACTGTCCAGGCGATAGTTTTTCGCAAATGTGTGCAAAGATGCCCCCTATGCTGCCTGGCAACTGCCCAGCACTGGGTCACCACGAGCCAACGCTGTGGTCACAGCCTTTCCCTGGTGAAGTGAGCTCATGAGCCCTCACGGAGCTGTTTCTTAGCCAGGGCATAGAAGATCTTAATGCAGAGAACAACCCTGTGAGAAATGGTCAGTTTCCGCACTGCCTGACCTTTTTTAGCTATCACGTGCCCCACAAAGAGTTGGTCGTCCACCCGGAACTCTTTTGTGCGGTCAAGGTAGAACAATAACACTCTTTTCGGGTCCAGACGTTGGAGATGCCACTCTCCCTTAGAAGGAAGCGGGGTAGCAAAAAAGGTTGGCAGCATGATTGATTGACCCAGATGGAATGGGGTGACCACTTCAGGCGAGAATGAAGCCCTGGTGCACAGTACCACTTTATCTGGACAGACCATCACATTTGGAGGCTTGGATAACAATGCCTGCAACTCACTCACCTTCCGGGCAGATGTCATTGCCCCCAGAAAGGCTGTCTTAATGGTTAGCAGATGGAGGGGACAGTTATGTAACGGCTCGAAGGAACACACATGAGAAATGTGAGGACCACATTAAGGTCCCACTGTGGCATGACAAAGGGCGTTGGCGGAAACATATGTACAAGCCCTTTTAAAAATCTATTAAACACAGGAGATTTAAACAAAGAGGGTTGGTCTGGCAGCTGTAAGAAAGTGGGCAGAGCAAAAAGAGAACCCTTGAGAGTATCCAATTTAGAGCCCTGTTGGGCAAGGGTTAGAATGAAAGGAAGGACAGTAGATAAAGAAGCAGAAAGAGGATCAATAGACCTTTCTGCATAATATTTTACAAACCTTTGTGAACAGCAGGTTTATACCGTCTTAGTAGAGGGCAACCTGGCTGCCAAAATAACCTCACATACTTCAGGAGGCAGGTCGAAAATTATCAACTGTCACCACTCAATCTCCACGCATGATGATGGCGAGTTGACAGGTTGACAGGTTGAGAGAACCCTCAACTGCTGCTGCAACAGAAGGTCCTCCAGGAAGAAGCAGCCTGATCGGAGGATTGATGCTCATTTTTAGAAGCTCTGGATACCAGATTCTCCTTGCTCAGTCCGGAGCCACCAGAATGACTTGGGACAAGTCATTCTTGATCTTCTTGAGAATCCTGGGCAGAAGTTGTGTGGGCAGAAATGCCTACAATAGGCACGAGCTCCACTCGTGATGAGAAGCATCTCCGAGCTATAGTCACCTTGGAAACTCAAGCGCGCAAAACTGCTGGCATTACACGTTTTCTTTGGAGGTTAACAGATCTAACCAAGGCTCTCCCTACTGCTGAAAGAGACCTTGTGCCACCACCGAATGGAGATGCCATTTGTGATCCGCTAGGCACCAACGGCTGAGTTAGTCTGCGCTAGCATTAAGAGAACCTGCCAGGTGTTAAACCACCATGGTTATGCCTTGCAGTTCCAGCCATGTCCAGGGACGCAGGGCCTCTCGACAAATGGTTCACAAACCCACCCTACCCTGTTTGTTGCAGTACCACATGGCGGTGGTGTTGTCCATGAACACCTGCACTAACATCCCCTTGACAGAGAGAAGAAATGCTTTTGATGGCAATTGGATTGCCCGAAGCGCCAACAAGTTTATTTTTATTTTATTTCTATTTTATAAGTTTTATACAGCGCTAGCTAGACCCGGGGGTATCAGAGCGCTTTACATACACATACATACATAGTTTTACATACATAGTTGCATTACATAGCAGGACATAAGGATGCATAAAGATACAAGCAAAGCATGATAATTAGGCATAGAGGGGAGGGAGGGAGGAAGCTCTGGAGGTTGAAACAGTCAAATAACCACCTATCCTTGGAGTTTCAGGACCCTTTTGAAGCAGGAGAAGCTAGACCCGGGTGTGTATCAGAGCGCTTAACATTCACAACAGCAAAAAAGTTGTATTACATAGCAGGACATGAGGATGCATAAAGATATAGGCAAAACATTATAATTAGGCATACAGTGAAGGGGAAGGAGGAAGCTCAGGTGGTTGAGATAATCAGATAACCACCAATCCTTGATGGTCAAGTGAGAGGGGAGTCAGCTGGGTTATTGAAGACTAGGTTAGTTGACTTGGTTGTAAAGTGTTTCTTGAGGAGAAGGAGTTTCAGGTCCCTTTTGAAGCAGGAGAAGGAGGGGTTGTATCTGAGGATTATAGGGAGTGAGTTCCACATTCTGGGTATGTTACTAGAGAAGGATCGGGACTGAGTGGTTTTCCTTTTCAATTTTGGAGGGCTGGGAAGAAGTGAGTTGGAGCTTCTCAGATTTCTGGATCTTCCCGCTTTTACCAGTTTGCTGTTTAGGTAGTTGTGGGAATGTGAGTGAAAAGTTTTGTGTGTTATGCGGGCCAATTTGTAAATGCATCTACCTTCAATGGGAAGCCAGTTGAGTGAGTGGAGGGTTGGTGTGATGTGTTCAAACTTTTTTACACCAGTTATGAGTCGAGCTGCCATGTTAAGGACTGATCTTAGTGGGGCGAGGTGAGCTTTAGGCGTCCCTTTTAGGATGGCGTTCCCATAGTCCAGTTTAGAGAGGACTAGAGATTGTACAATTGTCTTCAAATCATCCTGGGGAATGAAAGGTTTGAGTTTCTTCAGGTGTTTTAATGAGTAAAGCGCACATTTTGCCGAGTTTTTTATGTGGTCCTTCATTGATAAGTTATTGTCCAGGGTAATGCCTAGTGACTTTATTGAGTCGGATAGGACGATAGAGCAGTTTAGGGCATCTAGGTTCTTGAGCCAGTCTTGGATTGGTAGTAGGTTGTTTTTCGGAGAGAACAGAATTTGTTCAGTTTTGTCTGGGTTTAGTTTTAGGTAGTTTGCGTTAAACCAAGTTTGGATCTTGGTTAGTGTGACATTGAGGTGTCGGATGTCACTGGGTGATTTGATTTTGAGGTAGAGTTGTGTGTCGTCTGCATATAGGTGATATTTAACTCCAGCTTGTTTCAGAATGATTATAAGGGGTTCCCTGAAGAGATTGAAGAGGGATGGGGAGAGGATCGAGCCGTGTGGGACCCCAAGTGTGACTCGTGTTGGCATAGAGAGACAGGAGTTTATTTTAATTTATTGCGAATGGTGCTGAAGGAAGGAAGCAAACCATTTTAGTACTATGCCATTTATGCCAGAGCGCCTCTTCAGAGTCTCGAGTACAGCTGGATGGTTTATTGTGTCGAAGGCCGCTGATAGGTCAATAAGGATGAGAAGACAAGCTTCACCTTCGTCTAAGGCTCAGAGGATATCGTCTCAAATGCTTTTGATGGCAATCGGAATGCCCGAAGCTCCAACAAGTCAATGTGGAGCCGCAACTCCACCGGATACGAGTGTCCCCTGATCTCCACCTCTCCCAGATGACCGCCCCATCCCACGAGTGACACATCTGTCACTACTGTATGATCTGGTTGGGAGAGTGGTCTGCCTGTGACCTAATTGCGGTTCATTACCCACCACTGCAGGTCTATCGCAGTTCCCTCCAAAATCGGGACCATGTCGGAAAGATACCCTAATGTTTCACCCACTGGAACTTCAGGTCCCACTGCAGAGTCTGCATACGCCATCTGGCGTGCTTTATCAACAGGATGCAGGAGGCCATGAGGCCAAGCAGCCTCAGAGTCAGTCTCACCGAAATAAAGGATAGAGGCTGAAACATCAGTATCATAACCTGAATATCCTGGACTCGCTGCTCAGGATGATAGGCCCAAAACTGCACTGTATCCAGAACAGCTCTGATGAAAGGGAGAATCTGAGAGAGAGTAAGGTGTGACTTCAGCACCTTTATCGAGCACCCCAGCAAATGCAGGAGGTTCCCGATAGTCTGAAGGTGGGAGATGACAGCCTGGGGCAAGGATGCCTTCAACAGCCAGTCTACAAGATAGGGGAGACTGAAATCCCTAACCTGTGCAGATGAGCTTCAACCACTGCCATCACCTTGACAAAAACCCGAGGGGCGCTGGTAAGCCCAAAGGGCAGCACAGTGAATTAAAAGTGTGTGGCATACCTTGACCTGCAGGTGATGCCAGTGGCCTTGCAGGATAGGGATGTGAAGAAACGTATCCTGCAAGTCCAACACTACCAGCCAGTGTCCATGGTCTAGGGCAGATAAGACTTGAGCCAAGATGAGCATCTTCAATTTCTCCTTTTTGAGGACGGGATTGACAGCCCAAAGATCTAAAATGGGTGCACTACTAGTTGGAGGATGAAGTCCTCTTGCTGCTGAGGGTCCTTGGGGTGAACAACCCCTCCTGTCACCTCCAGTAAGTCCCACACAGAGTGATTTCTAGGAGGTCTTCAAGGTCACACCCCTTTTCTTTCCCACTCAGCAAACATGTCTCCTGGCACACTGCTGGATGGAGAATGAAGTCCTCTTGGATGCTGAGGGACCTTTGGGGCAAAGAAGCCCTCCCGGTACTTTCTGTATGCTTTACACAGCGGGATTCCTGACAGCTGATCGAAGGCCTGCGCCCTTTCCCCACCACTCTGCAAACGCCAGAACTGCTTAAAAAAACACAAAAATTCACTGAAAAAAACAAAGGTTATAGAGACATTTATAGTTACGAAATGGAATTAAACAAACATAGAAATTCACTGAAAAAAAGAAGGGTTACAGGGACGTTATAGTGAGGCTCAGTTTTTACTCTTACAAAAGCAGTGAAATTCAGCAGTTAACTACAACTCATGCCCCCGGAATGCACTGCTTATGACATCACATATTATATTAATCATGACATGGTCAGTGAAATCACTGATGACATCCCTGATGACATCACCGATGACATCTCAAATTGCATCACTGATGACATCATCCACAAAGTCTCTAAAGCACCTACGCCAAGTCCCATAGAGCCTTTCATGCACCCACTCCCATACAACCATTCACAAACCCATTCACAGACGTATACCAGTACTTACACACCCACTCACTGATTCATATATCTACACACATCCACTCCCTTACCCATACATCTGCTCATACAATCACTCATTCACTAATACATCCACTGACATATCGCCTCATACACCAATACAACCACTGACACAATGAGTCAGTCACCCATAGAGCTACTCACACCTACTCACTCACCCAGTCAATCACATAGCCATTTACTCACCCATACAGTTATACACACACACACTTACTTGTTTATACAGTCACACTTACCCATAAGCTACTCTCACATTCACTCACTCACCCATACAGTCACTCATATCCCCCATCACTCACCTATACTGTGTTTGCCATACCCAGTTACTCACTCATGTACCACTAACACATCCACTCACCCACACAGCCCTACAAACACTCACTCACTCATACAGCCCCTCACATACACTCACTAACCCATACAGCCACTGACTCACCCACTCACTCATCCATACAGGCAGTCACATACTCCCTCACCAACCCACACAGAAACTCAGGCACCCATGCATGTACTGAGACAGCCAATGAATAGCCAATTCAGCCACTCATGTACCCACTCACACTCCCAAACAGCCACTTAGATACCAACTAACGGACTGATACAAACATTCACTGAACTAGTCACTCACCCATACATTCACCGAGACACCTAATCACTCAATGACTCCAGTCAGTTATGCACCACTCATAAACCTTTTTAAAACACTCACAGTCACTGAAAGATGTCATCAGTGATGTAATTTGAGATGTCATCAGTGATGTCATCAGTTTTGTTACTGACAATGTCATGAGTGATGTAATATGTGAGGTCATAAACAGTCCATTGGGGGTGTGATTACAGTTAGCTTAGCTAACTATAACTACTGAATTTCACTGGCTTTGTATGAGCTAAACCTGAGCCTAACTATAATGTCCTTGTAACCTTTGTTTTTTTCAGTAAATATATATATATATATATATATATATATATATATATATATATATATATATATATATATCGTATTCCAATCTCCAATAAAACGCACACTCGAAGAAATATGCTTATGAAGAAGCTAATTTATTGCTCATGCCACTAGTGCGCAGGAAACTAATCATGTACCCCATCTCACTACAATATACACTTTAGCAGACAATTACCATGTTGTTCATTGCTATTACATTTTGTGGAAAACCTTTTGTATAATGTTGACATAAGCCATAACACGTGTTATGAGGATCGTATTTCCTTTTTCTTGTTTCCCTTTTTATTAATATATTTAGCCACTAGTGCGAGTAGAATATACTTATGTAGTCTAGTACTGTATTTGTATATTGGGAATTGAAACAGAATAATTTCATAGGATTTACGTTCTTTGTTTTCCATTATGTATTACGTGTATCCAAACCACTACAAGATGGCCGACAATTGCAAGTGACAGAACTAATGATGATGTCAAGGTAGTCCTTCCTCCATATCCCATGTTTATTTATGCACGTCATTTTGTTTTCACGGTTCGTGTGATCAAGACATTAAGTTGTCGAAACGCGTAACGAGCAATAAATTAGCTTCTTCATAAGCATATTTCTTCGAGTGTGCGTTTTATTGGAGATTGGAATACGAGGAATAATACCGGTGAGGGCATACCGGCTAACGCACCACCTGACATCGGGCTCAATCCCGGAAGGACCCGCTTTGACAAGGAATATATATATATATATATATATATATATATATATATATATATATATATATATATATATATATATATATTCAATGAAAAAACCATAGGTTTCACACATGTTATAGTTAGCTGGACATTTTACTGATAAAAAACCAATGAAATTCCCCCGTTATAGTTAGTGCAGGCAACTATAACTCACGTGACCGCAATCCTCTGCTGATGCTACTACTGTATTTAGACACTTATTTGCCCATGTCTTCTTCCATTAAATTTTAGCTATACATATATTACAAATTTTTTTTTTTCATAAAGACACATATGTCATCAGCAGAGGATTGCGGTCACGTGAGTTATAGTTGCCTGCACTAACTATAACGGGGGAATTTCATTGGTTTTTTATCAGTAAAATGTCCAGCTAACTATAACATGTGTGAAACCTATGGTTTTTTCATTGAATTTGGAAGGTTTTTTAAATGCTAATTCCTAACTATAACGTGTGTGAAACCTATGGTTTTTTCAGTGAATTTGTACGGTTTTTTAAATGCTAAGTTACTTTACGCCATTCGTGGCGTGCGCGCCCACTTAACGCAGTTCGTTCCGTGTGCGCACGGTGCGCTTCGCGCACGGTGCGCGCACAGTGAGCACGCGGTGCGCTTCGCGCACCGCGCACCCACTTTACGCAGTTAGTGCTGTGGATGGGCCATGTACTCACGATGCGCTTCGCGCACCGTGCGCACATGAAGGACATATTATGCGCTTCGCTGTGAAAGGTAAGCTTTTACATTTTCTACAACAATGATATGCCATGCACAAATGGTGCCCTTCGGGCACCATTTGTACACGGGGTGGCGCCCACTTAACGCAGTTCGTTCCGTGCGCGCACGGTGCGCTTCGCGCACCGTGCGCGCACAGTGAGCACGAGGTGCGCTTTGCGCACCGCGCGCCCACTTTACGCAGTTAGTGCCGTGGATGGGCCATGTACGCACGATGCGCTTCGCGCACCGTGCGCACATGCAGGACATATTATGCGCTTCGCTGTGAAATGTAAGCTTTTACATTTTCCAAAATGAGTTATATCCCATTTGCACACGGGGTGGGGAGAGTGTGGATAATCTTTTTTTTTTTTTTTTACCGTACGCGTACGGTAAGCAAAATCGGTTTCACACCGTTTGCTGAAAAACCTGCCTGCCCTGTGTTTAATGGAGTGTGACTTCGCTGTAATTGACTGCTTACTTAGGCAGTACTCACAGGCTACAATCAGGACAGTCAACGGTGGGGTGAGGGACCGGAAAAGCTGCTCATTGCCCATTTTACAACAACGAGGCACGCACTGGGAGAAAGGAGCAGACACAGCCCACTGTGGTCAGTACTTACGCTATGTTGTCTGCTCTGCGCGAACTCAGATTCCTGAGGTCAGGCATTTCCCGGTGTGAGAGTGTCAGCGTTGCCTCAGCCAATCGAAGAGGGGCTTTCGCTACAAAAGTGGGCTGGACAACCATTTGAAATTTTGGCGGCATCTGAAGAAGTTTATCAAACAAAACGCGTCATGCCGATGGTAATGAATAAAGAGCGGATGTTCTGTTAACCCGTGTGTGCTCTACTTTCTTCAACCTTGGAGGGAGAGTGGTTTGGATATATATATATATATATATATTCAATGAAAAAACCATAGGTTTCACACATGTTATAGTTAGCTGGACATTTTACTGATAAAAAACCAATGAAATTCCCCCGTTATAGTTAGTGCAGGCAACTATAACTCACGTGACCGCAATCCTCTGCTGATGCTACTACTGTATTTAGACACTTATTTGCCCATGTCTTCTTCCATTAAATTTTAGCTATACATATATTACAATTTTTTTTTTTTCATAAAGACACATATGTCATCAGCAGAGGATTGCGGTCACGTGAGTTATAGTTGCCTGCACTAACTATAACGGGGGAATTTCATTGGTTTTTTATCAGTAAAATGTCCAGCTAACTATAACATGTGTGAAACCTATGGTTTTTTCATTGAATTTGCAAGGTTTTTTAAATGCTAATTCCTAACTATAACGTGTGTGAAACCTATGGTTTTTTCAGTGAATTTGTACGGTTTTTTAAATGCTAAGTTACTTTACGCCATTCGTGGCGAGGGCGCCCACTTAATGCAGTTCGTTCCGTGCGCGCACGGTGCGCTTCGCGCACCGTGCGCGCACAGTGAGCACGCGGTGCGCTTCGCGCACCGCGCGCCCACTTTACGCAGTTAGTGCTGTGGATGGGCCATGTACGCACAATGCGCTTCGCGCACCGTGCGCACATGAAGGACATATTATGCGCTTCGCTGTGAAAGGTAAGCTTTTACATTTTCTACAACAATGATATGCCATGCACAAATGGTGCCCTTCGGGCACCATTTGTACACGGGGTGGCGCCCACTTAACGCAGTTCGTTCCGTGCGCGCACGGTGTGCTTCGCGCACCGTGCGCGCACAGTGAGCACGAGGTGCACTTTGCGCACCGCGCGCCCACTTTACGCAGTTAGTGCCGTGGATGGGCCATGTACGCACGATGCGCTTCGCGCACCGTGCGCACATGCAGGACATATTATGCGCTTCGCTGTGAAATGTAAGCTTTTACATTTTCCAAAATGAGTTATATCCCATGCCCAAATGGTGCCCTGCGGGCACCATTTGCACACGGGGTGGGGAGAGTGTGGATAATCTTTTTTTTTTTTTTTTACGGTACGCGTACGGTAAGCAAAATCGGCGATTTTTCGTAAAAAAAAAAAAATGAAATTTTTGACCTTGGGGGAACATTGGGGATCCATTAATCAAGGCTAGGTGGTAAGGAGCTGTCTAAACAGTCCCTTTACATGTTTTTTGCCTTTGTTTTTCCTCTCCGCTTAAGAGTGCGAGAGAGAAAATGGCGGCCGCCGCTTCCTGGTTTCGACCGATTCGAATGTTTACTAAGATCTAACAGCCAATCAGAATCGCGCTCGCGCACGTCACCGTACGCGTACGGTAAGCGCACCGTAAGCTGGCTCAGATATATATATTGATTTAAAGGCTATTTTCTCAGAATCTACTGAACAGATTTACACCAAACCTACAAAAGGCACTTCCTTGACCTGTAGACTACCTCTCTGCCAAATTTCAAGGAACTCTGTTCAGCCGTTCGGGCTGTAGCTGTGTCTAAAGGTCCTATGGAAAAATGCATGGGAAAAACGCGTTTTGGGACCCCCCTTTTTTCTCAGCCCCCACTTGAGGAATCCCCCCGAGACTTTCAGGGAAGGAGCGGAGCGTAGCGCCCCACCTATTTTGAAAATTTCGCGAGGATTCGTTGACCGGCGCAAAAGTTATTCCAAATAGAATGTTGCGGATTTCCTATGGAAACGTGGTCCTAACTATAACTACCTACTGGCGACCGTCAGTAGGTAATATATATGTATATTCACTGAAAAAACCATAGGTTTCAGGGGTGTTATAGTTAGCTGGACATTTCACTTGTACAAAATCATTGAAATTCCTCTGTTATAGTTAGTTCTGCTAACTATAACTCGCGTGCCCGCAATCCACTACTGATGTCACATATTACATCATTCATGACATGGTCCGTGACATCACTGATGACATCACTGATGATATCTCAAATGACATCACTGATGACATCATCCAGTGAATGTGGTTTGGTTCGTTATTTAAATATGTATTATATATAGCAATCTGCATTGAAGAATGAGTGGATATATAAATATCTGGATGGAGGATTTAGTAGCAGTGTGATTGACTGTTTACTTGACTAATTTATAATGTCTCACTAAATATATTGTATAGTGATTAAACTGTGTGAATATCTGTATCACTTTGTCAGTTGTTGTGTAAACTGCTGCACCAGTTGGTTACTAGCTACGTGAAGGTCTATATTAGTTATTGATTACTTAACTGAGTATTTGTATGGGAGAGTGAATGTGTGTGTGGTTCGGTGGGGGGTGTGTGACTGCCCAAAGATGTGTGAATAGTTGATTCAGTAGGTATATGAGGTTAAGACTGCATGTTATAACAGTTGTTTGGGTGCATGAATATCTTTATGGGTGTGGCGATGAGCAAATATATCTGTCAAAGGTACATGTCCAACAAACTAGAAAAATAAAAGGCAGTGTATGTGACAGTTGTTGTATATAAATATAAATACATAAGACTCAGTGATTGTATGAGTGACTGTATGGATAACTGTATACTTGTAATAGTGATTTTATAACACTAAGTATGAGTTACTATCTATATGAATAAATGAAGTGGTGTTTGTATAAGTGTGTGGCTGACTAAATGTAAGTATGATCCATTGTTTGGATAAGTGAGTAGGATGACTGCATAAGTGAATAGGATGTGTGCTGGTGTGTAATGTCGATATAGGTGTGTAAGTATATTTGATAGTGTTTTATTGATCATTGACAGCATGTATGAGTGAATCTATAGGTAAGTGATTAGATGTGTGTGTAGATCTAGGAATCACTGAGTGGGTTTTTAGAAACTTGTATTGGTGTGTTAATGGATTCAACTATGGTACTCTGTATTTTACAGTGAGTGATGAAAGGTTATACTAGTGTATGATGAGGAGTATCTGATCTGAGGTCATTCTATTCACCCCTGTGATTAGAATGACCTCCTCTGTAAGCCCCATGTACATAATAGCATAATAGGGCAGGGGGTGAAGGGACTGGTGAAGGGAGGAGGGCACTGGTGAAGGGAGGGGGGCTGAGCTGACGTGTGCAAACACGCCCTTTGGCCGTTTTAATTTGGGGGATAAAGTCCCCTTGAATCCTGAGTGTCCCTTGGGTCCAACTAGCTCACCAAGTATCTCCAGTTAGCGCCACAGAGCTGCGTTGCAGAGAGGTGTAAAAAGTGGCACGGCCTGGACCACCTCTCTGCAACGCAGCGCAGTGGCGCTTACTGGAAGCACCTGGTGGGCTAGATGGCCCCCAGGGGCCCTCAGGATTGAAGGGGAAATAATTCCCCAACTTAAAACACGTCACAGGGAGTGTTTGCACACGTCACCTCAGGGCCCGTTCCCTCCCTTCACCAGTGTGTAAACGCACCCTGTGTCCGTTCTAAGTTGGGAAATTAAGTCTCCTTGAATCCTAAGGGTCCCCAGGGTCAAACTAGCCCACTAGGTACCTCCAGTAAGCGCCACAGAGCTGTGTTGCAGAGAGGTGTAAAAAGGGGCGTGGTCTCTGAACACCTGTCTGCAACACAGCTCCCTGGCGCATACTGGAGATACCTGGTGGGCTAGTTGGCCCTCTGGGACCCTCAGTATTGAAGGGGAATTAATTCCCCAACTTACAACTCGCCAGGGGGCGCGTTTGCACAATGGTGAAGGAAGGGGGCGGGGCCTGAGGTGACATGTGTGCAAACACGCCCGGTGGCGCATTTTAAGTTGGGGAATTAATTCCTCTTCAATCCTGAGGGTCCCTGGGGGCCAACTAGCCCACCAGGTACCTCTGGTATGCGTCAGGGAGCTGCGTTGCAGAGAGGTGTTCAGAGGCCACGCCCCTTTTTACAACACTCAGCAACGCAGCTCCGTGGTGCTTACTGGAGGTACCTGATGGGCTTGTTGTCCCCCAGGGACCCTCAGGATTGAAGAGGAATTAATTCCTCAACTTAAAACGCGCCACAGGGCGTGTTTGCACACATGTCACCTCTGGCCCCGCCCCCTCCCTTCACCACTGTGCAAACGCCCCCTGTGGCGCGTTTTAAGTTGGGGGATTAACTCCCCTCGAATCCTGAGGGTCCCTGGGGTGCAACTAGCCCACCAGCTACCTCCATTAAGCGCCACAGAGCTGCGTTGCAGAGAGGTGTAAAAAGGGGTGTGGCCTCAGAACACCTCTCTGCAACGCAGCCCCCTGGCGCATACTAGAGATTCCTGGTGGGCCAGTTGGCCCCCAGGGACCCCCAGTATTCAAGGGGAATTAATTCCCCAATTTAAAATGTGCCACAGGGTGCGTTTGCAGAGTGTTTTTGTAAGGGGGCGGGAACCCCGGGACACTGCAGGAGCCGGCCCTGGGGGGTGGCAGTCCCCAGGGCCACGACAAGGCTCCAGGAGAGGGGCCATGCGGCCCCCTCCCACTAAATATAAAGCCCCGGGGGTGGTGGTCCCCTGGGCTTGGGTGTCCGTAACCGACCCCTATGTTAAATATTTAGTCCCCCGGGGAGGTGGCAGTCCCTAGGGTGTGTGGGGGGGCTCAAGCCCCCCCACACAGGTTTATTTTTTTTTAAAAGCCCCCCCGGGGTTTGGGGGGGCCTTTGAGCCCCCACCTATGTATATTAAAGCCCCAGGGGTGGCGGTGCCCGGGGCTGGGGGGAGCTGAGAGCCCCCCATAATTCAGTAAAGCCCCAGGTGGTGGCGGTCCCTGGGGCTGGGCCCCCCATTCAAATATGCATATTGCCCCCGGGACTTGGCCCTCCCGGGGGCTAATTAAAAATGAAGCGGGGAAGCCCGCGCTTCGTTTTTTTTTCACTGCGGGATGCGCGGATCCTAAGCGCATCCCACGATTTAAAAAAATAAATAAATAAATTGGGCCTTGGGGTCCTTGGGGGACCCCCTGAGCAGGCCTTGGTGGTCAGGGTGTTTCACACTCTGCCCCCTTTTTGCGTTTTTTTGCGTTTTTGTCACTGCCTTCTTGTGACTCGGTTACCGAGGCACAAGATGGCTGCCAACACTTCCTGGTTTGAAGTGTTGACATCCAACTAGCATAAAGCTCGTGCTCGGGAGGATCCGTGGCCCTAGATATATCTATCTTTTTACTTTTTAATATCTCAGGAACTACTGAACGGATTTACACCATTTAACAAAAAGGCACGAGTGTGAACCAAGGGCCACATCTTTGCCAAATTTGGTGTAATTCCATTCAGCATTTCGGGCTGTAGCTGCGACTAACGGTCCCTATGGAAAATTGCATAGGGAAAACACGTTTTGGGACTCCCCTTTTTTCTCGGAACCCGCTATACGAATCACCCCGAGACTTCCAGGATAGGAGCGGACCAGAGCGGGCCACAAGTTTTGAAAATTTCGCGAAGATTCGTCAACCAGCGCCAAAGTTATTCTAAATAGAATGTTGCCGATTTCCTATGGATAATAGATCCTAACTATAACTACCTACTGGCGAACGCCAGTAGGTAATATAAATATACATACATATATATATATATATATATATACATACAGTGTTTTAAGAATACTAATACTTTGAATTTGCATTTTACATCTAAAGTCAGTTCGTTGTAATGACCGCATTGTAAAGGAACGCGATGTAATGGCATATCGGAATATCGGTGCTTCCCAGGCTGCGGCAGTTCTGATAATTATACCCTAAACAATCCACCAAAGCCACTTAAACGGCAGAACACTTTAATGACAGGTGCCTCCTTCATGAGAGTGGCTTGCACATATTCATATTTCCAACAAATGACTCCAAATAGGAACCAGACAGAGAACTCTACGGGTTTTAATTCCAAATTAATTTGCAATCAAAGCCTGAGGAGGATGAGATATTTTTTTAGGAAAGTTTTGTGGAGATTTGTCAAACAGCCCCAAAGTTATTAGCAAACCAAAAAATCTACTTCCTATGGAAACGTGTTTCTAACTCTAACTGCCCAGCGGTAGCATATACTGAAAAAAACAATGGTTAAAATAACATTTTAGATAGGTATGGGTATGATAATAGGAAATTAGGGGCTCATTAGGATGGCGGATGGCCCACCACCGCCAGCCGTGCGGTTGCGGGCCCACTGCCATCTGTCTGGCAATGTCCCCCCGCCACATTACAATGGTGGGGGGAATCGTTCCGGAAGCGTAGCGGGTGCAAAGACTGCTCACCACGCTTCCGCCACAGGCAATCATTACGATTGCCTGGCGGAGTGGACAGATGGAGGTGAATGGTGGCCGTGCCTAGCAGACACCATCGGCCAGATCACAATGCTAGCCTTGTGGAAACCGCCATGGAAAGGCTGGCGGGAATTGGGTTTGGGGGTCCGTTGTGGGCCCCACCTTGTCTTGGGGGGAAGTGTTGCTGCATGGGGGGGTACCCCCTGCATTTCCCTGCACTGCATGGCAGGCACTGCGCGGTGCCTGCCACATAGTGCAGGGAAATGCACTGCATGACATTTTAACATTGCGAACAGTGCTGCAGCCAGTAAAGGTGAAGTAATACAGGGTATGTAGCATATTTCTATTGGCAGTGTGTTCAATGAGCTCAACAGTGATAGCTTTCAATTGGAAGCAGGTACAAAGGGTTTGACACTAGTCTTTTGTGACCCCAGACAAGCTGGGGCTGGGGGGGAGGCAGGAAACCTCCAGAACCGTCACCTCTTCAAAGTGGGCAACAGGTATGAATAGTGGGTGTTCAGACTCAACACTTCAGTACACCCCTGGACCTGTGGAAGACTCAGAATGACTTATTTGCTATTCTACAACAAGGACTGCTACTCTGTTGCCCCGCTGCCCTGCAGTCTGAGTGCGAAGGACTGGACCTGGGTCTTAAACCCGGACTACCAGAGTGACTCCAAAGGCCAGTTGGATGACCTCCTGTACATAAAAGGCTCCAACCACCTTGATCCCAGCACCTGGACTCGGTCTGCTTTGAGTACTGCCCCCACATGTGGTACCTCCCCAGTCTTGGACCCTTGGAATTGGGCCTGAAGGTGCTCTGTCAGCCCAGCTGTGGTCCTGTGAGCAGACCCGATGCAGTGTGATCCATTTCCTCAAAGCGGCATTGGAACCTCTGCTGCGTGATTCACCTGCGACTCTTGACCTTGCATCACAGCCCACAGCTTCCTCTGAACCGCTGCTGTGGAACGCATCCTCTAGGCAGGAATTCGCATTGCAAGCTCCTGGTTGACGGCATCCTCGACATCAAAGCTGGACTTTGCATCACACTCCAACAGCTTCTTGAAACCGCTACTGCACGATGCGGGTGTGACGCAGGACTTTGCAACTTGTCAACTGCATTTTTGATGATGATGCAGGGCATCGCATTGCAGCACCGCAGCCTCTTCGGAACCACTGCTGCAACATCCATCCTCGACGCAGGATTTTGCAAACCAGGATTTAAGGTACTTTATTCTTCGGGCCTAACTTTGTCCCTTTCTCTGGCACATGATCCATCATGGTCAGCCTGAACTTCTAACTTTGTCCCACTCTGGCACGACCAGATAACCACAGCTGGCGCTTTGTGCTTCTAGGCATTATTTTTACGTAAAACCTTTAAAATGTATATCTCTGGTTTTACTGATTGGATATTTGCCATTTTGGTCTCAAATATTTTATTAAATTTTACTCTATTTTTCCATATTGATGTGGGATTTTTATTGTGTTTATTTTTCTCTTGATTACTGTTTGAAGTTCTGCATACTTACTATACATATTACCGTTAAACCTGACTGCTTGTGTGTCAAGCTACCAGAGGGTTAACCCCTTCGCTGCCAGGCCTTTTCCCCCTCCTGTGCCACGCCCTTTTTTGGCTATTTGGGGTAGTGCGCGCTGAGGCCCCTGTAACTTTTTGATCACATAAGGTATCCACGCCAAATTTGCGTCCTTTTCTTCCAACATCATGGGGATTCTGAAGGTACTCAGGGTTTGTGGATTCCCCTGGAGTGGTCACAGAAATGAGCCAAAATACAGCAAAATTTAGTTTTTTGGGGGGGAAAATGGGAAAAACGGGCTGCAAACGAAAGCATCTGGGTTTTTCCCTGCAAATGTTATCAAAAAAGGGTTTGTGGGGTTGAAATCACCATTTTCCCAGCTTTTAGGGGATACCAGACTTGTGTCAGAAACCCAACATTTCTGGCATTTTTCTGGGACATAGCCTATTTTTGCTATTTTTAGAGAAGTAGACAAAATTCTGAATTCAGCAAGGGGTCATTTGTGGTGATCCATCAAGGTTTCTTTATAGAAACTAACAGTTAAATATAGGATAAATTGAAAATTTGTTGAAAAAAAAAGCCTTTTGTGTCAACGTTTGCACCTGTAACTTCTACTAATTATGACAGCTCTTTGAAAGCAATATACCGTTACATCCGCTGGACATTACTGGTTGTGGGGATATATAGGACTTGTAGGTTCACCAAGAACCCAACGAACCCAGAGCCAAAAACTGAGCAGCAACTTGCAAATGTTTTTTTATTATGTACCGGGTATATAGTCATTATTCTGTAAAAATGTATACATGGAAAAATCGGTATGAAAGACACCTATGTATTTCTGAAATGGGAACAAAATATAGAGTTTAGAAACAGAAGATATTTGCACATTTCCGAAATTGGGAATACTCATACTAGCATGAGAATTATCAGTCATTTTTTAGAATGACTTCTTTTTTACACAATGTCTTTCATTTGGAAGGCAGAAATGCATCGTAATTCAATAGGTAATAACAGTTCCTTTACAAATCTGAATTACCCTAAGTCTGATAAAAATGGTACCTTACTTGTAGGGGTAGGCATAGTGCCCACGACAGGAAATGGCTCAAAACCCAACGTGAACACACCACATTTTCACAATGCAAAATTACCCTTTTTTAGAAAAGTGCCTAGCTGTAGTTTTTTAACCCTAGTTCTGCCGGCACCTAGGGAAACCTAGCAAACCTATACATTTTTGAAAACTAGACACCCAGGGGAATCCAGGATGGGGTGACTTGACTGCCTCCCACCAGGTTATGTTACCCAGAATCCCTTGCAAACCTAATAAATTGCCAAAAAAAACACTTTTTCCCCATATTTCTCTGGTGGAAAGATCTGAAATCTGCGTGGATCCACAAATTTCCAACCACCCCGCGTTCCCCAAAGTCTTCCGAGAAAAATGGTACCTCACTTGTGTGGGTCAGCCTAGTGCCCGCGAAAGGAAACGGCGCAAAACGTAACGTGGACACACCTCAATTTCGTAGCGAAAAATGACCCTTTTTTGGCAAAGTGCCTAGCTGTAGTTTTTTAACCATAGCTCTGCCGGCACCTAGGGAAACCTAGCAAACCTATACATTTTTGAAAACTAGATACCCAGGGGAATCCAGGATGGGGTGACTTGACTGCCTCCCACCAGGTTCTGTTACCCAGAATCCCTTGCAAACCTAAAAAATTGCCCAAAAACCACATTTTCCCCATATTTCTGTGGTGGAAACTTCTGGACTCTACTTGGATCCACAAATTTCCACCCACCCAGTGTTCCCCAAAGTCTTCCGAGAAAAATGGTACCTCACTTGTGTGGGTCGGCCTAGTGCCCGTGACAGGAAACGGCACAAAACCCAATGTGGACACACCTCAATTTCGCTGTGAAAAATGACCCTTTATTGGCAAAGTGCCTAGCTGTAGTTTTTGAACCCTAGCTCTGCCGGCACCTAGGGAAACCTAGCAAACCTATACATTTTTTTAAACTAGACACCCAGGGGAATCCAGGATGGGGCGACTGGACTGCCTCCCACCAGGTTCTGTTACCCAGAATCCCTTGCAAACCTAAATATTTGCCAAAAAAAACGCATTATCCCCACATTTCTCTGGTGGAAAGTTCTGGAATCTGCGTGGATCCACAAGTTTCCACCCACCCCACATTCCCCAAAGTCTTTCGAGAAAAATGGTACCTCACTTGTGTGGCTCAGCCTAGTGCCCGCGACAGGAAACGGAACAAAACGTAACGTGGACACATCTCAATTTTGTAGCGAAAACTGACCCTTTTTTGGCAAAGTGCCTAGCTGTAGTTTTTTAACCAAAGCTCTGCCGGCACCTAGGGAAACCTAGCAAACCTATACATTTTTGAAAACTAGACACCCAGGGAAATCCAGGATGGGGTCACTTGACTGCCTCCCACCAGGTTCTGTTACCCAGAATCCCTTGCAAACCTAAAAAATTGCCAAAAAAACCACATTTTCACCACATTTCTCTGGTGGAAAGCTCTGGAATCTGCGTGGATCCACAAATTATCACCCAGCCCGCGTTCCCCAAAGTCTTCCGAGAAAAATGGTACCTCACTTGTGTGGGTCGGCCTAGTGCCCGTGACAGGAAACGGGGCAAAACGCATCGTGGACACACCTCAATTTCGTAGTGAAAAATGAACCTTTTTTGGCAAAGTGCCTAGCTGTAGTTTTTGAACCCTAGCTCTGCCGCCAGCTAGGGAAACCTACCAAACCCACACATTTCTGAAAACTAGACACCCGGGGGATTCCAGGGAGGTATGGCTTGCGTGGATCGTCCAATGTTTCCTTACCCAAAATGCCCTACAAACCTCAAATTTAGCTGACAAAATCACATTTTTCACACATTTTTGTGTGGGAAAGCTGTGGCATCACTGGGCTGACAGAAATTTCCTACTACCCAGCGTTCCCACGGGTCTCCCGATAAAAACGGTGCCTCACTCGTGTGGGAGGCCCAAGTACCCGCGACAGGCAAGGGCCCACAACGTAGTGAGGCGACATGAAAATTGCCTGCCTCAAAATGACCTGGTTTTGCAAGGGGATCACTTGGGTTTTTGGCCCGGTGCTCGGCGGCCACCTAGTGAAACCTACCAAACCCACACATTTCTGAAAACTAGACACCTGGGGGACTCCAGGGAGGTATGGCTTGCGTGGATCGCCCAAAGTTTCCTTACCCAGAATGCCCTGCAAACCTCAAATTTAGCTGAAAAAATCACCCTTTTCACACATTTTTTGTGGGAAAGTTGTGGCATCACCGGGCTGATACAAATTTCCTACCACCCAGCATTCCCCTGGGTCTCCCGATAAAAACGGTGCCTCACTCGTGTGGGAGACCCAAGTACACGTGACAGGCTAGGGCCCAAAATGTATTGAGGCGACATGAAAATTGCCTACCTCAAAACGACCTGGTTTTGCAAGGGGGGTCACCTGGGTTTGTGGCCCAGTGCTCGGCGGCCACCTAGGGGATCCTACCAAACCCACACATTTCTGAAAACTAGACACCCGGGGGATTCCGGGTAGGTATGGCTTGCGTGGATCCCCCAAAGTTTCCTTACCCAGAATGCCCTGCAAACCTCAAATTTAGCTGAAAAAATCACCTTTTTCACACATTTTTTGTGGGAAAGTTGTGGCATCACCGGGCTGACACAAATTTCCTACCACCCAGCATTCCCCCGGGTCTCCCGATAAAAACGGTGCCTCACTCGTGTGGGAGGCCCAAGTACCCGCGACAGGCAAGGGCCCAAAACGTATTGAGGCGACATGAAAATTGCCTATCTCAAAACGACCTGGTTTTGCAAGGGGGGTCACTTGGGTTTTCGGCCCAGTGCTCGGCGGCCACCTAGGGGAACCTACCAAACCCACACACTTCTGAAAACTAGACAGCTGGGGGATTCCAGAGAGGTATGGCTTGCGTGGATCCCCCAACGTTTCCTTACCCAGAATGCCCTGCAAACCTCAAATTTAGCTGAAAAAATCACCTTTTTCACACATTTTTGTGTGGGAAAGTTGAGGCATCACCAGGCTGACACAAATTTCCTACCACCCAGCGTTCCCCCGGGTCTCCCGATAAAAACGGTGCCTCACTCGTGTGGGAGGCCCAAATACCCGTGACAGGCAAGGGCCCAAAACGTATTGAGGCGACATGAAAATTTCTACCTCAAAACGACCTGGTTTTGCAAGGAGGGTCACTTGGGTTTTTGGCCTGGTGATCGGGGCCACCTAGGGAAACCTACTAAACCCACATATTTCTGATAACTAGATACCCGGGGGATTCCAGGGAGGTATGGCTTGCGTGGATCCCCCAACGTTTCCTTACCCAGAATGCCCTGCAAACCTCAAATTTAGCTGAAAAAATCACCTTTTTCACACATTTTTGTGTGGGAAAGTTGTGGCATCACTGGGCTGACACAAATTTCCTACCACCCAGCGTTCCCCCGGGTCTCCCGTTAAAAACAGTGCCTCGCTCGTGTGGGAGGCCCAAGTACCCGCGACAGGCAAGGGCCCAAAACGTATTGAGGCGACATGAAAATTGCATATCTCAAAACGACCTGGTTTTGCAAGGGGGGTCACCTGGGTATTTGGCCCGGAGCTCGACGGGCACCTAGGGGAACCTACCAAACCCACACATTTCTGAAAACTACATACACGGGGGATTCCAGGGAGGTATGGCTTGCATGGATCCCCCAACGTTTCCTTACCCAGAATGCCCTGCAAACCTCCAATTTAGCTGACACAAATGTCCTACCACCGGGCGGTCCCCAGGGTCTCCTGATGAAAATGGTGCCTCACTCGTGAAATGTGAAATGTATTTTGGACACATTTTTAGGTTTGCAATGGATTGTGGTTAACAGATCCTGGATTCACCTCGGTGTCTAGTTTTCAAAAATATTCAGGTTTGCTAGGTTTGCCTACGTGCCAACTGCGCTAGGTCCCAAAATCCACAGGTATGCATATTGCTAAAAAAAAAAATCGGAGCCCAGTGGGCTTTCTGTCGCCCTGGGGGGGAATCGGGGAAGGGGGGGGCATAAAGACTGTGGCTATTTTTTGTGGCGGTGGGGGCATTGGTATGACCATTTTGGGCAGCCCCCACCCCCACGCATAAAAAAAGCCTGCGTACTCTCTGGCGCCTAGTGGGCTTTCTGCCTCCCCAGGGGGCAGATCAGGGGCCACTGCCACCAACTTTCCTCCCGGGGGGGCAGAAAGACTGGAATTTCTCTGGGGGTGGGGTGGGGTATTGTCATGTCCATTTTAGGGAGCCCCTACACTAATAAAACAAAAAAATCCATAGTTTCTAGTCGGCATTCTGCGCCCCCCAGGGGGGCCAGATTGGGGGCTACAGCTCCCATCTGCCTCCTGGGGGGCAGAAAGACTGTCATTTTTGTGTGGGGGAGGTTGGGGGCATTGGTGTGCTCGTTTCGGGCAGCCCACACCCTAAAAACAATTGCGCAAAAAAAATCCCTAGTGGATAGTGGGCTTCCTGCCCCTCTGGGGGGGCAGATTGGGGGCTACTGCCCCATCTGCCCCCCAGGGGGGCAAAAAGGCTGTAATGGTGGTGGGGGGTGGGGGCATTGGCGTGCCCGTTTTGGGCAGCCTCCACCCTAATTAAAATCCATCACCCTAAATAAAATTGTGCGAAAACAATCCCTGGCGTCAAGTGGGCTTTGCCAATGCCCCATCTGCCCCAACGGGGGGTAGAAAGGCTGTAATGATGGCGGGTGGGGGCATTGACGTGCCCATTTCGGGCAGCCCCCACCCTAAAAAAAACGAAAAACAAATCCCTGGTGTTCAGTGGGCTTTCTGCCCCACCGAAGGGGCAGATTAGGGGCCAATGCCCCATCTGCCCCCCAGGGGGGGCAGAAAGGCTGTAATGGTGGCGGGTGGGTGGGGGCATTGGCGTGCCCGTTTAGGGCAGCCCCACCCTAAAAAAAAATCAAAAACAAATCTCTGGTGTATAGTGGGCTTTCTGCCCCCCCGAAGGGGCAGATTAGGGGCCAATGCCTCATCTGACCCCCGGGGGTAGAAAGACTGTGATAATTGGGGGGTGGGGTGGGGGCATGGGCCTACCCGTTTTGGCCAGCCCCCACCCCTATTTTTTATTTTGTTTCTAAATCCCTGGTGGATAGTGGGCTTTCTGTCCCTCTGGGGGGGCAGATTGGGGGCTACTGCCCCATCTGCCCCCGGGGGGGCAGAAAGGCTGTAATGGTGGCAGGGGTGGGGGCATTGGCGTGCCCGTTTCGGGCAGCCTCCACCCTAAATAAAATCCATCACCCTAAATAAAATTGCGCGAAAACAATCCCTGGCGTCAAGTGGGCTTTGCGCCCCCCCCGAAGGGGCAGATTAGGGGCCAATGCCCCATCTGCCCCCAGGGGTAGAAAGACTGTGATAATTGGGGGGTGGGGTGGGGGCATGGGCCTACCCGTTTTGGGCAGCCCCCACCCCTAGTTTTTTTTTTGTTTCTAATTCCCTGGTGTCTAGTGGGACTCCATGGTGCCAAAATAATTAGGGGGGAGCAAAGGCCCTTGCCCAAGGGGCCGCTCCCCCCTCCCTGGTGTCTAGTGGGTGGATCCCTGTTTGGGAGCGCCCTCCTGTGGCGATCCCCAAGCAGGGATCCACTGGGGAGGGGCACCATTGGAAAGGGGAGATTCTCCCCTTTCCAACGATACCTCTCCCGTCTTTCTACGTGCTCAGGGGGCTAAGATAGCCCCCTGAGCACGCAGAAAGTGAAACTGAAATGAGCCTCTTGGCTCGTTTCAGTTTCAGTTTCAGTGTAATGACGTCGGCGCAACTTGCGCGCCGATCGTCATTACACTGAAAGCAGGGGGGGGGGGGGCTCGGTAGCTGGGGAAGCTCTTCCCCAGCTCCCGAGGCTATTTTTAGTGAAAGGGAATCCCTCTGGTGCCCGCACGAGTCCATGACGAGTCCAGCTCGTCATGGGCACAGAAGGGGTTAAGCACTGGTTTATTTTGGGTTTGCTTGTGTCTCACCCTGACAAGGACTGTGGTTGTTGCTTGGGTATGGTTTCACCCCACAACCGGTAATCCAATTTCCTTATACTAAATATACTTTTTATGACCCTTAAACACAGGCTTTGTTGGCAATTCTAAATAGGAACCATGGTCTGTAACGTCTGCCAAACGTGTTGTCCATGTTGTTAACAGCCAATCAAGGGTATCCCGTTGGGACTCCAACATGCCCTTTAGGGTCAGGATGTGCTCACCCTGCTCCCTTATTTATTTTTCTAATTCCTTTTCAAGATGCAGGAACCTCCCTGAGTTCTGAAATGGCTGCAACAACATATTGTTCAAGTAGTGACCGGCCAATCAAAATTGACTAGTCTACTTTAAAGTGACCTATCAGAACATTTCTGGACACATTCTATATCTCTGTTTGTTTAACCTTAATTTCTCAAAAACTACTGAACACATTCATATCAAATCACAATCAAACAAACTTTTTGCCAAATTTAGTGTAATTCCATTCAGACATTTTCTCTGTATCACTCTTCAAAAATCTCTGAGGAAACTGTATAAGGAAATTTCCATTTTCATGATCTCTGCTTGACAGATCACCCCAAAACATTCCAGGAAGGAGCTCAGATTAATTACATTTATTTGGGGAAAGTTTCCTGAAGATTTATTAATTGACCTCCGTAGGACCTGGCCCTTTTTGCAGGATTATTCCCAAACTTGTTTCCTTCTTCATTTATTTTTTCTTACCGGTGTTGACTTTAGGACTCTGGGCACTATACCACTGCTGTTCAGTGCTAAAATGCATGTGTTCTCTCCTTTAAACTTGGTATGATTGGCTTACGTTTTAATATTGTTGTCAACTGCACTATTGTAAGACACATGGGCTCTAACTTTGCGATGGACAACTGAAAATACTGTATAAAAATATGATGCCAGTTATGATAAAATCAGAAAATACCAATAAAGATATTTAAACAATAACAAAAAAATGATTGGCTTACGTCTATTTGGCATATTTAATTTGCATGCAAGTCCTTTGTACAGTGGTATCCCCTATGCACAGGACCTGTCAATTAAATTCTACTAGAGGCCTGCAGTGCTGCTTGTGCCACCCACAGAAGTGGCCTTTCAAACCTGCCTCAGGCCTCTGCATGGCCTGCGTGCAGTTTACTGCCACATTGAGGTAGGCCCTAGGTAGCATTATGGGCAGGGTGCTGTGTTCATTTACCCGCTACTGGTGTCTGGAGCCAGAGCTGGAATTGAATATAAGTGCTGTGCACTTCTAAAAGTTCTGTTGAAGTTACCTCCAAATCAAAAACATTTGGAGTATAAGTGCAGGGGCTCGTGGAAGCATTTCCCCAGAAGTGGTCCACGCAGGCGAGAGCTCTTCGAGAGTGGAGAAGAAGGCGGCCAGCTAGAGAGGCCGGTCGTGTGCTCCGAACCCTTTTGGAAAATGAGCAAATGACTTAAACACGAAATGCAGTGAGAGCTAGGATCCTGGAGCGTGAAATAGGTTGGAGCACTCAGTGAGGCGTACGTGAGGAAAGAGGATATTTTGAACGGAAAAACCGAGGAGAAGACTAAAATTACCTCCGGAGGTGAACCAAGGGGGCGGTCCGATAGGAAGCTGAGAGGACGAGAAGCTGACTCGCCGTTGTGACAGGAGACTGGAAATCAGATACCAACGCAGCGACACAGCCGAAAGTGGAGCCGGAGGGAGTGCCGCGCTGCTGCGTGAATTCGTCAAGCGGAGTGTGGGCGGATGCGGCCACGGCGTGCCGAAATAACAGGAGAGCTGCCGCGAGGGTGCCATACAGAGGGAAGACATCAGTATTGCTGGTTCTGCCGAGGGGAAGAAAGGACCCCTGCTGTCAGCCCTGTATTGGGGAAGTGTTGCCAACGGTGTACGAGGCTGAAGGAGAGGGTGGATGAAAGCGCCGGGAGTCCCGGGTAAGTGAAAGGGGGAGGGGATCTGGCAACACGGCAAGCGGAGGACAGGGTGTTAATGTTATTAAGTGTACTAAAATATTTTAGGTACAAAACACCCAGTGCAGGCTAAAGTGCTGGCAGAAGTGGAGGCTGCAAACATTGAAGAGGGGGCGAAACAAAAGGTTGATACAGATTCCTCCCTCTCATTCCCATTGATAACACTAGCAGCAAAGCAAAAAGGGCAACTAGGAGAGGAAAGAAGATACTGTCTAAGGAGTAAACATCTCCTAGCTGAAGCAGAACAACCCCCATCAAAAGAAAAGCTGTGTACAAATGCTGTAACTCCTACCCCTACTCCCTCTGAAACTCCTCCTGTAACCCCTAAAAACACAATGAAAAAGGAGAAGCCTACTGTAGTAGGGAAATCACAACCCCCGCTGTCTAGAGCAAGTCAAGCTAAATTAAAAACACTGGGCCCAACAAAACAAAAGATAACACCATCTCTAAGGTTCTTCTTCAAAGTTTAAGAAAAACAGAAGATTGATAAGTCCAATATCACGGACCAGACCAAAGTCCAAGTAGAAGCTCTTGAAGAAGAAGAAATAAATACAATGGCAACAGAAAGCAAGAGATATAGCACATTAATGTCACAAGACCAACAAAAGTTAGCTGCAGAAGCTACAAAGGAAAAACTGATAGATATCGAGGCCAGTACACAACCACAAGACAGTATGGAGAAAATGATGGAAACCATGATGAAGGAAATGAGGTCTAACTTCGGAACCTCGGAGACAAAATTCCAGGAAGCGTGCGAGGTGTTAGATCAAAAAATCAACATGCTTATGGATAGAGTCACCTCTATGGAACTAGAAGTAGGGGTGCTAAATAAAAAAGTTGAGGTAAATAGAAAAGAGATCGACCTGCTTAAGACTAAAGAGAATGAGATAAGAGACAGATTGGAGTCCATGGAGAACCAGGCAAGGAGGAATAACATCAGAATTCTTAATGTCCCAGAAGCCATGGAAGGGGAGGGTATCAAAAGTTGTACGATTAAATTACTGGAAGAATTAATCCCCTGGACAAAGACGGTAGATCTCTCAGAGGACATTCAAAGAATCCATCAAGACCCATTTGGGAGGAGCAAAATTAAGATAAAACCCAAGGAAAATCTTGATGAACTTTAAAACCTTTAAAAATGACTGGACTTGTAGAATCAGATCAAACATCTCTAAAACAACGCAGGATAGGCAGTGGCAGCTTGGCCAGTACATGCAACAACTGAAATCACCAGGGGCGACCGTAGAGGTGCGTTTTCCAGCCTCACTAAGAATAATGTGGGAAAATAAGGTGCACAATATAAGAGACCCCAAGGAGGTGAAGTGCTTCATAGAACGTATCAAAGCACAAGCGAAGCATCATGCATAACAAAATCAGCCGGAAGTATGGTGTAACAAAAGGGTGAGGAGCACAAAAAGGGCAGAGAAATGCACTGGAGAAGGTTTGGGGAGGCTTCTCAAGGGAGGGTAAGGAGGGAAAGAAAATCACGTAGAAAAAGCTTAAAAAACAAAAACAAAATGCACAAGGTGGGGAGCATAATAGGGGGAAAAAAAGAAAGACATGTCCTAACTAAGCAATATAAGGGAGAAGGGGCCCAGGAAAATCTCACAAGAAGCATAAAGGTCATACCAAATCAGACACCAACCAAAGGGGATGATCTAAATGGCAGTTAATATCATATCATGGAACGTGAACGGGATCAGGATAAGAAAACGAAGGGCAAAAATCATGGAATTCTTGAAACTAGTGGATTGCGAAATAATGACACACCTAATGAAAGAAGAATGGGAGAGTATTCTTAAGAACCAGAAATGGGTAGAAACGTGTATCTGTACAAATCAAGAGTGCTGTGTAAAAGGGGTAGCGGTTTTATTTAAAAATTCTTTGAAAGCGAGGATTGAAGCTACAGAGGTAGACAAAAAAGGAAGATGGGTAATGGCGAAAGTGAGGATACAAAATAATCCATACACAATAGTCAGATACTATGGGGTCGATTACGATGGCGGGCGGACAAAGTCCGCCCGCCATCGCATTGGCAAAAGGGACCGCCCGCAATAGGTGTGGCGGTCCCTCAATACCAATTACGATGCGCCCGCCACACTGGCGGGCGCATCCCATATTTTTACATTGCGGCGGGCGGTGCTGTAAGCAGCACCCGCTGCAATGTAAAAATACATGTTGTGCAATTGAATGTACAACTTGACAGGCACCCTGCGGTGCCTGCCACCTTGTACATGCAAAGGCAGGGGGGTACCATACATAACCCTCCACGTGCAGCCCCCACCCCCTCAACCTCCCGGGGGCCGCAACGTGCCCCCGAAGGCATTCTCCGCCTGTCTTTAAGCGGCGGGATCTCCGCTGTCATTGCCCCATTGTACCATGTCCCGCAAGGAAGGTACCATTCCCATTCCCACCACCATCCTAATTTGGCGGTGGGAATATTCAGGTTGATGGCGATCCACCAGCCATCGTAATCGGCCCCAATGGTCCCAGTATGGACGACCCAGAGCCACTCCAAAAGATTTACTCTCAATTTTTGTCTTCGCAAGCACCCATTATAATGGGGGGGATTTCAATATTATACTGGATCCTAAAAAAGATAAATTTCCAGCTAAGAATGGCCCAAATCTACCCAAAATGAGGGAATGGGTGAGCCTATGTATCAAAGATCTAGGGATCATGGACAAATGGAAAGAAAAAGGAGATAAGACCCATAAATGTACTCTGCAAAATAAAAGATTGGGTCACGCATCCAGGATAGATTACTTCTTAATAGATAGGGGCCTACTAAATTATACGCAAGGAGTAGAACATATACCAGCACATTTGTCAGACCACTCCGCAGAGATCTTGCATCTTAAGATAACGTGTTTCACGTCCTGCTCAAGATGGACACTAGACAGAGTTATCTTCCTAGACAGAACCTGGGACCACGAAACAAATTGCTTGGGAAGCATACAAGGCCTTTATCAGGGGTGAATAATCAGTCTCGCAGCACACAATATAAAAGAAGTAAGATCTGGGAGCTAGAAAAAGAAATAACATCTTTGGAAGTGGAACTAAACAAAAGCACTACTAGGCAAGAGAGAACTAATATTGAGAAGAGGAGGAAACTGAAAAAGGACTGTGAGAAGTTGGCCTGATATGTAGTGCTCACTATTCTAGTGATCACTGTGTATCATTCCAAACGACCCTTATTGATGATTGGTTGTAAGTCAACCTTATAGACCAGCTATCCTAGTAGCGTGGATACGAGCAGTCTTAGGCTAAACTCTAGAGGGCGTGTTAAGCCAGCTGTTTACCATCACATATACCCCTTGAACACCAAGTGAAAGGACTCCACACAAGTTGTTATGAAAATAAAAGGATATTTATTTATAACAAGACTACCCTGGCTCTTTATGAGTCAGGGAGCTAAGCACACTACAAAACTCTTAGGAAAATACTTCAGTTGCACAATTTACACAAATGCCCGAGGGGCACGAGAAACCATCTACACTAACAGTGAAATGCGAATGGTTAGAGTCTGGAGGTACTGATTCCGGAGTGTTCCGATCAGTGGGACTAAACGAAAAAGGAACTGGACACTTGTAGAGCGAACCTGCGATGGAGCACCGAGATGCTCGAGTTACCTAGCCCGGAGGCTGCGGCTGCGTGAAGTTCGGCAAGATGTCGGGAGTCCTCGTGTAGTCTCAGGAGCCTGAAATAAGAAGTTGCTGGCAGGCGACCAGTGACGATGTTCAGAGCGATCCAAGCCTGGATCGGTGGTGAAGGAAACCTGAAAGCAGAGGGGACTCAGTTCTCAACCGCTAGCCAGCGATCGTGTGGGTACCAGGGGGGTACCGGCTGAAGTCACCTCGACCAGGTGAGTGGGTGACGTCGGACTCGGCTGTTCCTCGGACCAGGAGGCGCGGCGGCGACCAGGATGGAGGGCGAGCTGTCCCACGAAGGTGTCTGCTGTCGATGATGCTGGGCCCAGGAAGGGGCAGCGGATCTTGGCAGTGGCAACCCAAGCGGGGGAGTCCAGATGGCGTCGGGAGTGGACCAGGAGGGTCCGTGGTACTCCTCTGTTGAAGGGGAGCAAGAGCCAGTCTGGAGCAACCAGACCGGTGATGCAAATAATCTTGGAGCATCGTGAAGAGGGCCACAAGCCGGTCGGCAAGTGGTCGGACAACGCTGGGAACAGCAAGAAGCGGAAGGGCCCCCACGCAGATCTCGTGGATGCTGGGGAGACAGATTTCGATGCTGGAGCTGCTCAGGGTTTTAGGGCTTCTCAAACCCTAGGTGCACTCACTCGAGGGTCCCTCGGTGGGCGTGCTAGATAAGCGTCGTGCAGGTTCTGAAGATAGCCGGTCCCGCAGGTCTCGTCACACCTACGACTCTCAGCTGGGCTGATGAGGTAGGTAAAAGGTCAGAGATGGCAGGGAACTCGGGTCTCGTCGAGCTGGGCAGTCTTGATCCGTAGGAGACGTACAGCAAACCGCAAGCGCTTAGGTGGTGCCTGCTGGTGCAGGGTGGCTACTCCTTAGCCACAAGGGAGAGTCTTCAGAAATAGTCAAGAGTTCCTTTCGTGGAAAGTGGTTCGTGATTCGGAGTTATCCGATTATCTGATTATCCAATTTGGGAAGGGGACTCGCTCCTACCTTTATTCTAAGAAAAGGGGCTGGCCCGTGACTAGGTTCTACCTATGGGTGGAGCCAGGAGGGGGGTGGTTACACCCCTATCCTTTGTCCGGTTTCGCGCCAGCTCAGGGGCTGGTGTGCCCCTGAAACTGGTTTGAGCCGGGCTATGCACAGTGAGCACCGGGGTGCCACTTGCAATCACCTTCCTTTCAGCCCTGCCTACCTGGGATACACAAACCCTGTCTGGGATGGTGCTAACACCGCCCTCGACAGGAAACCCTTTGTCCAAGCTCCCCTTGCTGGAAGGTCCCCCAGCAGCAGGAGGTCAGACTTGTGTCTGGTGGCAGCATCCATTTTGTGATGCTGAGGCTTGAGTCAACTTTAACCGGGGTTCAAGGTTACTTCCATGTCGTGTCCCTCTAAAAGGGGGGAATGCTAACCCCGTCGCCAGGACTGGCGAGGGGTTCGTATTCCCATTCGTATGACACCTTACTCGACATGTGTAGGTGATGTGATGCCAAAGTTAGCAAATAACCGCAAGGATTATAGTGCATTAAAAGTAGTTGGCCCGCGTCACCATGGAACGGCTATTAGGACTTGGTTCCGCAAGCCGTCGACGGGCTCAGCTCGTGCCAGAGCACCGTCCCACATGATTCCCGGCACTCTGCCTTCAGGATTGATAAGGCCTGCTATAGGAGTGACTGATAGGAATCCATGTGTCCATTTTAGGGTTTAGGTGTAGGAATACTACACCTACAGCAACGGGTGATTACACCACGTGGCCCCAGCTGTCGTGCAGCCAGTTGTGTCAGATTTGGGCGGCCATTCCAGGGGTGGCATAGTACATGCTTCAGCCCCTGGTAGGCCCTGGGTACACCGATGCCCTGGATACCTGTGGTATGCTGAGACAGGGACTGACAAGGTGGCCCAGTTCCAATTAGTGGATGCACCTAATGTACATGTGTGTTAATTTCGAGAGAGAACAGCTAGGCTGTGGGTCTGATTGGCAGGCCCACAGCCGGAGAAAGTCGTAAACCAATGAAGCAAAAGCAAAAAATCTGGGTGATCATAGGATTGCAGACCCTACTCTCCTACAAGGACGACCTGGCATATATCCTGGAATCAATAGTTAGGGATAGATGGGAGGCTAGCAAGATCTCGCACTATGAATATGGTGAAGGATGCGGAAAATTATTAGCTTGGAAATTGAAAATGGACATAACACGCAATAGGGTAGCAAAAATACAAAAAGAAGACCAACAGTAGAGCACAGAAGAAAATTAGATTAGGAAGGCGTTTGTAAAATTTTTCGATAATTTGTATTCTGAAGGAACCAAAGCTACTGAAGAGCAGATAAATTCAGTCCTGGAGGAGATAACACTACCAACAGCATCCCAGGAACAAAGAACAGAGCTAAACCAAAAAATCAGCAGGAAGGAAGTATTGGAAGCTATGAAAGAACTAAAAAAAGGTAAGGTGGCAGATCCAGATGCACTCCCATATGAGCTATATATAAACCTGCGAGAAGTACTGGCCACTCCCCTGACAGAACTGCTCAACAAAGTCTTTACAGGGAAAAGAGATCTCCCATCCTCCTGGAATTATGCAATCATTAGTGTCCTACTAAAACCAGGGAAGGACCCTACTAAATACGAGTCTTATAGACCGATCTCACTTTTAAATGCAGACTATAAGGTCTATATGCAAATCTTAGCAAAAAGATTAGGAAAGATCGCGGACTCAGTAGTACATCCAAATCAAAAGGGCTTTATTAAAGGAAGACATATACAGGAACTCACGCACAAACTTATAAGTGCAATTGATGTAGCAATCCAGCATTCAATCTCTTTATCAATTATAACACTGGATGCCGCAAAAGGGTTTGACAGGGTTAGCTGGCCCTTTTTCTGTTTTAACTCTTTTTATTAGAGAGCAGAAGGAGCTGCAATGTAATAAACAACTAGGTCTTTCCAAGGTAAAAGCGCGCTTGCATTGCCCCTCCTAAATAGGGAGGCGATTTGCAAGCCGGCCAGCCACTAGAGCGCTGACCAAGATGGCGCTAAGGAGGTGAGCCTTCCCTAATTCCCACAAGATAGAGTGCAGAAAAATTTTATGGTGCGGGTAAGTGGACAATTCAATGCTTTTCCAGATTTTAAAAACAACTTAATATAAATTTTAAACACAATAGACCCCCCGTTTCTGACCTCACAGCAACAGCAGTTGAAACCGAGATGCGAGCGTCAGGAGTGAGTACTTCTTGTACATAAAATCAGCGCGTAGCGTTTCTGTATCGAGTCTAGGTCTTTCCAAGGTGTAGTACCAGTGCGTCATAACCTTGTATGCCGACTCCTGTTGGGGGATACTACGGAACACCTTGGGAATGTCCCGCCACAGATTTACCTATTGGGCGGGCACAATATCAGCAGCAGATCCTGCTTGCCACCTCTGCTGAAAAGGGTGAGGGGTGGTTCGCTGCGAATGTTGCAGAACGTGGTATGTGCGAGATATTAATCCCCTAGAATTGTCAAATGACCGCACCAACTGTTCGAACGGAGTAAGGGCCAGGGTAGCCACTTGCGTCAGCGAGGATGTCTGTACCCAATGCCAGAGTTGGGCATACTGAAACCGTGCCCCTCATCCAGCTGATATTTTTTCAAAAGTTTTAAGAGAGCCCCCTATAAAAAGGTCCTGAATTGTCCTACAGCCCCCTTCTGTCCAGTCCACGAAGTAGGGCGTATGAAGAGCCGGCAGAAAGTGAGCATTACGAGCAATGGGAGTATAAGGGGACGGAAAAGACGTGAGACCTTTGCGCACTGCTACTTTATCCCATATCTCAAGAACAGTCTTGGTGGGAACTGCCAGATAGGCGCTACGAGAGCGTGCCTCCCGTGGAAGCCATGCTAGGTCCCAGATGGGGCGACAAGTCACCGCCCGGTCCATATGGAACCAGACTTTCTCGCTTTCTCATGCCATCCATTCCGAGTTGAAACGAAGGTGAGAAGCCCAATAATACTCAAGTAGGTTGGGGCACCCCAGTCCCCCTCTGTCACGCGGAAGCATAAGGAGTTTGTTAGAAAAGCATGTTTTTTTCCCTCCCCATACAGATCCGTTGAGCTCTCGCTGGAGGCTACAGATTTGGTGCTCCGGAATGGGCATGGGCAGCGTCTGAAAAAGGTAAAGTATCTTCGGGAGGATCGACATTTTGATCGTATTTAATCGCCCCAACCAGGAGAGTGACAGAGGCTTCCATGCCCTTAAGTCAGCAATAACCGCAGTCTTGCATTCTTACCAATTTGCTTGGGTCCATGTGGCGAGAGAGGAGGTCAAGTTGAGTCCCAGATATCGAATGGAGCGAGCTGCCCACTGATAGGGAACAAGGGATTGTAACACAGAGACCTCGTCCGCGGGGATCGTAAGGTTTAAAGCCGATGATTTTGTGTGGTTAATCTTAAGCCCCGAAACCGGTTCGTACATTTGGAGCAATTTATGCAAGGCAGGTAAGGAAGCCCGCGGATTAGATAGAGTAAGAAGGAGGTCATCTGCAAACAAAGCTATTTTATGGTCCAGGCCCCCGAGCCTGATGCCATGAATGTCCGGATCTCGCCTGATCAGGATGGCTAAGGGTTCAACCACAAGGGTGAAGAGGAGAGGGGATAGGGGACACCCTTGTCTGTTTCCCCTGTGGATGGAAATGGTCATTGACTCGGATCCTAGCAAGCGGGGAGATGTAAGGAGCCATGATTCTGGCGATCATTTGTGGACCCAGTCCTATTTTCTGCAAGACAGCTCGGAGAAATGACCAGTCAACTCGGTCAAATGCTTTCTCAGCATCGAGCGATAGTAAACAGGCTGGAATGTTCCAATGGTGGGCCTTCCCTACTAGATGCGCCATACGGTGAACATTATCCACCCCTTGGCGTTGGTGGATAAAGCCCACCCGATCTGGTTCTATGAGGCCTGGAAGGTGGATGCTGAGGCGTTTACCTAGTATTTTAGTGTACAGCTTAAGATCTGTAATTAAAAGCGCAATGGGGCGGAATGAAGAGCAGAGCGCAGGATCTTTCCTGGGCTTGGGAATTAGAGCAATTTCTGCCATTGTCATATCTGTGGAAGGACCCAACTGATCCGAGAAAGAGTTGAAAAGGCGGAGAATGTAAGACTGTATTTGCGGTAGGAAGGCACGATAAAACGAGACCGGGAGGCCGTCTGGGCCCAGAGTTTTGCCCAAGGGAAGATCTTTTAAAGCTCCAGTAAGTTCCTCCAGGGTGATAGGTTCTTTCATTAATTGTGAATGGTACTTGCTAATCGGGGCCCATTCACTGGCCTCCAGGGCAGCCAGGATCTGGTCTGGATCAGACGACTCCCTGGCATACAGGGACGAATAGTAATTCATGAACGCCTGAAGTTTAGCCGCCTCAGTGGTGGCCTAGGTGCCATGGTCCAGCTTAATTTTGGCAATGTGGGTCTTAGCTGCTCGCACCAGCACTGTGCCCACCTTGTCTCCCCCCTCATAAAATCGCTGCTTCAAAGTTAAGAGAGCGTGCTCGGCCTTCTTAGTTTTGTGTGCCCGGAGCTGGCCGTGGAGCAAGGCTAAGCGCCTCTTGTGCACTGCCAATTGACGTTCATGGTCCAGCCTCTCCAGCATCTTAGTATCGTGGGAGAGTTTGTCCTCGAACAGGCGTGCCTCCCTGGCCCGAGCTATAGCTGTAGAGGTAAGAGTGCCACAAATCGTGGCCTTGAACGTGTCCCAGACCACTGGGAGAGGGGTCTCCGGGAGGTCGTTGATCTCAAAATAAGATGTGATGGTGTCCCGAATTTCTTTCGCGTCTACGGGGTCTCTGAGAACATGAAGGGGGAACCGCCATCGTGAAGGGCGTTTGTGAAGGGAGATGCTATCATGGATAAGAAGCTCCACATGCGCGTGATCAAAAATTGTGATATCACACAGCGTGTCCTTAACTAGGGAGTGTGAGACAAAAAGGTGATCAGTACGCGAGTAGGAGCGGTGGACATGAGAATAATAAGAGTAATCGCGTGCGTCCGGCGAATGATATCGCCAGATATCTACCAGGCCTAGTGCAGTTAATTGCTTCTTTAAGGCAGCTGACATGGCCCCGCCCAATGAAAAGTGCCCTCACTACGGTCCAGCTTCGCTTCCAATACTAGGTTAAAGTCACCCCCTAAGATAAGACCCGGGTCGTCATGTGTTATGTACTTGCGTAACTGCCCCCACAGAAATGGCTCTTGGGACTGGTTTGGTGGATAAGTGTTGCATAGCGTGAGGACACAGTGTCCGATCTTGACCGTCGCTTTGAGGAATCTACCATCTTTACTACAAATTGTTGTGGAGTATCCCTGGTGGATTCCAGGCTGACAAAGGATTGCTACTCCTGCGGTCTTGGTTGAGGCCGAGGCCCAGAATCGAAGAGGGTATCGGGGGTGAGACATACGGGGGGTGTCTTCGCACAAAAGGTGAGTTTCTTGCAGGAAGGTAATGTCTGGGTTTTGCAATAGGAGATAGCGCCAAATTTGGCGGCGCTTATTGGGGGCGTTAAGCCTCTTTACATTAAGGGAGAGGAGCTTCAAGCAAGGTACTGAGGTCATAATGTCAGCATGTCAGGGGTGAACGCTAGCACAAGCTGTGGGGTGAGGACTGGATACCAGGCGGTCTGGCTTCCCCCCGGTCGTGCGGCTAAGAATATCAAGGCGTGCGCAATCGCCGCAAAGCATTGGAAGAACCCATCGGGAGTCCCAAGAGCCATTGGGTCTGCCCCCCTGCCCAGGGAAGGAGTAAGATAGGAGAGAGGGGAATAGGAGAAAGGAAAGATGTGAAAAGGCAAAAACATAACCACGACCAACATGGCCAGCTAAGTCTATTCCAGACCAGGCAGCGGCCAGGCACATGGCACGGGCCATCCTGAAGATGTCACTCTCCAAGGAATAGAAGTGGGGGTAGGTCATACTGAGACTTCATCACCATCGGGAGCAGAACCCGGCTTGCCGCCGGGACGTGGCGCCGGCACAGAAAAGGTCACATCCAGTGTGCATCTTCGGGGGAGAGGACGTTAATCCTAATTCCGCGGGAGACTAATTCGAAGAAATAGAAGCAGGTCATCTGCATCACTGTGAGAGTGCATTGTATATTCATTTAGGAGGCGACTGAGAGCTTGTAGGTGAATGTCCACCCTCTAAGGAGCGAATGTGCTGTATGATGTCTTGTTTCTCTTGCGATGATGTGTAGATGCCGCGTTGCGTGGGGCGCCCGGAGAGAGACACTGTAGACCACAAGGGTTTTATCGGTTCACAGGCTTTGGGGCCCAAGCGCGAGGGGCTCGACGGTGGAGAATCTGGGATCTGGAGCAGTTAAGCTGCTTCGCGGAAGGACCGCAGTACCCAGCGCTGGGCTTCCCACTGAAAAATAAGTGCAAATGGATGGCCCCACTGGTAGCAAATACCCAGTTCAGGTAGCTTATCGGTTATAGGCCGGAAGGCTCTGCGGCGACAGAGCGTCGCGGGTGCAAGATCCTGAAACAGCTGGATGGGAGTGCCCTTAAAGGAGAGATTTGGCTTATCACGGGCTGCTTTGAGGATAGCTTCCTTCTCCGTATAAAAGTGGACCCGTGTCAGAATGTCTGGTATGAGGCTGGATTTTCCAGAAGGGCCCGACACTCGGTGCGCTTGGTCCAGTGCTGGCGGCGAAGCATCCTCGTCCCCTCTAATATCCTGGAGCAGCTTGGCCACAAAGGTCATGATGTCGGCACCTTCTGCACCAATAGGGATACCTCGCAAACGCAGTTTGTTGCGACGTCCCCTATTTTCCAAGTCCTCCTGTTTGACCTGCAGCTCAATATGTTGCTCCTCTAAGGTGGCCAGGCGCTGCCAAAGATGTTCTTGATCCTCCAAACGGGCGTCAAGTGTCTTTTCCAGATCATCCACTCACCCCCCAATTTCCACTACGTCCCTCCGGAGCTCCTTGACACAGGACTGGACCTCTGTTCTAAGGGATCCGATTTCAGATTTGAGTTTGTGCATAAAAGTGGCCATAAAAGATTGTGTAACAGGCTCAGAGGATGATCCAGCCGCCATTGCCATATCTGCTGCTGCGGTGGTACCCGGCTTATTCCACAGAGCCGTAACCAGGTTGTCTTTTGGAGCTGCAGAGGGTTCTTTCCCGGTCCATGAGCGGGTCATGGCCCCAGGCTAACGTACCTATTCCACAGACGCTGCAAGGTCCTGCCGAAGTGAGTAGATCCCGCTACCCAGACAGGGTGCCAGTGGGGTGTAATCCAACTCAGGTTGTGCAGCGTAGTAACAACCCCCAAATCTCCCCAAAGGCGCGCCTGGGCTGGTAGGGAGACGTGGCTTAATGGCCAGTTCGGCCGCCAAGAGAACCCAATGGCACCATTATCCTGTAACGTCCTCAGGATAAAGCCCTACTCCAGGAAGAGAGCGGCACTGGCAGGTGACAGGAACCGCTACAGAGGCACTGTCACGGACCATATGTATCCCGCTATCTCCAAGGCCTAACGAGCGGCTACACTCCAATGAGGCAGGCACAACCCAATCTCAGCACTCACGCATCTCGGGTCATCACCCCGGCACTGGCAGTCTTCTGGCAGGGGGCCGCTGTATAGGGTCAGGACTCCCTCCAAGCGCCTCGAGCAGAAAAAAAGCACAAAATGGCAGCCACGGCCTTCCCCGCCTCTGCTGCTTAAGGTCCCATGGTTCCCCGACGATCAGAGCAGCGCAGTAGGGGCACAGGTGGGAAGTATCACTCCCCAGTCAAGGTGCACACCAGGGAAGTTGAAGGTCCAGTCACACCCACCGCAATGCCACCTGGGGATCAAAGGCTCAGAGAGGCCGGATTTATGTGTGCGCCTGAGCTCTACAGCAAAATGACACTTGGAAGCAAAGAACCTCCACCCAATCGTCTACCTGCTGCATGTCCTCGGATAGGGGGACCCGGATACTATGGGGTGCCACCACTCAGAGCCGGGCTGCAGTCCGCCAGAGTCCAAGTCCCCGTCAACAGCGGCGGGAAAAAGCGCCACCTGGCACAACGCTCCCCCAGCAGCAGTGCTTGCGCACCCCCAGCCCGGTACCTTCATGGCTTAAACTGTGGGTTTGGTGGTCCAGGACGCCGCTCCAGCAGTAAAAGGCTGCAGGCAGGGTCCGCTGAACAAGGCCAAAGTTCGCCCTGGGCACCTCCGGCAAAGAGAAGGCAAGATGGCGGCCGCGGTCCTCCCCGCCTCCGCGGCCCGGGGCTTCACCGACACCCGGCTAGTCTCAGTTGGGCAGCAGGGGCGCCGCACCACACCTCCAGCAACGAGGAGCTTCACCCAAGTGCCCAGCCTCTGCAGGACATCAGGTGGAAGGACCCGGGGGCCCCAGGGTGCTACCACTCAGGACCAGGCCGCAGTCCGCCAGAGAGTCCGATCCCCAAAGAGCAGCAGCGGGAAAAAGCGCCCCCCTGGCACGGCGTTCCCCCAGCAGCGGCGTCTGAGCACCCCCAGCCCGGTACCTTCAGGGGTCTATCCGTGGCTCGGGTGGTGCAGAGCGCCGCCCCAGCATTGAAGGGCCGCAGCCGGGAGTACACAAATCAAGGCCGGATTTCACCCGGAGCACCCCAGGCAGAGGGCATCAAGATGGCGGTCTTCCCCGCCTCCGCAGCCCGGGGCTCCACCGGCACTCAGCCGATCTCGGCAGGGCAGTAGAGGTGCCGCACCACCTCGCAGCTCCCCAGTGCCCCACGCAGCGTTCTCCGCAGCCCCCTGGTCCAGAAAAGCGGGACTCAGCACCGGAGCGCGCTGGGTGCAGGCACACAAAATGGCGGGCGCGCCCTCTTGGATCAGGGTCCCGTCGCCATCGCAGCGGTCACGTCTGTCTCTTGTTCTTCAGAGGTCTGGACCTCCCAGAAGCTGCCCTGGTGATTCCGCTCTCAGGGCATCCCCAAGCAGAGTGTCCCCGGGGCCGCTGTGCCGGTAATAAGTGCTGATCAAACCGGCGGTGGCCTGGAGCTCCGATGGCGTGTGTCTCACTCCATCCGCTGCGAGACCACGCCCCCAGCTGGCCCTTTTTAAATGCAACCCTTGCCAAATTTAACCTGGGTGACACGTTTCAGAGCGCAATTAAACAGATTTATAAAGGTCCTTCAGCTAAGGTTCTAGTGAACGAAAACTTAGATAAAATAACGATAAAAAGGGGTACAAGACAAGAGTGCCTGCAATCCCCGCTACTTTTCAACCTGTGCCTATTAAGGAAAGAGAAGGAAATAATACCATTCAAATACCAGGGCTGGGAGAAGAAGTTTGCACTATTTGAGGCCGACCTGATGGTGTTTACCAGCAACCTAACGGCCTCACTCCCAAAAATTGAAGACATTTTGGAAAATTATGGAAATGTGTCAGGTTATCTAGCAAATCAATCAAAGACTGAAATTCTAGAATAGAACAACGACTCTGACGACTCAAAAGTAAAAGAAAAAATAAAATACAGACATAGAGGCAACAGCGAGCCTGAATTTTCAAGAGGATCCATAAAGAAGTGAAGAAACTACTAAAAGTATGGGGGGGTCTACCACTGACCTTTATAGGGAGATCAAATATAATTATAATGGCAATACACCCAAAATGTACATATTTGTTCAGCACCACCCCATTGGAATTCAGAATAGACCAGATAAAAAAACGTCAAGGAGAGCTCAGTAGTTTTATCTGGGCCGCTAAAGGGGCAAGGATTGCCTGGAAGAAGATTAGGAGGAATAAGGCACAAGGAGGGATTGCTAGCCCAGATATCCTGCACTATTGTAGAGCGTTCCAATTTAGAAATATCAGGAAGCTGCTAGGAAGCATTGAAGTATATCCTATATATTTGAAGGCGGCAGTTAATAAGGAAGGAAGCCACTATCTATACAAATTTGGTCACCCCAAGTATTTCAAGAAAATAAAACTAAAGACCCTGAAGGCGGCAGCAAAACTCTGGTACCAAATGAGAAGAACACTTAAAATGTTGTATTATAGGAAGTACGCACCAATCTGGGACTCACCTGGAACCCCAGAACGTTTAAAAGACAGATTAGCAAACCCCTTGAGGGAAAACAACATTACAAGATGGGGCGAGCTAGTGGTACAAAACTCTGAGTGGGAAGTCCTGAATTAAATGACTAAGGGCACAATTTCGAGATTTAAGTACTACCAACTAACCAGCTGGTGTTGGGTTTGTCGAACCACTCACCTGAAAATCAGGTAGTTGGCAGGGGCGATGATGAAGACTTTTCCCAAACCTGTCCAGACTATTTCTCAACCTCACTGACTACGACAGTGATGTTGGCAAATACTCCAAAAGGGAAGGGGATTGGGATGACTAACAACACGAAAAGAGAGAAGACACTGCAACTTCACTCCTGGACCAGCCGGGTTCTTACATAGGAAGTCACTCGCGTTCTTTTTGCGCTGGAAGAAGAAACAATAAACACACCCCTTCTATTATACCAACAAGGCAACTAGATGGAAGCAAATATTCTTTTGGGATAAGTATGGGAACCACCTGCAAGATCGCTAAATACCAGCCCGAAAAGATATGTCTTTCTTCAGCAATTGGATTCAGGAAAGTCTACTCTCTCTTAAAAGACTGTAATGAAGAGGGATAAGACCATCACTTCTCACTAAGCGTTATTCTGAATGTAGAGAAGTAAAGGCAGACTGTACTTCAGCTCACCTTAGACACTGTGGACGAACAATCAAATGGGATGCACAGCAGAATGAGTAATCTTCAGGAGTTGACCTTTGCCCCTATATCATAAGGTTATACTGGTGTCCGGAAAAGGTTATACTTGTATCCATAAATAACATAACAAAAATGTATTGCCCCAAAAGGAGAATAGACAAAATTGGCTAAAGGTCTTTTCAAACGCACAATACTACAACATGAAATGGACAATACAATGATCGCGTTCTCTCATAACACCCAACTTCTGTGTTGTCACTGCTGCAAGCGCTAATTCACAATTCTTTGGAAAGCACTAAATAATATCTCTAAAACAAGCGCAATAAAACACACTGTGTTGTCACTGCTACGAGCGCAAATTAACAAGTCTTTGGAAAGCGCCAAATGGTATTTCTAAAACAAGCGCGATATTCTCAGGAACAAGGAGCATTAAACAAACATGTTCTCAATAGCGCTGTTCAATCAAAACAAGAGGAGCTAAAGAGGGGAAACGTGCCAGAACGCCCTCCAATCAACAATAGTTTCAACACAAAAAGTACTGGCACCCAGTAGCAAATATTTATTTTTGTTCTGGAATGGGTGGAGGGAGTGTGCTTTATCACAAACCACCAGCGCTCATTATATTATATAGTATCGCCCCATCCAGTATGCTACAAAATTATAAATTGTGTAAGTCAGTAAAGAAGGAGAAAACAAAAGAAGTGTGAAGTCAGTCCACAGATTGATAAGCTCTACACAAACCCTCAGTCATGAAAAAAGAGGTGAAAAAATGTGTAAAGAGAGAGAGAGTACCTCACGTGCGCACCACCAGAGGAGCTACTGGTTGGTTCTCACCAGCTTGCCCACGTCTATTTCATCATTGGTAACTCTCTCTCAAGAAAAGTGTGCAGTGTCCAGTGAGAAAAAAACACATAACACAAGACGGTCTAGTGTGAAAACAAAGAAACACACAAACTGTGCGAACAAAGACAGTGAAAAAAGGGGGGTTTTAGACTCTCAAATATTTGTTTATTCTGGTTAGGAGTCTATCCCACTGTTTAAAAACACAGCATGTTGCATACCTTGGTAATGACGGCCAACATGTTTCATTGCCAGTTAATTTGTGGCAAATTCATCAGGGCAAGAAGGGGTCAAGGATCACCTTCTCTGGACACACACCTTTAAAACGGACTGACAAACACAAAAAGACAACATACAGCTTGATTAGTTCAACGGGAGATATATTCACAGTGCATCCCAGAGATGGTTAGGATTATGAGCTCAGATCCATTACCTAGTTGGAGCTATGGGCCCGCATACCAGCCACCAACCAGTCGCAGGGGCGTTCTAACCTCTTTACTTTCGCCTTCCTCCTCTGCAAAGCACGACCGTTGTTAGTGCCTGCATCTGTGAAAAAAGTATATCGATCATATATACCTAACAGGTCACGGTCCCTGATATATTGTCATTCATTGCTCCTAAGGCTCTCATGTATGCTTCACCCAACGGGTTGTAAGCTCCACTCGACCACGCACACTGGCGGTGATTCACACATATATATCCTGTGCCTACAGGGGACCCAACTCGTCACTGGATATTCCTATGCCCCCGAACTAGCTTAAAAGCATCCCTCCAACTCGTGCCATGCTCGCAATAGGCTCAGGTTCTACATACCAAAACAACCACGCATCGCTCGAAATGCGGGCAGCATTCTCTCAGCGTCTCGTACACCCCCAGCTTACCCTGTATCTTTACACCGCATTTCCTAAGACCTCCTAGATACGAGACTGAGAACCATGGAGTCTCGCGAGATGGGGCTAGAGACGATTTGAAAACAGACACAGGCGGGCTGTAACTCGTTCCAGTGCTGAGTTACCGCCTGGGTGTAAAGTTACAGGGTAAGCTGGGGGTGTACGAGACGCTGAGAGAATGCTGCCCGCATTTCGAGCGATGCGTGGTTGTTTCGGTATGTAGAACCTGAGCCTATTGTGAGCATGGCACGAGTTGGAGGGATGCTTTTAAGCTAGTTCGGGGGCATAGGAATATCCAGTGACGAGTTGGGTCCCCTGTAGGCACAGGATATATATGCGTGAATCACCGCCAGTGTGCGTGGTCGAGTGGAGCTTACAACCCGTTGGGTGAAGCATACATGAGAGCCTTAGGAGTAATGAATGACAATATATCAGGGACCGTGCCCTGTTAGGTATATATGATCTATATACTTTTTTCACAGACGCAGGCACTAACAACGGTCGTGCTTTGCAGAGCAGGAAGGCGAAAGTAAAGAGGTTAGAACGCCCCTGCGACTGGTTTGTGGCTGGTATGCGGGCCCATAGCTCCAACTAGGTAATGGATCTGAGCTCATAATCCTAACCATCTCTGGGATGCACTGTGAATATATCTCCCGTTGAACTAATCAAGCTGTATGTTGTCTTTTTGTGTTTGTCAGTCCGTTTTAAAGGTGTGTGTCCAGAGAAGGTGATCCTTGACCCCTTTTTGCCCTGATGAATTTGCCACAAATTAACTGGCAATGAAACATGTTGGCCATCATTACCAAGGTATGTAACATGCTGTGTTTTTAAACAGTGGGATAGACTCCTAACCAGAATAAACAAATATTTGAGAGTCTAAAACCCCCATTTTTTCACTGTCTTTGTTCGCACAGCTTGTGTGTTTCTTTGTTTTCACACTACACCGTCTTGTGTTATGTGTTTTTTTCTCACTGGACACTGCACACTTTTCTTGAGAGAGAGTTACCAATGATGAAATAGACGTGGGCAAGCTGGTGAGAACCAACCAGTAGCTCCTCTGGTGGTGCGCACGTGAGGTACTCTCTCTCTCTTTACACATTTTTTCACCTCTTTTTTCATGACTGAGGGTTTGTGTAGAGCTTATCAATCTGTGGACTGACTTCACACTTCTTTTGTTTTCTCCTTCTTTACTGACTTACACAATTTTTTATTTTGTAGCATACTGGATGGGGCGATACTATATAATATAATGAGCGCTGGTGGTTTGTGATAAAGCACACTCCCTCCACCCATTCCAGAACAAAAATAAATATTTGCTACTGGGTGTCAGTACTTTTTGTGTTGAAACTATTGTTGATTGGAGGGCGTTCTGGCACGTTTCCCCTCTTTAGCTCCTCTTGTTTTGATTGAATACGTAGAACGGCGGATCAGCCGTGAGAGATTACACTACATGTGTTTTTTTAAAAAATTTCTGTCAACATCAGCTGATTTGTTCTTGTTTCGGGACTGTGCTCACTCTCTGTAGACCTCAGTATAGATTCACTGTTGGTCTTTGTTGGTGCTTGCAGCTGTGAAAATTTCCCTTTTTCTATCGCCCCACTTTTTTCAGACTATAGGACTGGGGGGAGTAAAGTGTGTAAAATATGGATCGAAATTGTCTTGCATTTACGGATGACCAGATCGCGGCCATTTTGTCTGGCCCCTCACTCTTTCCTGATTCATCCCTATCTAGTACACTCTCCGCTAGAGAAGAATGGGAGAAGTTAAGTGGCTTAAAGAAACGGCAGGTGAGGGTGGCATTACACGGGGCCCTAATGACCGAATATTATCGGGCAGGGGCTGCTCCTGCTAGTTTATTGGTCAGGATCGAACCGAGAATTTTCTAGAAGATAAGCAATTCCGGGTCGATTGGAGTTTCATCGCAAATAAATGCACACGGAATTGGCTTATCCTAATTATTCAGGCGGCCAAAAGGCTGAGTGATGCCTTATTGAAGGAGATTATTGATCTAGAGGAAGTAATAAAAAATGATACAACTCTCACTGATACTAAAGATCATCTACAGAGAATACAAGATGATTTGACCGAATATAAAAACTACATGGTCAATCAAAAAATTAAGGAACTCAAAAGAAATTTGGAGAGGTACACACATGAGTGGGCTTTCCCTTATGTGGATGATAAATATTACCAGGCTAGCAGTGAGAACATTCCTCCAGCGAGATATCAGAGAGGGGGGCGTCAACAGCCTAGGAGAACACCTGGTAACTGGACCTTTGATAATACCTCCAGTGAGGATGATGAGGCCTCTCTACCCACACCCCAGGGGAAGGTCAGATTCAATCTGGAACCACAGGCTAATCAAGAACTTGGTTCCCTGATCCGTTCTTTTTTGGGCCAGGCTCAACAAGGCAACAGAGGGGGAGGTCAAAGGGGACGGGGCAGAGCCAGACAGAACCAATCTCAGAACTGGCAAATGTTTTCCCCGCGCCAAACTCGCAGTCGAGGCCGAGCCCCGATGTAAATAACATTGTTGGGAACCTCTCTGAGCATGAGCTAACAGCAGGCCAACTAAAAGTACTGAATCGTGGTCTTGGGTATGTTCCGACTCCCAAACATGATTCTTTTAAATGCCGGACTGAACTCCATGAAGTGGTGAGAAAAATTAAGATCAAAAAATTCTTTGCGAACAAAGAACAGATTCCTACCTCAGTTTTTTCAACGGATTTACACCGTCCCTCCCAGTTCTGCCCACCACTATCCTCAGTGGGCCCTGAGGTGGCAGTTTTTGAGAATAAGGTTTTGAATGAGATTAAATTACTTGAGGAATCTCAACATATCAACACGTTTAATAACATGAGCAAATTGGATTGGGCTGCAGTGAAATCATTGCAGGATAACGCTGCACTGACCATCAAATCTGCTGATAAAGGGGGCGCTGTGGTCCTTATGAATACCAGCGACTACGAGGCGGAAGTTCTGGGGTTGTTGAGTGACAGGAGGAACTATTGTCCTCTTGCACGTGACCCCACGGCTGAATTGCTACAACAGATTACCATCATTGTGGCACAGGCGCGGGAGAAGAAATGGATCACTGCTAAAGAGGCAGAGTTTCTTGTCAACGTCCACCCCAGGATACCGGCATTCTATGTTCTGCCGAAGATCCATAAGGCCCAGCGTCCACCCCCTGACCGCCCGATTGTGTCAGGAATCTCCTCGGTACTTGAGCCCCTTTCACAGTTTGCTGATTTCTTCCTCAGGGAGTCTGTAATCAACCAACGGTCATATGTTCAGGATACAACTGATATCCTGAACATCATCAACGAAATGGACTTTGACCCTTCTCAGCAGTTACTTGTGACCATTGACATCGAGTCCTTGTATACTAGCATACCCCAGGACGCGACGCTGGTGGCAGCAGCTCGCGCCCTGGGGGCTCAGGAGTGGTTCTACGACACTCCCCAGTCTTTTGTTATGCAATGTGTGGAGTTGGCCCTTACTCGTAACTACTTCTGCCACAAAGATGCCCTGTATTTACAAACCTCTGGGACATCTATGGGCGCTACTTTTGCGCCGCGCCTGGCATGTATTTATGTCGGCCAATTCGAGGAACATTACCTTGACCATTCTTCCAATCCCTTCCAGGGGCACATTTGCCTCTGGAAGAGATATATAGACGATGTTCTATGTATCTGGACGGGCACTCAACAACGCCTTTGTGAATTTCTGGAATGGTTAAATTCGCTCGACACCTGTTTAAATTTCACCTGGCAGATCAGTAGAGAAACGGCAACGTACCTTGATCTTGACATCACTGTGGTCAATGATAGACTCAGCACCAGCGTTCATCATAAGCCTACTGACAAAAACTCCTTATTGCATTACCAGTCGTATCACCCTAGAGCTCTAAGGGATAACCTTCCGGTTGGCCAGTTTCTGAGATATCGCAGGAATTGTTCTTCTACAACAGACTACCTGCATCAATCGGAAGTTTTGAGCATGAAATTGGCCCAACGTGCTTACCCTAAGAAAATCATCACTAGAGCTCGTAAAAGGGCCCACAATACACCTAGGGAGGCCCTGCTTGAGAGGAACAAAAAGGAAGCAAGGGAGAGCCTGCCAGTAGTCCTGACGTTTGACCCTTTGTCTAACAAGATCAGACAAATAATAAAGAGACACTGGTCACTGCTATCAACTAGTGACTTTTAGATGCCCCAGCCCAGATTTGCATTTAAAAGGACGCAAAACTTGAAGGACAGACTAGTGCACACGAGACCTGTTCATGGTAAGAAGAGTGTAAGCCTTCCCCCAGGACATCATCCCTGTGGTAGTTGCTCAGTGTGTGGACTGACGGAGAAAACAACTGAAATTACACTGGGTAGTGGGAGAACCTGGTTTCTCCGTCAGTTTACCAATTGCAATACATGCCATGTAATATACAGACTGACATGCCCGTGTGGTTTACACTATATTGGTTTAACATCTAGAAAGGTCAAGGTACGCATACAGGAACATCTGAGCACGATTAGGGCCGGCAAGCTCACTACACGCTTGGTACAACATTATCGTGACCAGCAACATCACTTCAAATCTTTAAAATGGGTCATTTTGGAGAAAGTTTTTGGCGACAGTGGCGAAATAGACAAAAGATTGGCTGTGAAGGAAGCTCGCTGGATCTACTCAGAGAAGGGGGATACTATCGGTCTTAATGACCAAATTGAGTGGAACAAAGTGAGCAGATAGGTGGTCATTTGTAATTCTAGTATAACATCATGCAAATATGACCCTACTACCTGTGTCAATCCCTGCCTTTCTATGTGTGGCATATCAAGTGCAGCCTAACACATAAATGGTCTAGCCTTATGATCCGATGCGATTAATCTGGGGACTATGATTTCCCCTATGTGGTCTCCTCTGGGCACTGAGGATAAGTCACTGTCGATTGTTGAGGCCGCCTTTTGTAATCTAGTATGGTGTCCCCGATTGCGTCCTTAAACCAGAGAGTTAGCTGTGTGTTTTGCAGTCTGGAGGATACTTGATTGAAAGAAACTTGAGCTGACTACACTCTTCTGGACCCAACATACTGTTAAGATGGCTGCCCGTTTTTTTTCATACTATGGTAGATATTGGAATATATCCTTGGCATATGAGTTTTCAGCCCGATTAATGCGGGTGAGCTGGTAGGTCAAAATATGTACCCTTAATGACCTTCCTGTATCTGGGAATTATCTTTTCAACAGGGTCTACACTAGTTGTAAATAGGACCTGACACAGTTCTAAGATGGCCGCCGCATTTCCTAAGACCTCCTAGATACGAGACTGAGAACCATGGAGTCTCGCGAGATGGGGCTAGAGACGATTTGAAAACAGACACAGGCGGGCTGTAACTCGTTCCAGTGCTGAGTTACCGCCTGGGTGTAAAGTTACAGGGTAAGCTGGGGGTGTATGAGACGCTGAGAGAATGCTGCCCGCATTTCGAGCGATGCGTGGTTGTTTCGGTATGTAGAACCTGAGCCTATTGCGAGCATGGCACGAGTTGGAGGGATGCTTTTAAGCTAGTTCGGGGGCATAGGAATATCCAGTGACGAGTTGGGTCCCCTGTAGGCACAGGATATATATGTGTGAATCACCGCCAGTGTGCGTGGTCGAGTGGAGCTTACAACCCGTTGGGTGAAGCATACATGAGAGCCTTAGGAGCAATGAATGACAATATATCAGGGACCGTGCCCTGTTAGGTATATATGATCGATCTACTTTTTTCACAGACGCAGGCACTAACAACGGTCGTGCTTTGCAGAGCACGAAGGCGAAAGTAAAGAGGTTAGAACGCCCCTGCGACTGGTTGATGGCTGGTATGCGGGCCCATAGCTCCAACTAGGTAATGGATCTGAGCTCATAATCCTAACCATCTCTGGGATGCACTGTGAATATATCTCCCGTTGAACTAATCAAGCTGTATGTTGTCTTTTTGTGTTTGTCAGTCCGTTTTAAAGGTGTGTGTCCAGAGAAGGTGATCCTTGACCCCTTCTTGCCCTGATGAATTTGCCACAAATTAACTGGCAATGAAACATGTTGGCCGTCATTACCAAGGTATGCAACATGCTGTGTTTTTAAACAGTGGGATAGACTCCTAACCAGAATAAACAAATATTTGAGAGTCTAAAACCCCCCTTTTTTCACTGTCTTTGTTCGCACAGTTTGTGTGTTTCTTTGTTTTCACACTACACCGTCTTGTGTTATGTGCTTTTTCTCACTGGACACTGCACTCAATAGCGCTGTGTCAGCTTTTATGACAGTTTGTAATGAGTCCAGTTTTCAAAACAAAAAGGACAAGGAACCCGATGCAGAAGCGTCCTCGGGACTGAGCTCTTGAGCGGGCGTGTTGCTGCTTCAATGTAGCCGGCTCTTCGTTTGTTGCTTCTTATCCGACGACACTCGGCGACCTCTCTTGTGGGGCTGAATTAACGAAGTCAAGCAAAGCGGAACAGCCTCGCGGGTATTTATTGCCGCAGTAGGACGTTTTCCAGGTGCACGCTTCATCGGCTGGTTTCCTAGCAACCAGCAACAGCGTCTCTACCGCACGTGTATTTTTAGCGGGTGCAAGGTGGGAAACATGCAAAAAGGAGAAGCATTGACTGCTTGCCCAAAACACAATAATAAACTAAAGAAAATAAAGTCACAACCAAAGACAATTTAACAGGCTCGTTCGGGAACCTGAGGGAGACAAACATGATTACAATAGTTAAGCAATGTAGGCGCACAAATTACACAATTAGGAAACCCCGTGAAACCACAAGCTTGTTGCTTCCTGACAGGTGGATTAAAAATCAGAAAGATAGTCAAGATGGAAATGGGAAAGTAGAAGAAATGCTACAGGGGAACAAGATCAGCAAAAAAGAAAACATCATACTGGTAGTGGGCATTAATACAAGGAGGGGAGGAAGACTACAAAATTCCAGGCAAGATTTGGGGAAGAGTACTGCCGGAGCTGGATATCCAACATGAATGGCAAGTATCTATGGCTACTTGTTGGAAAATGGTGAAATCTGCACCTCTGAGGAGGAATCATTTATTCACCACCCACAGAGCGTACTGGACGCCAAAGAGGCTCTGAAAGACCAACAGCCAAAGGGGGAGAAACTGCCCCAAGTGCGGAGAAGCCGGTGCAGATGACTTACACATGTTTCGGCAGTGTCCCTAACTCAAGGGATTTTGGAAGGAGATGGGTAAGAACTTGTCTAAACTGCTGGGACAACAGGTGGAGGTGAGTATAGACTTGGTTATTTTTGGGATAGGCCAACATGAGTTAACTATACCTAAGCTGAGTAAAGACCAGGAGAATATTCTCTTTATACTGATACTTCTAGCAAGAAGGGAAAGATGCATTAAGTGGGTGAAAAGTATACCTCCAACACATAAAGAGTGGCTAGCCTCCATACAAAGAATAATAAACTAGATAGGAACACGGGAAAGAGATATACATTCTGGAGTATCTGGGAAAACTACAACCATATGAATGAAAGAAAGTGGCATGCATGTTATGGTCCAATGATTAGGCAATGCAACTAAAGCTTTCAAGTGGGAACTTGAAGGAGTAGTCAGAGTGACAAGCTCAACCCAGAACCGATATGCACTGGAAGTGGACAAAAAGGGGCTCAAGAACAAAGGGGAAGAAGACATTCTCCACATATACGTTGCGTTTACCCTGAAGAAACCCCTAAAGGTCGGAAGAGAAAGGGTAATGGGCCCCTGACACCGCCAATTCCAAAATATTGCTGAATGAGGACAAAAAAATAAATAAATAAGTGCAGGGGCTCCGACCACATGATTTTAGACAGTGCGTGATATGCTGCTGTCTCTTTATGCTGCACATTGCCAAAGGGAACTACCGTGCTACCAGGAGGAACCGGCAATGGGACTACATGCTGTTGTGCTGGTCTGCTGCCGACTGATTGCCGGGTGGCAAAAGAGGCTGCCACCTTGCATCTGCCCTGATTCTGCTGGCTTGCCTGCCTACACCCTGCTCCCTGCGTGTGCTTCCAAGTGTTCTACAGGGTGCACTGTGCATGCCCCTGCCTCTACTTTCAGTGAGTGGTGGGTGATTAACGCTTAATTGCTTCTAGAACTTTGGGGTCAAAACAAGAGTGAGGTGAGTGCTGCTCAGCCGTCAGATTTGAGAAACAACATGGGCGAGCACAGCTATCTTTCTTGGTGCTTTGAGGCAGCGCGTGGGAAGCCCTGCCTGCTACCCTTGTGGTACTGGTGAAGTCAGATCACTGATGACTAACGTGGAGTGCAAGGCTTCATTTCCCCCCATCAGTGCCCTGCCCAAACAGCAAGCCGTTATCAGGTAAATCTATTCCCTGACCTCCCGATCTAAACGAGTGGACCGACCCTTAAGGAACAGTGCTTGGGGACGGACCATAGTTGTTGCCTCAGGGCAGTGATCCCGTCAAACGCACCCCCATCCTCACACGTTGCCTAGGCATTAGGGAGTGCACCAGGACAGCTCCGTTTTCCCAGCCCTGCCTTTGTTCCCGTAACCAGACAGCAACGGAGCTCCAAAGAGAGAGGGCCCCCGAGGAGGTACACAAGGTACTCTGGGGCCTCCCCTGTTGAGCGGCCCTGGTTGGGCAACAGCAGCGGTCTGGGAGGTCCTGGAGGGCCCTAGATGCGGTCTACTTTACGGCAGCTGCTGGGCCAGTGAAGCTGGGTTGGTCAGCAGCAGCATCACGGGGACGCGGGCCAGCTGTTTTTGCTCACTCCACTGCGGGGGTGGCCAACCAAGGTCTCCCCGCTTAATTTCCCCACCTAAACTCAGCCGTATGTGTGCCTCCCATAGCTGCCCATACCTGGTGGCATTGTCTCTGGTTTCCAGGATGGGGTGAAACCTCAATGGAGGTCCCCAGTGTGTGTAACAGTAGGAAAGGTGTTGAAATAGTAAATTATACTATTCCTTAGTTTAGAGTGCCCCCTACAGCAAGTCGTTGTTATGACTTACGTTGTAATGGTAATGCGATGTAACAACGCGGTCGTTGTAACAACTGCATTGTAATTCCATGCATTGTAACGCATACGATGTGATGGCTGTTTCCCATGCACAGTAATGTTGTCTTTCATGATGTTTTGGCGACGTGTGCAAAATAAGTCTTTATCTTATTTTACTAACTGTGATGTTTTGACAATTGCCTTGATGGCAAAGGGAATATTGGTTTATGTGGTCTATGTTTATATGCAATACAGAAATGTATTGTATAAAATACTGTGTGGAATTTCGTTTGTGGTGTATTTATTGTGCCACTGGTGTGTGTGTGTTGTGCACACGCTTTACACATTGCCTCTGGGATAAGTCTGACTGCTCATGGCAAGCTACCAAGGGGGTGAGTTGGGGTTATCTTGGCTAAACAATTCCCTTACCCAGACTAAAGTGGTGGTTTCTGCCTGGCTTTGGTGCATACCCAAGCCAACCAGAAACCACACTGCTACCAGCCCCAAAGTTATTAGTAAAACAATAAATGCTCTTCCTAGGGAAACTGTGACCTATCTATTACCCCGTCACCACTGTGTAATATATTTGTGTGTGTGCGTGTATGTGTGTGTGTGTGTGTGTAAATGTTGATAAAGTGTTCCTATTAAATTGAAAATAATGTTGATTTACATGTGTTTAAGTTAGTATGATTAAGCTGCAAATTAATCACCTGGGCCTTTCCCTCTTTGCTCTGACATCCATTCTAAAGCTCCTGAAGAAAATCTGGATTTTAAAATTGCATGAACAAGTTTCCTGTTTCATGCTTCTCTTCTGTGCTTTCCTTTTCCTATGATAGATGATATGAATTCATGGCATGGTGTTGTTTTCTTGTACTGAATCGCATGGATTTATCTGGGAAGCCAGGTCAAGATGTTCTCGCCTCTTGCAGTATTCAAGGTTTTCAAAGTAATTTCCCTTTCTTGCAGGGTCAAGGGTGTCATCCTATTATATGTAGTACCATGTTTGCAATGTTGAATGGTTTAATGTCACGTGTGGTTGTTAGCCCAGTCCCATGATCCCATGTCACACCATGTCAAGTGCGTCGTTTTGACTTCTCTGAAGCTATAAAATACAACTTTTCTGGGAGTCTGCCAGACTCACTAGAGAGGTCCTCGGGCCCTTTTACTGGCTCATTTGATTCATACTCAAAGACCTTTTCCTGCTTTCACAGTGATCAGTCTCCATGTCAGACTGTTACCTGGCTTTATCATTAGAAGTTTCCTTGCGTTTGAACTGATTGATATCCAGGCTAGACTTGATGCTGATTTATGTATTTTCTTGGCAGTAGATTGCATGTTGGGCCTCTTGTTGACTATTCTCCCCTGGCATAGCAACGATGCCACTATCTATACCTATGGCGGATTCACCTATGTTAGGACCTCTTGCCCCTGGAGTTCTTTTCATGCATTATGGGGGTTGATTTGACTCGGACTCACTACTTTTTTCCTGTCTGTCATTTAAATAAACCTTAGTGTTTTGACTTTGAATTTTAGACCTTCCTTTTGGGATTCACTTGGCCCCCTCAGATCTTTACATTTACTATATATATATATATTCACAGAAAAAACCATAGGTTTCAGGCACGTTATAGTTAGGAATTAGCATTTAAAAAACCTCAGAAATTCACTGAAAAAACCATAGGTTTCAGGGGTGTTATAGTTAGCTGGACTTTTCACTTGTACAAAACCATTGAAATTCCCCCGTTATAGTTAGTTCAGCTAACTATAACTCGCGCGCCCGCAATGCACTGCTGATGACGTCACATATTACATCACTCATGACATGGTCAGTGACATCACTCATGACATCACTGATGACATCTCAAATGACATCACTGATGACATCACTGATGACATCATCCAGTGAATGTGTGTTTTCTGAAAATTAAATATGTTTTATATACGTATATTTCAAGGTCGATGGAAGAATAAATGGGTATATAAGTGTCTAAATGGATGATTTGTTTTTGAAAAATTGATTGTGTAACTGACTGATTAAGTGTATCATAGTGAATACATGGCTTAGTGAGTAATGTTTAAATATGTAAATATCTGTATCAGTCTCTCACTTTGTGTATAAGTGGCTGCATGGGTTGGTGAGTAGCTACATGGGTGTCTATATAGGTTATTAGTTGTTTTTTTGATTATCAGTCTGAGTGTCTGCATGGTTCGGTGGGGGGTATTACGTAGTGCATAGGTGCATGAATGAGTGACTCACTGTTTGTATGTGTTGAACACAGCATGTGTGCAGGACTGTATGGGTGGATGAGTGTGTGTATGGGTGTGTTAGTGAGTGAATGACTGTCTCAATAGTGTCTTTATGAGTAACTACATATGTTTTAAACTAGTATATGTGACTATTGGTGTATATATGTGAGTATATGTGAGAGTGAGAGATTGAAAGAGTTCCTGTATGAATAAGTATGTGTTTCTATAAGTGATTGTTTAAAAGACTAAGTATGTGTAAGTTTCCGTAGAAGTAAGTATGGTGGTGTGTGTATAACTGTATATGCAAGTAAATGTATGTTTGATTCTTTATTAGCATGAGTGACTATGTGTGTGAGTAACTCTATGGATGAGTGGCATTGTGTAACAGGATGTATAGGTGTATGAGTACATATGATGAGTGAGTACATGTATGAGTGACTGTATAGGACTGTTGGTGAATGAGTGGATGTGTATGTGGATATTAGAATTACTGAAGAGGTTGTTGTAACTGGTATTGGTATGTCCATTGTTTTGAAAATTTTAGTCTCTATTTTTGAATGTGTGTATCAAAGGTTATATTAGGGTGAGAGGAGGTCTGCCACTCTATCACAAGGATGATGTCATCAGTGATGTCATCAGTAATGTCATTTGAGATGTCATCAGTGATGTCATGAGTGATGTCACTGACCATGTCATGAGTGATGTAATATGTGACGTCATCAGCAGTGCATTGCGGGCGCGCGAGTTATAGTTAGCTGAACTAACTATAACGGGGGAATTTCAATGGTTTTGTACAAGTGAAAAGTCCAGCTAACTATAACACCCCTGAAACCTATGGTTTTTTCAGTGAATTTCTGAGGTTTTTTAAATGCTAATTCCTAACTATAACGTGCCTGAAACCTATGGTTTTTTCTGTGAATTTCAAAGGTTTTTTAAATGCTAATTTCTAACTATGCCTACAGAGATAGGACATGTGAAGAAAGAAGAACAAATGCACAGAAAGAAACAAAAGAAGTGCAGAAAGAAGCAACAGAAGTCCTCAAATACGAAGATAAGTGCAGGAAGAAGGATAACGTGCAGAAAGAACAAAAAGAAGAGCAGAAAGAAGCCTTGTTGCAAAATCATCCTGTACCCTCAACTTTTTCAGACGGATACTGGTGGTAACTGAGTCTGACTAACCAGTCCTAGAGCCAGTGCTATGTTAAAAGACACTTAGAATACAGTGAAAACACCTACATACACTAGGGAACATTATGCGTTGGGGTCCCCCTGTGATTAGCATGACCTCCTCTGTAAGCCCCTAGTATATAATAGGGCATGGGGATTAAAACTACCTCTTAAAACAGGCCACAGGGCGTTTTTGCACACGTTAACTCAGGCCCCGTCCCCTCCATTCACCACTGTGTAAACACGCCCTGTGTCCATTTTTAGTTCATTTGAATCCTGAGGGTCCCTAGGGTCCAACTAGCCCACTAGGTACCTCCAGTAAGTGCCACAGAGCTGCGTTGCAGAGAGGTGTAAAAAGTGGCACGGCCTGGACCACCTCTCTGCAATGCAGCTCAGTGGCGCTTACTGGAAGCACTTGGTGGGCTAGTTAGCCCCCAGGGGCCCTCAGTATTGAAGGGAAATTATATCCCCAATTTAAAACGTGCCATAATGCGTGTTTGCACACGTCACCTCAGGCCCCGTCCCCTCCATTCACCACTGTGTAAACGCGCCCTGTGGCTGTTCTAAGTTGAGAGATTAAGTCCCCTTGAATCCTAAGGGTCCCTAGGGTCAAACTAGACCACTAGGTACCTCCAGTAAGCGCCACAGAGCTGCGTTGCAGAGAGGTGTAAAAAGGGGCTTGGCCTCAGAACACCTGGCTGCAGCGCAGCTCCCTGGCGCATACTGGAGATGCCTGTTGGGGGCGCGTTTGCAGAGTGCTGCACGGAGGGGGCATGGCCTCCGGCACGATGCCAGTCTTTTATTTATTTTAGTTTTTTAAGAAGGGGGGCTGTTTGGTTCCCCTTCTTATTCTAATTTATTGGCCCTGATGACCCCATCCCCCAGGGCCGGCCACTGTTTTTTATTATTTTTAAAAAATATATATTTATAGACACACCTAGGACATGCTGGACAAACCGTACGTACCTATCACCATGACGATTTGCGTGATATTCATTAAAAGGCGACTATGCATGCAATGAATCCACGTGGAATGTATTTACACCACTAGTGAAGCTCTGACATGTCTGATGCCCTACCGTGCCTAATCCTGGTAGACACCCTTGTCGTTTATTTATACAAACATGGGTAGCTATTGACGGGCACATTTAATACACATGCACACCAAGCCATTCAAAGGGGATTCGACAAAAATTCGACCAAAACTATGCAAGAAACCCCCCTCACGGTTAATAAAACACACATCCACTGCCGGATGTGTAATACTTTTTATTTTACTCTCTGGAAAGGGGACGAACATCACTTGAGAGTCACAGCGTGCTCCTGACAGAGCCCAATGCTGTGTTACACCCACCATTGCCTGCCGAGTGCCACACACCTCTGTGTTGTATTCCACTAGCTAGTGCATATGCTATGACACTCTCTAGCCCATGTGCACTGTAACACCACCCCGTGAATATGTCATGCCACACTTGTCTTCGCACGGGTTATATTGCCCCATCTAACGTGCCTTTCTCGATGCCTATGTTATAACGCACAGTGCTATGCCATACATATTACAATCTGGGATCCATATCCTTGTCACAGTGCATATGCAACGTTACACTCCCCAGCACATATTTTATATTACAACTTTAGAGACTAGTTAGGTTACACAACACTGCCCTGTGCATATTACACTCCAAGGCGCATATCGCATAGCACGCGCTAGTGCCTGTGCTATCTCGCGCTCTTCAATGAATTTGTCATTGCGCACAATGTATTGCATATTATATTTCACGCCCAGTTCATCTTATATCACACGTTTTGGTGCATAGTTTATACCATACACTATATCTAGTTTTCATTTTCAATCGTGCTCTCAGGACTATGTTCTATATAACACTGTGTTCACCTACCCTTTTCACGGGCATTACATTTTGCGATAGGGGGTGGAGGGTCAGGGGGTGTTTCTGCCAAGTGAGCCCGGAGTCACAGTCACAAACGTCCTCTTCTTCCTGAATAAAAGTGAGATTATGCTGCATACTTGTTCATATTTTAAGTAGTTCGCACAGACACAATGTTTTAAAAACAATAAAGTTCCTAATACCCGCCTTCTCTGAACAGTTAGCTTGCTGCCCCATCCCCTTCCTCCCTATCCTCTGTTGTGTGAATCCATGGACTAGCCTCCTCCCTCCTGCCATGCATGGTCTGATGTGCTGCCACTGCCCTCAATTTAGTATGATGTACCAGTCCACTCCTCCTGCCCTCCATTGCCCAATTCTATGCCCCATCATTGACCTCCTGCTTAAACTCTGTGCTTAGCTTGCTGCCCCTATTCTCCTTCCCCCTGCCCTCCGATGTCTTTGTGCATGCCCCTGCTCCATCCTTTTTGCCCACCATGTCCCATGGACCTGCCACTCCTATCTACTCTGAGTGTTCTGTTGAGCTGCCACTCCCCTCCCACCTGCCTAGCATTGTCAGATGACTGTAACCTGTCCCTGCCACCTCCACCCTGCCTGTCCACATGCCATGCCCCTATCCTCTTCCTCCTGTCCTACATGGTCCATTGTACTGCCACACCCTTCTGCCCTCCCTGGTCTGTTGTGCTGCAACTGCTCCTCCTGCCTGCCCCGTGTGGTCTGTTGTGAGGTCCCTTCCCCTGAACTTTCTTGTCTGTGCACAGGTCCTGACCCTCCCTTCTATCCTCCATCGTCCTTTGTGCATGCCCCTCCACCCTCCTTCTTGCCCATAATAGCCATTGTGCTGCCACTAACCCTCCCACTTGCCATGCATGGTCTTCTGTGCTGCCATGGCCCCGCCCACCTTCCCTGTGTGGTCAGTTAGCTGCCCCTGACCCCCTCCCACCTTCCCTCCATGGTCTGTGTGTATGCCATCACAGTCTCACTGTTGCTCTTCATGGTGTCTTGCTTCTAGTGCCCATCCTGCCTGACCTCCATGGCTATCTTGCTGCTCCTGCCCTGCCCCCTTGCCCCCAGCCCTACTCCCTCCCTCCTGGCTTGTCTGTTCCATTGTAATGCCCCTGATCCGTCCCTCCTGCCCTTTATGGTCTGTTATGCTGCAGCTTTCTCTCCTGTCTGTCCATTATGGTCAGCTAGCTACCATTGCCTCTTGCCCCTCTGTTCTCTGTTGTCCATGTGCATGGTCCTGTCCCCTCCCTCTTGCTTTCTATGGATTGTTGTGCTGCACTCCCGTCCTGCATGCCCTGTGTGGTGTATTGTGCTGCTGCAAACCCTGATGCCTGCCCTGCAGGGTCAGTTTGGTGCACCTCTCCATGTCCCTCCTGTCCTCTGTTATCCAAGTCCATGTCCCTATCCCATTTCCTTCCATGATCCAATGTACCATACTTGCGAACATTTTGAACTTGGTAAGAGGGAGATTTTGAAAAAAAACTGGGGTATTGATTTTCCCCTTTGAGTTACATTGAAAAAGAGGATATTGTAGACAGGAGACAGATCAAATAAAGCCCATTTGAGCTTAAAAACATTGGACGTTTCCTGGCTGAATCGGGTCTGTTGGCATGTATGGTTGTACTACCATTGCCTCTTCCTTCTGCCCACAATGGTCTATTACATTGCCACAGCCTTGAAGGAGGGTAGATTTTGTATCACAGGGGGCCCCTGGCCCGTTCTGTCCACACCTGAAGTATGAGACCCTTGTCCTTGCCCTGCCAGCTGCATTTGTAGGCCGTATTAAATTGACCAGCGGGTCCTGTGTTGCTATATAATTATCCTGAGACATCCTTACCACTCAGCCAGCATAAAACCCCTGTGTAGGCCCTTCTGTTCAATATGTAGGCCTCTTTGTTAAATTGACCATAGCTCTGCAATTTTAGTGTATAGCAGTCTGAAGGCAGGTCTGCGAGGCCTTCTGATCCAAACTAGTAGCCCCCACCCTACCCGAGTGCTCCGTGCTCGGTATCAAAGTTCAACATCCCCCTGAAGCTGTCGACATACAGTAGGCTGCATCCTGGACTGGTACTTGCTTCCTGGGCAGGTTTCCCGCTTTTAAGGAAGTGGCAACCGCAGAGCGTCAAGTTAGGAGAACTGAGGAGATTTTATACATGAATATATTGAATTCCCGTACAATACCCATTATTTTCTGCTTGCTCTATGGAACTTACGATAAGCGATTGGCCTGAGAGACTGACCTTTTCACCCAGTCCATTGTCAGCATTAAGTGGGTAAATGACGAAATGTCTGGTAAAATCTGCAGACGAAGCTTTTGGGTAGCATACGTAGGTAGATGTAGCGTGCAAAGGAGCCCACAAAATGATATAAAAAGGGAGCACCCACAGATATCGACGGACTACCTTGCTCTGCTTTGCTTGAAGTATCTTAGTCTATTTTACCTATATGAAATGTCATGTTATGTTTAACCATTGTTCTCTTTACTTTTGCATTTAAAAGATTTTGTATTGTAATTGCAGGAATGCTTGCTCTAAGAGTAAACGTGAGTGTTCCTAGGTAACATTTTCCTTGGTGTAACTTGTTTCTCATGATGCATTTATAGATGTGTTTTCTCTCTCTCTCTGTCAGTACATTAATTGAGATACAGAGAATATTATGACAGCTGTATGATTATCTGGATTCTGTATTTTGTACTTTATGTCTCTATTCTGCGGTTTCTTTGAAGTTGCATCTTCTCATTAAACTGCCATTGTATTCTGCCTCCAATTCCATGTCTCATATGTCTGTTTTCTTCATTTTTGGAGCAAGCGTTCCTAGGCACCCCGGCTCAAATTAAGGTGCCCCTTTTGTCCCTGACTCACTCTCCTGCTCAGTTCTGTGGTGGCTCCCGGGGATCTGGGGACCGCCCCTAGCTTCCTTGACCCGTAATAGATCTTCCCTCCAACAGCCTCTCTTGCAAGTCCTGTATTGTTGGTTTGTTGCCCCTGCCCCCCTTTCCACTGCCCTCCATAGTCTGTTGTGCTTCCACGGCCCTTCCTGCCTGCTCAGTGTGGTTAAATTGTTGCCTTTGCACCCTCCTACCTGCCTTCAATTTTCAGAGTCCGTGCCCCTGGCCTCTGCCTCTCAACAGTATCCTAATGAACAACTAGATTGCTAACATTCTATATTTATTACAAAAGTGTGGAACGCCTGACATCATCTTGATGTAATCAAAACTGTAATACCTAGAGCATTTCCTTTAGAAATTACATATATGAGAGGGTCTTATTGGCATCAAAATTATGGTTAGTGCTCTAAAAGACTAAAATAAGGACATATTTTCTGAGTTTTCAAATAGCGACAAAGCACTTTTAAATTATTTGTTATCTTTATGTTTTTTTATCCAGTTGACCACTTGATTAAATGTTGCACTTAGGGGAGAGGATGTGGTGTTACTTCCAGAACTGCAGACTTTGCAACTGGGGAACCAGGTTGAAGTTTCTGCTTCAGCTCGACATTCTGTGATTCTGGTCAAATCACTTAGTCTCCCCATGTCTACAACCAAAATGAATTTGTTCTTGTGTGATGTAACCAATGCTCATGTAAAGCACTCCAATACCTGACAAGTCTGCACTATATAACACTGCAAAAACACAAAATAATAAGTGTTTTGCACACTTCTGTCATTGGGCTATATTTGGGCTACATCTGGGTGATTTTGGGCTACATTTGGGCTCTTTTGTCTCCGGTGGCCATCTTGGGAGATTTATTTGTTATGAAGTTTCCTAATTTCCTCATGTACTGCAGTCTCCTCAGTAGGAAATGCTTTCAGTTTTTTACTTTGATTCCATCATGAAGGTATTCAGATATGTCACACATTTGCCATAAATTCTGAATGTTAGCACTCTAGTTGCTCATTAGATCACTGTAGTAAAACTACTGCACCATGGAAGTCTGCTCCTGGTATTAAAAGTGCATGTTTCAGTCTGCATGTCAGAATTTTTTAATGAAATAGAAGAGGATTTGAGAAGTCACTCAAAATGTGCCCTCATTTTCTTTCTTCAGCATTAATCATAATTTCTATGGCAAAATGAACCTCCTCATTGTGTTCCTTTTTAAATTAAATGTTTTAAGTGTTACCAGTTTATTCCAATCAAGATGGCTTCAGGTGTGCCATACTTTTGTCATAATGAAGACAGTAAGCGCTCTAGTTGTTTTTAAGAACATTCTGGGACATTCTGTCATTGGGCTATACTTGGGCTACATCTGGGTGATATTTGGGCTACATTTGGGCTCTTTTGTCTCTGGTGGCCATCTTGGGAGACTTATTTGTTATGAAGTTACCTAATTTCCTCATTTACTGCAGTCTCCTCAGTAGGAAATACTTTCAGTTTTTTACTTTGATTCCATCAAGAAGGCATTCAGATGTGTCACACATTTGCCATTAATTCAGAATGTTAGCACTCTTTTTGCTCATTAGATCACTGTAGTAAAGCTACTGCTCACCAGGGAAAACTGCTGCTGGTATTGAAAGTGCATGTTTCAGTCTGCATGTCAGAATTTTTTAATGAAATAGAAGAGGATTTGAGAAGTCACTCAAAATGTGCCCTAATTTTTCATTCTGCAGCACTAATCATACTTTTTATGGAAAAATGAACCCCCTCATTTTGTTCCTTTTTAAATTAAATGTTTTAAGAGTTACCACTTTAATCCAAGCAAGATGGCTTCAGGTGTGCCATACGTTTATCATAAGTAGGACTGTTAGCGCTCTAGTAGTTCTTTGGAACACTCTGGGAAGCTGCAGTAGAACACAAAGGAATCAACTGACAGTCTCTGCCCTTGTTGGATGTACATGTTTTACTGAGAATGTCAGACTTCATTCTCACATGACTGAGAAAGATAATGTGAATTTACAGAAAATAAGCTCTCAGTTTAGCCTATAGATCACCTTCCAAACCTCTGTGGTAAAAGCATGAGAAAATATTTTTCTCTCAATCATGATATCCCAGCAGAAGGCTTTTTCACATGGTGAAATCACCTTAGAACATACCACAATTCCTAAAATGAGTATGGTACCATCAACAAATGATTTATAATGTAACTAAAGTCTTAAAACCTTCTATTAACTGCAATGCTTTTTAATGAGGTGCTATCATGTATATTGGTCCCAAGATGGCTGCCAACACTTCTTGGATGAAGTGCTGACAGCCAATCAGATCTCAGGATGAGATGTGTGGTTAGGCTCCGCCCACATATATATGCTTTTAAATGCTATTTTCTCAGGAAATACTGAACAGATTTACACCAGACCTGCAAAAGGCACTTCCTTGACCTTATGGCTACCTCTCTGCCAAATTTCAAGTAATTCTGTTCAGCCGTTCGGGCTGTAGCTGTGTCTAAAGGTCCTATGGAAAAATGCATGGGGAAAACGCGTTTTGGGACCCCCCTTTTTTCTCGGCCCCTGCTTGACGAATCCCCCCGAGACTTTCAGGGTAGGAGCGGAGCGTAGCGCCCCACCTATTTTGAAAATTTCGCGAGGATTCGTCGACCGGCGCCAAAGTTATTCCAAATAGAATGTTGCGGATTTCCTATGGAAACAGGGTCCTAACTATATCTACCTACTGGCGACCGCCAGTAGGTAATATATATATATATATATATATATATATATATATATATATATATATACGTTCATATTCACTCGGCAGTCTCTGTAGTTCTGCCCTCATTTTTTGTGCGTACTTTGCATGCTTTACTATTGCACATGTTACTTTTGTCTGTCGAAACAAATTACTGAATGATATGATTTTTGCGAAATCTCAACAGTCCTAAATCGTACTTGTCTTACAGCAATGGAAAGGTGACTCGGCGGATCCTTACCGGCGCACACTTGATGGAATTCCTTCCAAGGCACTCGGCGACAACCTTCTTCCTCTGCTCGGTGGCCGCTTTCTCGCCATCGGAGAGCTCCTTCGACCAGCGTATGTGGCTGCTGATGGAAGTCCAGAGCGTGAGTGGTCATCTCGCATTTCACAACATTCACACTACACAACTCAACATACAGACGAGCGCCAAGAAGCAGAGCAGCGTTACCTGGTTCCTTTCTTGGCGGTTTCCTGTGGAAATAAAAACAAAAGCCGTTCTTAGCTCCGATTGACGTGTAATGTCCATGTAAATCCCACTAATCTTTGCACTCAGTCGCCAAGGAAGCTTTGCAGAGCAGAAAGTTAAAATAAAGATAGGAAAGGATACTGGAGAGACCACTGTGGCACAGATACCCCCACTGGGGGGCAGCAAATCATTTCTCATCAATTCCCAGCAGTTGTAGGGTAAAATGGTAACTTCCATTTAGAGTTACAAACCTTGATTAATGGGACACGAAACTACCACACAGGCTCCGCCCTTTAAATATGGAGGGTTCCACTTTTAGCCTGAGTCTCTAACACTAAATGGCTCATGGTTTTTATTATTGTGCATTTTGATTTTGTAGAGTTGGCCTGTGCAATGATTTGGAACATGAATGGACGTCATACATGATTACCTTTGGTGTTCATTGGATCTGTGGTTCAGTACAGAGGAGGGCGGTGTGCAAAGCCCTTGGCGATGTGCAAATCACTGGCAGACGGATTTGAGCATAGAGTGACAGCCAGAAATTATGTACTGAGCCCGAAAAACAGGAATGTGAAACAATGGCATGAAAAGTATGAAACTTGAAATTGCAAATCTGCATTGCAATGACCAACTACTGGAGCTGATGGAAAATATTCCTAAAAACACCAAATTGCCGCTGCAAAATATCATAACGTCCAGCAGGTTGTAATCCGGTACAAGCCTGTAGTGACGCTGGGGGCCTGTGCTGGTGAGCCCCCGGTGTAGGCCCAACACGTGGGGTGCAATAAACACACGGGACACTGGGGTGGTTTAGTCGCCGTCTCCGCAGCCGTGGCGCTTCTGCCCACGTGCCTGCGTGACATCGTATTTATTGGGGAACTCCAACTAACGTGCCCTGACGTGCACGCCATCGCGTATCACGTCAGGGATGATATCGCGACACTACATTCCTCCCCAACACACAAAACAAAAATACAGTATGACCCCAGATTCGTGACTGCACCCTAAGGTATGGACAACAGGTCTCACAGTGTCCCTCACTTCTGCCCTCAGCATCTGCAGCCTGAAATTCCAATAACAAAAACTTAACCAGTCTTACTTGACGTAGTCTCGTAACCGGCAGGAGGGCGCGGGGTGCGGCCTCAGGTCATAGCGCACTCCGCCACGGTCCACCGCAACATCCTGACCTCCACTCCCGGAGTCACTATCTGCGCCGTTCTCTCCGGTCTCGGGCACGCCAGCTGCTTCAGGTGGCAAGGTCTCTGGCTGGTGCTGCGTTGTGTCACGTCCTTGACCTGTGGACTCTGCTCCTCCACACGCCTGGCCCTCGGGTTCTAAGAGTCTCTCTTCTCGCGGCATGTCCCTCATGGCCCTGTCCTGGCGTCGTTCATCCACTCCGGAGGGCACTGGAACTTTCTTAAAGTATGAGACATTCCTCGTTATCTTTTCAGCACCTTTCCGGGCTGTCACGCACGTGCCTCTGACTTTCTCCACAGTCCAGGGCTGAGGTTCAAAGTTCAAACGAAACTTGCCCCCTGGCATCCGATTGCGGATCAGTACATTGTCACCTGGGGCTATTGGTGAGGACACAGCCCTCCGGCGGGCGTCGGCTTGAGCAAACGCTCCACGTCGATGCGCATCAATGGCACTGTCATTGGGAGTTTCGGGCTTCCATTCTGGGTGATGCGGTATTGAGTCGGTGACAACCCGCCCCATTAGCAAGTGCGCGGGTGCTACTCCCGTAATTGAGTGGGGCGTTTGGCGATAGCTGCGGAGAAATGTGAAGATGGCAAGTTCCACAGACTGGCTCTTTTCGTGGGCAATCCGTATCACTTTGTTGAGTGTCCTCATGAAGCGTTCAGCTTCTCCGTTCGCTTGAGGCCATCGGGGGTGATTCGCCGGTGGTGAACCCCGAGAGCCTGTAGGTACGCCGCGAAGTCTTGGCTCTGAAAAGGTGACCCATTATCGGTTCTGATCTCCTTGACGATACCATGGGTTGCCATGATTTTCTCAAGCTTCGGGATTACTTCCTGAGCACTCAGAACAGTCAGTATTTCCACCTCCGGATACTTGGAGTGATCATCTATGGCCACCAAGGTGTGCCGTCCGTCTGGCAGGCTGCCAAAATCGACGCTGATCTTTGACCAGGGCCTCCTCGGGCGAGGCTCCATCACCACGGGGGCCGGCCGGGGCACTTCACCGGTTAGCTGACACGCCTGGCATTCTCGAACGGTGGCCTCCACAATTTCGTCCATGAGAGGGAACCATACTTTGGTTCGGAGCCTTGACTTAGTCTTGACCATGCCCTGGTGACCGATGTGGGCCAGATCCACCACTCTCTGGGTGAGGGACATCGGTATGACCAGCCGGTGGCCTCTCAGCAAGCCTCCTGTCTCGTCTTCCGTCAGTTCTGTCCTCACATGGTACAGGCTCTCCATTATCTGCTTCGCCTGAGGCGTCAGGCTCTTCCACTCCTCTCTGGCGCGGGTCCAGCTGTTGTCTCGGACCGCCACTCTTGCTCTTTGTAGGCACTCGTCTTCACTGGTGGCCTGAGACAGGCTAGCCATGGACACTGGCCGGGGGCATGACCGCGCCGTGACGCACCGGACATACTCTTCTGTTTCTGCCGCCTCCTTTATTTCTTTTGGAGTTGCTGTGCGAGGGTGGCGAGATAGGTAGTCCGCCGGGTTTCGCGCACCCGGCTGATACTCAATCTTGCAGTTGTAGTCCTGCAGTTGCAACATCCACTTCTCGATCCTTGGCGGCGGCTTCGTGGAGGTGCCCGCAAACAGGGATACCAGTGGCTTATGGTCTGTGGTCACAACAAAGGGTTTGCCGTAGACATACAGGTGGAAGTGACGACACTCCCAATGAATGGCGATCGCCTCCTTTTCTATTTGGGAGTATCTCTGCTCCGTCTCAGTGAGTGACCGGCTGGCAAAGGCCACGGGGCCCACTCCTCGGCATTTGTCTTCCGTTGCAGCAGGACCGCGCCCAGCCCGACTGGACCGGCATCGACAGCGATCTGTGTCAGCTTGGCAGGGTCGAAGAAGGCCAGCGTCGTGGCTTCTGAGAGTGCTTGTTTGACTTCCTCGAATGCTCTATTCTGGTCACTGTTCCATGTCCAGGGGGTTGACTCCTTTGTGAGTTCTCTCAGTGGCGCCGTGAGGTTCGCCAGATCCTTGATGAACCTGCCACAGTAGTTCACCATTCCTAGAAAACTCCTCACCTCCGTGACATTTGCAGGAGCGGCTGCCTCCTTGATATCCTTGACCTTGTCCGGATCCGGGTTGACGCCATCAGCTGAGAAAGTGTAGCCGAAGAACTGGATCTTCCGGCACAGGAATTCGCACTTCTCCCGATGTAGTGTGAGGCCTGCGTCTCGTATGCGTCGTAGCACCTGCACCAGCCTCTCGTTGTGTTCCGCTACGGTCGTGGCATGGACCATGATGTCATCGCTGACGTTGATCGCTCCGGGGATTCCTGCGATCAGTTCTTGTATTACGTTCTGGAACACCTCCGCAGCGCTCGATACCCCGAAGCTCAGCCTCGTGTACCGCCTCAGACCTACATGGGTGGAGAACGTGGTTATGTTCCGGGATGCTTCGTCCAGAACTAGCTGGTGATACCCCGAGCGTAAGTCCAGCTTTGAGAACCACTTGGCGCCGGCCATCTCTCCGACGATGTCATCGATGGTCGGGGTGATGTGTCGCTCCCTTTTGATGGCAGCGTTGGGGAGCCTCATGTCCACGCATATTCTGACAGCGCCTGGCTGCTTGGGTTTCTTCGCCACGACAATTGGCGACACCCACGGGGTCGGTCCGGATACTTTCTCAATGATCCCCGCTGCCTCTAGCTTCTTCAATTCCGCTTCCACCAGTGGCCTGAGGTGGAATGCTATGCGGCGATGCCGGAGGGCTATCGGCTGGACAGTGGGATCGATATGCAGGTGAACCTCTTTTCCCCGGAACTTGCCTATCCCTTGAAAGATTTCCTCGAACTCCTCCAAGGTGTGGTGTACTGATTCTTGGTGTACCCCAAACGCGAAGGTTACCACTCCCAGATCTTCTGCCGCCCGACAGCCCAGGAGCATGCCTTGCCCGTCTTCGGTGACGTAGACATTCGACGTGATTGACCTCGTCCCATGGGATATCACCGTTCTGAATTTTCCTCGTACCTTTAACGGTTCTTCCTGTCCATAGGCGAACACCGTGATTGTCGAGGGCTGGAGCGTGGGCTGTGGGCGCATGGATTTGTGCATCGCGGCAGCCATGATGTTGATGCTGGCTCCTGTTTCTACCACTGTCGTGACTTCCTGTGACCCTACTCGGACACTGCATTGCGGCAGTCTCCTAGTCCGGCGGGCCGCCGCGCCTATCATGTGTACCCGGTGTATGACTTTTTCCTCCTCTTCATCGTCGTCCATGTCGCTGGCCCCCGGACCTCCTTCCTCGACCGTGTTAACGGCTTGGCGGGGCTTTCGGAAGCCCTTCGATCGGCACACTTTCTCAAAGTGGTTGAAGCGTCCACACCCTCTGCACTTGGTCCCTCGCGCTGGGCACTCCGACGGGGTGTGGGGCGAGCCACCGCAGTACCCACAGGACTTTGGTTGTTCTTGAGCAGCCGGGCCTGGCTTTCGTCGGGGCCACCTCTGTTTGGGCTTGACTGCCACGGCGTTGACCGGCTCGGTCTTTACTGGCACTTGCAGGGCCGCCTCCATGTGCGCAGCGCGCGCCTTGGACAGTTCCTTCGTTCGGCCCATCGTCAGGATATCAGCTAGGGGCTTACCGGATTCCTCCAAGATCCTCTCCCTCAGCTTGGCGGACGCACACCCTTGTATTATCTGGCCTCTTATCTCCTCCGTCTCGTCCCGAAACCCGCAGGTGGCCGCTAAGTTCTTTAGACGAGCGTAGAATTTGTCAAGCGACTCCTCCGGCGATTGGCGCGCCTGGCGAAATATGAAGCGTTCATAGTCGCGGTTTGCCATTGGCTCAAAGTATTCGTTGAGCGCTGCTATGAGTGTCGTGTGCGTCTTGGGGGTGGCTTCCGCGAGCGTCTTCACTATATTGTGAATTTCTTTCCCACCTAGGTGAATTATCATTGCGCGCTTTTGATCTCTGTGGACCTTCGTGGCCTCGAAGAAGATGCGCACTCTGTCCTCCCAGTCTCTCCATCGGGCCGCTACCGTCGATGGGGACCCCTCGACAGAGAATGGCTCTATTGGCGGGATTGTCGCCATGTTGCACGTGCGCGGCTTGCGCTGGGTTGGACCTCCCTCTCACGTGTGCTCTAGCGCTGGGCGAGACCTTCTGGCACGTGCGTGGCTGGCGCTGGGCTAGACCTCCTGCTCACGTGCGTTCTAGCGCTAGGCGAGACCTTCTCCCTTGGGCAGTGCAGATTCCCCAGGGGGGGGGCTCCAGGACAGCAGGGGGGTGTGGGCCAGCCAACTCCTTGTCCCACGAGATTGAGGGCTCATGCAGGCTCAGGGGCACTTGATCCTACCTTCCAGGCAGCTGGTGATCAAGGTGACGCTATGTGTCCCAGCTGGCTTGTTTCCTTTATTTAGAGGCAGGGCACGACAGGCGCTGCGCGCTCCCCAGGTCAGGGGGGGCAGGGCACGTGAGGTCACTGAAGCGCGCTGGGGCGCCGATGCCAGAGACGGCCCCAGCGCGAACAACCAGCCGAAACGGAGCGCTCCGGCGCTTCCGCGCACGTCCTTAGCGGACCTGCAACGCGGGGACCGCAGCGCGCTCCGGCGGGGCACGAGCACCGCGAGCGAGGAGCGCTGACGGCTGCCACACCAACCGGACGCGCAGAGCGGGAGCGGGGGCGGGATCGCACCCTCGTCGCCAACTTGTAGTGTCGCTGGGGGCCTGTGCTGGTGAGCCCCCGGTGTAGGCCCAACACGTGGGGTGCAATAAACACACGGGACACTGGGGTGGTTTAGTCGTCGTCTCCGCAGCCGTGGCGCTTCTGCCCACGTGCCTGCGTGACGTCGTATTTATTGGGGAACTCCAACTAACGTGCCCTGACGTGCACGCCATCGCGTGTCACGTCAGGGATGATATCGCGACACTACACAAGCCATAAAAACCCTCCCAATATACAACCAAACCATCACAGTGGAATGTGACTGTGCCATAGTGTGGTTTGTGTTGTTTTGGGTGGGCAACTTAGGGAACAATGATAAGGGAGGGCAATGCATCTTGGGATATGTAGTTTAGGACCACAGCCAAGTTAAAAATGCAAATCCCAAATGGTGTGAGAGCTGGTTCCTAGTGTATGCGCTGTGCAGCTGTTAATGTTGGGCTTACATGCACCTTCGAAGACCTGCTGCTTGGCACACGCGGCCACGTGCATCCATGTAACAGATGCACAGCCATGTGAATGCTTCATCACCATAACATACAACCGGAGGAATGTCTCCAGAGTATGGAGCCAGGGCCCTCTGCAAAAAGAAGGACCCCTGCGGGCTTTAGTAAGGAAAGGCTGAGATGACAAACACGCGACACAAGTTACGTTCTAGCACCTTCTCCCTGTGAGATGACATACATCAGCAGTGCAAGGATCTGTACACAAATACAGTGCTGCATGTAAGGGAACAAAGTTTAACGAACATGCAATGCTGATTGAACATCAGTCGACCTACACATTTGTGACAAGGATGCAAGTCTACACTGGGAGTAGGGCAGTTACAATCGCAATGAGCTGCTACCTATACAAGGAGAAAATACTTACAACACAATGCCTCACCTAAATACATACAAAGTACTGAACGAGTCAGAAGTGCTGTTAGCAGCATCTGCACTTAACATGAGCAGAGCAAATGCATCCCACTCATCATCAAAATGCACCTGTGACATTACCAAGCCTGCCTGCTTGTAGCTGTGTGCAGTGTGTGCCACCTACAGAACAAGAAGGGCTCTGGTGGTCGCATGGATGCCCATACTCGAAATGAAACTGAGAACCCACCAACATGTCCCTGGGTGTCAAGTGCTGTGAGAAAGGGGCTAACCTGCTACGTCCAGTCTAAGGTTTCTGTCATTTACACCTGATCTCATCCATGGTAGGTATGGCACAGAGCAGACATTCATACCCCAGAGAAAGTATGTGAAGGATTTAAAAGTACCAAACAGTTAAAAAGTTGAAAAGCAAACACAATAAAATGGCACTCCAATTTTTAAAATTTGAGTATAATTTAATTAACCAAATGACACCGAAACTACAATAATCCAATAAGGTTAACCGGAGGTATGAATTTTAAAATATTTAATTGAAAATTTTGCAAAAAGTTCAAAGAGCCAATAGTGGTCATTGGTGGTGGTGGAACAGGACCTAGGTGTGATTTTACGCCATTCGTGATGATTGGCAGGGCAGACAGAAACAAGTAGCAGGGAAGTTTGAGAAGTCCTAATCTGAACAAGCATTTGCAATGCAATAGGTCTCGCATTTATTGGAGTTGGAGCTATTGGTATTGTAAATAACAAATCCTTTCTATTTAAGTATTCAAAAAGTAATCCTAAAAAAAATGCATTGTTATGTGCAATGCCAATATCTCAAACTCGTGTCAATGCGAGATCTAGTGCATTGCAAATGCCTGTTTTTAAATGCGAGACCTATTGCAGTGTAAATGCTTTTTTCAGTACTGCGTGCTTTTTAAAAGTTGTAGTCAATACTCAAAATGGAATCCATGTTATCAGCGTTCCCAGTGCTCCTTTATGTTTAATGGCCTAAATGAATCACAATGTTTAAAGCAGATTGCTATATAGGATCTCCAGCCCCGAGGACAATGTCTCACTTCATGGTGGACAGTGTGTACCCTGTTTTCATGCAGTGCCAAGACGGGGTTAACTAATGCAGAGAGTGAGGTCTGTTAGCCTCCGAGGATCAAAGCATTCCTTGCAACAGTGCGCTGTGGCACGGTGTTGCCATGTGTACAGCACACACTTTGCAACAGCAAGATGGTTTGAAAGTTGGGGGTGACTTTCTAAATTTTCCCGAGTGTTCATCGGGTTTGTTGACAGCGTATTTATGCTGTCAGCCCAAAAATTGTTTGTGGTTGTGTGTGTGTGTGTAGTTGTGTGTGTGTGTGTGTGTTGTTGTGTGTGTGTGTGTGGTTGAGTGTGTGTGTGTGTGGTTGAGTGTGTGTGTGTGTGGTTGAGTGTGTGTGCGTGTGGTTGAGTGTGTGTGTGATTGAGTGTGTGTGTGTGTTTGTGTGTGTTTGTAGGTGTGTGGTTGTATGTGTGTGGTTGTATGTGTGGTTGTATGTGTGGTTGTGTGTGTGGTTTTGTGTTCGGTTGTGTGTGTGTGTGTTTGTGTGTGTGTGTTTGAGTGTGTGTGTGGTTGAGTGTGTGTGGTTGAGTGTGTGTGGTTGAGTGTGTGTGTGTGTGTGTGGTTGTGTGTGTTTGGTTATGTGTGTGTGGTTGTGTGTGTCTGTTTGTGTGTGGTTTTTTGTTCTGTTAGTGTGTGTGGTTGAGTGTGTGTGTGGGTTTGTGTGTGGTTGTATGTGTGTGATTTTGTGTCTCTCTGTGTGGTTGTGTGTGTGTTTTGTGTGTGTAGTTGTGTGTGTGTATTTGAGTGTGTGGTTTTGTGTCTTGTTTGTGTGCTATACAGCGTTTGTTAATAGCCACCTTGGGCAGTGCCTGTGTATACCCATGGCGCGCTGTAATGAGCACCGGCACAGAACTGAAAGTGCGCTGTGTGCGCGTTGTACTAAAACACTCACATGAATGGATGTGTTTGGCAGCGTGAAACCTATACAGCGTTTGTCAATAGCCACCTTGGGCAGTGCTTGTGTATACCCATGGCGCGCTGTAATGAGCACGGCACAGATCTGAAAGCGCGCTGTGTGCGCGTTGTACTAAAACACTCACATGAATGGATGTGTTTGGCAGCGTGAAACCTATACTGCGTTTGTTAATAGCCACCTTGGGCAGTGCCTGTGTATACCCATGGCGCGCTGTAATAAGCACCGGCACAGAACTGAAAGTGCGCTGTGTGCGCGTTGTACTAAAACACTTACATGAATGGATCGATTTGGCAGCGTGAAACCTATACAGCGTTTGTCAATAGCCACCTTGGGCAGTGCCTGTGTATACCCATGGGGCGCTGTAATGAGCACCGGCACAGAACTGAAAGTGCGCTGTGTGCACGTTGTACTGAAACACTCACATGAATGGATCGGTTTTGCAGCTTGAAACCTATACAGCGTTTGTCAATAGCCACCTTGGGCAGTGCTTGTGTATACCCATGGCGCGCTGTAATGAGCACCGGCACAGATCTGAAAGCGCGCTGTGTGCGCGTTGTTCTAAAACACTCCCGTGAATGGATGTGTTTGGCAGCGTGAAACCTATACTGCGTTTGTTAATAGCCACCTTGGGCAGTGCCTGTGTATACCCATGGCGCGCTGTAATGAGCACCGGCACAGAACTGAAAGTGCGCTGTGTGCGCGTTGTACTAAAACACTCACATGAATGGATCGGTTTGGCAGCGTGAAACCTATACAGCGTTTGTCAATAGCCACCTTGGGCAGTGCTTGTGTATACCCATGGCGCGCTGTAATGAGCACTGGCACAGATCTGGAAGCGCGCTGTGTGCGCGTTGTACTGAAACACTCACATGAATGGATATGTTTGGCAGCGTGAAACCTATACAGCGTTTGTTAATAGCCACCTTGGGCAGTGCCTGTGTTTACCCATGGCGCGCTGTAATGAGCACCGGCACAGAACTGAAAGTGCGCTGTGTGCGCGTTGTACTAAAACACTCACATGAATGGATCGGTTTGGCAGCGTGAAACCTATACAGCGTTTGTCAATAGCCACCTTGGGCAGTGCTTGTGTATACCCATGGCGCGCTGTAATGAGCACCGGCACAGATCTGAAAGCGCACTGTGTGCGTGTTGTACTAAAACACTCACATGAATGGATGTGTTTGGCAGCGTGAAACCTATACAGCGTTTGTTAATAGCCACCTTGGGCAGTGCCTGTGTATACCCATGGCGCGCTGTAATGAGCACCGGCACAGAACTGAAAGTGCGCTGTGTGCGCGTTGTACTAAAACACTCACATGAATGGATCGGTTTGGCAGCGTGAAACCTATACAGCGTTTGTCAATAGCCACCTTGGGCAGTGCCTGTGTATACCCATGGCGCGCTGTAATCAGCACCGGCACAGAACTGAAAGTGCGCTGTGTACGCGTTGTACTCAAACACTCACATGAATGTATCGGTTTGGCAGCGGCTGAGGGGGAGGCTTGCTTAATGAGACAGTGTGAGGAGCCATAGCCAGAAATACGATGTTGGTGCCATTCCGATAATAAACGGAGCCCTTTAAAGTTTTAAACTTGTGCCTTTCCATTTTTTGGGAGGGTGGGGGAGGATGGGGGAGTTTGTGCTGAACATGCGAGTCTGACTTTGTATTCTCCACAGTTCACGGGGCCCACAGGCTAGAGTGCAATGGGCTGTAAGTCTGTAAGCAATAGAATGTGTACATTTCTGTTTTAGAACTGTGGCTACACGCAAAACTGTGCGCGTGCTCTGTATATCAATGTATTGTTTTTTGGGTATCGGCTTGAAACCCATTCAGTGTTTGTCAATAGCCACCTTGGGCAACGTCTGTGTATACCCATGGCGCGCTGTAATTCGCACCGGCACAGAACTGAAAGTGCGCTGTGTGCGCGTTGTACTAAAACACTCACATGAATGGATCGGTTTTGCAGCTAGAGTGCAATGGGCTTGAAGTCTGTAAGCAATAGAATGTGTACATTTCTGTGGTAGAACTGTGACTACACGCAAAACTGAACAGTGTTTGTAGTGCGCCTCGAGGCGTGTGCACGCGGGGTGGGAGTTCTGCTCGGATTGAAAGTGCCACGCATGGCCCGGGGCCACCTGGCAGCCGTGACTCACTCCTTTGGGAAGCTTCTGGCACTGATGGAGCAGTACGTGCGAGTGAGAGCGGGAGGAGCTTGTGAAGTGGGAGAACGGAGAAAAAGTACGGAAGGTGAAAAGGAAGCAAGGAGAGGGAGAAAGGGGCAAAGAGGAGGCAAAAGGAGGGTGCAAGGGAGGTACATGGGGAGCAAACAGCGCGACCCCATGAGGAGAACAGGACACATGGAGAGGGCGAAAAGACTGGGTGGGGTTACAGGTTATAGAGAAAGACCTAAAGCGAGCGCTTACGGGAACACATAAGAATGCCATTAATCAAGCAGGATGGCTCTGTCTCCCTTCACGCCCAGGGAGGAGGGAGATGCGAGCAGAGCATCAAAGGGCTGGGTGAGAAGGGAGGGGGGAATGCAAGGGTCAAAGCGGCGAAAGTGAAAGTACTGCAGAGCATCAAAGGGCTGGGTGAGAAGGGAGGGGGGAAATGCAATGAGCAGAGGAGCAGCTGTGCACGTGCATGCGATCTCGTGCACTCAAGGTTTAGGCCGGCCAAAAGTGTGGGTAGCACTTTGAAATTCCCACATATAAAATTTCTCTTTCGAGCCTTTGGCTCGCGAGACCTAAAAAGGACTTTGTGTTTTTTCTGAGGTAAAACTATACTCCACTTGAGACAAACCTGAAATTCAATTTGCTTCAATGGAACTGCTGGTCGGATACTTTTCACAGTCGGTCCCCTTGGAGCTCCGAAGCAAAACTTTTGAAATGTTTTCCAAACTTCTTTTGATGCTCAGCCATCACAGTACACTTTCAAAGGTCCCAGTACTTTGGTGGGAGTACTTAGAGGCTCTCAGGGTGTCAGAAAGCAACATCAAAGTGAAGTCCAGTTGCCACTGGTCAGTTGGGATTCTTCATTGGAATTTTCTTTTCAGCTTTGTTATGTTCCTGGAGACACACAGAGGATCAGTCTTATGATTCCCTAAACATCATTCTGTCCTTGAATTTCAAGCAGCAGAGAGGTTCAACCTCCTCAAGGCTTTCTCACAGGTCAAAGCTGCCATGAGCAGCAGGTTCAGGCCACCTGGTAAACATTTGCAAGTCCAGCAGTGTTCCGTAGAAGGCTGGATGAGGGTTCAGCTTTGTAGGGTTTACCAGCCTGTGGGTGGGGTACATCCTAAGATACTCCTTATTCATTTGGTGAAACACTCTGCAACATTTCAAGTAAGCATTTCAATTGAACTACATTGACCAGGATGCAAAGGGGTGAACTGTGCTGGGAGGTGAAGCAGTGTGCTCCCATCCCCCTTCTGTATGAAGTCTGCAGCGTCTGGCTGTTTAATAATGCCATTATGGCTGGTCGGCATGATCTAACTTGAAGAGAATGGAAAGCATAGAGTAGAAAATGCTGTCTCAAATTGTTCACAGCTGGGCAAATACACAAAAGGTGTATGAGTGTCTCTTCCGCCTGTTCGCATAGTCTGCACTGGGTGGTCGGCCCTGTTTGTTTCCCTGTTGGGACCAGGTCTATTGAGCAAAAGGCTCAAAGTCGAATCAAAAGTAGAAAATGCTGAATAGATGGAGTTATGTGTTGTACAAGGTACGGCTGTGGTGTTCAGATCTCGTAAGAAGATAAAACCATCCAGCCCTGTTTTTTCTTTGTTAGGGCAGCTTTATCCATTAGCCAGTGTGAGACCGGCCTCGTGGCGTGGGCCCTCCTGACCAGCAAGTTACCCTACAACCACGCCGAACCTCGTGGACAAGGCCTTCCGGCTCCCGTGGGCCAACATCCCGAGGGCCGACCAGATCCCCAACACGCATGCCCGGCCGAGGGAGAACGAACCCCCCCCCCAAACCAGAACGAGAGGCGCCGACCCTGTCACACCTCTGGTCTCTCCCCCGAGGGAGGTTTCGATCGACCACCAGGCCCCCGGTGAGCGGGCGCCTCGCCTGCTGGGTGTCTGGAGTCCCTCCCAGACCCACCTGAACAGATCAAAGGGCCGAGCGACAGGAAACCCCGTCACACCGCCCCCCAGGCACCAGACCCCTCTCCGCGAGGACTCCAGACTTCAAAGAGGAGGGGGAGTATAACAAGGGGTGCTGAAGGGACGGGAGCAGGGAAGACCTGGACTGACGAGAGCCTGCTGACCTGGTCGCGGCTCGATCGCTCAGAGGAACGCTACCCGAACTCTGAACCACCTGAGCCCTGCGGACGCTGTCGCGGCTCCCCGAACTCTGAACCATCTGAGCCCTGCTGACGCTGTCGCGGCTCCCCGAACTCTGAACCATCTGAGCCCTGCTGACGCCGTCGCGGCTCCCCGAACTCTGAACCATCTGAGCCCTGCTGACGCCGTCGCGGCTCCCCGAATTCTGAACCATCTGAGCCCTGTTGACGCCGTCGCGGCTCCCTGAACTACGACCCTCCGGTGCCTGCTGAGTGACTCGCGGCCCGCTCCTCCAAGAGAATCGGCAGAGATTGCCGAGAGAAGCAACATCCCCTCAGCTCGAGGATTGAGAGCTGTGCGCCGGATACCTCGCAGAGACACTGATTCAAAGACTGTCCCGCTACCCTTTCCTCCTCACGAGATCGCTGCCGCTTGTGGCATTAATTCTGCACCTGCCTGCCGGATCATAAAGATCCCTGACAACCACCGATAAAAGCATATTGTCTTACAACGAATTACTGTGTGGTGTCCCTCTATCCGAAGAGAGAGTAAGCGCAGCGTGTGCGATCCTAGGTACGAGACCCTTCCAGGAAGGGCCTCCCTGCTCTTGCTCGGCCTAACTCTGGGTAAGGTGGGCCTCCGGGTGGTCGGGAACGCATTCCGCAGCCTCCCCGGGGAACGCCTTCCAACAGCCAGGCTTTTTGTTTTGCAGCATTGTTTGCTATTTTTTTTAAAGCTATAGTTTGTTTCCCAGGCTTCGTGCAGATTTAGCATAGGTAGCGCATGTTTCAGTGCTGTTGGCCAGTCTTTCTTCCCTTTTGGCTGGTTCTTCAGTTCCGTTCAGCAATGCCCAAGGAAGGACTCTTCTTGGGCTGCTCGTAGTTTCCAGCACAATTTTATTTCAGTGCTAATTTGTTTGTGCTCTGTTATCTAACCATGCTTTAATTTGTTTACACCTGATTAGCATATTTAATTTACGTATAAGTCCCATGTAGAGTGGTATACCATATAACCAGGGCCTGCAAATTAAATGCTACTAGTGCGCCTCCAGGACCTATTGTGCTACACAGGACCACCTGTCCACACATGACCCCATGCTGCTCCCATTCAGAAGACTACAAACAACCCAAAACTGCTCCAATGCATCCTGCTCAGTGCCCGCTCCCTCTGCAAACACGCCACGGAAATCTGGGACACCATGTCCACCCTCTCCCCTAATGTCACCTTCAATATCAAAACTTGGCTCAACCCCTCCTGAAACCCTGACATCCCCACCGCCACTCCAGATGGCTACAAAATGATACACCGAGACAGCACCAACAAACATGGTAGGGGCATCGCCATCATCTTCAAGGAAACCATCCAATGCACTGTCACCAATTATGACTCAATGCCTCTCATGGAACACCTCAACTTCCGACTACAGACTGACACTAAGACCTCAATAGTAGTACCTTCGCCTACTGACCCACGGGACCCCAAACAGCTGTCTGTGACACCATCTCCATAATCATTTCCCCAATAGACATTGACTCCCACCACTATGTCCTACTCAGCAATATCAACTTCCACATCATCGACCACTCAGATGCCAACTACATCACCCTCCTGGAGAACCTGAACAACATTGGCCTCACCCAACTGGCCACCAAATCCACCCACAAAGCCAGACATACACTCAACTCCATTTTTACCTCCAGCGACGGAATCAAATTCACCCATGTCACAGACCTCATCTGGAGCTCCCACGCCATTGTTCACTTTACCATCTCCAGTGCCTAGCATACCATTGCCAAGCACCATAGCTCCTCTCACAGCAGCTGGAGCAAGGTAACTGAGACTCAGTGGACATAGACCCTCAGCACCAAACCACCCAAAACGTCAGCAGACCTTGAGCAGGCCATCTGGAACTTCTTCGCCTGGATCACCAAATGTGCTGACAGTCACATCACTGAAACCAGCAAAAGCCAACAAAACCTAAAAACAAGCCAGCTGGTACACCCCAGAGCTCAGAATCGATAAGCGCAACTGCAACAGGCTTGAGAGCAATGGCATCTCAGTATTAACCCCTTTAAAAGGACCACCCACAAAGCAGCCCTCAGCAACTACCACCTGTGTGTCAAGGAAGCCAAGAGAACAGCCATCACTTACAGCAGCTAACCACATGAAGGAACTCTTCAAAATAGTCAAGGAATTCTCCAACATGACAGCCACAGAGAACACCATCCACCCCTCACAGTAACTCTGTGACACCCTCTGGGACTACATCCTTATCAAGATTGCCACCATCTACAACAACTTCTTCCCCCAACCCACCATTCTCTGCATCGACAACCTCATCCAACCAGCGAACTCCAGCTGAACAGTCACCTCCTGGTCTCCGCTTACCACTCAGACCACCACAGACATGATGTGTCCATCCGCTCCGGGGTGCCGATTGACCCCTGCCTCCAGCATCTCTTCAACCTTGGCACCAACCCCATCCACACAGTACTCCCCAGCATCATCAACACCTCCATTTCCACAGCAACTTCCCAATCAGATGGAAGCACTCAGAAGTCAGACCCCTCATAAAGAAACTCTTCCTGCTCCCTACTTTGCCAAAGTACTTGAGAAAGTCCTCAACCAATTGCTCACCGAACATCTCAAACAAAACCACTTGCTCTACACCTCACAATCATGATGTCGTGCCAACCACAGAACTGAGACCATGCTAATTGCTGCCAAAGACGAAATCAGAAATCTCCTCGACCGCGGAGAAACCATGGCCCTGATCCTTGTTGAGCTCTCTTCAGCTTTCGAAATCGTCTCCTGCCACACCCTCATCTTCAGACTCTACAACATCGGCATACAGCAAAATGCCCTCAAATGGATCACCTCATCATATCTCACAGACTCAACATGTTCAACACAGACGACACTCAACTAATTCTCTTGCTCACCAAGAACTCCTCCAACACCAAAACCAATTTCTGCAATGCCATGATCAATGTAGCAAAATTAATGAGAGACAACTGCCTCAAACTCAGCTCTGATCTTCTGGAAGAACACCTCATATGGGACCACAGCTGGTGGCCAGCGGAACTTGGACCTACGCCCACACTGACAGACAATGCACGCAACCGTGACATCATCCTCAACAGCACAATCACCTCCTCCTGCTTCCACACCCTTCGCATGCTCAACAGAACTTTCAGATGGATCCCAATCAACTCCAGAAAGACTATTACGCAGACCCTCATCACCAGCTGCCTTGAGTACAGCAATTTTCTCTATGCTGGTATACTACCCAGCTCCTCTAAAGACTCCAGACCATACAGTCAGACGCACCCTGGACCTCCCCAAACAGACCCACACCCCCCCTTTCAGAAACCTCCACTGGCTCCACATGACACCATATGTCCATTTTTGGCGCTTTGCTCTTCAAGTCATTATTTTTTACTAAATATTTTGAAAATTCATGACTCCAGTTCTACTGATTGGATTTTTGTCAAGTGGTTGTCAAATAATTCATTACAATTTACTCTATTCTTCTGAATTGGTGTGCAATTTTTCTTGTCTTGTGCTCTTACTTAATCACTGGTTGTGTGTTGCATAAACACTTTATACATCGGCTTTAAGTTAAGTCTGACTGCTTTTTGTACCAAGCTAGGATTAAGCACAGGTTCATTTAGTGACTTTTATTCCTGGCCACTTTGATCAAAGTTGAATTGCTTAATATTACCAAGCAGCTATGTGTACAAATGGACATAAATGTATGCAGCTGTTGCCACCATCTCAATCCCTCAGACCACAGATTTGCAGCTGGTTACAAATACCAGTGAGGATAACATGACCGCACTCTGGACTATCATTACTTACTAATCAGGACTTTTATCCTATTTGTAGTTGATATAGAAGATGGTTTGTAAGCATCTATAAGTAACGAGTAAATGACAGTAGAAAGACTCTACCTACCATGGATGCTGGAGCGGTTTTTGAGGGTCAGCCTTCCTAGATGATTAAAAGAAGAGGAAAATGCAACAAGACATTACCATTTGAACAAAGAGAGCTGTGAAAGCTGTGAGTGTGGCCGTATAGAACTCACTACACAGCGAATGCAAAAAAGGGCTCATGTGAAGTAAGCTTGATGTTTAAAACTAGATGCAAATATATAATGTATGTTAAATCTATTTAAAAATAGTTGAAGGCTTCAGACATAGAAAATGTCAACTAGCCTCTCTTTACTCAACTTACCTTCTAAAAAGATGGGGCTGATCATGAATTGGATAGGAATTGATTCATCCCTTATACGATTGAGCCATAACACAAAAAGATACATGGGGGCATATGTACGAGGAAGTGGCGGAGTGAGGCGATAGCCCTCACGGATTAAAGCCTCACTCTGCCACTTCAGAAACGCAAGGCTGCACCATATTTACAAGGATATGGTGCAGCCTTGCGTTTCCCCCTTCGCTGGCTTTACACTTAGCAGTGTAGCGCCAACGCAGGCACCCTGCACCACAGTGCAAGGGTGTCTGCATCAGGTGAAAGATTGTTTATGTACAGGAAGGTCCCCCTTCCTGTACATAATGGCTGTTGCTGTGGAACGCCCAACGCAACACCCCCTGCCCACCCCTTTCATGCTAAGTATAGCGGGAAAGAGGGCCTTATTTACAAGGCAGCGTTAAGCCACACTGAGTTGTTTAACGCTGCCTTAAATAAGGCTAAGCCCCTATCGCCACCACCACGTTGTTATAAGCAACATTGTGGTGGCAATCGGGGCTTGTACATATGCCCCATAGGTTTTGTGTTATTCTAATGCTACGAAAATGTGAGCAAAGGACATGTAATAATGAAAATAAAATTTCACAGACATAAAACTTTGGACCAGAGATAGCACATGATGATTCCAGAAGGTACCAGAAAATATATAAGTATGTCTAGCTGTTTATTTTATTAAAAATAAAGCTATCTCTGCAGATTATATGGTGAGAGGTGAGAAACAACACAGTGTTCAAATGCTGCAAACGGCTCATAAGCGAGGCCAACTCCCTGCTTCTCAGCATGAAGCAGCCTCCTATTTGTAGGCCTTCTGCAACTAATTGTGGTGAAAACCGAGATTAATGTGGGATTTAGCCAATGCTCCAGGCTAGTTTTTCCCAAAGAAAGCAATCCAGACGTCTAACCACACATATAGAAGCACACGTGCCAGATCAGTACATGGGCAAAACAACTGCACAACTAACAGAAAAAAACATTTTCCATTTAGTAAAATAATAGCAATTTCTTTGTAGTCAATTGAGATAGAGTCACCCATCACTCACATACCAACCAATTCCTTTAGGTACCTCTTCTCACTTCTCTCTTCTCACCAACCAACACTCTCACATCATGACCATCTACACCCCCAACCACAGTCACATGCTGCTACCCTATCAACGTTCTCACTGCCCTACATATCTTACCATATCTACCCTCTCACTGTGCATCCGCTCTCAACTACATCTATTCACACACGCACGCACGCACACGCACACACACACACGCACACACGCTCACACGCACACACTTTCCCTCATTTTCACGGGCACACACACACATTCTTCACTCTCCCGTTTTCTCTACTCTTGCCGGCAAACTTCCTTCTCACTATTTGTAAAATCAAAGGCAAACCCAGGAGTTGCTAACATGTCCCTACAACCTTCATTCGAACAGAATAATGTTTTTTATTGAATTACTGAAGTGGTTTATGCCACACAGTTTATCATTTCAAAGTACGTAGAAGGTGTGTTTAGACACTTTGACATTGAAATATTTTTGGAAAAGGTAGATGCTAGCTTGTAGATCCCAACAGGCCAAAACTGATGTTTACATCCAGGGTTTCCACCCAGCCAGTATTTTCCATCCGGGCCTGTATTTGTATACATATATGGCAGTAAAGAAAACATATATAGCGAAATAGTAAACAAATGACCCCACTTCAAAAGGTTTTGAGAACGATAATTGTCATGTTATGAAGGAATACCAAGAGTTTTACACAAATTATTTTCACTGTCAGTTTTTGGTCTTCCAGATTAGCAAAATGTACACAAATGGCCAAACTATATTTTTTACAAGGTGGCAACCCTGTTTACAACATGCCAGGGCCTCTGAAGAGCACGTAGGCTATGTACAGAAGGTAGATAGAGCTAGGCAAAGTCAGTTACAAACACTGCATGCAGGGCCGACCTGCAGAGCCCTGGCAAAGATGCTCCAACCAGCCCTAGCTCTTTCCACCTCTCTTCTTCCATCCATCTCTTGCCCCCCCTTTTCTTCCCTCTCTGACCTCTTTCCTTCTACCCCATCCGTCTCTTTCTATGTCTCATTCCACTCCAGCTCCTTCTCTCCTGATGGCCCCCCTGTGCCCGCTGCGGTTCATCGCTGAGAGCAGTAGAACAGACCCCAGCAGCAGCCCTGTGCTTTCAAAGAAGCCTTCAGTCGTTGCAGCTCACTATGGGGCATATGTACAAGCCCCTATCGCCACCACAACGTCACTTTGACAGACGTTGTGGTGGCGATAGGGGCTGCGCCTTATGGACAAGGCCGCGTTAAGCCACTTAATGTGGCTTAACGCGGCCTTGTACATAAGGCACCATTTCATGCTATGGTTAGGGTGAAAGGGGCGTGCACTGGGTGTTGTGGTGGGCACTCCCCTATGTACAAGGGTGCCCCCTATGTACAAGGGTGGTTTACATAGGAGGCAGCGCCAATATGAAGACCAGGAAAACCCTGGTCTTAAGTTGGTGAACCGAGGAGAAAGGCATTATTTCTCCTCGTTTTTGCTTTGTCCGTGTGCGCTGCCTTGTGCAGCACCCATGGAAAAAGCAGAATGCCATGGTTTGTTTATGTACAGGAAAGTGTCTCTTGCTGCACATAAACAAACCTTTAAAAATGGACAGAACTGCATTTTAGCATTGTTTATGTGCAGGAAGGGGCTCCTTGCTAAACATAACCAATCCTCCCCTGTACACGGACTCCCTTGCACTCTGGTGCAAGGGTGCGTGCGTCGGCGCTAAGTTGCTAAACTTAGCTCCAGCGCAGGGGGAAATGCAAGGCTGCACCACATCCTTGTAAATATGGTGCAGCCTTGCGTTTCAGAAGTGGCGGAGAGTGTCGTTAAGCCAAGGAGGCTAACGACACTCTCCGCCACTTCCTTGTACATATCCCCCTATGTATGTTAAACGTGTACTTTCTAAATTTAGTTCCCAGCCATACTTACTTTTGACTAAATTGATGATTTGCATTATGATTTATGTAACATTAACTAAAATGAATTAATTAATTTATATTAGTTTATAATAATTTGCATGCACACATATAATGTGCGTCACTGAATTAACATGTTTAACCCAGCTTGACTCTAATTCCTTCATCGGACTGTGTTCCTTCATACTGCTTTCCATAGAATTTCTGGCCGTGCTCTTCATCTGCTGACTTGACGGATGAATTATGCAAGTGTTGGCAAGCATTGCTAGTTTCAAACAGATACATGGCTTGGGAACCAGGCCTGGAGGACGAGCACAGGGGGACCTGAGCGTGTGAAGGGGGTGTCGTCCCCGTTTCTAGAGTGGGATTAAACTGGATGTTGCAGTTTACAACGTGTGAATCCCTATGGAGATTGAAACAAATACAATGGACGTCTACTGCTAGTGTGGCTGGAGGGGCGCTGCCTTCTGACTTCTTGGAATATTACTCAGCATTTACCCTGGCTGGTAGACGAGGGAAACAGCCATTACAATGCGGCTGTTACCACGCACAGTCTTTACCACACATTTCATTTTTACAACGTATATGCCTTTACCACGCATGGTAAGGGCATATGCATGGTACTGGTAGCAAGGGCTTATCCGTGGCGGTAAAGGCACCTGTGTGATAAAGGCTATTGGCATCATAAGAGGAAACACAGAGACCCTTCTGCTCCCTCATAATGACCTGCGCTGTTCCCGAGAAGAGCTGGCTCGTCATCATTGTAAGGTAAGGGGGATTGGGCCTGAGGCAGTGAAAAAAGGGCTGGGGGTCGGGGTGGGGTAGCGCTAGGTCCAGTTTTAGGGTTCAGGGAAGGGTATTTTTTACAAGGGCTGGAGGCCAGGGTGGTCGCGCAATTTTAAGACTGAGGATGCAATGGTATGTTTAACAAGGTCTCACAGCGGGGGCGGGTATTTTTTAACAAGGTCTATGGACTGGGGGTCACGCTGGGTTTTAGTTTTAGGGCTCAGGGGAAAGTGTTTTTAAAAAGGGCTGGGGGCTGGGGGGGCACCAGGGACTGGTTTGAGGGAAAAGGGCAGAGTTCAGGGAAAAACCTATACCACGCATATGCCTTTAACATACATTCCTTTACAATGAAGTTCTTTGTGAAGGTATGTGTAGTAAAGGCATATATATTGAGAAAAAATGCATGATAGAGGTTATGCGCTGTAAAGGCATATGTGTTGTAACACATGTGTGGTAAAGGCATGCGTTGCAATGGAATGCATTGTTCCATCATACATGTGATGCACGCAGATGACTGTAGACTTTTTTTTGCAGACTGTATGCTGGACTCCTTGGCTGAACAACCTATTCTGCAGACTGTATGCAGAACCTTCCTTGGACTCCTGCCCAAACCCTTTCCTGAATCCCCACTGCCCCTTGAATGGACTTTGAGAGGAATACCTCTACACCTGTGCTTCTCCTTTAAGTGTGGTTTAGACTGACACTTATTTCTGACCAACTGAAGACTCTTGACTGAGCTGTACTGACCTGTAATGCTATTGCTCTTTTTTCTTATGCACTTGTGCCTTGTCCCTATGATCTTTCCTTAAAGCCTTTAATTTCGGAACCCTTTAGATACTTGAAACATTCCTGTGCCTTGGGCTGTGCTTGGAAGACTTCACGCCTCATTACAATCTTGGTGGACGGGACACTCCGTCACAAACATGATGGATATCTCCCACCCGATCCGCTATATTACACATTCCATAGGATATAAGGAATTGTGATATAGTGGACGGGACACTCCGTCACAAACATGATGGATATCTCCCACCCGATCCGCTATATTACACGTTCCATAGGATATACGGAATTGTAATATAGTGGATGGGACACTCCGTCACAAACATGACGGATATCTCCCATCCCATCCGCTATATTACAAGTTCGATAGGATATAAGGAATTGTAATATAGTGGACGGGACACTCCGTCACAAACATGATGGATATCTCCCATCCCATCCGCTATATTACAAGTTCCATAGGATATACGGAATTGTAATATAGTGGACGGGACACTCCGACACAAACATGATGGATATCTCCCATCCCATCCGCTATATTACAAGTTCCATAGGATATAAGGAATTGTGATATAGTGGACGGGACACTCCGTCACAAACATGATGGATATCTCCCATCCCATCCGCTATATTACAAGTTCCATAGGATATAAGGAATTGTGATATAGTGGACGGGACACTCCGTCACAAACATGATGGATATCCCATCCCATCCGCTATATTACAAGTTCCATAGGATATAAGGAATTGTGATATAGTGGACGGGACACTCCGTCACAAACATGATGGATATCTCCCACCCGATCCGCTATATTGCACGTTCCATAGGATATACGGAATTTTAATATAGTGGATGGGACACTCCGTCACAAACATGACGGATATCTCCCATCCCATCCGCTGTATTACAAGTTCCATAGGATATAAGGAATTGTAATATAGTGGACGGGACACTCCGTCACAAACATGATGGATATCTCCCATCCCATCCGCTATATTACAAGTTCCATAGGATATACGGAATTGTAATATAGTGGACGGGACACTCCGTCACAAACATGATGGATATCTCCCATCCCATCCGCTATATTACAAGTTCCATAGGATATAAGGAATTGTGATATAGTGGACGGGACACTCCGTCACAAACATGATGGATATCTCCCATCCCATCCGCTATATTACACGTTCCATAGGATATAAGGAATTGTGATATAGTGGACGGGACACTCCGTCACAAACATGATGGATATCCCATCCCATCTGCTATATTACAAGTTCCATAGGATATAAGGAATTGTGATATAGTGGACGGGACACTCCGTCACAAACATGATGGATATCCCATCCCATCCGCTATATTACAAGTTCCATAGGATATAAGGAATTGTGATATAGTGGACGGGACACTCCGTCACAAACATGATGGATATCTCCCATCCCATCCGCTATATTACAAGTTCCATAGGATATAAGGAATTGTGATATAGTGGACGGGACACTCCGTCACAAACATGATGGATATCCCATCCCATCCGCTATATTACAAGTTCCATAGGATATAAGGAATTGTGATATAGTGGACGGGACACTCCGTCACAAACATGATGGATATCCCATCCCATCCGCTATATTACAAGTTCCATAGGATATAAGGAATTGTGATATAGTGGACGGGACACTCCGTCACAAACATGATGGATATCCCATCCCATCCGCTATATTACAAGTTCCATAGGATATAAGGAATTGTAATATAGTGGATGGGATACCCGTCACAAACATGATGGATATCCCATCCCATCCGCTATATTACAAGTTCCATAGGATATAAGGAATTGTGATATAGTGGATGGGACACTCCGTCACAAACATGATGGATATCTCCCATCCCATCCGCTATATTACAAGTTCCATAGGATATAAGGAATTGTGATATAGTGGACGGGAAACTCCGTCACAAACATGATGGATATCCCATCCCATCCGCTATATTACAAGTTCCATAGGATATAAGGAATTGTGATATAGTGGACGGGACACTCCGTCACAAACATGATGGATATCCCATCCCATCCGCTATATTACACGTTCCATAGGATATAAGGAATTGTGATATAGTGGACGGGACACCCGTCACAAACATGATGGATATCCCATCCCATCCGCTATATTACACGTTCCATAGGATATAAGGAATTGTGATATAGTGGACGGGAAACTCCGTCACAAACATGATGGATATCCCATCCCATCCGCTATATTACACGTTCCATAGGATATAAGGAATTGTGATATAGTGGACGGGAAACTCCGTCACAAACATGATGGATATCCCATCCCATCCGCTATATTACACGTTCCATAGGATATAAGGAATTGTGATATAGTGGACGGGAAACTCCGTCACAAACATGATGGATATCCCATCCCATCCGCTATATTACACGTTCCATAGGATATAAGGAATTGTGATATAGTGGATGGGATACCCGTCGTGTTTGTGATGGCGTAACCCTGACCGCCAGGATCATAAATAGGCCCTTCTATTGCTAATGTAAAGAAAGGATTGAGATTTTTTTCCGAGCATCAGATCCTTATGCTACTGTTCTTTACGACAGCAAATGACCCGCTTGTTTGTTTAATTCGTGTTCACCTAATCTTTTTCCAGACACTTGGACCCCCTGTTGTAGTCTTACACCTCTATAGTACGGCCTCAGAGCGATTTATTTGATCTTGATCACTCATTTGCAATAAACACCTTTTAACTTGGCTACCAATTCCTTGTCCTCATTCTATAGCCAAATGGTTGCGCGGTTCATCATATTAGATTGAACATGGAATGCTAACTCTCTTCCCCTCAGTGAAACTAATAAAAGATCCATCGGAGGACCAAAGCAGAAATTAAGTAAGATTTAGAGATTGAGTAAAAGAGATAACACAACTGTTGTGGGCCCAGAAACACTGGATATTAAACAATCCCCTAGCCTTTTCTAAAGTTGCTTGCCTTCATTCTCAAAGGCGTTCTTCAGTGACAAAGCTTGTAAAATGTAATATAACGTCCAGAGCAGTGGCATATCGGCATAGGTCCGGGGACCTCCTGAGCCTCACCCAGTACAATAGGGGGCGCAGCCTAGCCACATCATTTATGGGATATCTGCCAAGATCGCTACGGAGAGGGACAAGTGGGGTAGACAGAGGGAGCGAGACTATGGGCCTTATGTAGGTGGGCTGGCATTTACCACTTCATAAATACCGAATCATACCGATTCGGTATTTATGAAGTGGTAAATGCTATGTAGGTAATTGGTCGGTAAATATTACCGATTCGGATTAATTCGGTAATTACCGAATCGGTATTTACCGAATCGGTAATGAGGCATACCTTCCCATTGATGGGAAGGTATGCCTCATTACCGAATCGGTAAATACCGATTCGGTAATGGGGGAGCACATGCAAGGGTGGCAGGGTGTCACATTGACACCCTGTTGCACCCCTGATTCGGCCATGTGTGCACATGTGGCACACATACATGCCCTGAGGGCATGTGTGTCTGCCACATTGCACACATCTACGGGCAAAATAATGCATTTACACACATATTCGTCATTTACCACCAACTATTAGTTGGTGGTAAATAACGAATCCCCACACACACCACACAGTCCCCCTACATCTGATTTCTGTATTCGGAATTTACCGAATCGGTAAAATTACCGAATCGGTAATTTTACCGATTCGGTAATTTTACCGATTCGGTAAATTCCGAATACAGAAATTCTCCCCCTACATCTCAAAAGCCAAAATACCGGTCGGTAACGGTATAATTACCGAAAATCGGCCGTTACCGACCGGTATTTGGCTACCTACATGAGGCCCCCCGTCTCTAAAAAACTTATTTTCGGATTTGGTCATCTCTGCTAGAATTTCGAATCCCCAAAGCTCCGCCCCGTAGAGAGATGCCAATAGCGCCTTCCCCTGGTATACCTTGGTTGCTGCAGCTATAGGCTGACTATATGACAGCCTCTGATGTCTAGCAATAGCTCCTGCGGCTCGCTTGTGATTTAGGAGCATTTTGGATATGTGAGGTGCCCATTTCAACTTATTATTAATCCTCACCCCAAGATAGTCGAAGGCTGACACGAGCTCCAGATTACAATTATCGACCTTGATGTTATTTTTAAATCTTTTAGAAGGGGACATGGCCATTAGCTTGGTCTTTTATGTATCGATCTTCAAGCCCCTGATGTTACAAAACTCAGTAAAGCGGGACAGCAATTTTTGAAGACCCATGGGGCTCTTTGAGATCAGCAGCGTGTCGTCTGCAAAAAGCAGAGAGGGAGATTTTTACCACTTCACAAAGAATTTCATTGTAAAGGAATGTATGTTAAAGGCATATGCGTGGTATAGGTTTTTCCCTGACCTCTGCCCTTTTCCCTCAAACCAGTCCCTGGTGCCCCCCCCCAAGCCCTTTTTAAAAATACTTTCCCCTGAGCCCTAAAACTAAAACCCATCATGACCCCTCAGCCCATAGACCTTGTTAAAAAATACCCGCCCCCGCTGTGAGACCTTGTTAAAAATACCATTGCATCCTCAGCCTTAAAATTGCGCGCCAACCCTGGCCTCCAGCCCTTGTAAAAAATACCCTGCCCTGAACCCTAAAACTGGACCTAGCGCTACCCCACCCCGACCCCCAGCCCTTTTTTCACTGCCCCAGGCCCAATCCCCCTCACCTTACAATGATGACGAGCCAGCTCTTCTCGGGAACAGCGCAGGTCATTAAGAGGGAGCAGAAGGGTCTCTGTGTTTCCTCTTATGATGCCAATAGCCTTTATCACACAGGTGCCTTTACCGCCACGGATAAGCCCTTGCTACCAGTACCATGCATATGCCCTTACCATGCGTGGTAAACACATATACGTTGTAAAAATGAAATGTGTGGTAAAGACTGTGCGTGTAATGGCTGTTTCCCTCGTCTACCAGCCAGGGTAAATGCTGAGTAATATTCCAAGAAGTCAGAAGGCAGCGCCCCTCCAGCCACATTACCAATAGACGTTCATTGCGTTTGTTTCAATCTCCACAGGGATTCACACATTGCAAACTGCAACATCCAGTTTAATCCCACTCTAGAAACGGGGACGACATCCCCTTCACACGCTCGGGTGCAGGTCACCCTGTGCTCGTCCTCCAGGCCTGGTTCCCAAGCCATGTATCTGTTTGAAACTAACAATGCTTGCCAATACTTGCATAATTCATCCGTCAAGTCAGCAGATGAAGAGCACAGCCAGAAATTCTATGGAAAGCAGTATGAAGGAACACAGTCCTATGAAGGAATTAGAGTCCAGCTGGGTTAAACATGTTAATTCAGTGACGCACATTATATGTGTGCATGCAAATTATTATAAACTAATATAAATTCATTAATTCATTTTAGTAAATGATACATAAATCATAATGCAAATCATCAATTTAGTCAAAAGTAAGTATGGCTGGAAACTAAGTTTGGAAAGTACATATGTTTAACATACATAGGGGGATATGTACAAGGAAGTGGCGGAGTGTGTCGTTAGCCTCCTTGGCGTAACGACAATCTCCGCCACTTCTGAAACGCAAGGCTGCACCATATTTACAAGGATGTGGTGCAGCCTTGCATTTCCCCGTCTGATGGCGCTAAGTTTATCAACTTAGCGCCAACGCAGGCACCCTTGCACCAGAGTGTAAGGGAGTCCGCGTACAGGGGAGGATTGGTTATGTTTAGCAAGGTGTCCCTTCCTGCACATAAATAATCCTAAAATGCGGTTCTGTCCATTTTTAAAGGTTTGTTTATGTGAAGGAAGGGACACGTTCCTGTACATAAACAGGCAAAATGAATATGCTCACCCCAAGATAGTCGAAGGCTGACACGAGCTCCAGATTACAATTATCGACCTTGATGTTATTTTTAAATCTTTTAGAAGGGGACATGGCCATTAGCTTGGTCTTTTATGTATCGATCTTCAAGCCCCTGATGTTACAAAACTCAGTAAAGCGGGACAGCAATTTTTGAAGACCCATGGGGCTCTTTGAGATCAGCAGCGTGTCGTCTGCAAAAAGCAGAGAGGGAGATTTTTACCACTTCACAAAGAATTTCATTGTAAAGGAATGTATGTTAAAGGCATATGCGTGGTATAGGTTTTTCCCTGACCTCTGCCCTTTTCCCTCAAACCATGGGGCCCTTTGAGATCAGCAGCGTGTCGTCTGCAAAAAGCAGAGAGGGAGATTTTTCACCGCTCAAGACTGGGGCGTCGACCCCATCATCTCTCAAGTAGTCTGCCACCCCATTTATAAAGAGAGAGAACAGGGTCGGCTCCAAAACACAGCCCTGGCAGACCCCTCGCATCACTGCTATTCTCTCGGTCAACTGACCCTGGTGCCCCCATCTTATTCTCGCGAAGTTGCCTTCGTGGAGCCTTTTGAGAAGGTCCAAAATTAAGGGGGGAATGTCCCGATCTGCCAGGACTTGCCACAACTTTGGCCGAGGTACCAGGTCAAAAGCTGTTTTGAGGTCGATAAAAGCCAGGTATAAGCTGCCCTTTTCGATGGTAACAGATTTCCAGTAGATAGTGCAAAATCTGAAAACCTGGTCGATCGTTCCGACCCCTTGCCTGAATCCGGCCTGGAAATGTGAGAGAATACCATCCTCATCAATCCAGGCCTTAATCCTGGTCAGGAGGACCCTGCCCACCACTTTTTGAATCACATCAATTAGACTGATTGGTCTGTAGTTGGCAGGGTCCTCTCGATCACCTTTTTTAAAGATGGGCACCACCTCCGCCCCTTCCAGGAGTCTGGTACCGGGGACCCTGACGCTATATTATTCAGTGTTAATAAAATAAACTCGGCCCAGAGTTCCCTGTCATAAAGAAGGAGGTCTCCAGGGAGACCGTCGGGTCCCGCTGCCTTACCCGAAGCTATCGTGTTAATTGCTAATTGGATCTCAGTCAGACCAAACTGGCCCTCCACCCCCCGGGGAGCTAAGGGCTCAGAAACTGGACCCAGCTCCTCCGAAGATGATTCATCACCGGGAGAGTAAAGACCAGAGAAATGATCAAACCACTGGCGCCCCGTTATATGGTTTGGGATTGGGTCTGCCCCACCCCTTGCACTGATGTTAATGAGATCCCAAAACGGGGTTGAATCTTTCAAGCGTGCCGCGCGCTTCAGGTCCTGCCAGTGATCTTCCTCCCAGTGGCGCTTTGCTTTTTTTATGGTGCTATAATAGGATTTCCGGGCATGAATAATGGAGGGCTGATCCTTTGTTTTTAAAACCCTAGCAAGTACCTGTCTCCTTTCCCTGCAATCACTTGAAAACCATAGTTTTACCGTTTTCGGTCTGGGTGGCTTGTGATCCCCTTTGACACTTAATTCAATAAAAGATACATTGGAGGACCAAAGCAGAAATTAAGTAAGAAGCAGAGATTGAGTAAAAGAGATAACACAACTGTTGTGGGCCCAGAAACACTGGATATTAAACAATCCCCTAGCCTTTTCTAAAGTTGCTTGCCTTCATTCTCAAAGGCGTTCTTCAGTGACAAAGCTCGTAAAATGAGTACATTATTGCTTTTTTCCAAGTGTTTCTTTGAAGCGAAATAAATAAACACCTGGGCCTGTATTACAGTAAGGGGGCAATATTCCTGGTGCGTGGGTGCAAACAAAGAAAGTGCACCCTATTACAGAGAATGCGCTGCCCTCAGGGCAGCCGCAAACTCGTGCGGCCCTGGGAGTGGTGCATTCAAGTGAAATATGGAGCAGTTGTTTAAAAACAGCTTCGTGTTTCACTGTGCAGGTGGCATCCTGCCTGCACTTTCAAGGGGGATTAGAGATCCCCTTGCACAGGGGTACAGTGAGTGGCTTCACTCGCCTGCCAGGAGATGTCTGGGGATCCATGGGACCCCCCTTTTCCAATCCAGAGGACTGCCATCAGGGGGCATGCTGATAGCGCACCACCTTTTTGTGGTGCACTTTCAGTATGCCTCTTGACAGATTCTTTGCCTTTGCGCCCGCTCGCATGATATGGTGCAGCCGCAGAGAAAAAAATAGATTCCCTCATTTGCATGGGGCCATGCCTTCCTGCAAATGGTGCAACGCCCTCTTCAGACAACGCTGGCAACTCATGTCCTCCAGCGCTATCTGTATTACAGAAAGGGCCTCATAAGCTCATGCAGCCCCTTCTGTAGTACCAAAGTGCCCCGGGGGCATACAAAGCAGGTGCACATGCCCGTTGCTACCCCAGGCACCTTTTGTAATATGGCCTCTGGATGTTATTAGTAGGGGATTGAGAAGTTGGGCAAAATATTTCCATCACCTCCTGGAGAAGCAGAATCAGGAGCCATCCTTTTATTTAGGAGTGGTTGCTCCCAAAATAGTGTCAGTATGGAGCAATGTTAAGTATGAAAATATCCTACACCATATGAAATGCTACAAACGTCCTCTTAATAATTTTATAGGATTAATGATGAGATAAGTGCAGCACTCTCAATACCACCTTACAAACCAACTGAAAGGCTGTAAGAAAAAAGGCAATAGATTGCTTGGCAGGCCATCTTTTAGATTTAATTTGCATTCATTCAATACAATAGGTAACCTTCTATTCCTGGAATTCTGGGTAACAAGTATCAAGTCAACAGTGATTCTAATGCACACTTTTCTTGCTATAGGATTTAAGCTCAGCAGATAAACAATTTACCCATACTTGGTGTGACTGAGAAATTATTCAATAATCACAATTCAACAGTATAAAATATGTGTAATAATCACAAGGTAAGGATGCACAATGAAAAATAGAATTATGATATATTAATTCCATTGTGTGAATGTATCGAAAAAGCAATAATCATAGAGGCATAACACTTTGTGCAGTGACAGTGCAGTGTTCCCAGGGATCACGTGACAAAAGAGTAAAGTGGGTATTTTTTAAGCCTGGCCATAGTTCGCAGAGTTTTGCTACGCAGAACTCCGCTAAGTTAAAAAAAAACTCTGCGAAGTTCCAAGAGTGGCGGAGTGGCGAACTGCAGTTTGGCTGGTATTACTGCTGCGCAGCAGCTCGCACACTTACCATTCGCAATCGAGAACTTACTGTTCGTGATCGCGAGCGGGGAAGAAACTAGGCTGCACATCGCAAAGCAGAGTTTTCTGCACTCCGCGAGCTAAGCGGAGTGCGGAAAACTCTGCAAACTCCACAAAACGGAGCAAAGTTCACCGCCCTAGCCTAGTTTTTTCATGAAGAACAAAATCATAGTAATGGCTTTCTACCTAAAAGTAAACAGAACTGTAAATCATTCAAGTCATCATGTTTCAAAATCAAAAGAAGAAAATAGTCCAAATTAGTTTTTGTGTCAACTCAGGAGTCTTCACCACGGAGGGTAGTAAACATGTTATATTGGTGTAGAAAGTGACAATATAGCTGTCAGCTAAAATGGTTACTTAATGCTAGTGTAGGAACTGCAAACATGAGTGTAGAAAAATTTAGCTTTTTTTGTGGACATCCATATTTTTTGTTGAATTTTAACGCTAGTTTTAGGACACCTCACATGGCTACACTGCTGTCCAGTTCCCAGTGTATGTGCTTTGATCCACAAAATATGCTGAATTGGTGCATAACCAGTTGGCATATTTATCTTACCAACATGTACCTAGTATATGGTAGTAAGTGTACTCACAGCCTGTAAGTTAAATGTTTCTAGTGGACAGCAGCATATATTGTGACACAGCTAAAGTGACAATACAAAACATGACTACTGGCCTGCCCCTGGCAACCTGTCTGTGCAGGTTTACAATGCAATTTCGGCCTGTTGAATTAGCCCATTTTGACAGGCCTCAACCCTCCTTTTAAATATTCGACCTTAAATGTCGATAAGGCAGGATAAATTATATTTAAAAGTAGGACATGTAAAAATGTAATGCTAATCATGTCCTTACAGTGAAAATGCCCTGAAGGTTATTTTCACTTTAGCAAAGTAGCTGTTCCTAGGAAAGCATTGGGATACTTTATTTAAGATGAGGAAGTTATCTCCTGTCAGGAACCAGATAAAACGTTCATTCTAAACTAATCCAACTCATTGGTAAAGTCAGATTTGTAACATATTTTGCAAAAGATACTCTTAAAAGATTCCCTTCAGTCTTTCTAATTCCTTTAGAAGCCTATTTGGATGAGCTTCCAACTGTCACCCAGAAGCGGAATAGCTTCTTGATTTGGTGTGAATTGGCTCCCAGAGCTGAGACAAAAGGTCTTGTTCCTCAGACAGGATGACCATCTGGTCAGTGCTCTGGAACTTTATTGTCTTCAGAAGGAGCTGCCATGTCACAGGCAGATGTAGCTCGAACCTCAGGACCGCAGAGACCACAACTGAAGACAAGAGTGTGCAAATCGTATAACCGCACCAAGCTCCCCTGTCTTGAAAAAGCCCTTGGCCTGCTGGTCACAGGGGCAAAACAAGTGTCAGCTGTTCTGTTTTTATGCTGATGGATTTCTGGAATAAGAACTAATATGGCACATCATGCTCTGAAAAGGTCTTTGAATTTTGGGAATTATTATCCAGAATATTACTATTGATTATTAGGCACGGGCTTCCCCCTAGGCCTAAATCTTTTCCATAAAACCAGTGGCTCTTGGGTGTAGCCATTTGGGAATTGTATGCCAACCGCAACATTTGGGTCCTGACACTCTTTGGCATGAACCCTAGCACCATCCACCCGTTGCTTAGAAAATAAAGTAGCTCAAACCTGTGCCTGGCTCCTCCACTGTCTCACTAGCAGGCACCAATTCCAATGGGAGAGAAGCTGCCTACAGAACTGGTTTTAAGAGACCGCTGGGGAGGGTTTCTCATTCTCTTGGCGCAGGAGCTCTGTTCAATGGAAGAAAGCTTCTGCAATATTGGTTTTTAATAGAGAGGGGTGCTGTGGAATTGCTTTCAACATGTTTAAGATGGGGTTGGAATGCCCATAACAGCTTTTTTTCCAATTGGTCAGAGAGGGATGAGGATTCACTCCCACCCACAGACTAGTGGCAGGCATAAATGTGGCACCCATGGGCACCCTCCTCAGAACACTGCCGAACCTGTGTTAGACAAAAGAAGGACTGTACCTGCTGGTGTGACCTGCAAGGAAAAGCCTAAGGACCTGTGCCCACTTGTGTTAAAAATGGGGGTCTCTAGTTGGCAGTGGTAGGTACTTGTGCCCAAATAGGGACCCATGATTCTAGTCAGGGTAAGGGAGATACACCCTTCATATATCCCCTGCTCACCCCCTCGGTAGCTTGTCACAAGCAGACAGGCTTATCCCAAAGGCCATTGTGTAAAGCATTTGTACCAACACTCACAGTAACACAGTGAAAACACCACAGAAATGGAAACCACACCAGTTTAGAAAAATAAAATATCTTTATCTAAACTAAACAAGACCAAAACAACAACAATCCAACATACAGAGTTAAACAAATATGACTTTCAAAACGTTTCAAGAACTTGTACCATAGAAAACTATGGATGCATGACTTTTGACCAAAGTACCTTTAGATGCGTGAAAGTTCCAAAAGCCAAACAACCGCAGAGTCGGATAACAAAGACATGAGGCACTCCTGAGACCTTGGGGAGGTTTTGCGACAGTCTGTAGGGGGAGTGATGCTTCGATTCTTCATGACGGTTCTGGTCCGCAGGTGATGCGTCAGACGAACTTGCCGTACAGGTACGATGCATGGAAATCCAGGATGCATCAGCGATCGATGCGGTGTCGAGCGGCGCTGCGTCAGTCCTCTTCAGCCGCGATCCCTCGATGCGGCAATTTCTGTAGTTCTTTGAGCTTTTTCTTTCTTCCAGCTCCCAAACTGCAGCTACAACCTCCAGAGGCCCAAAACTGGCACAGGCACCTCTTGGCAGGCTAGAACTCACAGAAGCAGAGTTTAGGGGAGCTGGGGGTGAAGTCTTTGTGTCCCTGAGACTTCAGAACAGGAGCCCAGCACACTTCAGGCCCTTGGAGATCTCCTTCAAGCAGGGGACACAGCACACAGCACACAGCAAAGTTTTTCTCATTTCCTTCTCAGAAACAGCAACTGCAGGCCAACTCCAGTCACACAGCAAGGGCAGTACTTCTCCCCAGTCTCTCCAGCTCTTCTCCTTGGCAAAAGTTCCTCTTGAATTACAGGAATGATCTAAAAGTCTGGGGTGTTGGGTCTGAAACTTATACCCCAAAATGTCTTTGTTCTCTTTGTGCAAGGGGCTCTGAGCCCAGTTCAAACCGGTTCTGTGGGGCACTCTCCAAGTTCACAACAACATTCATTGTCAGTGTGAGCCTTGGCTCCAAACACACCACAGGGGGGCAGAGCCAGCATTGCAGAAGTCAGGCACAGCCCTATTCAGATACAGGTGCTACTCCTCCCACCAATCCAAATGCAGATCAGGCCTATTCAGCCTAGTGCTGACTCATCCAGACTCCTGGAGCCACTGCACCTCCCCAGCCCCTGTCACTCCAAAGCCAGACAGTCAATACACAAACAGCCAGAGGCACAGAGGAAGCTTAAACAAGAAAATAGCCACTTTCTAAAAGTGGTATTTTCAAACACACAATTTAAAAACCATCTTTACCAAAATATGTGTTATTGAATCCCGAGTTCAGGGATACCAAACTCAATTTTTCCATCTTATCCCTATGGGAATATATGATTGTAAAATGTTACAAAGCATTCACTATTCTGTCCTATGGGGCAAGATAGCCTTTCAATAGTGAAAAATGAAGTTGGCAGTATTTCACTATCAGGAGATGTTACACACACCAGTACATGTCCTACCTTTCACATACACTGCACCCTGCCCAGGGTGGTACCTTGGGCCTACCATAGGGGTGTCCTTTGTGTAATAAAAGGGAAGGGTAGGGCCTGGCAAGTGGGTGCACTTGCCAAGTTGACATGGCAGTTAATAAACTGCGCACAGGCACTACAGTAGCAGGCCTGAGACCTCTTTTCAGAACTACTCATGTGGGTGGCACAATCAGTGCTGCAAGCACTAGCATTTGATTTACCAGTCCTGGCACACTCAGTGCACTTTACTAGGGACCTACTGGTAAAACAAATATGCCAATCAGAGAGAACCAATCACAATATCAATTTACACAGAGAGCATATGCACTTTAGCACTGATCAGCAGTGGTAAAGTGCCCAGAGTCCTATAGCCAGCAAACACAGGTCAGGAAAAAATAGGAGGAAGAAGCAAAAACTTTGGGGATAACCCTGCAAAAAGGGCCATTTCCAACACAACCCCCTTCCAGCCTAAAGCTAGGGTAGACCAATCAATACCTTGATGAGCTTCCCGACTTGGGGCGATCGAACATGGAACCTGGCCCGAACAGCAGCAGTCTATTCCCGTTGCACGCCTTCCTGAACCCAGTTAGATCCCTCCATCCATACTCTAAGGGCCCACTAAGCTAAACCATGGGTTACCCTTCGCCTCACCTGGGGACACCATCAGTGCAGCGCCTTAACTTACCTTGATCACAGATGTGTCGCAGCAACCAGACAGCACACACAAGGCCAACACAGTACTGTGGCCCAGTCCCACCACAGTGTGCGACTCCTGTCCCACTCCCAGGGACAACTCTGTCCACCAGAACAGCAAACCGTAGTGGCCACTGATGCCTGACAGTGATGACTGATGCCTTTCAGGACTCTCCAACCTCTGTGGTGTCAGAAAGTGGGGGGCAGTTGCCCGGGTGCCTGGCACCTTTTCTCCACTTTCCCTCCTGCCACTTCAGCTATGGCATCCTGACACTGGCCCACCAGCCTAGGGTCTGTACCCTGCGGCTGGACAAGAGACTGAGGTGGGCTCTCCCACACCCTGTCTTCCTCCCTGGGGCTCTTCGTCCTCCCACCTGGAGTAGTACAACTTGGTTGGGGTACTGTCAGCAGTTGCCCCTTCCTCCAGGTCAGGGTCTGTACCCTTAGGCTGGACTTGTGCCTGGCAACCCAGGACTTTTGGGGAAGTACTCCAACTCCCCCTAAGGGAAACACACTCCTCATGAGCTGTGCCAGAGTATGCATGGCACAGATCCCCAGCCTCCTGTCCACCAGACCGAGCAGGAAGACCCCCCAGGCCAGAAGTGGCCTCCTGGGGTGCTCTGACCTCAGAACTGGCAACCTCTGACCCACTGATCCTTCCACTGGGGACTGTGTCCCCCCTCACCCTTTTCTCTAGGCTCATGCACCCTCCCCACTGCAGCGGTGCTGGCAGACACTAGAACTGGTTGGATGCTGGTTACAGCAGTCCTCCCCAGTTCACCTGACACTTTGGGATCCCCCTCAGGAAATGGCCTCCTGGTACACACTAGGCCCCCCTCCTGGTGTTCCCTTATGGAACCAACCAGGTCCTGGGACTGGATTTTGGGCACCTTGTGACACAGCCCACTCCTTCTCCTCTGAGACAGGACATGGGACCCTACACCCCTCCCACTACCCTGGGACCTATCTGGGCTACCACAAACCTCCCTTACCTCACCTGGTTGGGGAAAACCTGAGCCACCCCCTTCAGGATCACTCCCAAAAGATTTTTCAGTCCCTCTGGAATCCACCAAAAGGTCTGCCTCCAGCGCAAGCTCCCTGGAATCAGAGAACTCCCACTCCACCGGGTGTTGGCATAGCTCTGGAAAACAGGGACTTAAAATATGCTCTCCAACAATTGCATCACACAGCTCCCCCACAGTTGTTTACAAAGCTACCCTCTGCCTCACTATCCAGTGCCTCACACAAGTACCCCACATCACTCTCCTGAGACTGGCAAGACAGTATCTGACTGTCTCTGTCACTCACCCTCCAACAATTGGTTACCAGCCCCACACACAGAGCTGGCCACACGTTGGATGGGCTTTTCACTAACAACGCCAATCTATCCATCATCAAAACTCTACCCCTGATTTGGACTGATCACTGGGCAGTGTTATTCAACCTCCTGGCAAAGAAAACCTTCCCCTTACTCATACCCAGAAGGCCTACACAATTTAGAGCGTGGAGCCAGGTCGATCAACAGCTCCTCAATGCTCAATTGTTAGTATCCAACTATGAACCCATAGCTAATCCTACATTAGCCTCAGCCAGATACTCTAACTGGCTGAACAATGCCTTCAAAGCACTGGTATCCCTCAAAAATCTCTCAAAAAACAGAACCTCCCCTTCGGCACCTTGGTTCTCCGAAACCCTTAGATTAGAAAGACAACGCTGCAGGAACCTCGAGAGACACTGGTGCAGAGATTACAACATCTCTAATAAAACATGCTATAAAGAGGCAATTCACCAATATAAACAGCTCCTAATCGCCGAGAAAAGTAAATACTACACCAACCAAATAGAAGCAGCCCAAGACTCCACCAAGAGACTCTTTCAGGTAGTCCTCAAACTATCAGGATCCACAGCAAACCCCCCACCAGCCCCTACCCAGGACCTATGCAACGCCTTGGCCAATACCTTTCAAGACAAAGTCAACAAAATTTACGATATCTTCACCACGCAAACAAAAAACGATCCTCTAATCTCTACCGAGAATAACGATAATTCCCCATCCTTATCGCATTTTCATCAAGTCTTACCCGAACAAATAAAAAACCACATCCTAACCATAACATCAGGGTCACCAACGGACCCTTGTCCACCCGCGGTATTAAAACTCATTCCTGACCTACTAGCCCCTAACCTCGCAGACATCTGCAACGCCATGTTTGACACGGGCATCTACCCCACAGCCTGGAAAAGGGCAACGATCAAACCCCTGCTGAAGAAACAGCATCTGGACCCTCTAGACACCAAAAACTATCGACCCATCACAAACCTTCCTTTCCCAGAAAAACATTTCGAAAAAATAATGAACACGCAACTAACTAATTATATTGAAGAAAACTGTCTCTTGGATGAGACACAATTTGGCTTTAGAAAGGGCCACGGGACAGAAACCGCCCTTATTAAGGCGGCAGATGAAATCAGAGCCACCCGAGACCAAGGTGGATCAGCAGTCCTGATACTGCTGGATCTATCAGCGGCATTTGACACGGTCGACCATACCACTCTGATCGACCGTGTCTGAAACATAGGCGTCAAACTTAAAGCAAAGGAGCTATCGGCCTCCTTCTTATCCAACCGCACTCAGCTGGTGAGTCTCGGCGAATTTAACTCTCCCCCATTTACCCTCCCTTGTGGAGTGCCACAAGGATCATCCTTGAGTCCGACACTATTTAAATCTATGTGTCGAACCTGGCCAAGGTAATTAAAACCCATGGGATGAGGCTGACATCCTACGCCGACGACACACAGCTAGTACTTACAATTAACAATGACGGAGAAGCAATTGCAGCCAACTTTCAGACTGGCATGCTTGTCATCAGTTCCTGGATGGCTAAGAATTGTTTAAAGTTAAACTCCGATAAAACGGAGGTCGTGATCTGCGGCAACCTACATCCAGCATGGTCCCCTACCTGGTGGCCAACCACCTTAGGACATCCACCCCTCCCTGTACCTAAAGTGAGAAATCTAGGGGTCATATTTGATGACAAACCAACCTTCTCAGCCCATGCAAACGCCATCGTCTCATCATCTTTTTACACTCTCAGAATGATCAAAAAACTTTTACCGTTCCTCCCCCCAGATGCAGGAAAAACCCTGGTCAGCACGCTTGTAATGTCGAAAATTGACTACTGCAATGGCCTGCTCATGAATGCCCAACAAAAGATTACCAACAAATTACAGATGGTGCAGAACGCCGCTGCCAGATTAATAACAGGCACTCCCAAACGCAACTCAATTTCCCTGGTGGTTCGGAGTCTGCACTGGCTTCCGATAACAAGCCGCATCAAATTTAATGCCCTCTGCATTGCCTTCAAGGCCATCCACAACACTGGACCAGACTTTCTAAAAAAAAGCCTTTTGTGCCCTTGTGCCTAACCGAACCTTACGCTCCTCCTCCGCCAACATGCTGAGGGTTCCCCGCACTTATAAGGCATCCTGGGGTGACAAAATATTCACCATTGCCACTTCCAAACTGTGGAATTCCCTCCCCCTTCGCATTAAAACTTGCCCAACGCTACCTGCCTTCAGGAAACTGATAAAAACCTGGCTTTTCAACCAATGAGCACCACACTAAACCTCTACTCTTTGCAGTCTGCAGCGCCGAGACACCCTTGGGTATTTGCGCGCTCTATAAATCGCAAAAATAAATAAATAAAATAAATAAATAAACCCACACTCTTCTGGGCGGTCTCCACACATACATACCATGACATCTACCATGGGGAACCACTCTCCCTGAACCTCTCATCTGGAGTCAGTAGAGTGTCCCTCCCACCACCAGGAATATGATCACCTGTCTCAGTTCTGCAATCCATCTCAGGGACACTGCACCCCACTGGAGCTTCCTCATAAACCTGAACCCCCTGGTGTATGTTAAACCCGCCGTCAAGTCAGGTGCCACATATCCGGGTGGGTGTACTTCTCCCTAAACACTAGATAACACAATTTTGCTGCCACCATCTGAGCTGGATTCCACCTCCAACCAAGCCAAGCTCGCTTCCTGAGCTGCACACATCTCTTCTTGCTTGGTTAAGACACGCAGGGCCTCAAGCCTCGCAAACTCCTCATCGAGCTCTCTCATTCTCAGCTCATGTGTCACGATCAATTTCTTTTCTTCCAAAGCATAAGCTCTCCTGCTCTCCTCTTCCTTGGCCTGGATTTCCATTTCAATTGGATTTGTTTTGATACTCAGAACTTCTAGCTCCTGCTCCCTGACCCTTTGATTCTCCTCCAGTTCTTCTGGGGACAAACTGCTAGAGGAATGATTGCTGCCAGCCCTAGAGGCTGCTCTTCCCACAGGCAGATCCGGTGATCTGAAACCATCCCCTTGTGCATCCTCTCTGCCTCCCCAGCTTCTTTGACCACCCACCAGGCCCTTAAGGCCTTCTTTAGCTCCTCCTTCCTGGAGCTGCTCTTCGTGGAATATCCAAAGTTCCTGCAGAATTGCTTGAGTTGTCCTACTTTATAACTACTTAACATTTTTATATCAAACTCCAGTTTTGCAACATCACTTGCTGGTTTACCCTTCTGAGACATGATGCTTGGATACTTTAAGGGTTACTCAAAAATAGAACCAAAAACAGAACACAGTATGTGGTTAAGGAATGGTCTGCACCAAACTAGTGACACCAATCACTGTGGGTCAAGTACAAATATGGGTTCAAATCCTCACCGCTGACCACCAATGTTAGAAATGAGGGTCTCTAGTTGGCAGAGGTAGGTACCTTGGTCCAATTAGGGACCCTTGATTAAGTCAGGGTAGGGGGGATACACACTTTAGGTAACCCCTGCTCACCCCCTCGGTAGCTTGTCACGAGCAGACAGGCTTATCCCAAAGGCAATATGTAAAGTATTTGTACCAACAGTAACACAGTGAAAACACCACAAATGGACACCACACCAGTTTAGAAAAATAAAATATCTTTATCTAAACTAAACAAGACCAAAACGACAAAAATCCAACAAACACAGTAAAAAAATATGAGGAAGAAGCAAAACATTTGGGGATAACCCTGCAAAAAGGGCAAATTCCAACAACTTGTAACCAGGACAAAGAACTGGACTTCTAAGGAAAGTTGGCTGACCTCTTGTTAAGCTGAAAGGACCCAAAAGCTACAATAATCCAACTTTTCTGAAGAGCTCAGCTGACCAGTTTAATCTGGACCTGCCCCTGACCCTTTTCTGGCTTCCGTTGGAGTGAGTTCTGACCCCGAGTACTGTTCCTTAGGTTTCAGAACCCTTGGCTGGTGTTAAAGTGTCTTCTACCAGCCCAAATTGAAAAGGCTGGGACTTAGAAACTTTTTGACAATGTTTCCTCTGAAGAACCGGCAGGAGGCTGGTATCGCCATCAAGCTGAAGTCATCTTAGTTGAATTACAGGTCAGCTCCAACTTGCTGGCCTGCCCTGCTGAGGGATATCTCACTTTCAGAAAAGTTTCATAGTCAAACCTAGAGGACTTCATAGAGAGTGGTGCTGAGCCAAAGACCATTAAGACATTTCTGGGCACAGACGCTGCACTTCGCCAGCTCTAAACTTTCCCGGCTTCATTGATGACCAACCAGAACCCACGGTCTTCAGCAACTCACCGTCTTCAAACACCTACTTGGACCCAGCTTGCATCATAAGGTAACTCTTTGAGTGGGACCTACCTGTAGCCTCTTATACAACCCATGCTCCATCATGGTCTGCTCAAATCTCACCCTTGTCCAGATCGAGCATGACCATTTATCCACAGTAGTCCCTTTGCTGCTTTTGGTGCTATTTTTATTTACAATTCCAAAAAATCATATCTCTAGGTTCTGCTTATTGGTAGGCCTGGGCGTAGTTCGCGGAGTTTTGCTACGCAAAACTCTGCAAAGTTACAAAAAAACTCCGCAAAGTTTCACGAGTGGCGGAGTGCAGTGCGAACTGCAGTTTGTGCTGGTATTCCTGCCTCTCTTGGATTTTTGTTCATTAACCCCCTCGCTGCTAGGCCTTTCACCCTCCTCCCCCTCCTTTTTGGGCTATTTGGGGTAGTTCGCGCTTATGCCCCTATAACATTTTGACCACATTAGGAATCCAGGCCAAATTTGCGTCCTTTTCTTCCAACATCATGGGGATTCTAAAGGTACCCAGAGTTTGTTGATTCCCCTGGAGGGGACCCAGAAATTAGCCAAACTATAGTTAATTGGAAAAAAGGGCTACAGTTAAAAGTGTCTGGGTTATTCCCTGCAAATGGTATCAACAAAGGGGTTGTGTCGCTGTAATCACAATTTTCCCAGCTTTCAGCGGCAAGCAGACTTTTTCAGAAATCCAACATTTTTTACACAGTTTTTGCATTTTTCTGGGACATAGGCTATGTTAGATATTTTTTGTGCTTTCAACCTCCTTCCAGTTAATAGTAGAAATGGGTATGAAAGCAATGAAGGATCCTGGAGAGCTATACATTTTGGAAAGGTAGACAAAATTCTGAATTCAAATTGTGTAGATCTTTCAAGGTTTTTTTTAAAGAAACTAACAGTTGAATATAGGAAAAATTGAAAATTAGTTGAAAAAAACAGCCATTTGTGTCAACGTTTTCCCCTGTAACATCTTCTAATTATGACAAATGTTTGAAAGCAATATACCGTTACATCCGCTGGAACTTTCTGGTTGTGGGAATATATAGGACTTGTAGGTTCACATGAACCCGGAGCCAATAACTGAGCAGCGTCTTGCAATGGTTTTTTACTTTTTAGCGGGGATATAGCAATTAATTTGGGACAATATATACATGGAAAAATCGGTATGAAAGACACGTATGTATTTCTGAAATCAGAACAAAATATAGAGTTTAGAAACAGTAGATATTTGCACATTTCCGAAATTCTGAGTACCCATACTAGCATGAAAATTATAGGTCATTTTTCGAAACGAATTCTTTTTTACACATTGTCTTTCATTTGGAAGGCAGAAATGCATCGAAAGTCAATAGGTAATAACAGTTGCTCTACAATTCTGTGTTACCCTAAGTCTCCCGATAAAAAGGGTACCCCACTTGTGTGGGTAGGCCTCGTGCCCGCGACAGGAAACGGCTCAAAATACAACGTGGACACACTTAATTTCTACAGTGAAAACTAACCCTTTTTTTGCAAAGTGCTTAACTGTAGATTTTTAATCCTAGCTCTGCCGGCACCTAGGGAAACCTAGCAAACCTATAAAAAAAAATTAAACTAGACACACAGGGGAATCCAGGATGGGGTAACTTAGCACCTAGGGAAACCTAGCAAAACTATACATTTTTTGAAAACTAGACTCCCGGGGGAATCCAGAATGGTGTGAGTTGACTAGCTCTCACCAAGTTCTGTTACCCAGAATCCCTTGCAAACCTAAAAATGTGTCCAAAAAAACACATTTTCCTCACATTTCTGTGGTGGAAAGTTATGGAATCTGCGTGGATCCACAAAATTCCTCCCACCCTGCATTTCCCAAAGTCTTCCAAGTAAAATGGTACCTCACTTGTGTGGGTAGGCCTAGTGCCCACAACAGGAAACGGCCCAAAACGCAACCTGGAAACACCACATTTTCACTGTGAATATGGACGCTTTTTTTGCAAAGTGCCTAGCTGTAGATTTTGAATCCTAGCTCTGCCGGCAGCTAGGGAAACCTAGCAAACCTATACATTTTTGAAAACTAGACACCCAGGGGAATCCAGGATGGGGTGACTTGTCTGGCTCTCACCAGGTTCTGTTACCCAGAATCCCTTGCAAACCTCAAAATGTGTCCAAAAAACACATTTTCTTCACATTTCTGTGGTGGAAAGTTTTGGAATCTGCGTAGATTCACAAAATGTCACCCACCCCGTGTTCCCCAAATTCTTCAGAGAAAAATGGTACCTCATTTGTGTGGGTAGGCCTAGTGCCTGTGACAGGAAAAAAGCCCAAAACGCAACGTGAACTCACCACATTTTCACAGTGAAAACTGACCCTTTTTTGCAAAGTGCCTAGCTGTAGATTTTGAATCCTAGCTCTGCCAGTACCTAGGGAAACCTAGAAAACCTATACATTTTTGAAAATTAGACACCTAGGGGACCACGGGATGGGGTGACTTGTCTGGCTCTCACCAGGTTCTGTTACCCAGAATCCCTTGAAAACCTAAAACTTTGTAAAAAAAAACAATTTTCCTCACATTTCTGTGGTGGAAAGTTCTGGAATCTGTGTGGATCCACAAAATTCCACCCACCCCGCATTCCCCAAAGCCTTCCAAGAAAAATGGTACCTCACTTGTGTGGGTGGGTCAAGTACCCGCGACAGGCAAGGGCCCAAAACCAATTGAGGCGACATCAAAATTAGCTATCACAAAACAACCTGGTTTTGCAAGGGGGTCCCATGAGTTTTGGCCCTGAAGATTCAAATTGGCAAAAAATATCCCTAACATCTAGTGGGCTTTTTGCCCCCCCCCCCCAGGGGGGAGATTGGGGGCAACTGCCCCCATCTGCTCCCCGGGGGGGCAGAAAGGCTGTAGTTTTAGCAGGGGGTGGAGGCATTGGAATGCCTGTTTTGGGCAGCCCCCACCCTAAAAACAATGACGCAAAAGAAAATCCCTGGCGTTTAGTGGGCTTTCTACCCCCCCCCCGGGGGGGGCAGATTGGGGGCTACTGTCCCCATCTCCCCCCAGGGGACAGAAAGACTGAATTTTGCCAATTGTTTTATAGGGGGAGCGAAGGCCCTTGCCCAAGGGGCTCCTCCCCCCTCCCTGGTGTCTAGTGGGTGGATCCCTGCTTGGGGATCGCCCTCCTGAGCACGTAGAAAGGGAAACTGAAATGAGCCTAAAGCAGTTTTGGTTTCTGTGAAATGACGTCAGCGCGATGTGTGCGCTGATCGTCATTTCACAGAAATGGGGAGGGGGGGCTCGGGAACTGGGGAAGCTCTTCCCCAGCTCCCGAGGCGACAGGGAATAAAAAGAAGCCACATTGAAATGTTGCTACTGAAGTCATTTTACCTTAAGCTGGAACCAAAAGACAGCATGCTGCTCAAACATGCAGAAGAATGTTCAAATGGCGAGTTGAGTTTTCACAAACGTCTCTTCAGAATTCTAATCATCATTTTGTTGTGAAATGCACAGGCTCTTTCTACTTCGTAACTCGTTGCAGTCCTGACTGCACGAAGATAATATTATAAAAATAGACTGTCCTTTCACAGTGTTCTATTTTATTCAACTATGTTTTGTTGTCATTGATGACGTTCAAGTCTTATCTATCTGTGCACCCAGGATCTGGAAAGACATCCTTCTATTGGCTGCACTTACCCTTCTTCAGTTTAGAAAAAGGTTGAAGACACGCCTCTTTAATGAACAGTTCCTTGCAAGACAGTAAAAAGCCTACCTTCCCTCTCAGAGCCCAGCAGCGGCCGGCACAGGTGAATGCGGTGGAGTGGTGGGGCGGTGGGGCGGTGCGGGGTGTGAGTGGGGAAGTGGACAGATGACTGAAAAGGTATTATTAAATAAATCAATAAATAAATAATACCTATTCCATAGTCTGTCTGCTTCTCCCCTGCTGCGCCCTGCCCATCGTGTTTATCTGTGGCGGCCGCCACTGCCCAGCAGCCCCGCCTAGTTTCACTGTCTGAATGTATATCCGCCTTGGATCCTGCACAGGGCTCTACTGCTTATACCACATGCAAACATAAACACAACACTGTCCAAATATTTGTCTTATGCTGTGTTGAGAACTAGTGTATTTCATGTCTGATTTTCTCTTCAGTTAGTTGAAAGGTATTTATGGCGCCACGTACATAAGTAATAAAACATCTGGATGTGTAAATAATGGAGAGATTACAAGCCACCTAAAAGACTCATGACACTGTAATAGCACTCGGCCTATTTACGGTCATTTAACTCCTTTGCTACCTGAAATGTCTTGAATAAGCGCAACTAAAAATATATATTTTGTTAGGCACATCAACTATTTTTAACGCTGTTCAACTGACATTTTTTATATTTATTTATTTATTTATTTATTGGATTTATAAGGCGCAACAGCTACCCAAAAAGGGTTTCCCAGCACCGGGACTGACTGGGTGCGAGACATAGCGGCAGTGGGTTGAGATTATTGGTTAAATAACCAGGTCTTAAGGGAACGGGTGTAAATAGTTTCTTTGCAAATAGTGCGGGGAAGAGCATTCCAGAGGGAAGGGCCAAGATAGGCAAAAGATCTTCCACCCATCCTGGCGAGTTTGAAGCTGGGTATCGTGAAGTTTTCATGCGATGCAGACCGTAGATGGCGAGGGGGAGCATAAGGGCAAACAAGGGATTGCAGATACTGTGGCGCTGTACCTGTTTTGATTTTGAACATGTAGCTCAGGGCTTTGAACTTAATACGGTTCCCTACGCTGAGCCAGTGCAGGTCACGGAGAGAGCCAGAGATGGAAGTGGCTCTGGGAACCCTGCAGAGCAGCCTTGCTGCAGAGTTCCGAATCAGCTGTAAACGATTTTAAATCACGTGGACACCCAGGCAACATGCACAACATTTTTGCAGGCCATTCTACTAAGTAGTGATGAGGATAGACACTTTAATAAGTACTGAAAATTATAACATAGCTCTGCTCAGGGAATAATAGATGCTTTTTCAAACAGGCAGATAATGAGTTTTTTGTATTTTAAAACAATTCAAAGAAATGTTAGGCCAAAGCAACATTTTTCTCTAAAGATGGTTTCTTTCATATGCCAAATTATATTCAAGCCACCTCATTGATGACATTCACGAAAAATGATTCATTTATAACCCTTAAACATTTGTGAGGAAGAGTTTTATGTAGTGTAAGTTGTATTGCTAGATAGACCTACTTTGTACACATTAAAGAGTGACAGGTGTTTAGTACATAAGGGAAGGTTAAGGTAGCCTAAGGAGCGAGCTATACATTTTATTCTCAATCAATGATATGTTTTAATAAGAGATTGTGGATGCAGTATTCTGAGTATAGAACTGAAAGGTCACACTTTAACCAATGTCTTGGTTTATCATTTGATAAACAACTGATTGTGGCCAAAATAATTAGAGATTGAATTTCAACACAAATCCACACATGCACACACAATGAAATACTTTCAAGAAACATATCAGGTAGCGTAAAGTAGGTCATTCATGAAACAGTTTATTAAAATAAAAAAAGGAAACATACAAACATTTTACGAGAAAGCTTGAAGGGTCCTATCAGAAAAAGATCATGTCTGTTTATGTATTGCAAGGAAATGATTGACAGACTAAGGTAGGTTATGGAAAAGCATTTCCCATAAAAGTTTGACAATGAACCTTTTACTTTTTTTTAAATAATTCACTGCGCATAGTACTTATATTATTACTTCCTAAAGAAGTGGAAGTTTTCATATTTAAATTATTTTGTGATTTAATGTAGTTTGATTTCATGTAAGGCACAGTATTGACCGGCAGCTGCTTATTGGCAGTGGAAAGCATAAAACCTAATGCTAAGAAGGTTCCCAGCAGAATAAACGCGTCTACTTTCAGGCCCTTGTTCAAAAAGTTCCATCTAACTTGTCTCAACTCCATTGCTTTAGGCCTTAAAAACAGAACCATCGCCTCCTCATAAGGACGTGTTTTGACATTTCTATTTATGTTTAGGAGTAGCAGCTGGAGTTCTGAGTGGAGGCCGAAAAGTTGAAACTGGCAGGCATGGCTGTTCTGGGTGATGAAACGCACTGTACAGGAAGCAGATGCACTTGAACTGAACTGTGCGCTCACTTCCTGACCAGTGAGTCCTCTTGGATGGCATGATCACACTTTTTTAACTGACTTTTAATTTCAAATCATGGTGCTGCCTTCTGAACTATGGAGGTCTCACAGAGGAGAAGCCATCCACCCATTCCAAACAGTAGTTCTTGCCGTGATCTATCTTTGAAGGACACCGGCAGCCACAAAGGAGGCATCATGTACCGAGCGTCTGGCGAACTGGCAGAAAGTAAGCACAACGCAGGCTGGAAAGAAAATGGAGGCTCAGCTATGGCTCCGTCCAAAGGGAATCCTACAAGCAGCCTCTGGCAACCGAAAAAGAAATTCTCCTTACAGAAAAAAACTGTTTTATAGCAACATAATTCAAGCCTCAAAAAACCTCATCTAAAGACCTGATTGCCGCTGTAAAAAAACACTTACTAAGCCTCCCGAAGATAAAAATACTAATACAAGTCAAGCTTTCTGTGACTCTTCAGCATCTTTTTTCAAGGATAAGATGAAGGCAGTCTATAGTCACTTTTCACCTAATCACTCTTCCGGCCCATCAAGCGACCGGAGCGTCAGCGCCACCATTTTGCCATTGGACTATATTTCGGACCTCGCATGAGCTACAGCTGAAACCTTTCATTATCGTCCATCTTGCCTCTCACATGAACACAAGTTATGAACCTTCTCTGCCAAACAAAGCTGGGCTTCCTGCCTGATCCTTGAACTCATAGGTAATTCATTTAGTACTGGACATCCCTGCTCAATTGGTGGAGGAGGTAGTGCAACATTTTGTATACCTCCTCTATTTTGCATGAAAGTATTAACTGAATAATCTACTTATTATAATACTAATTGTGTACTGTGATACATTAAAAATAACCAACCTGCATACACGAATTACACGTGGGAACTTGCTATTGCATGGCAAAATAACTCAAATAATTAAAATACCTACGCATATTAACAGTAGTACATATGATAGTTAGATATCGCATGCTTTATGTTGCTTTCTGATGTTTGCATCTTCCTGGAGGACCGTAAAGGTGAATATACTGCTTTAAATGTCGCTATATGCTAGGAAAATACTAATACGTAAAGGGATTAGTGAGGGTATAACATTAGCAGCATCATTTCTTGGTATTAATTATTATTTTGTGTTTGTTTCGCTTAAGTTGACATCTTGGCCTAAAAAAAGATGGCGGGACAGTACGGATTCAGAAGTGGCCTCCATCTCATGATGCACGAAGCCTAGTGCGCAGAATCGGATGGTACCGTGAATTCCCTAACAACCTCGGTACACACCGTTCCTATCAAGGATAGGTTATTGGTGAACTGCCAAAGACCCCAGAAGACCAGAACTGTTATAAATGAACAATGAATGTTTTAGAAACATTGCAACATTCGGAATTTGGTCATAGCCGGAGAACTCACCCGCAAAATCCCTCTGAACCAGGACTATACAGAATCGGACGATTTCTCCTGACCAATCACCTCCTTTCTCTGCCCAAAAATGTTTTATGTTATCCCGAAATTTATTATAAAAAGAGTAGTAGAATAGGGAGGAGTTACTGCTATTCTTTCCAGATGACGGATGCTGGCACGACTTTTTGTCCATTGATGATCCTTGGGACTATGACGTGCTGAGCAAAGGACTTTGGACTTTGAGATCTTACCTGTTCTTTAGACAATTTAACGACAAAATTCGGTTATGCGAAAGTCAATGAAATAGAGAAAACCCAGATAGCCAGAATAGGTAAATATGATCTTCTGCGATTTGATTAATTGACCTAGAAATTCTAAATTTGAAGAGACAAATGCTAATTTAATGACATTTTAGATAAACAAATATTGATTAACAGAAATTATGAGTTTGTGGTTCTTCGTTAAAGAGAATAGAGGATTCTGAGTCTTAAATGTGTTTTAGCTGGTTCTAAATCACCATCAACCAATCCAACTATTTGGTCCGATCGACCAAGTGGGCGGAGTGCCTTGATGTTTAGGATTAGGAATCTATAGGTGACGAATGTTAATGTATATGATGTGAGATAACTTTTCTTTCCCTATAGGTTATAAGGTACTCCTATCCACATGTCCGGCGCATCATTCCCCCTCCGGTGTGCAGACCTGTGAAAGAGAAACGTATGAGTGTTGGTGTTATGGGCCCCACCAATGAATGCGTGTGTGAATGAGTTAGTGTGACGGCGGGTCTGCGATGCAGGGAGGATAGTTGTGCTCTCACTTTTTCACCGAGTTGTTGTTTGCGCTGGATCAGTATCTTACTGCCATTTTCAACCAAATGATTAGTACAGACTTTTTCTCTACTAAATTGAAATTAGATTCTGTTCTTCTGCTCCTTAAAAAATTGAATCTTGACAATACAGAGCCAAATAGTTATCGGGTTCATCTATAGACTCCCCTTCCCGGCTAAAATTGTTGAGAAGGCCATGAATGCAGAAATTACCCCCTTCACTGACACATACGGACAACTTGACCCCACCCTGTTCGGCTTCGGAAGCCACCACAGAACCGAACCGGCTCTGATCACAGCACCAGCATGGGTTAGGCAAGCTGGCGACACAGGAGGTAATGCTGCATTAGTTCTCTTAGGCCTCTTTGCAGCTTTCTACACAGTCAATCATAACACGCTACTAGACTGTCCCGTCTCTCTTGGTATCAAGGGGCATGCGCTCTTACTATTGAAATCCTTTCTCACCGACAGAGAATAGTTTGAGGCGCTGGAGTAGTTGAACTCATCCACCTTTACACTACCTTGCGGCGTCTCCCATGGCTCTTCATTGAGCCCTTCCCTTTTTCACGCTATATTGCCCCAATGGCTAAACTGATCCAATACTTTGGGTTCTCAGTGGTGTCCTATGCCTATGACTCCCAAATTGTAATATCTGTGACCCTACTACCACTGCCACGTGCTTCCTTGAGTGCCTTCTACAGGTCCGGAAATGGATGGCTTTAAATTGTTTAAAGTTCAACTCCAGTAAAACTGAGGTCTCACTTTTTGGAAAATCTTTTTACTTTTGGCCCTCCACTTGGTGGCCGCAGGAACTGGTTTCTCTCCCTACCCCTGTTTGGAAGGTGAAGGACCTGGATGTAGTTTTTTACCGCTAACTCTCCTTTGTGGGCCACATCAACACCATCACTTTGACCACTTTATAGATGCAAAAACTCCTGAGAAAGATCTTTCCCTTTACTCTTTGAAATCTGCAAAAAACTGTGACTTTACCCCTTGTACTATCAAAGGTAGATCACTGTATTGTCTTATTTATCAAAATCAGGAAAAACGTGCTTGACCAAAATCCCGATTGTACAAAATGCAGCTGTGCACTTGCTTTCAGGTGTTTATAAATACACATCCTATTCTTCTGCACGGCCTTCCAGTCCAGAAGCGCGTTGAGATCAAGGCTGTGTGCATTGCCTTTAAGGCACTCCAAGGCAATGGCCTGGAGTCCCTTAAGCACAGCTTCCAATGTTATATTCCATCCAGACCACTTCAGTCTGCCTCAGCACACAGCCTTATGGTGCCCAATTATAAAAAAGCTGGCCAGGGCTGCAGACGTTTTATTATGAGCACAATCAGACTCTCGAATTCTTTTCCCATGGAATAGGAAAGGAAAATTGATCTGTTAGATTTTAGAAAAGCTCTGTAAACCTGTCTTTTTAACCAATAATCTTACTATTTTTCTCCGTTACTGCAGTTTACTTCTCCAAGATCAGCACCTAGACACCCTTGCGCTTATAAATTCTATTTTCATTTCAACTTGGTCATAAGCAATGCAAACAGCAGAGGAACGTCTCTATTTAAACAGCTGCTGTCTGCACAGCTTAACTTGTGTTTTATGATCCCTTATGTAGATCTCAACAGACACTTGCAACAGGTAGAAATGCAAACAAGATGTAAACACATTTGGCATCAATCTCCATATGTAAGTTAGCATCCTTATGTTTTATTATTTCATTTGCCAAAAGTGGTTGCAAATTGCACTCCTACCTTTTGTGAATGGAATAGTTAGTATTTTGCAAACCAACATATGTACTGTTCGGTCAGTTCACAACATTCTGAATCACACCTTCTCCCCTCTGAGGCTGCCTGCTTGGTCTCAAAGGGGTAAAAGGTCCTTTCCCCTTTGCAAATGAGTTAACACCCGAACTTGGGGTTGTTCGCTCATCAATGATTTGCAACAGCAATTGCAGTCAGTCAAACTAACAATAAATTCCTTACGAAATTGGAGAAGGGAGAAAGGAAACCTCTTTCCTGAACCTTCCAATTTGCAATTCAGATAGGATCACAAATGAGGCCCTTAGTGAGTGCTAAAACTAGTTTAGATGAAGGAACTAACTGATAGGTCTGAAGACCCCAAATTTCTGAATGTTTCCAAGTTATTTTGACAGACATGTCTCTGACATTGCACCATGGGCCAAGACATAGCTACTTGGAGGCCCGTAATAGAGCTGTTTCATGCTCCACAAATTCTCCTACTCTTTTACGTTTACTTGCAGACGAGACTAATGATAAAACTGATTAAAACTTTTGCATTAGTAGTAAAAGCTCTCTACTCCTCTACATCCATGTACTCCTCACAAAGCCATGAGATTTTATCAGGGCCAGAAATAGAATCGCCAAAAGGTTACATGTTATCAGAACACCTCTTTTTCTGCAGAAAGTAAGTGCATTCTGGAATTATTAGTTCTGGTTCACATCAGATTAAAAGCAGAACTGCAAATGTTGTATCCCACTGACACAGAGCCATCTAACATTTCGGATGATTTCATCACAATATAAACAATGGAATAGGGCCTCTGTTGGACTTGGCCCTTTTCCCGGAATTGTTTCGCTTTTATGGGAAACCACATGTTATGTAAATGCAAATATTGAAAGCTGTGTGATGGTGTACGCAGACTGAGTTTCCCTGTTTACGCATGTAACTTTTAAAATGGATGCCATGACTGTGTGGTTGTGCCGCCTGACTGAGCTGGGTTACCAGTCTATTTGTTATTTTCCAGCAATCCCAGCTTTTGGAGGGAAGCCTGGCACCCAGGGTGCTCTACCCCTCCCCCTAGGCCAGTTAGAACCAGTTTCCCCAGACACTTCTAGAAGCTTCTGGCACTGTCTGGTAGGTGGGGTGAGGGGCGTATAAAGGGCGGAGCTGGGCTGCCATGTGCTCAGTCAGAGGGTGGACCTGAGAGAGAGGGGACCTGCTGCCAGGGGTTACCGCCACATGGGCCTGTGTGCTGGGCCCTGAGCTGATCTGCACCCCTCTGCTATCCACAGGGTGAGGGAAAGCCATAGTTGGGGCGACGCTGACCTGGGGGAACCTACGCAGGAGACTTAGGCAAAAGGGCTTAGTCAGGGACCTATACCACTGGGAGTGACAGGGCTTAGGTGCTGCCTTCCAAGCTGGGTGAGGAACACTGGACTAGCCCACTGATCTGGCCCGGCGGAAAGGGAACCCAGGGACGACCTGCAGAGACTGATTAATCTGCCTTCGGCCACCAACTCAACACCCCCCTCAAGAAACCCTCAACCAAGGGGGCAGGAACCAGCAAGCGCATCGCGGGACCCTGACTGCATCCCCTGCGGAAGGAGAGCGCTATATGTTAATTGACTGTGTTCTGCTGGTGGGCGCTGCATTTCAATTCCCCTGTGCTGTAGCGATATTTTTGGCATATTGAAACCAGCGGGAGCCCACCCCATGGGTCTGGCACCTTGGAGATTATTTAAATCGGAGCGGGAGCCCACCCCACGTGATGCCGCCTTTAGCGGGTGCCTAGCCCACTTTATGCGTGTGGAAATAGCGGGAGCCCACCCCGCGTGTGTGCCACCTTGGAATGTTTAAAACCGGCGGGAGCCTACCCCGCACTTCAGAGCCGCTAATATCACCACTGCAGCCCGGGGCATACGGCAAGTGAAGAGCCGCTGCGCTGCCCGCGGCGACCCGGAAGGTGTGTAGACTGCCTAGCGTGGGCGGGGCCTCGCAGGAAGTGATAGCGTTGTCGAGTGGGACTCCCATGAGTCCGGGAGAGCCCCCCAGCGCAGCCGGAAGCTGACCGGAACAAGAAGCCAGGCGGGAGCCTACCCCGCGCTGGACGGCGGCCGGAGGACGTCGACACTCCCGCAGGGCTCCCATGCAGTGAGGGGAGCCCTGCGCATCTGCCCCGAGAAGCCCCGGGTCCCAGGAGGGGGCCCGGGTGAAGTCCCGAACGGTGTCATTGTGGACGGGGCTCTCGCGAGGTGGAGAGAGCCCCGCAAGCGCAGCTGCCCAGGAGTGAGGCGGAAGGGGGGTGCCCGAGGCGCATTGTCGGTGCCTGCCCCCCTCCGCCTGGGAGTTCCGCCGCATCACCGGAAGAGCCGATTCCCCAAGAGGAGCCCGGTGAGTGGGGCTCAGCTTATTGATGGTTGGTGGGGGTGGAGTCGGGGCACACCGTCGGTGCCCGCCCCCTGTAGCTGCACGAAGGGCCCCGTGGGCCCGTACTTGTTTGGGGACAGTTCCTTCTTGGGCCTGACGCAGCTGCATCGCTGAAGCGGCAGCGGCAACGAAGGGGCATTTCTGATTTCTGAGCCCCAGAGAGGAGGGGCTCTCCACTGGACAGTGCCTGACCTGGACTGGCTATACCCCACAGCCCCGCTGGACAGTGGGCAGTTGTACCATGGGTGGCACATATAACAGGCCCAGCTACGTCCTAATGGTTCCACTGTTAAACGTGACACGATGCATCTGGTAATGCCTTATGCCCCTAATGTGACCTAGGGTTTTCCCCACAGGGTTGCCCGGCTGATGGTGGGCATGCATGCCTAGGGAGGAGCCTCATGATTTATGCGCATGTGTCCATGCCCCATGTGACCTATGCCCATGTTCGAATGCAGAGTGTAATGGGTTTCTGCCCAATGTTAATGCAGTTATTGGTCACTGTTGATGCCCCCATGCCCAGGTGCATTTAAGTGTACTGTGAATGTTGATTATGCTAAGTGCATGGCCTCGCCAGTGACTGCTGGCGATTACACGTTTACTGTTGGTGTTCTGCCTCGTGAGCTCTGCCTAATTTTTATGCCCACGGGTTCAGGCTCGAGAGTAATACCTTATGCATCTGTTAATGCCTAATGTGGTGTTGCCTGGCGTTTTACCCTAATGAAGAATGCTTCATGCCTGCTATGTTTATGTCCACAGGTGGATGCCTAATGTTGTCCCCTTACAGCTTTCATGCCTCGTGGGTGTTTATGCCGCTTACACTTATGGTGATGTCATGATGTTTTATTGCAGGTGTTCCGGACTAACGCCTAATGTTATGCCCTGATGTGTTTTATTGCAGGATTGAGGCCGATGGACTGTACCTTTAGTCCTCACGTACATTCATTCTATCTGTAGGTCGCAATGGTTCTGGCAGGGGCCCGATTGGCCCTGCCATGTACATAATTCCCACCTGTAACTTTTGACCGAGCGCCAGTTGGCGCAGTATGGAGATTACTAATAATACCTTGTGTGTTGACAATACAAAAGTTATTCTTACACAAACTTGTGTAGTGTCTCTTTTTGGAGTGTGCCTGGTGTGTCGCCTGTGTGTACTACGTGGATGCTTTACACATTTCCTCCAGAGTTTGGCCCACCCGCTCTGCACCACGCTACCCATTTCCAACATTGGTGGCAGCGGTGGGATAGGACTTGTGTTTGCGCAGTACCAGAGCGACAACGGGTCGCACTGCAAACTGAGCCTTAAAGTAATCTCAGGTTTTGGGGGATTATTGGTTTTCGGATTGTGCTTTCCTCCTGGAAGTGGTGTCTGTGAATTGTGTTCCCCTGTTGCACTGTGGGTGGTGTGTCCCGGGTGTACCTTGCCAGGATGGGATTGACCTACGATGAGGTTTGGCTTATGGAGTACACGGAGCAGGAAGTGATGGATTTCTGCAGAGAGAGAGGGATAACCCCAGTAGGCAACACGCGCAGGAAGCTATTTCTCTATGAGGCCCTCAAGAGGGGGGAACCCTTAGAGATCGGTGGGGACCTGTCAGATTACCCCTCCACATATTTAAAGGGTGGATTTAGTGGAGACCTGGAGGAGGACCTCCAGTGTGGGGAGGACTCTGAGAGTGAGGGTGCCCTGTCCATAACCCCGGAGGGTGGTGACACTGACGAGGAGGAAGAAGATGACCGGGTGGAGACGCCAGTAGCGAGTGAGGACACCAGAGTTAGGAAGTCCCGTGCTGGGTCCAGTCCCGGGGGCACTGCCCCATCCCTTTCCCGGTCCCCAGAAGAGTGGGTGGATAGGAGGGAAGAAAGGGAGCATCAGCTGGCGCTGGAAAGACTCAGAGTGGAGCTAGCGCGGCTGAGTGTGGAGGAGAAGAGGCTAGAGACTGAAAAGGTCCTAGCGCAGAAACGGATGGCTGAGGCAGAGAGGGCCTTTGCCAGGGAGAGACTAGCTCGGGAGGGTAGGTTGTCCCCTGAGAGTGGTTTCGGCGGTCTGGATTCACCAGTGAGGGTGGGATCCAGTGGTGGCAGCGAGAGTGGATCCAATGTAGGGTGTCCCACTCCCAGAGCCCGGGAGATGGTACCTGATTCCCAGGAGGAGGGGGACAGGTTAGAGTTCAGGGGCAGGGGAAAACTGTCCCACCAGTCCTGGGGGGAGTTTGCGGAGGTGTGTTGGACTGTATTGGAGGATTGGGTGGTGAGGAGTGCAGTGAATGATTGGGAAGGGCTGTGTCAGGTAGTCATCAAGGAGCACATGCTCAGGAATTGTTTCCCAAGGTTGCGTCACCACCTGTTACAGTGCGGGTTCCCCGACCCCAGGGAGCTTGCACGGGAGGCAGACCTCTGGGTGAGTGCCAGGGTGTCTGAGGAGGCATTGGGGAGTGACCCTGAAGGGAGTGGTGCAGGGATCTTCCAACCCAGCGAGGTGGGAGAGGTGGCGAATAGCCCAGCTAGGTCCCAGGGAAGTGAGAGGGTTGTAGGGCCTCACGTCCTATCTACAGGAAGGAGTGAGACGGGGAGGTGTCCCGAGGTACTCCAACCGCAGCCTCAGGGCCAGGAGAGTTCCAGAAGGGAGCCCCAGGTTGGGAGCCTAGGCTGTCCTGATGTGCCGTCCGGTGAAGGGGATCCCCTAGTGTCAGGAGAACCAGGGGCGACTGTCATCAGTGCTCCTGAGGTTCTGGGGTCGGCCCAGTCGCAGGGTTTAGATCCTGGGCGGGGAGGCCAGGGACGGGTACTGCCTGACCTGGCGGGTGGGGCATCTGTTAGCGGTGTCCCCCCAGAAGTGTCTTCCAGGGGTACTACTCCCGTTGGGAGGGTGCGGAACTCTGGGAGGGGGTGAGGGGGAGGGAGGACTCGCCCCTGGCACCGGTGCAGCCTAAGGGTTTAGACCCTAGGTTGGGGAACCAGTTGCAGGGTCAAGGCCCTGGACTGGGGAGAGAGTGGTGGTCTGAGGGTGCCTCGCATGGGAGGAGGGTGAGGAACCCCAGAAGGAGAGGTAGGGGGAGGAGAGCCTCGCCCCTGATGGCTGGTCAGCCTGAGGGTGTGGACCCCAGGTGGGAGGACCAGTGGCAGTTTGGGACTGCAAGAGGGAGGAGGAGAGTGGTCAATGGGTACTACGGGCCTGGGGTTAATGCCCCCCACTCTTTGAGACCACAAGGGCCAGAGACATCTGGATGGCCTAGGGGCCATTCCTGGCCACAACCAGCTAGGGAACCCCAGGGGGGTGGCTTAGTTGGTCAAGGGAGGTTTGAGAGAGGGAACCATCGGGTTCCAGAGTGGAGGAGAACCTGCGGGTGCTCCTGCAGTTGCGGGCCTGCGTCCACCTTTTCTCGCCCCAAGCAGGGAAGCCCATCAAGGCATTGATCGGTCTACCCTGGCTTTTGGCTGGAAGGGGGTTGTGTTGGACTTGGCCCTTTTCCCGGAATTGTTTCGCTTTTATGGGAAACCACATGTTATGTAAATGCAAATATTGAAAGCTGTGTGATGGTGTACGCAGACTGAGTTTCCCTGTTTACGCATGTAACTTTTAAAATGGATGCCATGACTGTGTGGTTGTGCCGCCTGACTGAGCTGGGTTACCAGTCTAGTTGTTATTTCCCAGCAACCCCAGCTTTTGGAGGGAAGCCTGGCACCCAGGGTGCTCTACACCTCCCCCTAGACCAGTTAGAACCAGTTTCCCCAGACGCTTCTAGAAGCTTCTGGCACTGTCTGGTAGGGTGAGGGGCGTATAAAGGGCGGAGTTGGGCTGCCATGTGCTCAGTCAGAGGTTGGACCTGAGAGAGAGGGGACCTGCTGCCAGGGGTTACCGCCACGTGGGCCTGTGTGCTGGGCCCTGAGCTGATCTGCACCCCTCTGCTGTCCACTGGGCGAGGGAAAGCCATAGTTGGGGCGACGCTGACCTGGGGGAACCTACGCAGGAGACTTAGGCGGTAGGGCTTAGTCAGGGACCTATACCACTGGGAGTGACAGGGCTTAGGTGCTGCCTTCCAAGCTGGGTGAGGAACACTGGACTAGCCCACTGATCTGGCCCGGCGGGAGGGGAACCCAGGGACGACCTGCAGAGACTGATTAATCTGCCTTCAGCCACCAACTCAACCCCCCCCCTCAAGAAACCGTCAACCAAGGGGGCAGGAACCAGCAAGCGCCTCGCGGGACCCTGACTGCATCCCCTGCGGAAGGAGAGCGCTATATGTTAATTGACTGTGTTCTGCTGGTGGGTGCTGCATTTCAATTCGCCTGTGCTGTAGCGATATTTTTGGCATATTGAAACCAGCGGGAGCCCACCCCATGGGTCTGGCACCTTGGAGATTATTTAAGTCGGAGCGGGAGCGCACACCGCGTGATGCCGCCTTTAGCGGGTGCCTACCCCACTTTATGCGTGTGGAAGTAGCGGGAGCCCACCCCGTGTGTGTGCCACCTTGGAATGTTTAAAACCGGCGGGAGCCTACCCCGCACTTCAGAGCCGCTAATATCACCACCGCAGCCCGGGGCAAACGGCAAGAGAAGAGCCGCCGCGCTGCCCGCGGCAACCCGGAAGGTGTGTAGACTGCCTGGCGTGGGCGGGGCCTCACAGGAAGTAATAGCGTTGTCGAGTGGGGCTCCCGTGAGCCCGGGAGATCCCCCCAGTGCAGCCGGAAGCCGACCGGAAGAAGAAAGCCAGGCGGGAGCCTACCCCGCGCTGGACGGCGGCCGGAGGATGTCGACACTCCCGCAGGGCTCCCATGCATTGAGGGGAGCCACGCACATCTGCCCGAGAAGCCCCGGGTCCCAGGAGGGGGCCCGGGTGAAGTCCTGAACGGTGTCATTGTGGGCGGGGCTCTCGCGAGGTGGAGAGAGCCCCGCAAGCACAGCTTCCCAGGAGTGAGGCGGAAGGGGGGGGGGCCCGAGGCGCATTGTCGGCACCTGCCCCACACCGCCTGGGAGTTCCGCCGCATCACTGGAAGAGCCGATTCCCCAAGAGGAGCCCGGTGAGGGGGGCTCAGCTTATTGATGGGTGGTGGGGGTGGAGTCGGGGCACACCGTCGGTGCCCGCCCCCTGTAGCTGCACGAAGGGCCCCGTGGGGCCATACTTGTTTGGGGCCATTTCCTTCTTGGGCCTGACGCAGCTGCATCGCTGAAGCGGCAGCGGCAACGAAGGGGCATTTCTGATTTCTGAGCCCCAGAGAGGAGGGGCTCTCCACTGGACAGTGCCCGACCTGGACTGGCTATACCCCACAGCCCCGCTGGACAGTGGGCAGTTGTACCATGGGTGGCACATATAACAGGCCCAGCTACGTCCTAATGGTTCCACTGTTAAACGTGACACGATGCATCTGGTAATGCCTTATGCCCCTAATGTGACCTAGTGTTTTCCCCACAGGGTTGTCCGGCTGATGGTGGGCATGCATGCCTAGGGAGGAGCCTCATGATTTATGCGCATGTGTCCATGCCCCATGTGACCTATGCCCATGTTCGTATGCAGAGTGTAATGGGTTTCTGCCCCATGTTAATGCAGTTATAGGTCACTGTTGATGCCCCCATGCCCAGGTGCATTTAAGTGTACTGTGAATGTTGATTATGCTAAGTGCATGGCCTCGCCAGTGACTGCTGGCGGTTACACGTTTACTGTTGGTGTTCTGCCTCGTGAGCTCTGCCTAATTTTCATGCCCAAGGGTTCAGGCTCGAGAGTAATGCCTTATGCATCTGTTAATGCCTAATGTGGTGTTGCCTGGCGTTTTACCCTAATGAAGAATGCTTCATGCCTGCTATGTTTATGTCCACAGGTGGATGCCTAATGTTGTCCCCTTACAGCTTTCATGCCTCGGGGGTGTTCATGCCGCTTACACTTATGGTGATGTCATGATGTTTTATTGCAGGTGTTCCGGACTAACGCCTAATGTTATGCCCTGATGTGTTTTATTGCAGGATTGAGGCCGATGGACTGTATCTTTAGTAACCCTGGGCGAGACACTACGCTTCGCCCGCGTAGTGTACGTAGCGCTGCCTGCTTCGCAGTTTTCGAAGTAGGCGAAGCAGGCTAGCGCTACGCACACCCAGGGCGAAGCGTAGCTGCCTGCCGCCGCCACCCGCCTTTTAAATCAAACCTGCATTTTAAAATAAATACCAAGTAAAGAAACTTACCTGGAGAGCCGCGTCTCCAGGGCTCCCTCTTCATTATTTCCGACGTCTTCTAACAAATGCGCATGCGCGGACGCCCGCGCATGCGCATTTCTTTTGAGAAATGCGCATGCGCGGGCTTCCGCGCATGCGCATTTGTTAGAAGACGTCGGAAATAATGAAGAGGGAGCCCTGGAGACGCGGCGCTCCAGGTAAGTTTCTTTACTTGGTATTTATTTTAAAATGCAGGTTTGATTTAAAAGGAGGGCAGGCGGGAGGCGGGAGGGCAGGCGGGAGGCGGGTGGCGCGTAGTGGGGCTACGCGAAGCACGTAGTGTGCGTAGATTTGGGCACACTACGCGCTGCTTCACGTAGCCCCACTACGCCCACTACGCCCAACCTTAATCTTTAGTCCTCACGTACATTCATTCTATCTGTAGGTCGCAATGGTTCTGGCAGGGGCCCGATTGGCCCTGCCATGTACATAATTCCCCCCTGTAACTTTTGACCGAGCGCCAGTTGGCGCAGTATAGAGATTACTAATAGTTGACAATACAAATGTTATTCTTACACAAACTTGTGTAGTGTCTCTTTTTGGAGTGTGCCTGGTGTGTCGCCTGTGTGTACTGCGTGGATGCTTTACACATTTCCTCCAGAGTTTGGCCCACCCGCTCTGCACCACGCTACCCATTTCCAACAGCCTCTAACAAAGAGACCGACACAATTGAGCTGCTCCCTTCCAATGTCATGACAGAAGGAAGAAAGACTATGGGCCTGATTAGCGTTTTGGGGACAGAGTTAACTGCGTGAGGACGGTGCAGGACAATACCTCTGCCATTCTGAGGGACCTCTGCCCCCCCAAATTTGGAGTTGCTGGCTGGCCCTGTGGACAAATCTCTACCATGACAGGAACTGCTATCATGGCCGTTCCTGTCTATGCATGAAGCATTTGAAGAACTGTTTCATCAGATATGATGGTCAGCAAATAAGCTTTAGAATTTTTTGTATTTTTCCTAAACATAAAAGATAATTGTTTTGCATGCTGGGAGTGTTCTCTCAGGGTGACTGGTTCATGATTTAGTTTCCTGTCCCTCACAGCCAGGTTTTACTGTACATATAGTAGACATTAAAAAACGAAGGGGTCTATTAGAATGGTGGACAGATGGCCGCCGCCGGGCCGGCGGCGGCCATCCATCCGCGATCGAAACCCGGAAAACCGCCGGTCACATTAGCATGGCGGTGATGTCCGCAGCGGTGAGAAATTCCACCCGCCACTTATCTGCCTGTAGCAGTCCGCACGCTTGCCTGGCGGGTGGGGCTGGACTTCTAAAATGGGGCCGGGGCAGGGCCAGGCTCCGCCGGCATGATTATGATGCCGGCGGTATTCAGCCTTTCCGCTGTGGTGGAACCGCCATGGAAAGGCATGCGGAGAATGTCTCCGGGGGCCCCTTTGCCGGCCCCCAATGTTTTGGGGGGTGTGGGTGCACTGGGTGTCACTGTACCAGGTGTCAGGCACTGTGCAGTGCCTGCCACGCAGTGCAGGGAAATGCAGGACATGCTCCTTTTGACATCGCGGTGGTGCCCCTGGCAGCAGCAACCGCCGCAATGTTAAAGGCCGCGATCGTACCGCCGCGGTCGGATTTCGACTGCGGAGCATACGAATTGGACCGGCGGTTATGCCACGGTCCTGGCGGGCGTTGTTTTCCAGCTACCATGGTGATCGGGGTGATTTTCCGTCTGCCATCCTAATAGACCCCTAAATTCTTTCCTCTACAGCAGTGGAAGTATTCCGCCAAGGAGCCAGAAACAAAAAAATGGCACTATAAATAATTGAACTGAATATCATTGGAATATGAATTAATTTTCCCAGTAAATCAGAGAAAGACATCAAAGACACAGAGATTTCTATTCATTGACTTTAGTCCAAATATTGAAAGAAATAGGACACTGAATAAACAAAGGCATTTTGTTACCTCCATTCTCGTGGCCTAAGAATCCATAATTTCACAGTTTCACTTTAATACTTAGTTCAGTTCAGTTCATAACAAACTTTATTTGGCTGAACAGCGATAAAAGCAAAACATCAGATATGAACACATGCAGCTAAAAATCATCATACAAGACAAACCAACGAAATATAAAAAGGTATCTTAAACAAATTTCTAAAAAAAACATTAAAAAATCTAAGTAAAAATGTAAAGGAGGGATTTTAGAGTTTGCGTATCTTTTCCTAATAGTAAAAACAGATGTTATGAAATGTAGTACAGCATCACAAAAAACCTCGACGGGTCAAATATTGCACTTTAGATTTGCGGAGGGCTGGACTGAAAAGGCACGTCTTGGTTCTAGGTACAATGTGCAAGCTAAATTTTAACCTATCCACCTTTAAACTCCTCTGCCAACGTTCAGTCCCTATATCCACAGAACAACCCTCACTTTCGGACTACCTTGCCAGAATCAGACAGCTTCTTCTGTCATTCAGAGATAAGAGTGTGACAGTCCAGTTTTTTTCATTTATTTTGCATGCTCGGAATTTTCAGTCAGTACTGAGTAGTTCTGTACACGGGCTGAAGAGGCGGGGGTTTCTCCAGGCTGGCAGCATAAGAAGCATGAATAAGAACCATTTACAAAGGGGATATCCGAATATATGCGGCATATACTCACATATGTCTCCTCCTGTTCGCTGACTTCTTCCTTCTTTTCAGGTCCTTCTGTGCCTTTTCTAACTCATCCTTTTCTGGGCTGTTTTGGTCCTCTTGATCATCATCCTGGCCCTTGTCTAAATAGTTCTGGTTACGTTGGTTTCCTGAATCTGGTGCTCCTGGTTGTAGTTCCTCCTTTCTCTATTTGGACCTCGCCCTCACTGCAGGGTCACCCTCAAGCCCTTGGCATTCACCCCATCTATTTTGCTGTATTTGTTTTTGTTGGCATTAAGACTCTGTGCACTTTACCTCTGCTAACCATTGCTAAAGTGCTTGTGCTCTCATTAAAACATGATAAATGGGCTACAACCGATTGGCGTATTTGATGTACTTATAAGTCCCTACATGTAACCAGTGCCTGTAAATTAAATGCACTAGTAGGCACCTATTGTGCCACCCACTAAAGTTGCTTTTTTAAAAATGTCTCGGGCCTGCTACAGCAGATTGCAGTGCAGTTCAAACTGCCAATTCGATCTGGCAAAATAAACCTTTTACCAGTCCTAAACCTTCCTTTTTTATACAAATAACTCACCCCCAAGGTAGGCTCTAAAAGTTCAAAGGTCACACATTGTATTTAAAAAACAGACAATTCTTTCTTAAGTTTTACATGTCCTGGTAGAAAAAACTTCTAAATACATTTTTCAATCCTGTAAGGCCTATCTCTCCCATGGGATAACATTGGGTTACCTTATAACATTTAATAAGTGATGACGTATGCCTGGGAGCCAATAGAGGTGTCAAATTTGAGCTCAAATAAATTGTAATTTCGAATCCTTTTTAATGGTAAAGGTGGATTTGAAGTCACAATTCTGAAAATGGTACTTTTTGAAAGTTTGTATTTTCTGGTCCTAACCTTATGGTGACGGCTGCCAATGTCCTGGGTCTAATGAATGTGGGGGATGTCTTAACTGCTGGGTTTTGTGCATTCATCAAAATCAGTGAGACAAAAGGAAACTAGGTGTTGGTGCTGGAGCAGAGTTTTCAGTTTGAAAATTCTGGGGCTTTTGAAGCTCTGGCATGTCTATTCGTTGTACTAATTTATTAATAATTAATAATTAATTATTTGTCTTGTGCAAGTGCGTTTATATTATTCAATCCGTTTGTCCTAACAAGAGAGAGTTACACGTGGGTGTGCATAAATGTGCTGTTTAAAAAATAACGTGCATGTTTTCATGTTTAAACGTTGCTATGTGCTGTTTATTTTTGAGCACAAAACGCTTTCCGAATTAATGCTTTTCTATGTTGCAAGTGCTAGATAAATGCATACACATAAGGGTATTAGTGGGGTTAACACTGTTTAATCACTATGCTGTGGTAACGTTGTTTTTGTCTCTTTTAATTAAGATGGTCTATTGAGGCCTATGTTGGCCTAAGAAAAGATGGCCGACTTGTGAGCCTGGCTGTGATTTATAATATGAAAACTGTGACGAGGGAGACCCCTGCTGGAAATGGTTCTGAAGCTAACTGACCATGGTCCTTGCTTGAAAAACTTTCCATGAGGACAGCAGCAGTTTTTGGGAAATCTCCAAGAGAAATGAAAGTGTCCTTGGCAGCCTTGGGAAACAAAGGAGCCTTAGAGAGAAGCTCTGAACTGTGGCTCGATAGCCGAGGAGAAGCAGGATTAATATGATACATGTTTTATTTTCTTGGTTCCTGTTCCGTAGTCTTCGTTATGTGTACTTTTCCTGAGCGGAGATTCTCAGATGTAGCGATGTTACATCCTTTCCTTCTCGCTCTGCTCAGCAAGTCCGGCGGACATTATGGTTTTTTCTATGTTCCCAATGTATCTTTCTATTGTTTAGAAACTATAAGAGATGTTAGCCTAGAGAGGGTTTTTGCCACTTGCCATTTTGCCTTTGCCGCGTACCGAATCTGCGTTGCTGAGGATTGATGCTGAAGGGACTTCGTCTTGAGAGATATTTACCGAGAGACTTGTCCTGACCCGTTCTGACATTTAGCTAGAATAGGTAACTATGAGAAATGATTTACTCTGATTGATTTTCTTTGACTAATTTAGATAAAGCAATATAATTTTAAACATGGTGTTGGATATTCTTTCTTGTCAATTATTGGGTTTGCATTATTGATTATTGTTGTATATATTGTATAGGTTATGCTTAGGGACAGTCACAAAAACCAGGTCTTATCGACCTCGGTATAGATGCAGGGTGTTTAGGAGTTTTCCTTCCACAGGTTTATTGCTGGTAGAGTATTTGAGCGTATGTTAGTGAAATGGGCCCTAGCGTATGATGTATGCATGTGCGTGTAACTGTGAGATTACTTTATCCGTGGTAGTGGGAATATTGTACACACCCTGATCTCTATCAATTTCCTGGTAGCAGAGATTGATGGTTTTTGATGATTGTCTTGATCTGATAAGAGTGTTTTTATTGATTATTGATTATTGGTTCATGTTGGTATATGTACTAATACTATATGTTGGAGTCGTAATGTTGAGTTATATGTAGTGCTTCTGGAACTTGGAAGCTGTAGCAGTTCTGTAGTAGGGCAGAGGGAAGTATATGCTGCTCTCGGGAAAGACGGAATTGTAAGGAATAACGTGTGACAATTGAAGTTGCGCGTCACATTGTCTGGGTTCGGAATTAGTGACATCGTCGTATGTTACTATTAGATATTTCTGCTATATAAGGAGTGTGTATGATAGTGAAGGTTATCTGTGAAACTCTGGTTTTAAGTCCCAGGGATCCGTAAGGATTTCCGTTAAAGCTTATCGCGGGAGGAGTAATAGGTATTCTCTGAGCTTATTTGAAAAACTGGGCAAAGAAAGCTTGCTTAGTTAATGTATGTTATAATTCTGTAGTGGAGCAGATTGTCTGTTCTCGGGAAGCAGGATTCTGTGCGTATGTACTATATTTCCTTGTATGAATGTGCGTGAATGTTTGTACATTTAGTTGATTGTAAGACTCTTTGGACAAGTCCTAGAGGAAACAGTTAATGAATGTATGTTAGTAGGGCAGAGTAGTAGAAGTGCTACTGTGTCAATGAAAGGTTTCTTATGAAATAGACTCTCTTTTACTATTCTGTGGTTAGCGAAGCAGACAATGGAGATGTTTTTATGTTGTAACTAATAGATTTTGTAGAAATTTTGACACGAAGTCTGCTGAAAAGATTTTGTAAAGGAGGGGTAGACGAGTGACAGAAGACAGGAGACAAGCGACTGCAGCGACTGTTGACGTCAGAAAGACCGCGCTCTGATTGGATGGTAGATCAGAATAGTGCTCGCGCTAGGATTGGTGCGTTAGTGTGAGCCGCGCAAGGATTGGAAGGGCTATTTAGTGATGTAGACGTTCCAGGATTGGTGCGCTAGTGTGAGTCGCGCTGCAATTGGTTGAAAATTCGTATTGTATATTTATAATACGGAAAGAGTAGAGAGTTCTTTGTAAACGCTAAAATGTATTACCAAGAAGAGAAAAAGAAGGAGACATTTTTTGGTAAAAATAAAAAGTGGTTTAGCAAGGATAAAGATGTTAAAACAAGAGAGGGTGAGTTGTTACCTCCACCGAAAACACCTGCATCCTTCATGGCTGCAAGACATGGGTTTCATACCTGTATATGGTTGGAGAATTGGGTTAGGTATACTAAAGAAGATGGTGTTCTAGCATTTCCAGAACATGGTTCATTTAATCTGGCCGTTTTGAGAAATTTACGGGAAAAGATGCTATGTCTTGACCCGAAACCGAGACCTACACAGTTCGAGGCTTTAGTGGAATGGGAAGAAGAAGTACATGAGAGAGAAAAACAAAGATCTGGAGGGTACTATAGGTATATGTTTGGGAGGAGACATGATCGTGAGACTCATCATGATCGAATGAAAAGGTGGCGAGATGTTAGTATGTCAGAGGGATTATATCCGATGAGAACAGTTGAAGGAGGAGCAGAAAGGGTTCCTGAGTCAGAAATAAGAAAATATGGAGTTAATGAGTATGAGGATGAGGTCTTGAATGACATGATTTACAAAAGACCACCTCCATATAGACCAGAACCGGACAAAAGTACACCAGTTGTTTCTCCGATAAGAGATACAGTGTGTGTTAGTGAGACAGAAAATGAGACGCCTGAGGTAAGGAGTGATCATTACCTTGATGAGAATGCCAGACAATTAGCCAGAACTACAACAGAGTTGACAGAGAAGATTAGGGAGTTAACGAAGAATCTAGAAGCTGTTACAGTGCCTGTAACAATAGGTCCAGTTATGCCTGTGTTTGACAAACAGAGAGCAGGTGAGAATGGACTGGTGATTCCATATGTTGGGAATAATCTGACAAATTCAGTTGGTCCTTCAGGAGATTCAGGCAAAAGAGCAGAAAGAAGAGACCTGAGACAATCAAGACATGACACATGTAGTGAAATATTGGATGCTAGTGAAGCTAGTTGTTCAGGGATGCCAATTTTAGAACCGCAAAAAAGAGTGGTTCCAGTGAGAAAAACTGCTGAAATAACAGTTGATGATTTGAATGATTGGATGAAGGTTCTACAGAAAAAGGATAAAGATTCACAAGTAATTGATGTAGCTAAGTTACGTGTAGAACTAGAAGAGCTTGTCACAGGAACAGTTCCAACAGAGATTCTGAAGAGTCATCATGATGGTGAACTAATGTTTATGTGCAAGAGTGTTACCTGGAGAGCAAGAAATACACATGACAGGTTAAGAGCAATAGCAAATGAACAGGGAGTTGACATTGATAAAGTGAAAGCTTTACAAAGAACTTACAGGATGGATTTTACAGAAAAGGATATTGAAAATTTGAATGCTACTGGTAGAACAGGACAGATTAAGGAAATGGTAGCATTATTGCGAAGATGGGGTGATGTAGAAAAGTGGAAGGATAGGTGGTACAAGAAAAGAGATGAGGCTGAAGATAGAACAACTTATTCAGCATTTCCAGTGAGAGAAAAGGAGAAACCAGTGGATAATTATCCTATGAGAGAAATACCTGGAGGAGGATATGTACATGTTCCATGGACCAGACAGGATATTTTATCATTCACGAATGATTTCCCTCGATTGAGAGAAAAGCCCGTCGAGTGGTATAGGCAGGTAGATAGGTTTGTGAAATTGTCAAAAGTGCTGTGGGTTGACCTGAATAGTCTGTTTGATATAATTGTTCCAGCAGACTTGTGGACTGAGTGTAAAATAGTTGTGAGTTGGCCTACTGAGGAATATCCAAGAGACCCAAGAACAGGGGCACCAGATCCAGAGGTAATGAGGAAGTATGATCAGGTGATGGTATACCTGAAGAGTAAAGTACCTGCAAAAGAAACAGACTGGGTAAAGATAGATCGAACACAACAGGAAGCGAAAGAATCAGTTCATGCTTTTTACGAGAGGCTGATACTGGCATTTAAACAATTCAGTGGAGATGAACACCTGGGTGACAAAGATTTGAGTCATTTTGTATACAGATTTGTATATGGCCTTAGACCTGAAATTGGTGAGAGAATTCGTGAGCACACAGTGGATTGGCAGAGTAAGAAAGTAGATGAGATCCTGAGACATGCAAAATACTTCAGTGATGAAATTGAAGCAAAACAAAGAAAGCTGAAAGAGAAAGCAATGTGGGCACAAGTGAAAGTTGCGGAGAGACAGGAAGCACAGTTAGTGGAACAGGCGAATAATCCAGGAAATAATGCAGGGAATAGACCTAGATATGCAGGAAAAGGAAAAGGAAGTCTTGAGGAAGCGAAGAAAAAGTTTCCTTGTCACAACTGTGGCCAATTGGGGCATTGGAGATCGGAGTGTCGTAATCCACCATTAGTAAGTAATGAAAACAAATCCTTAAATCAACAGGTGCAGAACGAAGGAAATAATCAACAGCAGCAACAACAGAAAGTTGTGAGACAGCAGAGTCAAGAGCCAAAACCGCCCTTGCCGCAGAATAGAGGGTTACAAAAGTATAATCAGGATTCAGGATTCTACAATGATGAGCAGGTAAACAAACCAAGACGTTCTAACAAAGTACAGCAGTACTTGTTAAAGAGTGAAGGGAGTGAGTCTGAGGGTGATTATTGACGGTGCCGAGGAGAGGAAGAAGAGTGCATACTTGGTGCAACTCTAGAAATAGACCAGGCAGGACCATTTGTGGATGGGAAAATAAATGAGGAGAGTGTTACTTTTTTGGTAGACACAGGTGCGACAAGATCAACTGTCAGGTCAACAGATGTTAGAAATCTTCCTCTCTCGGATGAAGCAATCCAAGTAGTTGGTGTAGCCAATACGCAAATCAAAACACGTCTTACTGAACCTGTAAGAGTACAGATAGGGAAATTTTCAGACATGCACAGATTCATTGTCTGTGACACGAGTCCAGTGAACCTATTGGGTAGGGACTTGTTGTGCAAGATGAACTGCACAATTTTTTGTACACCGGATGGAATAGCCTTTGAGACACCAGATGAAGATGTTTTGTACCGAGTGACTCTAGAAAATAGAGAAAGTGAGTTAATTGGTGCATTTGCTGTGTTTAATCCAGAAGATTTGCCTCAAGAGCTGAGAGACACAGTGAAAAGGACAGTTTGGGATTTTACTGGAGAGGATGTGGGATTGATGAATAATGTAGATCCAGTGAAAATTGCAGTAAAAGAGGGAATCACATATCCTAACATTCCTCAATACAAAATGACACCAGAAATAATTGAAGGGATAACTCCTATAATTGAGAAAATGATTCAGCAAGGAGTCCTAAGAGAACTACTGAGTAGTCCGTGTAATTCACCGATAATGGGACTAAAAAAGCCCAATGGGAAATTTAGGATCGTACAGGATTTGAGAAAAGTTAATCAAATTGTGGTGGCATGTTGTCCTATTGTGCCAAATCCATCAGTGATCCTGTATCAAATTCCACATGATGCTGAGTGGTATACAGTGATTGATTTGTGTCATGCGTTCTTTTCAATTCCATTGCATCATGATAGCCAGCCGATTTTTGCATTTAGGTTTGGCCAGCGTATCTTAGCATGGTGTCGAATCCCACAGGGGTATACGGAGAGTCCTTCGATATTCAATCAGTTATTGAAGAAATCGTTGGAAAGTTTGATCATGCCCGAGAGTTCAGTGCTAGTGCAGTACATTGATGACCTACTGGTGGCATCAAAGACACGTGAAGCTTGTGAAGTAGATACCATAGCTTTACTGAATCATCTGGCAGATGGAGGGTTAAAAGTATCTCCAGCCAAATTACAGTTTTGCAAGAAAGAGGTGCATTATCCTGGACACAATATTGAAAAGGGTCTGAGAAAAGTGACTACTGACAGGATCAGAATAATCAGAGAAATGAAAGCTCCAAAAACCCAGAGAGAAGTGAGAATGTTCCTGGGTATGGTGGGTTATTGTCGTCAGTGGATAATTAATTTTTCCTTGATAGCAAAGCCACTGATTAAACTGACAAAAAGTGAAATGACAGATCCATTGGATCTAGATGCAGAACAAATGGCAGCATTTGAAGAGCTCAAAAGTAAAATGTGTGAGGCTCCAGCTTTGGGTATGCCTGACTATGAAAAAGAATTTGAGCTGTACTGCAGTGAAAGAAATGGGTGTGCACTTTCAGTGTTAATTCAGAAGCATGGATTACTGAGAAGGCCTATTGCGTACTTCTCATCGACACTTGACCCTGTAGCTGTGGGTTTACCAGGTTGTCTGAAATCTGTGGCTGCAACATGCAGGAGTCTGGAACAGAGTGAAGGAATCATAATGGGATATCCTGTAAGGGTATTCGTACCTCACAATGTGGCAATTCTTTTGACGAGAAGCAGAACTCAGTACATGTCACATAGTCGATTGACTAAATATGACAAAGTGATTCTGGGAGCATCAAATGTGACTCTTGAGAGATGTGTAAATGTGAATCCAGCGACGCTTTTACCAGATATTGAAAATGTGGGTGTGAAGATGGAAGATGATCATGATTGTTTGGATGTGCTTGAGTACTGTACAAAACCAAGACCAGACATAAGGGATCTACCCTTGAATGAGAGTGATCATGTGTTGTTTGTGGATGGATCATGCCTGAGAAATGATGATGGTGTGCTATGTGCAGCATATGCGGTATGCAAAGTTTCAGAGGTCATGGAAGCATCACCATTGAAAGGAGTGAAATCTGCGCAAGTTGCTGAATTGATAGCATTGACAAAAGCTTGCGAAATTGGGAAAGATTTGAGGACAACTGTATTGACTGATAGTCAGTATGGATTTGGAGTGGTGCATGATTTTGGCCAACTTTGGCTACAAAGAGGTTTCTTGACATCGAGTGGAACTCCAATAAAGAATGCTGAAATGATTGGTAAATTGCTTGAGGCGATACAGCTGCCTAAGGAGTTAGCAGTTGTAAAATGTGCTGCCCATGGACTAGGGGAGGATTTTATAACGGTCAGAAACCGTTATGCGAACGATGTTGCACAATATTGTGCCAAAACAAATCAGTCCATCAACAGGGACAGAGAAGGGGAAATGTCTTTACTCTCTGTGATGTTTACTAATGTCTTAGAGACCTGGGATGAAGTGAAACAGTTGCAAGATGAGGCAGGAGAGGAAGAGAAAAAAGATTGGATTAAGGCAGGATGTGCTCCAAGAGAAACAGACCATGTTTGGGTCTACAGAGATGGCAGACCAGTGATGCCCAACTCCATCTTGTCGTCAATGGCAAGGATGTATCATGGCCAGGGACATTTGGGGAGGGACGCGATGGTTAGGTCGTTCAAGCAAACCTGGTACAATGCAAAGTTCAGGACAATTGCAGAAAGCATCTGTCAGAGGTGTTTAGTTTGTCAGCAATTTAACACTGGGAAAAAGACAGTGGTGAGTCTGGGGACAATAGGCAGAGAAGGAGGTCCTTTTACAAGAATGCAGATTGATTTCATTGAGATGCCCCAAGTAAACAGACTGAGGTATGTTCTAGTGGTAGTCTGTTTGTTTTCAAGGTGGGTGGAAGCTTACCCGACTAGAAGAAATGATGGATTAACAGTGGCAAAGTTACTGTTAAGGGAGTTGATTCCTAGGTACGGGTTTCCAGTAACAGTTGAGTCTGATAGAGGTGGACATTTTCAAAATGAGCTTATGGGTTTGATTTGTGAAGCATTGAAAATACAGCAGAAGCTACATTGTGCATACCGACCAGAGGCTTCTGGTGTGGTTGAGCAGATTAATGGCACAATCAAGAATAGAATTGGAAAAATGTGCTTAGCCACTGGCATGAAATGGCCAGATGTTTTACCTCTAGTTCTGATGACTATGAGATCTACTCCAGATAGAACTACTGGTTTGAGCCCGCACGAGATAATCATGGGACGTGCAATGCGCCATGCATTCGTGCCTGTCAATAAATTGGTGACAATAACTGATGACATGATTTTGGATTACTGTAAAGGCCTGGCTGACGCAGTTCATTCTGTGTTTCACCAGGTTGGAGAAGAAGCTACCACACTTGAGAAGAAGCAAGCCCATGATCTGAGTCCAGGAGACTGGGTGAGGATAAAAGTTCACAGAAGGAGAAATTGCTTGATTCCAAGGTGGGGAAGGCCGAGACAAGTTATTCTGACTACGACGACTGCAGTAAAGTGTGCTGGAGTGAAGCACTTGGTACATGCAAGTCATACTCTGAGAGTTCCAAACCCAAAAGAAGGGACTGGTAAAGAGTATTTTGAAGAGTCAGATTCCAGCGATGATGAAGATACAGAATCAGTGGGGAAAGAAGTAGGAAGAGCTTCGAATGAACCACTGCGAGTATCAGAGAAGAGATCAAATTCTGTAAAAGAGCCTGAAGTTTCAAACAGCAGTGAAGGAAAAAGAAAAGAAAAGAGAAATCACACAGAGACTACTCCTGAATCAGAAGAGGAGGAGATTGAAGAACCACTTGAGATTATACTTGAAGAAGTAGGGTCAGAAGAAGATAGAGAGGGACAGACTGCGGAAGACCCCCGAGGAGGTGTAGGGAACATTCTTGATGAGCCAGGTGAAGGGACAAGTAGACAGCAAGAAGATTGCGTGTCGGAGACCCGAGGAGGGACAGGAGTAGGGAAGTCTCAAACAGTGGTGAGAAAATCTGTGGAAAAGAAGAAAGCTGCTGGAAAACGGAAACAAGAGGCACTTGAAACAGATGATGAGGATGAACAAACAGAAGGTCGAGTTCTGAGAAAGAGAACTTGGATTGGAGAAAGAAGTAATAAAGAAATAAAGCCGAAAAAGGTGTTAAGAGGAGATCGTTGGCCTAACAACAGAGTTAAGAGGCTGAGATACAAAATAATAAGAGCAAATACATCGAAAGCTGAACAAGTGAATGAAGTTTCGAGTCAAAGTTCAAAAGCTGAAGGAGAAGAATCAAAGGAGTCAAACGAACCAGTGGAAATAAAAAGAGTAAGAAGACCCAACCAAAAGTACAGATCACCGGAATGGTCTTATGTGGCACTGTCTGAAGGAGGAAAAGAAGAAGCAGTGACTCGAGATAATCCGGAAGAGATCTTGAGAGAACTGGTTGAGGAAGATACTGGTGAAATTCTGAAAGTACTCTTGACTGACATTGGAGAAGAGTCGAGTACTGAGGATTTTGATGTTGGAGATCTAATACAATTTGATGTTGAAGAAATTGAAGTGAAAAATGACAAATATCCAAACTGAATAAAGGAAGGATTCATTTGGATTAAGTGAACGAAGAGATCATTTGGATAAACTGAAAGCTGAAGAATTGCTGAAGAATTGAAAAAGTTCAAACAGTAGTGGAGTAGTAGAGGCTAAACTAAAATGGCTAACATAGAGGATAATAGAAATAGATGTGCCTTCTTTAAGAGGTGGTGTAGGATGTGCTGCTGCTGTACTGGATTATTAATGCTTCTATGGGGTGTTTTAGCTTTATTAGTAACTTTTAAAGTAGAGTTTGAGATGCATACAGAGAATGTGACAAATGTAGAGAAGAATTCACAAAAAGTAGTTCCAATTAGAATTAGTAATACTTACATACACAAAGATAGGTCAATTAATAACTTTTCTAGTAATGTTTTTTCAAAACTGTTATATGAATATGTGAAGACAATGGAAGTAAGGGATTGCTACGTCTGTATGCAATTACCTGCATCCGTTTCAGAGGGTGTTACTTATCATCATTTACCAGCTACATATGGTATTTCCTGTAGTATTTTAAGTAGTGTTTTTTATTTGTTAGGGAGAGTAGATTATAAGATGTCTAACAGAGATAGTATTTTTGGGCATTTGCCAATGAACAAAGAGCTGAATCCAGCTAAAGAAGCTAACACTTTTGGTGAAATTTTTATTGAAGAAAAAGGATTAACATTAGATTACATTTTTAAGAATAATTTAACTTGCAGTTTGAAAGGAGAAGAGAAAGCTTTCCTGGATATGGTAGAAGAAAGGAGATTGAACATGCATGAGAAAGCAGGAAAATATAAAGTGAGTGAGACAATTTGGGACATTGAGATGGGAAAAGAGTTGAAGAATGGGGCTAGTCCAACTTTAGCTCTAGATGCACCGCAGAAGGGTAAACTTTGTATTACAAGAAGGAAATCCCAATATGATACATATTTTGTCGGGACTAGTGAGTGCCATGATACATACTTCATTGCAACAGGTTGGGGTTTCAGAGGTGGAGAAGATACAATTTTTCCAGGAGTATATTATGTTTGTGGGAATAAGGCTTATTACAAGTTGCCTGACCATTGGTATGGCACGTGTTATGTGGGCCTAGTTTTTCCAAAGATTTTTCATATAGATAAAATAACAGATGTAGAACATATGAACTTACTAATGCGTTTTAAGAGAGAAACTTGGTCTGAAATAGTGGGTGATATTTTTGGGGTTTTGATTCCAGCAGTGGGAATTTCTTTGAATGCTTATGGAATTCGGAAACTGTCCACAGTGGTTGATCGCTTATCGACAAATACCGCTGGAGGGTTTCTTTTGGTGAATACGGAATTAAGTGCCGTACGTGCCATGTCTATGCAAAATCGACTTGCCCTTGATATTCTATTGGCCAAGGAGGGTGGAGTCCGTGGAATGCTGAAAGTTCAACATTGTTGCACTTACATTCCAGATGAAAGCAAAGACCTGAAGGTCTATATCAAAAATATTACTGATTTGCATGAAGAATTAGTACCACTTGAAGCTGAGAGTTTATGGACTAAAATAGCTAATAAAATGATAGCTGTTAAGGATTTTATTGCAAAAATAGGTAGTACTATTATAGGTAGAATACTGTTTCCCTTAACTTGTATAATTGTTGCTTTATTAATAATAAGATTGGTGTGTGTGTGTTGTAAAAACAGGGGAGGGAGGAAGAAATTGGATAAAGAAAAGAAAAACAAGAGGTTGAAAAGAGAACCTCAAGAAATTGAACTAGAAGAATTGAGGGAGAGTGTTTACTTAGAGACAAAAAGGGATGATGAAAGAGTGACTGGTGTCTAATGTTGTGTAAAGGAGAAAAGACATTTCCAATTTCTCCTAAAATGGGACTAAATTTTCACTAATTTTTTTTTTGGGTTTATTTGGTGATAAAATCACCAAAGGGGGGATTGCTGGAGCAGAGTTTTCAGTTTGAAAATTCTGGGGCTTTTGAAGCTCTGGCATGTCTATTCGTTGTACTAATTTATTAATAATTAATAATTAATTATTTGTCTTGTGCAAGTGCGTTTATATTAATCAATCCGTTTGTCCTAACAAGAGAGAGTTACACGTGGGTGTGCATAAATGTGCTGTTTAAAAAATAACGTGCATGTTTTCATGTTTAAACGTTGCTATGTGCTGTTTATTTTTGAGCACAAAACGCTTTCCGAATTAATGCTTTTCTATGTTGCAAGTGCTAGATAAATGCATACACATAAGGGTATTAGTGGGGTTAACACTGTTTAATCACTATGCTGTGGTAACGTTGTTTTTGTCTCTTTTAATTAAGATGGTCTATTGAGGCCTATGTTGGCCTAAGAAAAGATGGCCGACTTGTGAGCCTGGCTGTGATTTATAATATGAAAACTGTGACGAGGGAGACCCCTGCTGGAAATGGTTCTGAAGCTAACACCATGGTCCTTGCTTGAAAAACTTTCCATGAGGACAGCAGCAGTTTTTGGGAAGTCTCCAAGAGAAATGAAAGTGTCCTTGGCAGCCTTGGGAAACAAAGGAGCCTTAGAGAGAAGCTCTGAACTGTGGCTCGATAGCCGAGGAGAAGCAGGATTAATATGATACATGTTTTATTTTCTTGGTTCCTGTTCCGTAGTCTTCGTTATGTGTACTTTTCCTGAGCGGAGATTCTCAGATGTAGCGATGTTACATCCTTTCCTTCTCGCTCTGCTCAGCAAGTCCGGCGGACATTATGGTTTTTTCTATGTTCCCAATGTATCTTTCTATTGTTTAGAAACTATAAGAGATGTTAGCCTAGAGAGGGTTTTTGCCACTTGCCATTTTGCCTTTGCCGCGTACCGAATCTGCGTTGCTGAGGATTGATGCTGAAGGGACTTCGTCTTGAGAGACATTTACCGAGAGACTTGTCCTGACCCGTTCTGACATTTAGCTAGAATAGGTAACTGTGAGAAATGATTTACTCTGATTGATTTTCTTTGACTAATTTAGATAAAGCAATATAATTTTAAACATGGTGTTGGATATTCTTTCTTGTCAATTATTGGGTTTGCATTATTGATTATTGTTGTATATATTGTATAGGTTATGCTTAGGGACAGTCACAAAAACCAGGTCTTATCGACCTCGGTATAGATGCAGGGTGTTTAGGAGTTTTCCTTCCACAGGTTTATTGCTGGTAGAGTATTTGAGCGTATGTTAGTGAAATGGGCCCTAGCGTATGATGTATGCATGTGCGTGTAACTGTGAGATTACTTTATCCGTGGTAGTGGGAATATTGTACACACCCTGATCTCTATCATTGGCAGGTTGGGCTGTTCACTGCCCTACTTAAACTTCAGTTGACTTGCCTTCACCACACACAAAAAAACTGACATTAGCCTTTTGTCACACTCGACCTCTTGGAGCCCTGGAAGAGGAAGGGAAGAACTTTCCAGGATCAGGTGTCGGGGCGTATAGGGAATTCCCCCATTTAAAGATTGCCGTCAGTTATGTTCCCAAGCGTACTGCATGAGGCGTGCCTTATTTCTAGAGCACTGGCCATGCTGCTTGAGGCTTGCCTGGTTCCCCAGAGATCTGCCCTACTGCATGAGGTCTGCCTTGTTCCCCAGAAGACCTCCCTGCTTCTTCAGGCCTGCACCAGTCTCTCAGCAGAAAGACTGACCCTGCTTCCTTCCTCCAAGGCTACTAGAGTGACTTCAAGGGTCAGTTGGCTAACCTCATGTTCTGAGCTACAGGCATACAATAAGCTCTACAGGCCTACCTGCAACCACCCATTTGATCTGCTGCAATTGGACCTGCTGGTCTCTACTGGAGTACCCCAAGAGGTGCCTCCCCAGGTCCTGGACCCGTAGCTGGCATCAGTGGGGCTCCTCCAAAAGCAAAAGGAGAAATCTTGAAGGGGCAGATTTACAAGCCCCTTGCGACATCTTTATGACACCGTTGCGTCACTTCTGTGACTCAACAGCGTTGTAAACAATGCGCCACTATGCGACATATTTACAACGTGACGCATCTAGGGAGATGCATCACGTTGTAAAGCCCTGCGCTACATTATACCTGCATCAGGTATAATGTATGCAGGGTGGGTGTTCCATCGCAAGGAAGCCCCGTAAAAGTGACACAGTGAAATGTACAAGATTTCACCGAGTCACTTTTACGACTCCACTGCATCAAAAACTTACGCCTGCTTGTAGCAGGCGTAAGGAGTGACGCAGCACATCAAGTATAGGCCGCCTCTGAGCAGTGCTAAAGTTGCGTTGCACTTGCGACACGACTTCAGCACTGCGTCACCCTTGCTCCGACAGATGCTTCACGCATCTGTCTATCCTTGCGCCACGGTGCGCCTCATTGTAAATGCGGTGCATCCATGGTGGTGCAAAGGGTTTTTTACGTCACGCAAAATAACTGGCACATCCCTACTGATCTGCAGGGATGAGCCGGTTATTGTAAATCTGCCCGATGTTTTTGGCTCTTAGTGATCGCAAAAGTGTCCCATTCTGGCAGAGATCCTGCTGCCTAAGACAGCCACCAATGCGGAGTTCCAGTGAACTCGACTCTTCACGCTACAGCGACTGCCCATGACGACCAACAACTCAATATCTGCACTTCGAGCTACAACAATGAAAACTAGTGATGACCACCAACGGGAAGCTCCAGCAATGACCATCTTCATCCCCTGCCTGCGCTACCTGATGACCGTCCCCGATACCAGGTCAGCTCTTCAGGCAACAGTGAGGACCATCCACAACACTCTTCATGAGCTTCAAGGCCTCCTCCACCTCAAACTGGACTATTCGCGTACGAGTTTGAGAAAGTCACTTTTCAGCAGAACTATCCTGGTCCCTGTATCAGGCCTGTGCTCCATCACGGTTGGCCTGAACCTGCGACTTTCCCCTGGTCAAGCATGACCAGATGACCGTGAGTAACCATTTGTGTTTGTAGGCGCTATCCTTAACTTTGAAAACCAATGTCTCTGACTCTACTGATTGTTTTTTTCTTTGTTTTTGTCATTTAAATTTATTTCACTAAATTGGAATGCGATTTTTTCTGTGTTGTGTTTCCACTTTATTAATCTTTGTGTGATGCATAATTACTTAAAACATTGCCTCTAAGTTAAGCCTAATAATTTAAAGAAACAAGAGCGACCCTAATGTCCATGTGAACATGTGTCGTAAGTATAAAATCATAACAGGCTTTCACTTGGAACTCATTTGAGGAAACAATAAGATACAACAGGAACATTCTGTGCTGAATTGATCAATATTGGGCAGTCCTTAGTCTTGATAAAACATTCTGTCAAGAGTAAATTTCTGTATGAAATCACTGAAAGAGTCAGTATATTAATCAATTTATCGAAATTTATTTTATTTTCAGAAAACAATAGGAGGTTGACACAACAATTGAGCCACACACAATCAAGTGTGTGGTGTGAAAAAGTCTTTCAACAGAACCCCAAGTGCAAGGAACCATAGCAGAACAAGGTGTAGGAAGTGACAATGTAGTATTAGTCAAAAGACAGCCAATGTTTTTTACATGCAGATAAGAACTCAAGGTTATCTGGTGTGTTTCTGATAACTGAGGTCTGTCTTTAGATGGTGTCAATAGCGTTTTGACCCTATGTCGATCAGAAGGGTCTCAAGAGGACTAGAAATCACCTGAGGACCTGAAGAATGTGTGATATTAGTAAAACAAATAGGAATGTAAAATAAATTAAAAGCATTTAAAGGAAGATACATACCGGTTGAATTGTGTGAAGGCCCTGAGTCAGGATTAGTTAGGCCGATTGTGTGGCTGTGTTGGATGTGGCAGAGGAAAACCAGAATGCTGGGTCTGTGTGGGAAGCACAGAACTGGCCCACTGGAAGTGAGATGCCAGGGTGCAAAGGTGGTCATGGAATGTGACTTATGATAGAGTGTAAGACCAACAGGTACTAAAAATATTACTCGATTATAGGAAACCACCTCTCTGTACAGTGTATTAAATTAAGTACACCATGTAGAGAGTGCAAGAAATCACCAAAAGTCAGGTACAGGTAAAAGTAAATAATACTAACTCACTTTTTCTGGTAGTGTGGGTGAGCTATTACGTCTATCAGAGGGTAGTGTTAAGCATTTGCTGTACTCAGAGGCAATACAGGAGACACAGACTCAAAAATAAAGCAGAGACCAATTTGTAAAAAATAATTTTTATATCATTGTTAAGACCAAGAACACAGTTCTAAGGTAAGTACTTTCGAAGATACGATTTTTCAAAGTTCGATAAATATATCACTTCTATGTGCCATTGTGCACCATAGGAAATAATGGGGAAAGACAAAAAATACATAAAAAATCATGCAATGCTTTCACAAAGTTCACCTTCTCATTTTAGGTCAATGTTGGGACCAGGTCCAAAGTTACCTCGGGAGAAGTTCAGAAGCATTGAGGATCGCTCCGGAGCAGAGGTGCTGAGGTCTTAGAAGCTGGTGCGCAAAAAAAAAGGGGGCCACTTGAACGAACACTGCACAGAGGGACTTACAGGTAAGTCCAGTGGGTCTCCTTAGAGGGAGGAGGTTGCAAGGGCCTGGGGACCATGGGAGGAGGGCTGGTTGATTGGTGCTCGGGCCAGTGGAGCCAGGTGCCGAGGAACAGGTCTGCCGGGCATTGTGCTTCTTAAGTTCCTCGTAGTCAGCAGCAGGCAACTTGGAGAGGTGATCTTGGGACAGCTGGGCCACTCAGGAAGTCTGTCTCTGGTGTGTTTATGTCCCTCAATGGTTGCTTGCTACTGGTGCTTCGGAAATCTTCTTCTTGGTGTTTGCAATTAGGGGTCCAGTACCCCATGAATTGGTACGCTGCGGCTCCGGAAGGTCCTGGTGTCTCCAAACTTGGTGTGGTGACAGATCTGACCCTCTGGAGTTGTTGTAACTTTTCTGGCTTTGGTGCTGTGCCTAAGTTGTCTGGGAGCATCACGTCAACAAACCCAACTTAACGGGATCAGTGCCTGAAGTATGCAGGGGAGTGATACCTTCAAGGGAGCTTCATAGCAATTTCTCAAAGGCTTGAGGTGCTCTAGGGTTCTTTCCATCCTTTCAGATTTCAGGACAACACAGTAGCAGCGATTGTCGAGTCCTGGCAGCGCATTTTTCTTTTGCAGCAGGGCTTCAGTTCTCAAGCAGCTGGTCTTTTTTGTCCTTGCTTCTCTTGTCCATTGAATCTGATGCTCAGGTTGCAGGGTACCACCCACATATTGAATTTAGGGGTCTTGCAAGTGGATACAGGTAGTAGCCAATGGGCTACTTATCTTTAGGGTGTCTATGTCGTCTAGTGAACACTTCCTGTGGGAAGGGGCACTACCCTAGCTCTGATACAATGTTTACATGCCAGTCCAAGATGGTAGAATTTTAACTGAGAGGTTCACATTGTCTGCCCCACCCTAGGGGTCATGTAAGCTAAATGGGACCCTCCTCCTGATCTAACTAATTTTACCACCATTCTTCCCGCCAAAAGTGGAGCAGGAAAGAGGGCTTGGCTCTCTTTGTCAGACATGGCCTTTTTTCAGGTTGATCCCCAAACATTCTGCCCTTTCCCTCTAATTTTTCTGACCTTGTTTGTGTTGGCTATAGAATTGTAGGCACTTTACCACTGCTGTTCCGTGCTAAATTGCGTATGCTCTCTGTGTGAATTGTGATTCTGATTGGTGATCCATGATTGGCATATTTGATTTACTGGTAAGTGCCTAGTAAAGTGTACTGAGTGTGACAGGGCTTGTAAATCAAATAATGCTAGTGGGCTTGCAGCCCTGGGTGTGCCACCCACATGTAGCCCTGTAAGTGTATCTTAGACCTGCCATTGCAGTGTTTACCTGCACAATTGTCATCTGCCATGTTGACATGGCAAGCGCACCCACTTGCCAGGGCCAAACCTTCCTTTTATTTTACATGTAAGGCATCCCTCAAGTAGGCCCAAGGTATTCCCATGGGCAGGGTGCAGTGTATGTGAAAGGTAGGACGTGTGTTTTACATGTCCTGATAGTGAAATACTGTGTATTTCGTTTTTTTAACTGTGGAAAGGCTGTATGTCCCATCTGTTAACATTAGAGCTGCATTGTAACATTTTACAAGTGTAACTTTCCATTGGGACAAGATGCAGAAATGGACTTTAGGCTCTCTGAACTCAGAATTTAATAAAAACATCTTTTAATAAAGGTGTTTTTTCAATCTTGTGTTTGAAAATGCCACTTTTAGAAAGTGGGCATTTTCTTCTTTAACCATCCTGTGTGCCTCTGCCAGTTGTGGTATACCCCATCTGGTTTTGGAGTGATAGGAGCTGGGGAGGTGCATTCACACTAGACAGACACAAGGGGGGTTGAGATGTACCCTGCCTTTCCTGGGTGACTCATAGCCACAATAAATAGACCTTGTCTATATTTAGAGTGTTGGGAGGAGTTGTCCCTTGCACCTGGATGGACTGTGGCAGCCTTGCACAAAGCTACCTCCACCTCCTGTAGGGAGCCTGGTCTGAGCCAGGCAGAAATGGTTTATGTGTGCAAGTCGATCTTTATTTGTGCTAACTTCAAAGGAAAATCTGGTATAAATATTGGAGCCCTGACCCCAGAACTTAAGATTACTTCTGAACTCAGGAGGAACTCTGCCAAGAAGAAAAGCTGTGAGGAGGAGACTGCCCCTTTGCTGTGTGTTGCTTTGCTGGGTTGGCCTGCAGTTGCTGCTTCTGCCAAAGAGAGGACAAAGACTGGAGCTTTTCTGTGAACCTGCTTGTGAAGAATCTCCAAGGGCTTGTGTGTTTGTCTCCTGTTGTGAAGTCTCAGGGACACAAAGATTTCACCCAGAGCTTCCATGAACTCCACTGCTGGGAGTTTTGACATGCCAAGAGGTGCCTCTTCCAGTTCTGGGCTTCACGATGTTGTTCCTGCTAAAGGAAGCTACCAAGAACTACATTTCTGAAGGAAATTGATGCTTGGCTTTCCTTGAGTCTGAATTTGCCGATGCAGCACTGCCGTGCGGGAGGAATTCCAGACCCACAGTCCTGTACAGCTATAAAAAAACACGATGCAGCTGCTGGCCGTGGCCCAAGATACTGCTGAACACCGAGTCCCGTGCACCGATCTCCGATGCCAAAGATCACTGCACCGACTTTGACATAGGCCCTGCGGGGCAGCAAGAAGAATTGATTAATAGCCAGTCAGCGGCTGGAGAAATCGACACAGCACCTGGTTCGCCGTCACCACATCGCGTCCTACGTGTCCGGACTGTCCACGCATAGAACCTAGGCACCAAACCAACCGAAGAAACTGACGCATCACTTCCCCGCACAGTAAGATACCGGCGCATCACCTTCTCTCCATTAAGGAACAGATGCATCACCTTCCCTACGTGTAAGGAACCGATGCATCACATTCCCTTCGGCTGTTTTTGCTTGTAATTTTGACGCCTCCCAGGTACTGTGTGCTGAAAGTGTTGCATCCATAGTCGCCTGCGAACAGTACTGTTTTTCCTTCTAAAAGAAATATTTTGATCTCTGTATGTTGCATTTTTGTCAATTTTGGTCTTGTTTGATTTAGATAAAGATATTTTATTTTCTAAAATGGTGTGGTGTCCAAAGGCCAGGCAAAAAGTGGTGGGTACTGCAACATAAACCCACTTTCCTACATAAATACAATGTGTGTGGATACTCCACCAAGGAGTGTTTGGAGTGATTATCCGTTGATTCAAAAGGTGGCAGATGCCGGGAGCAGGGGCGATCTTCATGGTAGAAAACAACCACTATCCACAATAGGAGGATGCACAAAATAAGGTGTGCTCTAATAGGGCTGATGAATCTATAAAAAGGATATGGTTCTAAAACCAAAGCTGAGAGCAGGCGCTGTGAGTACACAGAGTCATTTATCAGAAGTGAGCACTACAGAGCTAGTGTTCACATTGTCAGCATGAGTGAGGCTGTCCGAGTGAAGAGACATCCGCTCCATTAGGCAGGCATGTCACATTTAGAACTTAAATGGCAGTGCCAGTGTAACTGATTAAATGGTTTGGGAACCAAGCAACAGAGAATCAAAATGATTGGAACTGCCCCCCCCCATATGGAGGTATACATAGGTGCAAAATGCACTGCAGCAAGCGTGACAACCAGAGGTTATGAAGAAATAGGTACGAAGGGCTGACCAAGGAGGTTGTCAAGCAATTAATGCTTTTCAACTCGAATGTAGCACTCAAAAAATGAGGATGCAATGGGGGCAGATTAATGCTCACCCTTTATACTGCGGCCAAGGTGGTGTTGTCAAAGGCGCTCTCCCAATTGGAGAAGCACGCGTCTAATGGGTAAGATCCCCCGGAACATTGTAGTGTCTTCCTCAAGATAAGGACAGCATACAGATGCATAGTATCCTTGTGTGTGGAGTGTGGTCTGGCCGGTGTGTAAGGTGTGTGGCATCTGGGAGCGTCTGTCTCCACGGTGCCTGGTGTGTCAATGAAGGTATATGGGGCCATTACCGGCAGGCACAGAAGCACGGCGTGTAGGGAAGAGGCTTAGTTGATAGAATACTTGTGCCAGGGTAGTGTGGTGTTACAAAGCTTACATCCACCTACAGGAGCCATGGCTTAATGGCCAATACATGAACAACGTATACATTGAAAAATATGGTACAGTGTGTTTTGAAGATGATGATACAAAAACAATGTAGGAGATGAGAATAAACCCCTACTAGTTAGCAAAGCATACATAGGCAACAAATACATCAAAAGTTTATGCAAAATATTATAATTAAAGCCATAATGTATTACAGTGGAAATACAGTTCTCAATAACAGTAGGGCGAAGCTCGAGTGGAGCTTCAAGGATAAAGACGAACATTTGGTGAATGTTATGGTCTATTAGGATTCAGTCCATAAATGTGCTGGAGTCACAGGGATTGCGTTTACTGTCACATGATCACTTCATGAGAGCAATACATTTTTCCCATTCTTCCATGGTGTTAAGTCCTCGTCTTATTGATTTGCATTTGTCAATCCATTTGTATTCAATTCTTTGGAGGGTGTATGGTGTCTCTCCCCCTCTTGGACATGGGAGCATTTTTTCCATTACTTGCCATCTCAGGTGATTCACACTTTTAGTGGTCCCTAATGGGGCTAAAGCCCCACATGGATAGAGTGGTCTCTCTTGGCTTGGGAACACTTGTGTTGGTATGTACTAAGTGGTCCCTCATGTTCTTGCCCTTCTTGGATGAGAAAAGGGGAAGCTCTTAAAAGATGTCTATGGAGTTGCATGGCGTTTAAACCATTTTATCAATTGTACAAGCACTGCAGTTAAGTTCTAGGTGTGACATACCTGCTTAATAGAGCGGATGTCTCGCCACTCGGCTAGTCTCTCTAATACTGACAATTTGAACAATAAAACAGGAAAACTAAATTCTGCAAATGTCACTTGTATGCTCACAGAGTCTTCTATTAGCTCTGGTTTTAAAACTATATCTTCCTTTATAGATTCATCAGATCTATTAGAGCACTCCTTAGTCCGTGCATCCTTCGATTGTGGATATTGGCGGTTTTTCACCTTGAAGATCACCTCTGCTCACAGCATTTGCTACCTTTTAAGTCCAAGGGTAAGCACTCCAGACTGTGTATCCCCCCAAGTGTATCCAGTAATGTTTTAGAAATTGTTGGCCTTACACTTTATTATACGTCACATCCCATGAGCACAATTACACCCAGGCGTCTCAACTTCCAGTGATCCCAGTTCTGTGCTTTCTGGTTTTCCTTTGCCACATCCAATGCAGCCATGCAGTCGGCCTCGCTCATCCTGCATCAGACCACTTCACACAGTTTAACCAGTATATTTCTTCCTTTTAATTCTTGTGATTTTTTTTTACATTTCCATTTGTTTTACTAATGTCACACATTCTCCTTCTCCCCAGGTTGTTTCTAGTTCTGATGAGACCCTTCTATCTGACACAGGGTTGAAACGCTGCTGACACCATACAAGGACAGACCTACGATATTATAAACACCAGATCTCTCCCCGGGTGCTCTTATTTGTATGCAAATACCATTGGCTGTCTTTTGACTTATACCACATTGTCACCTGCTTCACTTTGTGCTGGATTGGTTATTTGCACTTGGGGCGCTGTTGAAAGACTCTTTGTCACCACTTGATTATCTGCGACTCAATTGTTGTATATACCTCACAATGCTTTCTGAAAATAAATTCAGTTCAGACAAATTGATTAATATACTGGTTGACTCTTTCAGTGATTTCATACAAAGACTTACTTATGACAGAATGTTTTTGTCAAGAATAAGGACTGTTCATCATTGATTATTTCAGCACAGGATTTTCCTGTTGTATTTGGTTGTTCCTTCAAATGAGTTCCAAGTGAACGCCTGTTATAAATTGATGTCTAAGTTAAGCCTGACTACCTCAGTGTCAAGCTATCAGAAGGTGAAGAACAGGTATATTTAGCGACTTGTGTGGTTCACCATTACAAGGATTGTGGTTGCTGCATCAGAATGGTTTACACCTCCCTCAACCAATAACTCAGTTTCTCACATTGGTGTGCAGGGGTGGAGTCCAGTGCTTGTGTTTGTGTCGTGCCGCTCAGTGACTTGTATAACACCGAAGTCCCTGAAGTTAGTCAAATAACAAATTCATTTGAGTAAAGCCCCCTGCCAGAGCAGGGAGCAGTGTGCACTCCCACAACCTGTCCCCACAGGAACTGGAGTCTGGGAGGGAGCATAAACTGCAGCTGGCCAAATTGAAATTGAAGGCGCCATGAAAGAGGCAGCTGCTCAGAGGGCCTTGGGGGAGGAAAAGCAAGATAAGGAGAAAGCTGAGGCTGAAAGGGCCTCGGCTAAGAGGAAACTGGTGTTGGGTCTTGAAGTGAGTCTCAAAGAGTTGGACCTCAAGGCTAAGCAGCATACAGAGTCCAGCAATAATGGAGGCCACAATACTGCAGTACCCAGTGGAAACAAGAGAGTCTACATGCCCATCTGGTGCCTGACTTTGTTGCTGGGGATGAAATTAACAAGAGGTTTGAGGCTTATCAGGTTGCCTTGGAGATATACAGGGTCCCTTAGGAGGATTCAGGAGCTAATTCACAAGCTTAGAGGGTAAATTACGCTCCCTGGAACAGAAAGTGATTGGAAATGATGAGGCAGCAGTGCATTGTGGGAAGCCAGCGTCACATATTCTGAGCTGCTAGAATGCCTGCAACTGATAGACCAGAGAGCCTACACCCAGAGAGAACACGCAGAGGCCGACAGGTCGGCCACACTCCTGGTCCTCTTACTCCATGCAGAACCATCTCCTACAACTATCTTATTAATCAACACACCCACGCAGGGACCAGTGGTTACACAACTGGGGAGTAACACAGCATTCTGAGTCTTTTACACCACTTTATACACAGCTCTGTCACCTCCCGACCCCATAGAGCTATCTGAGTTTCTCCACTGAGTAACTCTGCCTACAGAGCCTGCACCGGAAAGGGAAGAGCTTACAGCTCCTATAAAGGCAAATGAGATTTGTGACACCATCAAAGAGTTGGCCTGCAATAAAACACCAGGCTATTTTGAAATTATAAGTGGAATTCTACTACACCTTAGCAGCGGAATTGGTGCCACAACTAGAGAAAGTATATAATACATACAGACTAACACTCTGAGATCTCAAGTGTTGTTTGGGTCACATTACCCCTAACAGTGGTGGGCCGCCTGGCCCTGGCAAAAATAGTGATGTTGCCACGCTTTTTGTACCACTCTGTGAATTTACGGATGATAATTCCGGCATGGGTGTTTTAACTGTTGAACACCATACTGATTTATTTCACATGGGTGGGCTCAGAGTCAGTCTGCCTAAACTGCAGTTGCCAATGACCAGATGCCAAAGAACCCCTCACTCATGAACTACTCCAAGCACCACATACTATGGGACATGGGAGGCACTCAATACGATGGCTCTACTGGGGACTATGGGAACACCTCATGGCACCACTTACTACCTTGAAAGCTAAATGGGAGACTGACCTGCCTAGGGAGCTCACCGAAAGAATTGGGCTTGTCTACTAGCCTCCCCCAAGTTGTTGAATTTTTCATATTCCATAGAGCCTACCTTACCCGACTCAGAACCCACAAAATGTTCCCTACAGCCCCCTCCACATGCCCACGCTGTCACGCTCCGGAAGCTGATCTGATACATATGTGGATACTGGGGTGGGATCTCAGCAGCACTAACAGACCTAACTGCCCTACATCAATGGAAATAAAAGCCCTAAAGTGACAAAGTAACTTACAGGCCTCTCTTTGCTCTTGCGGATTACGAGACGCTGGAAGTCCTTACAGGCTCCTAAGGTAGATACTTAGCGGGAGGAGGTTTTGCAATGGGGCTTAGCACAAAGTGAGCCTCTGGGAAGAGAAGAATATAGGGCCTATGTACAGTGGCGTAACGAAACCTAAGGGGGCCCCCCTGCAAATTTCACAGAGGGGGACCCCCCACACCCTGGACCCACTCAGTAGCTTTAAGGACAGGTACCTCACCGCCCGTGCACAGTGCAGAAGGGGGCACCCTGGAGCCCGGGGGGCCTCCTCACCATGGGTGCTGCAGGGGCTATTGTTACACCAATAGCTACACACCAAGCATTTAAGTGGCTTGTGGGAAAGGTTATAGTGTTACCATGTATTACATGGAATAAAGTACGAGCTGCCGTAGATGATAATGATGTTGTAAGTCACCTTCAGCCTCGTTCCGCTATATCATGGGTACTCACAAACATTCTGTCGGGGGCCAAAATGACAGTGTGGTTTGCGACTGAGAGCCGCACCGGTAGGGGTGAAGTCAGTAAGAGGGGGCGGGGTCAGTGGGGGGCGGGGCCAGAGTAAAAGAAATCAAACCTGTTTCAAAACATTAGACAATGCTGTATTTCAAAAGCAGATGTAACTACAAAGAGCGCTTTTTGATAATACATTTTTATTAGCAGACAATAGCAATCTTAAGAGGCATTGCATAGCTTCATACACACTTTGACCCCAGTTCCATCACAGTCTCTCTCTACGTCAGTCAGTCTCTCTCAGTCAGTCAGTCTCTCTCTCTCTGTCAGTCAGTCTCTCTCTGTCAGTCTTAGTCTCTCTCTCTCTGTCAGTCTCTCTCTCTCTGTCAGTCTCTCTCTCAGTCAGTCACTCTTTCTCTGTTAGTCTTAGTCTCTCTCTCTTAGTCAGTCTCTCTGTCAGTCTCTCTCTTTCTGTCAGTCAGTCTCTCTCTCAGTCAGTCAGTCTCTCTCTCTCAGTCAGTCAGTGTCTCTCTCTCTCTCTGCCAGTCAGCCAGTCAGTCTCTCTGTCAGTTAGTCTCTCTCTGTCTGTCAGACAGTCTCTCTCTCTCTCTCTCTCTCTCTCTCTGTCAGTCTCTCTCTCTCTGTCAGTCTCTCAGTCAGTCAGTCTCTCTGCCAGTCCGACTCTCTCTCTGTCAGTCTCCCTGTCAGTCAGTCTCTGTCTCTCTCTCTCTCTCTCTGCCAGTCGCTCTCTCTCTCTGCCAGTCTCTCTCTCTCAGTCTCTCTCTCTCTCTCTCTCTCTCTCTGTCAGTCAGTCTCTCTCTCAGCCAGTCAGTCTCTCTCTCAGCCAGTCAGTCTCTCTGTCAGTCTCTCTCAGTCAGTCTCTGTCTATCAGCCAGTCTCTCTCTCAGTCAGTCAGTCTCTCTCTCAGCCAGCCAGTCTCTCTGTCAGTCCCTCTCATTCAGTCTCTTTATATCAGCCAGTCTCTCTGTCAGTCAGTCAGTCTCTCTGTCAATCTGTCAGTCTCTCTCAGTCAATCTCTTTCTCTCTCTCTGCCAATCTCTCTCTCTCTCTGTCAGTTTCTCTCTCAGTCTCTCTCTACCTCAGTCAGTCAGTCAGTCTCTGTCAGTCTCTCTGTCAGTCAGTCAGTCTCTCTATCAGCCAGTCAGTCTCCCTGTCAGTCTTTCTCAGTCAGTCTCTTTCTATCAGCCAGTCTCTCTCTCTGTCAGTCAGTCTCTCTGTCAGTCCGTCTCTCTGTCAGTTAGTCTCTGTCTCTCTCTGTCAGTCAGTCTCTCTCTGTCAGTCAGTCTCTCTCTCAGTCAGTCTGTCAGTCAGTATCTCAGCCAGTCTCTCTCTCTACACTCTCTCCACTCTCTTTCTCCACTCTCTCTCCACTCTCTCTCTCTCTACTGTCTCTCTCTCCACACTCTCTCTCCACACCCTCTCTCTCCACTCTCTCTTTCCACTCCCACTCTCTCTCCACTGTCTCTCTCTTTCTCTCTCTCTCTCTTTCTCTCTGGGGGGCTATGGGTACATTGCCTGCACGGTCCACGGGCCGCCAAGGAAGGCCTGCTGAGCCACTGGCGGCCCGCGGGCTGTACTATGAGTACCATGGCGCTATATGGTCATGGGACTCCTCAGTGAGTTGCAATATCCTTATAATGTATGGCACGGGCTACTTTATCTCATAAAGTACAGCCACCAGTTTAACTATGGCCTAATGTATGCCCCCCTACAAGTTGCTTCTAAGGACACTACAGATAGTTCCACTAGTGATATTCTAGACAGTGCATACAATAAAAAAAAGCATAGAGAAAATAGTGCAGATGTCTGTGATAGTACGCGCAGGCATGGGTAATTGCTGATTTTATGGTCCTAGTGACCGAAATAAAGATTAACTAAGTAAGATTTGGGTAATACATTTAAAATACTTGCAATTGAATTACCTTTTCAATTTACCTGCTTGGATTGAAATATAGTACGTCCCCACACAACCAGTGCTTAATTTGAGCCGGTGGTTTCCGGTGCTCAACACTGGATCTTTATTTGTTTCCAGTGCTCTGCACCGGCACGTAATTGTTAACACCACACTTAGGACAGTCTGCCACATGGTGGCGCTGCTCATCTAATTTAGAGATGAGCACAACAACGGTTGTTTATAAATACAAAATATGTAAAAAATAACTAATATCTGCCGCCATAGTCATTCCTTTAGCTCCACGGACCTGGAATAATCTGAACTGTCGCACTTGCAGGCGAGAGAGATGGTTAGTAGTTATTTTCGCAGCAATGACAGGGGCAGTGTGTGGTGCAAGCTGCAGTGGCCTCCTGGTCAGGGCCCTGGCACTTAATATTTTACAAATTAAGCACTGCACACATCAACTCCCCTTGGGTGCAGAGGACACCATGCCTGCATTTAACTATTTAAAATGCTATCCCTGTCCCCTCACAGCAGACCATTAACAAAACAAGAGCCCTGTGCAAGGCACAACTGTGCTTGTCATTGAGAAAAAAAGGCTGGTGTCGTAGGAGAGCCTTTTGGGGGAGGGGGTCCACTTCCTTAGCGCTCACCTCCCACAATCGCTCCTATGCAATCACCCCTCCACGTCCTGCACCACTCATTCAACATTCCAGCTATATTGTGTCCCTTCATTGCCCCTAAGCAGAGTCCTGGTTATGTTTCTGGGGTTGCACACATCCTCTTCCTATGGTTGCCACCTAACTGGTTTTATATGGGCACGAGCTGTATTTTAATGTCCCAACCGGTACAACAATTAGTAAAATCAGATTGGTATTTTTCCCCTTATTTGTTCATAATTTAACAGGCAATGTAAGAAGAAAACACTTTAGGTGTGCTGTACAGCTGCCCTGGTGACCCCTGACTGACAAAGACAGAAAGGCCATATTCAAATGAATAATATTTCCTATAAAGTTCTATTTCAGAACTATACTGGGGCCTTTGCAGAATGTTTCATTATGAACAGATGGTTATATTTGACTGTTGCAATTAAAGGTGGCAGCCTTACCTCTGCCACAATAAGGTCTGTGCAGCCTCTTCCGCTCTCAGACAAGCAGTGCTCCAAGGAAGACGCTTTCTGTGAGGAAGAGAGGGAGGGGGGGTATCTGCTCTTGTAAGGGGCCCGGCGGGCTCGGAGTGAAAGAGAAACAAAAGTTGATATTTTGTTTCTCTTCACTTCTGAGTCAGCCCCTGTCAGCGCAGAGAGGCGCAAAGCAGGCTGCAGAAGACATCAGCTTTACAGGAGACGAGACACACACCCTGGACAAACAAGCTGAGGGGGCCCCCCTTCATGTATAGAAGAGTGGGGGCCCCCCTGCACTACGGGGGCTGCGGGGTGCCCGTTACGCCACTGGCTTTATCGTACCTTGAGCAGGACTGCCCCCATGCCGGTCACCCATGCCGGGTTCTTTATGATCCAAACTTTGGTACCCACACTTCCCTGTCGGCCGGCCGGCTGGGTGTGCCCCTCTCAGACAAGCAGTGCTCCAAGGAAGACGCTTTCTGTGAGGAGGAGTGGGAGGAGGGTATCTGCTCTTGTAAGGGGCCCGGCGGGCTCGGAGTGAAAGAGAAACAAAAGTTGTTATTTTGTTTCTCTTCACTTCTGAGTCAGCTCGTGTCAGCGCAGAGAGGCGCAAAGCGGGCTGCAAAAGGCATCAGCTTTACAGGAGACGAGACACACACCCTGGACAAACAAGCTGAGGGGGCCCCCCTTTATGTATAGAAGAGTTGGGGCCCCCCTGCACTGCGGGGGCTGCGGGGTGTCTATTACGCAAAGTGCCAAAAGCATCTAGACCAGCAAAAACGAAGTCCAACGCACAGTGCAAACATAGGAGGTAAAGGCAAAAATACAGGCGAGACCCACGCCAAGGAAGCAGGTCTAAAAGTGCCCTTTCACTCACATTTTCGGTGCCAAAGGGGCAATCAATTGGTGTTGCTGTGGGCGTACCAATGCAACACCCATTGCTTTATGACACTGCCCCAGATTTACAAAGATCTGTAAATCTGCGGTAGTGCCAAAATCTAACGCCATTGAAAAACAGTCGCAAGAGTGCCGAACGAGGAGAAATACCTTTATTTCTCCTTATTTTTCACTCTTTCTATGTCTGCAGCATTTTGCAGTACACATAGAAGGAGCAAATCGCCTTTAATGATTGTTATGTGCAGTAAGGCGTCCCTTCCTGCACATAAACAATCATCTCTGCAGCGGAGCACCCTTGCACCAGGGTGTCTGGGTTTGTACAAGGTAGCTTGTTCAGCGCTGGTGCAAGGGAAGACACAGGGTTGCGCCCTATTCTTCTGAAAAGGGCACATCCCTGCATTTTTAAAATGACCCAGCATGGCACTGCTAAATTGTTTGCAGCGCTGCGCTGCATCGTTTCTTTATAAATATGCTCCCTCATTTTTTGCTCTTTCTATGTGTAGGGGCATATTTACAACGGCAATGCACCACTGGATTGTCACTTTTTGCCACACTCCGATGGGGCAATGCCCTTCTCCATATTTACAATGCGGCGATAAGCCACTTTGCATGACTTAACGCCACACTGTAAATATCATACCCGTTCACACAGGGGCATGCAACGGGTGTTGCTGTTCCATCGCAACCCCCGTTGCTTTTTGACACTCTCCCCCCCAGATTTACAAGTATCTGTAAATCAGAGGAATCACGGAAAACTGACGCCATGGAAAAGCAGGTGTTAGAGCGGCACAACGAGGAGAGATCCCTTTATTGCACCGTGGTGCAAGGGTGTCTGTGTTACCGTAAGACAGCTTTGGCGCAAGGGAAAAAATAGGGGTGCACCGTATTCTTGGGAATACAGCGCATTCCTCAATTTTTTAAAGGACGCGGCACGGCACTGCTAAATTGCTTGCAGCGCCGCACTGCGCCGTTTCGTTGTAGACATCCCCCCTGGTGTCATGAAGTGAATTCTGAATCAACATAAATTACCAAGTTACACACCCTTTTGAGAGACTCTGGAGAATGGCCGGTGGTTTTGGGCCAGATCAAAGCGGTGCAATCCAGGCGCATCATTGCTGGTAATCAATAGGTTTTTTAGGTCTCGCTGATGCCAGCGCATGCGCTGGCTCGGAGAGACATTTTATAGTTGGGATTTTTAAAGTGCTGCCTGTGGCCTAAAGCTTGAGTGCACGTGAGCGTGCACGCGCGCAGCCGCCAATCATTGCTGCGCGCGCACCACTCAAGCTTTACGCCACAGGCAGTGCGCTCTCGCCGTCCGTCAACCATCCGTTTATCGTCCATCTTTAATTTTCATTTTTTTTCCAATGTGAAACTAAAGCATTCCCACTGAGGACGAAAATTGAAAAAGTACATAAATATGTTTACAAGTTAGTTAATTTTTTCAATTAAGAAAAAACACTATCAAAATTCAAGAAGATATTATTCAGCAGGTCCGCTTTCTCCTCCACTCCATCCACAACTGTGTCTTTGTAAGATGGCTGCCCTGTTTAGCCTTAACCAGCTTCGAAAGGCTTCTATCCTTTTTAGTCCTTCTTCTACGACGGAGCATTGATCGAGGGTCCTAGTGTCACACGCCCACATAGTCCCCTTAGAATTTTGGCCTCTCGCTTTCCGTTCCGTGGCCCGGCGTGTTCAATTTTTACTCTGCTGTTTATCGTGGATAGGGGACTGGAAACGCGTGCACAACTGTGATGCTCTGTAAACAATAGAGTGGCGTGTGGCGGACTACAGGAACAGACAGTGAGTACCTGCCTTCCTCATCTCACCTATTGAATGTTCGTGCTACCACAATGGACCGTGGGTCGTACTTGCTAACGTTGTAGGTTGTCTGGAGGTCTTGTTTTAACCACTCAGCTTGAGTTTTTGAGCTATTGGCATTGTAAATGACAATGCTTTTTATTTAAGTTTTTTTTTAAAACATAAATAAAAGGCACTGTCATTTACAATGCTAATAGCTCAAACTCTCGTTTTTCTCTGCAGCCTGTACTTAATGCCGTCTTCGTTTTCCATGTTTTTTCTGTTAGTGGCTCTCGCGGTAGCAAAGCATGTTTTTGAGTCCCGCCTCTGCTAACCCTGTCCATGATCAGAGAGACCCTCTCTGCCCCTAACCCTGCAGAACCTCTTGCCCTCCTAGGTTGGGCCACGTCTGCAGTCTCAGCAAAGAGGCCAAGGTGCAGTGCATGGGCGTGTGGCCGGCGCGGAGTGCCAGGAACCCATTCCTCAATGATGCAATGATGCATTCAGAGTGATGTGCGCCGGGACACTTTCCCCTGCTTCTGTACAGAGGGAGTGCACCCCTGACGCAGGGGCTGTCATCAGTTTCTCCTCACCCTGACTGTCGATCCGCCGCTGGTTGGTGCTCTTTCCTTCTCTCCATAACCTGCACCCAATAACGGCCCTGTCTCTCTGTCTTGTATTTTCTTGCAGGCTGTGTCTCCACTCCAACCTTATCTCTTCCCGCACGCAGACTTCCTCTCTCACTCTATCAACCCAAAACTCTCTCACTCTCACATCCTAGTAACGTCTCTCTGTAAAAACAGTGCCTGTCTTTCCTCCCTCTGACTCTCCGTTCAAAGCAACCTCCCTGTGCCCACACACACCACAGGCCCCTGCCTGCCCTTTCCTGCTCCTGTCCCTCCATCACATGTTTCTACTCCTCACTCTGTCTCGTCGGTTATTGCAGGCTGTCATTCTGTCCTCACTGCCCCATCACGCCCTGGCTCTGCCTTCCTCACTCAGCCCCGCTATTCATTTAATTGCATTTTTATAGCGCATAGTACCACTGACGGGGTGATGCAGGTCTTCATCCTCTTTTACCCTGTTCCTTTACTCGGTGCATTCTGTCAGTCGTTCATTGCCCCTCCATTCTCTAGAGGCCCCCTCTGCCTTTTCTCATCCTGTCCATACATTCATTGCGAGCTCTCTGCTTTCCCTACTCTTAGCTCCCTTAATTCATCACGAGACTCCCTGCTTCTTTTCCTAACTCTGATCCTCCTTTCATCTTACACTTTTATTCTCCGCTTCTCACTCGCTCCCAACTGCTCATCATAGGTTCTCTCCCCTTTCGTCATTCTGTCCCTCCTTTCACCAGAGGCTCTTTGCTCCTTCCCTTTATCTCAGGCTTTGCTCGTCCAGGCCACGTTTTATCTTTGCATGGTGAGACTTGTAGTCTCAGGGTAATACCGACATGAATTATACTGCAAATAGAAAAAAGCAACTGGAGAGGTACTTGGGAAATATTACATCTCTGCATTCCCATTTTTGTAGCTGACCTATGTGTGGCATTTTACTGGCTTTGGCGGTACTCTTTGAGAGGAGAAAACAATTGTCCCCTCAGTGTGAGCTGATTATTTACTGGTAATCTTCATTACTCTATATTCCTCCTCCCAGTCATCACCTGTGAGGTATTACTTTGACATCATAACCACTTTTTTATGGTTGACCCAGCAAGAGTATAAGCTAGCACATCTCGCTGCAAGACACCTTTGTTTACAACAAGCATTGGCATAGCCAATAGGTCTCGCCTTTGGGACCTTATACGTTTTTAGCCAGGCAGCACATTATCTATTACATTAGCCATTTAAGATATTAAATTTGGGGGTAAATCAATGGCGGGAGACAGTTCATATGCTGTCAAAAAAAGCCATCAAATAAATGAATATGCAAGCACATTAGTAATAATGATTGTTTTTTCAGAAATTGATTGATACCTTGATTAACTGCTAAAAGGCATCGGACCAGGTGTTTGCTATGTGTAGATTCGCTTCTGTGTTCTGTAAACCCCACACTGCATGGAAGGCACAGACATACCCATTTGGAGCAATGCTGTATTCGAGTATGGACATGAAGCTCCGCTCACTCTCCACCCATATTTTTCATTGGCTTGCGTCGTTGTCATTTGTAAATGCTGGCTTCGGATTCGTTAATAGGCTTGTTAGTCCCTCCTTAGTACCTCCTTGTCTTCATTTGTAAACTCACATGAGGGCTGGCCCTTTTACTTTGTATTTGATCTGTAAGCACTATTTTCTTTAATCAGTTTCTCCTACTGGAGGCACGACATGCTTTCCTGCAGCATTCAGCGCACCACGCGTGCTTTTACTTTCCAAGCAGCCCGTGAAAATGGCGGACGCTTCTTTGAAATGAAATAGGTCTCGCATTTCCAGGAGTTTGAGCTATTGGCATTGTAAATGACAATGACTTATTTATGTGTTAATTATTAAAAACAGATAAATAACAGGCCTTGTCATTCACAATGTCAATAGCTTAAACTCTCGCAAATGCGAGACCTATTGCATTGCAAATGCTTGTTTTGTAAAGGTTTGAGTTTCAAAATATTTGCAACAATGGAGGGTTTCCTGGGTGGCACACAGATGTTAATATCCAAACACCCATGATTTTTGCGGCATAAAAACATACCTACTCAGAATAGTAGACGTGATTTTACACCAAAAGATAACGTCTCCAGTAGAAATACTTTATCCCTCTACACTTTTCACATTACAGCACACATCTAAGGTGTGAAAAGTTTTAAAGTATGTCTAGGCACAGTATTTTTCAGTGTAAAACCTATCCTAGTCACGACACAGACACATTTGCACCATGGTGCATAGGTGAGCGGTGGCATAGGGCAGCCGGAGTGTGCGCAAGTGGTCGGTAGGGAGCGGGACAGAGCCGCTTTTCATGCGCACCCTCACATGCAACGCAGAGCAGCTACTTCACCGCAGAGCGGAGTCGCTTGCCATTTTTAAAATCTGAGGCTCTATTTATGGGGCCCTTTGATTTTGGCATCGCCTTCTAATCACTTTTGACCAATGCCAATGTTCCCAATCCTGCTAACTGACCCCGTTAGGTGCGTCACTTTAAATGTGGGTAAAAGTGACGTCCTCGTGGCTCAAGGGGCTCGTAAATAAGCCCCGCTGTGTCTCCTCCTAACATTCTGCACAGTTTGACTTTAAGTGAAGGTTTTATATCTAAGGTAGTGGCCGCAAAGCTGGATAGTGAATACCCGACAGGTCAAACCTCCGACCGGCGCATTTCAAACAGCTCGTTTCCTTCCCCTCTATTCTCATCTGCGCCGCCCTTGAGTTCCCAGAGTAGATCCGAGACTGCGAAGTCCTAACCTCAGTCAAGGACCTGGCCTCCTCCTCGGTGGAGGGAAAACCACCTGCAATGTTTGTCTCCTGCAAAGATGTGTGTAGACCAACGGTGTCTCCAGGCAGCAGCCTCAGTATTTTCCCCAAACCCAACACTTGCCGCAAAGGCGCACTTCTCACTTGTTAGATTCTTGCTTCTTTATTGCTTTGACTTTATCATGATTTCGCCTTGGAATGGGGTCGATTCCCCAAAATGTCAATACATGAACGGCATGGCCTGACTGGAAAACAAAATGAGGCCTGGCGAAAATCTTCCAATGAACCCAACACTACGGGCAGCAGGTTTGGCTCATGACAGTCCGGCCTGCTCTGAGACCTGCCCCTAGCCTGCAGCCTAAAGGGACATTCCAGAGTGCCAGAACGGCCAAACCAGTCCTGTCCACCTGAAGAAGGAGGCCTGGGTGCCAGACAGATCCACTACACTTTGAACTTCACAAACAATCCCAGCAGTTCACCTGGAAAGCTGTGCCAGACGCGGGTTTGTTGGGGTACTTTTGGGAATGCGATGTGAATATTCCCCTGGGACCCTCTTCTCCCTGTTTGGAGTTCTCCTGATTGTAGAAGTCTGCACAGGAGTGACAGGAGCCCTCTATGCAATCACGTAGAATGTCTTCCTTTTTCTGTGCAGGGAATAAAATGTCCCTAAAGAGGAACCCGCTCTGCCTCATCCTGACCAAGCGTGGGGGCGATCTGTTCGGCTCCCCAGTGCCCACTCTAGAAGGAGAGAGAAGATACATTTGTGCTTTGCTGGAGTTAATCCCTGACAATCTCCGGGCTGGAAATGGGATTTGTCAGTCATTTGGGAATCGCTTAAAACAGGGATTCTTAACCTGTGTGCCTCAGACCTTTGGGGGTCCGTGGTGCCCAGGGAGGGGCTCCTCAACCGTTTAGAAAATTGAATATTATCACATTAAGGAAGTATATACATAAAAATAAAATGTTAAAATGTAAAATGCTTAGCTTGAAGGAATCTGAAATTCAAGGCAAAAAATGAGGTCTGTGTCCTAATCTTGATTTGAGGGAGAAGCAATAGTACCGCAAAAGGAATCTAGTAGAGACAGCTGAAGGCCCCAGCGGAAGCACTGGCAAACACAGACAAAACAAGGATGCATTTGGAGGAACAAAAAGACAAAGTGATACACCGGATATCCCATATCTCTCGGTCTTTCAGAAATAAACCTAAACTATGAAACGTTTCAATCTTCTGAATAAAAGTAAAAAGTTGCTATTTGCATTTGTTTTTGTTCTGAATTAAACAAAATATTTCTTAATTTGTGTATTTGATGTACTGTAGTTTCTGATTTTTTTGTGTATTGATTTGAGGTTCAAATCCTTACCATTTCCAGGATGAAAACGGGATGCAGAGGAGTTGGGAAGGAATGCCCATAAGCATACACGCTTCTAGACGTTCCCGCTCTGTCAAGGCAAACCATCAATCAATCAATCACTTGTAAAGCGCACTACTTACCCGTGAGGGTCTCGAGGCGCTGAGGGGAGGGGGACCATGCCTTGGAGACCCCAATTTCTGTCTCTTGAGTTACTCCTACCGTCTTTTGGAGTACATCTCTAACCCTTTCCAGGGAGAAAGTGGAATGAACAGGGGTTTGGGAATGTCCGCAAACATACCTGTTACTGGTACAAAGCATACCATGAGTGGGATGCCCTCTTGCCACCTCTTGAGTGGGACGTCGGATAGCAGATTTCTACGCACTCATAGTGTAGGAATCCACTCTCATTGGAGGGATTATGTTTGCCAGGAATCCCTCTGTGGATTGCAGGCAGGGATAAAGAAGGTACCTTTTGTAGAAAACTTACATTTACACCTACATCTCTGGAGCGCGCTGCGCCTATAGGGTGTGCGGCCTACGCAGCTACTCAATTGCAAAGAGACTCAGCAGTCAGGGGACTCTCTTAGCTAGTGGTCACGTGTGACCCTGGCCCGCTCACGAGGGGTGGTGCGGGGGTGCAAAGTGTAGTATGAGCCGGGTGGCTCTCAACATCCCTCCTTTGTTTTACTTATAGTCCAACGGGGGAGAAGAGAACAAAAGGGAAAGAATGACACGAAGAAAAGGGACACAGAATGGAAAATCAAACAGCCATCTGCAATGGCTGTGCAAGGGCTGCTCAACACAGAAAGTCTCTGAGTCTTCGGCTGGCTCCTGGATTGGGGTGCAGCTGATAGCGTTGGTTTCGGGGTTCCTCCACTCCCGAATTGCCCATTCTGTTATCTAGGAGCCTCACGTGGGCTTCCGTGGAAACATCTTCTCTCCCGTTGCGTCCAGGCGTGGTCGTGTCTGCTCACTGAACTGGGGGTGTAGGGCTCTGGCTACCGGCCATGGTCGCCCCGTGGTGGTCATCCCCGATGTCATCCTCTCTTTCCTGGGGTCGAACGGGGTCGGCGTCATCGCCTGCTATCTCCTTGAACCAAGACAAGTTCCTCACCACTACGTGATGGCCTCATCAGGCTGTAATCATTGTGCCATCGGCTTGAGTCAAGGTCCACACTTCAGGCTCATATGGGGTTCGAAACTTCCGGCCTAGGTGGTGGTCCTAGGGCACCCCATGCTCAACATCGGAGCCCACGCCTGTTGACGTGCCGTCGCCTTCTCGTTGTACCCTGATATTAGGACTCTTTCTGCCAGATGTGATCACAGGGTGCATAGTTTGCTTTTGAACTTCCTGCATATATAGACATTTAAACATCATATTCCCAACCTATCTATCCATCTGTCTGTCTAGCTATATGCCAGTCTTATCTGCCTATCTATCTGTCTGCCTATCTATCTACCTTTCTGTCCATCCACCTGTCTATTAACCTGTATATCAACCCATCGATCTGTCTGCACACCCGTCTAAATCCCACTTTAGATACCGGCTAACTTTAGGGTGGGTCACAGCATGCTGCCCTATCGCAGAGAGCACATCCATACACAGAGCAGTACCCTTCACTGCCAGGGACTACTTTCATAATGTGTGATTTTTGAAGACCAAAAATATATTTTGCCTTTGGCCAATTTTTTTTAAAGACTGATGATGGCCCAACAAGGAAGGTTTGCCAAACCCATGGGAGAACAAATTACGAATTGCCATAAGGCTGCAAGCCAATGCCAGACAATGATTGTTCTGAATAGGTTATGCTGTTTCTCCCCACAATTTTAAGATCATGCACATTTTGAGCATGCTACTTGAAATATATGACTAATTAAGGGAGGTTTTACCTGCAGTGTTGGTGCACCGATCTCTGAATTGTCCACCCCTCCAAAATCTTCGGAGCCTGGAATTACAGAGTCAAAGTCTAGTTGTTGTTTTTTTTTTTTTCCAAGCTTCTTGCGCGCCACATCCCTGAGGTCTGCCAATGTTCTGCTCTGTGCGGCTCCTTTTCTTTGCCTCAACTCTGGGCGTGGCAGCCCTCAGCTAAAGTGTGAGGGTACAATTGCGCCACAAGATATTTTACATAGAGGTAAACACGTGATCCGGTATATTTTTTGTGCTCCATGCAGTCATGTGCTACATGCATATATTATACGATAAATAAATTATTCTGTGTGCATTGTATTAGGTAATTAACAATAGGTGGCTGCATATATTATAGTGAGAGTCCCCCATATATTTGAAATGGAATTGTAAATTATTTCCTCAAGTTACTTGTACCTGTTTGGACTCAATTTTTTTATGTTAAGGTAGCTTAATGTGTGAGCAGCCATGAGTAGCATCAATTTCACTCTTGTTAAGTGTTTGCCAGTGTTGTTTCTTTTCTCTCTTCTGCGGGTGTCTTTTCATGTGCTTTGTTAAGCTCGAATAGGCTCATTGTTTATTGTCCTAAACTGGTAGGCAACTGATCCTTAACTATAACTTGGCCTCAGAGATGGAGACTGAGGCAGTGGGAGAGATCTTCCTGCAGTAGGTAGACAGGACCAGTGTTACAGCCAAGGTCACCCATATGATTGATCCTTTATGGAGAGCTAGGGAAATGAGAGTCTCTAACTGATCCCAGGAGGACTGTCTTTGGATTGCTTCATTTGGTGAAAAGTGATATAGAGAAGTCTTCTAGAATGTTTTTTCATGTTTTAATTGTGTGATATTTAGAATAGATGTGCATACTAGGCCCTGGCTTTGCTGAGAGAAGACTTCTGCTGGACTCTGCTGATTTCCCGGCCCAAAGTGCTGAGCTTCATGCTTGAGCATTTACATTTCCCCTTTGGATGCTGACACCTTTCTCTAAGAATTTCACTTTGCTGCCTTTGATGTTTCAGTTGCTTTATGGAACCTGCTTGGTTGATCTGTTGCTTCCTGCATGTGATTCTGGTTTGCATCATTTTCCTTATAACATACAAATTCAGATTCCATGATCATTTAAATACGTATGTTTTTACAATGATTTTCCTTGACTTTTGCTGGCTGATTTAACTTGTAACCTGAACTAAATTGTTAATAGAACACCTAAAGTTTGGAAATCATTCTTGTTGAGCTACTCTAGTTTCACTGCACTTGAAATGCATTACAGATGTCAGCGCTTTACTTACACTTCAAGTCGACAATCAAAGTTCCAAAGACCAACAGTGAATTTTCTAAGAGATTGAGATTGAAAATAAAAACAATCCATCACATGTCAAGCAGGGAGTTGTAGTGAACTCATTCTTTTTTGTTTAGTGTATCATATGGCTTGTACTTTCTTTGCTAAAACTGTGCGTTTGTTGGATAACTTAAATGATGGACTGGTGCGAGACTGATTTTAAGCACCCCTCAGAATATGTTGGCCTGTAGTCCTGCTAGCTCACAGTGCATGATCTGCACCCCTAACCTTACAGGATAACAAATGGATGATACCGTGGTAACAGATCTAGAACTCTTTTGCTCAGTTACTTATGCATTCACAAAGAGATACACAATAAATACACAGTGAAGCATTTCAATATTTACTGAAGCATTTTGATTCTTGCATAAAATACTTGCACTGCAACGATTAATAGAAGGGAACAGAATAATGTGATTAGCACTATGAGAATGGTGAGAAAGAGGAACAATTCCACAATTTGCTGATTACAGAAAACTATTGTTTGCATACAAGTACTGTAATATAGTGTACTCCTACATGGCGCATTTTACCCTTTCATGCCTAAGGTGAATGGATCTGACCAAATACCTGTCGGGGGAGTCTAACTCCTCATTACCCATGGGTAAGTGTCAGCAAGCTGACCGTCTTGGTGTAGAGTTGGACAGCATCCCTTGCGCAAGGTGACAGCAATCAGCTGAGTTAGAATTCCGGCATGGACTCACCTCTCAGTGCCAGCAAAATGATCCTCTGAATAAACGAAGGCTAAAAGTAATATATGTAATAATATTCTCGATGTTACCATGCCCAAGCCCCAGTCAGGCTGCTATTGTCTGTTCTATTGTGATAGTTCTGTTGCAGAGAGGCCCAAAAAAATATCAATATCCTGCGTGCCGAACTTAGCCCTTGTAAAGAATGTTCAAGGTTTTCTGATATAGCGCCTACAAAATGGTAGTGTAAGCAAGCAGTGGTCGAGGAATGTTATCCTGTATGTGCATGCAAATTAATGTGTGTCATAGGTCATCATGTTTAAGGGGAGAGAAAGTAACTTAGGAACGTGAGCATGTAAAGATGGGGTTTCTTTACCGGGCCTAATATCTCCACGTCAAGACTTGCATTCTTTAACATTGCAGTAGGGTACGATGTGGAGTCCCAGGGGCTCCCCTAGTTAAACATTTTCAGTCACTTCATCACTCCGTAGATAGTATCAGATGGGTCATCCTTGAAAAGGTTACACTGGGCCCCAGGGGTGGCAGCATTGCGGACATCATGAATCTACGTGAATGCAAGTGGATGAATTAATTGGACAACATGGGTTGAATGAACAGGAGGAAACTGTGATACAGTTACCCTTACTGACCATGGGCTGACCGATGTACCCAGTCCAGGCCTTTGTACTATCACACTTACCCATGAGTAGACAGTTTTGTAAACTTTTTTGTGTACTTATTCACAATGGCCACTATGTCTCTTTGACCTCTGCATTTCCAGTTCAGTTGTTTAACAAATGTAATTCATTATTCACTGAAGACATCACACTGGCCACATTTATGGGAGTGATGCATTACGTTTCATAGCCATTTACCTATCTTAATGTTCCGTAGCTGCACAGACTTTTCATGTTTTAATTTGCCATTGTTGTCTTGTTATTAATTTCGCAAGAATTGTTTTTTAGCTTCTTCAGTTGTTTATTACTTACTCCTCATTTTTCATCGCTGTACATAACTAACATACTTTTGATTGTCTAATTATATACCCTCCCCTTTGTGATTGCATTGACTAGATACGTCCTAATTTGCCAATTGCTGTTTTGACACTATTAATTTGTTTATGATTTGCTTGTTTTCCTAACTATTCATTTTTAGGTCTCGCCTAGCGTTGCAGCGCATTTGCTGCTCTCTTTGTGAGGCATGCAGTATACACTATAGAATGGAAGCTTTCTGGAAGCTCCGCCCACTCTCCGCCCATCTTTTTGATTGGCTTACATCCTAAATGCTGCCTTCGGATTGGTTTTAGGCATGTTAGTTCCTCCTCCTGATGGCCATGTTGTCATTTGGGTCCTTCCCTGGCTATCGGCCCCTTTACTCCAACACTATTTTCTGCCCTGTGTACCCCAGCCCCCTCCCGCAGTCTATGACTACTTGCCCCCCATCACCCCTCCACTCCCATTTGTGCCTTCTTGGGCGCCCGCACTCCCATTTCCAATGCAATTGGTCTCGCGTAAATGCAAGTCGTTTTGCATTGCAAATGCTTGTTTGTCGTGGGATTTGCTGGCTGAATCCACACTCTTTTTTTGGCTCGTGCGCAGCTGACGGCTATCTAATGCATGCACAGTGAACGCCTCTCCTCCCACAGCCAGCCCGGTCCCCTTTCTGTTATATTTTCTCCAGAGCCTCCTCCTCCTGCGTTGGGCGCCTGGTCTCATCTTCAGCAGGCGTTCGCCTGCAGAGCCATGTCAGGCGCAATTCACCTGGCGTCTGCTGGGAATGTCATGCCTACTCCATTATAAATGAACAAGCAAATGAAATGATTGCATACATTAATTTCCATTCTTTGCTTTCCCAAATCTTGCCATGCACATCCTGGTGAAGTTTTAAATAATGAATTTGAACTCGTACTATAGAAGAACATCCTCTATTGTTACAGTTACTTTAGTTTCTTTCTGCACTGGAAGTGCATCAAGCCATCTTCTGGGCTGGTGATGTCACTAGCGTGTCATTGGCAGCTGCGCCCTATACTGGTGACGATAGACCGCTCCCGTGAACCGCCTGCTCCGATGGCAAGCAAGGTAAAGCGAATAGGAAAGTGATGCGTTTCCGGTTTCCATTTAACTTTCGGCAGTAGTCTTTGTGCAACAAATAAAAAGAAAATGAATCAAGGACTGATGGGGCCGCAGGGCAGGGCTGGGACCTGATCTGAAGGTAACAGAGGAGGTCCAAATTGGAGGATAGGTGAGGAGCGGAGCCCCGGTTGGAAAACATTGGGATGGAGGGGTGTGCTTGGAGTATTCCATTCACTCTCTTTCGGAGAGTTCAGCTGGCAGCGGTCACTGGAAAGTGCAGACAGAGCGGCTTTGAGCACACACAGGCCAGGTCTTTGCTGGATATGTCTTTACTGTTTCCGAGAGAATGCATATATTTGTAATACAAAAGATAACCAGTCACAATACATAAAAAACACAACAAATGGTCTATGTTTTCTAATCAAAGTCAGACACCACCATTAACTCATTGCACCAATGGTTGTGATTTTATTTTCATCACAATATTGAGGTGAATCAAATTATACAGTACAATGTATTTCACATTTAAATATTTGAGAGGCAGGTGCACACAGGATGAAGTGACAAGTGCATAGGAGGGATTTGTGGAAAGTGATGTGAAAGAGGGACGGTAGTGTGCATATATACATCAGAAATCAATAATAACAGCCTATCCAACCAGATGCCTGGCATATACATAAATGATAATTTATAACATAATTAAGTAGGTGCAGATATACACTCTACGTCATCTGTTTGACAATAAAACAAAACACTGTTGACGTTTCAACCCCTATATAAAACAGCAAACTTTGAGCCTTGGGGGTGGGGTCTTCATCAGGACCAAGGTGAGGGAAGGTAGTGGGCACCTATAGACAATAGGATGAGGACATTAGAGTGGTGCGTCATGAATGAACGTATCAATCAGTCATATAATTTAAGGTAAATTTACCAAAAGCAAACAGCGAGAAAGCTTCAGGCTGAGGGTTTGAAAGCTGGGCCTTGTGGGCTCCTACGAGAGAGAGAGGAGACAAAGACGAGACCACTAGGCACCATATGCTGTTATTATTGATTGCTGATGTGAAATACATTGTACCACATAATTTGACTGTTATCCACTGTGACATTATTTTTGTACCACAATTCACCCGGGTCCAGTGGCCTATCGGGTAGCCCCATTGCTCCATAACTCCTCCTATATTTGTGAGGCCACTGAAGGGACGATACAGCAAGTATCACCGAGGCACTAAGCTTGATCATTTGTGCCTTCACTTCTCCCCCACCCCCTCCTCACAACATGGGATTGGGGGGAATGACTCACAAAGGCGTATAGCCCCAGTCCCCAAGTTCTACATTTGTCTTTGTATATCGGACCTCCCTTACACTCAATATGGACCATTCCCCTTTCAAGCCGCTGGGGGTTAGATATGTGGTGTATGTGCCTTCCTTCCCTAGCTACCTATGTCCCATCATATGCTGACAGCTGGAACGCATGTAAGTGCTCCGGTGACTTTATCTGGCCCAGTCAGGATGGCTCGTGTTTTTGAATTCAGCAAGTGATGTGTTTGCAATACGCCAAATGTTCTCCTATTTATCTAGGTGGACATCTCATCCTCCTCCCCGTTCAGCACTAAAGGACAGTAAAACTCAGTGCGCGGCAGGGAACTGTGTGTCCAAAGTCTCGCTGCAAGAACTCAACCACTTTAAAGTGCAGACATAAAAACTAAGTGAAAGGGGAGCAAAAGATTAACTACAAACTGTTTAAAATTAAATGCTGGCTTACTGATCGGCTTAATATTCTTTTTTATTAGTCCACCTCGGGAGCCCACAGAGGTTCAAAGTAAGTGCTCCTCCCACCCTACAAGCATAAATGCAACGTTTCCCTCAACCCACCCTTTCCCTGTGCATGAAGTGAGGCTCCATTCATATCCTTATCTGAACTAGGAGGAACACTTAGGCCCTTTCTTACAGCATTGCTGAGCGACTTGCAACAGTGAGCCCTGCATACAACCAACACACATGTGTGAGGCTTGCCCTATCAGCACTCTCAGATGTAAACACCTGCACCCAGTAACTTACCCCTTCATCAGGTAGAACACGCACTCATTAGGCTGGGCAGGACTCTTTGCAATCAAAGCTTTTAGGTCTTGCCTGAGCCAGCGCATGCGCTGCACAGGCGAGACATTTAGTAGCTGCTTTAAAAAGTGCTACCAAAGCGGCCACCAGCTTGCGGTCACGCGCACAAGCGCGCGCCAAATGCCCAGCCTCTGCTGCGCGTGCATCCCTTGTTTTCTTTCACTTTCGCACAAAGCACGGTTGCCGCGATTATAGCAAAAGTAGGGAAATAGATTTTTTTTCTATTTCTTTACTTTTGCTATAATCGCGGCACCGGCGCTTTACTTTTAACATTAAAAGTAATGCGCGGGTGCCGCGATTATAGCAAAAGTAAAGAAATAGAAAAAAACATCTCTTTCTTTACTTTTGCTATAATCGCGGCACCGACACTTTACTTTTAACATTAAAAGTAAAGAGCGGGTGCCGCGATTATAGCAAAAGTAAAGAAATAGAAAAAAACATCTATTTCTTTACTTTTGCTATAATCGCGGCACCGACGCTTTACTTTTAACGTTAAAAGTAAAGCGGGGTGCCGCGATGCCGGGCTATGGGAAACCAGCACTGATAACATTCATCTGGATAATCAATGCTTGTTTTAAATATTTTTACAAAGCGGTAACTTTACAATTTATTGTAACAGGTATATATGTACAAAGAAGCGCACCACTGGAAGCTTTATAATTTCCCTGCTCAGAATTCCGATTCACGCAAGCTCATAATTTCCCGTGCATTTTATTTGAAAAACAAATACATTAACTATTGCTATTTATAAGTACCAATAATCTAGACTCCTGGAAACAGGCCACCCGCAATGGAGTGACGCTTTCCTTCCACTCCCAACGTGTGAGGCGTTTGAGGAGCGACCCCTCTCCCTGTATCCCAGTGACCATTTATAGCGCGGTATAATGCTCTACAGTTGTATGCTTAGGTATGCGCTACAGCCTACAGAAGTATGCTGCATAGATGTTAGATAGAACTGCGGCTTTCAATTGCCAAATCCTCTGCACGTACAGAACCTTCTAGATTCCGTGTGAATGAAAGTGGTACTTGAAAGTCTGGAAAGCCAGTCAGGACCTGTCCCAACACAATGCGTGGCATCATTTGTTATTGTTAATTATGGGCAGGGTGTTGGTT